>NC_133123.1:80909086-81529086 GCF_033568475.1 Henckelia pumila
AAGAATCAAGGACTTCATCGTTTATAATACCCCCGGGGAGATTAGCTCCTCCCCTATGCTCACAGCTCCCAGGTTGGAACTAGAGGTCGGTAGCCTGGAGGTACAAGGTTTGATTTTCGGGGAGGGCAAAAACTCCCCTAGCCAGGTGGAAAGAAGGCCATGAGTAGCACAATGGTTGCGGGCCCCCGAAAGAGATGGGACGCACCCGAACCATTACAAAAAAGGGCGCCCTTTTTTTGTAATGGACTGGGCTTTTCTCTCTGCTAGCCCAACCATTTTGCTACTCATGACCTTCTTCCCCCTGGTGGGAAGTTTCATGCCCTCCCCAGACTCGAACCTTGTACCTTCAGGCTAAGTACAAAGTCTTATCATGTCTTGTACCATTGAGCTAGACTAGCTCAATGGTACCAGGATTGAGAGAACTTTGTACTTATCCTGGAGGTACAAGGTTCGAGTTCTGGGGAGGGCATGAAACTTCACACCAGTGAGAAGAAGGCCATGAGTAGCAAAATGGCTGGGCAGCAGAGAGGCCCATTCCATTACAAAAAGGGAGCCTTTTTTTGTAATGGACTGGGCTTTTCTCTCTGCTGGCCCAACCATTTTGCTACTCATAGCCTTCTTCCCCATGGTGGGAAGTTTCATGCCCTCCCTAGACTCGAACCTTGTACCTCTAGGCTAAGTACAAAGTCTTATCAAGTCTGGTACCATTGAGCTAGTCTAGCTCAATGGTACCAGACTTGATAAGACTTTGTACTTAGCCTGGGGGTACAAGGTTCGAGTCTGGGGAGGGCATGAAACTTCTCACCAGGGGAAAGAAGGCCATGAGTAGCAAAATGGTTGGGCCAGCAGAGAAAAAAGCCCAGTCCATTACACATGGTTGGACTGATCCCATTGATTTCAGCCAAGCTCCATCCTATGGCTCTTATATGCTCTCTAATTACCCGCAACAATTTTTCCTCCTCGCACCCAATCAAAGAAGACGAACAGATTACTGGATGTTTATCATTCTTTAATAAATATAAATATTTTAAGTGAGAAGAGAGTGGTTTGATTTCAAGCGTAGGGGGCTCCTCGGTGGATGGCTTCAATGGTTTTGAAATATGGCCAAGATCCCCCATCTTGGTATTGATGAATCTTTCAAAGGGTATAATCCCATCCAGATATTTTGCCACTTCATGCACCTCTTCAGAAAAATGTTCCTCATCCATTGTTCCTGTCAAACATATTTCTAATGGATATATGTACAACTGTTCCTGCAAAGAATACTCAACAAAATCATCAGTAACATCAATTCTGAAACAATCAGAATGGTTGCAGGATAATGAAGGCCTTGGAAAACATTAAAAATCACACTCTCATCATTCATACGCAAAATTAGCTCTCCCTTGTACACATCAATTAAGGCCTTTCCAATGGCTAAAAATGGCTTACCTAAAATAAGAGGTATCTCACGATCCTCTTTCATATCAAGAACAACAAAATCCACTGGAAATATAAACTTATCAACCTTATCCAAAACATCTTCCACAATCCCCCTTGGATATTTTATAGATCTCTCAGCCAATTGAAGGGAGATAGTGGTTGGCCTAACTTCACCAATACCTAGCTTTTCAAAACATGAATAATACATAAGATTTATACTGACACCTAAATCACATAAGACCTTATTAAAAAATGATTTTCCAATAGTGCATGGAATTGAAAAGCTACCGAAATCCTTAAGTTTTGGAGGGAGTTTATTTTGTAAAATTGCAAAACATTCCTCCGATAACTTCACACTTTCAAAATAAACCAACTTTCTCTTGTTAGACAAAATCTCTTTAAAAATTTTTGCATAACTGGGAATTTGAGCCAAAACATCTGCAAATGGAATATTAATGTGAAGCTTTTTGAAAATCTCTAAAAATTTTGCGAATTGATTATCCAATTGCAGTTTTTTTGCTCTTTGGGGAAGGGAAGTTTACTCAAATCAATATTCTCATTAATAGTTGGGTTAGAAGACTTACCTTTCTCGCCCGTGGGCATCGATTCTGCATGGTTTGGTGCTTCCTCTATCCTTTTTTCCTTGATTGGCTCACTTGCTTCCTCATCCTCAGTTCTCTTCTCCGTAGTCTCCGCTTGCGATCTAGTAACCGCCAGAATAGCATTGACATCATTTTGATTCTTTTCAATATTTCTAGGCAATGATCCTGCTGGCCTAGTTGTCAGTTGTGTCGCTATCTGGCTCATATGTGTTTCCAACCTTTTCAACATTTCCTCCTGATTCTGCAGGCGAGTCTCAGTACCCGCTTGATACTTCATCATAATTTTCTCAAAGGATGGTTTCTTCTCAACTGGCTTGGATGTGTTGGAGGTGGGATCTGCAGGTTTCCATGAGAGATTGAGATGACTCTTCAAGCCAGGATTATAAGTATTGCTGTAAAGATTGTACGACTGTCTCCCTTGATTTCCCATGAAGTTTGCCGCATCAATTTCCAAGACCTGCTGCTCCTTTGGCTGCGGAACGTGTACCTGATTAGCTGAAGTTGTCTGCATAATCGACATCTGATGTGTAAGAGCATCAATTTTAGCATTCAGTGCTGTTATTGCATCAACTTCTAGAAATCCAGCTTTTTATTTCCTTTTTCACATCTGGCCATCCTATGTTGCTTTCAGCCGTGTTCCCAATAATCTCCCACGCCTCTGCTGGTGTCTTCCTAAATAAGCTTCCAATGGTAGAAGCATCTAACATGGATCGAAAAGACTGATCAGCCCCATTGTAGAATGTCTGAGCCTACTGGATCTGAGTAAGATTATGTTGAGGACACATTCTCAACATCTTTTAAATCTGGTCCATGCCGCATGAAAAGATTCAGCCTCTTTCTGCTTGAATGAGATGATGTCAGAGAATAGTTTTGCCATCTTCGTAGGAGGGAAATACTTGTTCAAAAAATTTTGAACAAGTTGGGTCCAAGTAGTGATAGAACCCGCAGGAAAATCATCCAGTCACTCCATTGCTTCGCCTTGCAGAGTGAATGGGAATAACCGTAGTCGCACTGCATCAGATGTTACCCCATTAACCTTGAAAGTGTCGCATATCGATAGAGAACGCTACAGATGAGCTCAATGTGCGTTCGAGAAATAATACTTCTGAAATTTTTTTTCTTTGCTCTTGGTCTCCCTCGAGCGAGCAGAACATGCGCTTGAGCGAGTATAAAACTGGCCGAATCTTCATTTTTTTTTGAAATTCCCTATAAAATGAACTAGGAGAAGTATTATGCAGAGAAATGCATGAAATATGCTTAAAACAACACAATAACTCATGAATGCATGAAAAACAATAATGAAACAACACAAAAATATGCATATAAAACACAGTTATCAATCAATCAGTTTCTGTTGTTTTGCAGCCGCATTTTGGTCAGCTTAGATGGGAACATTTCAGAGAAAATCTCTTAAATGAACACAACCTTGCAAGTGTGAAACAAAGAGAGTTAGGCAAGAGTATCAAGGGCTCTAATTCTTTGGGACCAAAGGGCCAAAAATTTAAAAGATCAATTACAATGTATTCCTCTACCGAGTCAGGAGAATTTCCTCGCGTTAATAAGAAGGAATTGCAGTGTGAACATTTCAAAAGAAATCATCTAACTAACAAATGTTGCAAAGCCTCAGGGCTTGTTTTATTTGTAGTAGTTTAAGTCACTTGAAAAAGAATTGTCCGCGTTCAAACAAAAATAAATAGAGTGGATTTTATACTTTTTAAGTTATTTCAGACTTTTTGGGAATTAATCAGTTGGTTAGCTGTAACCAGAGGTTCGTATTTTGTGACCTGTGAAGATTATCTATATTTTAGATTAGTTGATCAGTTATTCGACTATAGAGTACTGAATTGACAATTTTATGATTGGGATAGAATTTTCATGCTTTCAATGCATAGTTCTAGATGTAATTCCTAGAATATTATATCGAGACATAGTGTCTGCCAAGGATGATGTGTTTTCATCAGGGGCACAGTAATGAATTATACCAAGTTCTGTGGACTGTGTGGATATATATGACTAGACAGAGAGGAAATGCGACCCAATGGTTGTATTACTCTAGGAGATTTTTTTGTTTTAGATAGGCTATTGGGGAAGGCTATTTCAGTCTTAATTGCGTAGTATTTGTAAAGAATATAACCATCAAAAGAATGTTCTGCTATTTGAAATCCTTTGGATTTGGTTTGGGTACTGGGATAGTGCCAAGGAATTTGAAATTTTTATTGTCTGATTATGTCAGAGATATGGAATGAGATTTCTATGATAATGAAGGTTGTTCAAGATAGAGGATGATCATTTGAATTGAATTTAGTCCAGATATTAGTAAAACTTATGTCTATGGTTTGGACAGGAATAATTTGGTGGTAGATCCAGATTGGTGCAGTAATTGTACCAGTGACTACTTTTGCTTATCGTCTGACATCGTCGGAAATAAAAATTAGTGAACTCAAGGAAATTCTGTTGTTCCAAGAATTTTGGGTTCAAATAGTTTTCGCTGATAGAACCACATAGATCATAGTGGTTGATCATCAGCGTAAGGTCCTAGTAATTAAGAACTTAATAAGTGGTAATTATACTGATTGATTCTTTTGGGCTAAGTGTGTGCTACAGTGAATCAACAATGATTCTAGTTATTGTTGACTAGAAAGGGTTCGAGACAAATCTGTAAGCTCGCATGCTTAAGAACATGGTCTATGAATTATATTCATAAATTTTCAAAAATATGCTAGTTTAACTTTTAGGTTTCCTTTTACTTAAGAAGAATTGATAAGAAGTTTTACTTCTAATTTATCTGTGGCCGATACAGATGGTGTAACCCAATAATGGGGGAGATGAATGCTATTTTTTAGAAAGGATAATTTGAATGATTCATTGCTTGGGGATTAGAAACTGATAGGATGAGTACAGTATTCTGGTATTCAGTTCTCAAGAATGTTTCTGCACTATTTCTGGGATTTCATTGTTAGAATTGATCTAGCAAGTGTTTGAATTTCAATGGGTACTAATAGGATAGCATCAAGTATTTAGACGTGTAAAAAGGACAGCTGCTAAGATCTAAAGTTATCAGGTCTAGCGGGATTGTTGTCAATGATTTTTCGGGATGTCTATTGGATGCGTTAGGCCATTGATATAATTGATTCGATGGTTTGAGTCAGGGGTTAGCTTGATTGTAATGATTTAAGGACTTTGCCAAAGAGAGATGAAATGGTTTTGTTCATTTAGTAGAGCAAGTCAGAATTTCAACAAGGAATAATTATTATTATCCGTGGCCGGATAATCAGTATTTTCATTTTCAGGTGTTATCTTAAGTTTTGAGAAAGATGTCACTATTCAACATGGAATATTAGTACTAAGGATTGTACTAATCGACTTTTGAGTCAACATAATATATTTATTGATATTTCCAAGAAGAGAACCTGAAGGGTTCAGGAAATCAGAAATTGTGGACAAAGACGTTGTCACATGTTTTATGACAAAGTATTAGTCATTAGTATGAGAATCCTTGGGTAAAAAGTCTTGTGTACTCAGTTCAGGTGGAAAGGTATGAAGAGCTTTGTGTATCAGTATGTTTCCTAGTATTGGGTGTGTCATCAGATTTAAACTAAACATTGACAACCTGAAAGTTTGTATCATAAGTTATTGATTCCTGAGTAGAAATGGGAGTTATCAAGATGGACTTTGTGACCCATTTGCTGGTATTATCAAGGGATTATGATACTATCAGGATTGTGATATATCTACTCACCAATACAGCACATTTCTTTATGTGTAATGGAGACTTCACTTTTGACAGAAGTGAATGATTACACCTTCAGGAGATTGTGAGTTTACATGGCATACTTGTGAGTATTTTCAATGATAGAGACCTCAGCCCTACTTCTAGATTCTGGGGGAGTTTTCAGCACGTCTTAGGGACTATTCTGAATACAACCTATTATTTGGAGACTGATGACCAGTCAGAGCATATTATCTATATGTTGGAGGATATGTTACGAGTTTGTGCTACGAATTTTGGTCCAGCTTGGCAAGATCAATTGCCACTTAATGAATTCACTTACAACAACATTTATCATCGCAGTACTGGGATCACTCCATTTGAGGCATTGTACAAGAGACGATGTCGTACTCCACTATTTTGGGAAGAAGTGAGGGAGCGATAGGTAGAGAGACCAGAGTTAGTTCAACAGACTGTGATATTGTTGGACAGTTCAAGAAGTGAATTAAGGCTGCGCAGGATCGGCAGGCTAGTTATGCGAATATTAAGCATAGGCCTTTGCAGTTTGAGGTGGGCAAGAAGGTGTTATTGAAAGCTTCACCATTTTGTAGGATTTTGAGATTCGGTCTCAAAGGTAAGCTATCTCCTAGATTCTTTGGTCCATTTAAAATTTTGTAAAGTGTTGAATATTTGTCTTACAGTTTGGCGTTACCGCCGCATTTTTCAAGTATCCATGATGTGTTCCATGTATCACTGTTGCGACTGTATTTGGCAGATGAATCTCATATCTTACAGCAGCCTGAAGTACAGTTGGAGACAAATTTGACTTATGTGGAGAGACCTTTACGTATTATAGGTCATAAGAATAAGGTCTTACGTAACAAGATTATTCCTCTTGTTCTAATTCAGTGGCAGCATCGAGGCACTGAGAAAGTCACTTGGGAACTTGAGAGTCGTATGCGTACAGAGTATCCATAGTTGTTTTAAATGTGTTGTATTTCAGTTGTATCTTGTAAAATTTTTAGTTTGAATAAAATAAGTTTATTCAGTATTAACTGCATTCAGTACTTAAGATTTGTTTCGAGGGAGAAATATATTAATTATGGGGAGAATGTAGTAACTCGGTTCCATTTTACAAGATTAATTAAATAAAATTGGTTAAGCATGAATTAGAAGCTTAATTTGGATTTAATTGGAAGAATTTTTTATTTTTGACCAAGGATAGTTCAGAGGGTCCGAAATGCTTGGAGTTCGGAAGCTATGTTGTGTTCGGAAGCAGGTGAGATCAGAAGCTCCGATCGTGGTTCTAAAGCTCCGATCGTCTTCAGCCAGGTGTTGAAATGATGAGGTCAGCATGGTGACATCATGGGGGAGATCGAAAGATCCGATCGTGAGTTCGTAAGCTCTGATCCGCTGGCAAGGACACTTGTCGGAAGCTCGTTACACGTGGAGCTTGGTGCCGATCGGAAGCTCCGATTGTAGGGATCGGAGCCTCTGATCGAATATCAATAATATCTTGTAACAACTAAACACTAAAATAAATCTCAAAATTCTCAATTTGTACTAAATAACATCAAATAGTTTACCATGCGAACACAATAAAAATAATATTTTCAACCAACCATAAAAAAATAAATAATATGCGGAAAAACTTGTTTAAAACGGATAACTTCCCATAACAACACTAAAATAGCACTGGTTACGGGCGCCATTTGCAAGTAAGCTCATAGGCCTTCACCTCCGGTTGGAGCAACTGTGTCATCAATAAAATCATACTCACCTGCACCATATAAGCTTAGTGAGCCTAGGGGCTCAACATATTTTATCTCATAATAACAAAGGTTTAAAAATCACACAAAAACACATAATCATACTAATACATATACTTAACATGAATATGCATGCATGCTCTTCAAATACCGCATCATAATAAATTCTTCTCTGTCATAACTTTCATCATAAACAATAATCTTGAGCTATATCATGAAATACATATCATAATTGAGCATTCCATAATCATAAATAACATTGTAGGTTATATCCATGAGTGAGGATCGTAATCATGAGCGATTGATCAATCTGAGAACCATCGTACGTGGCGGTGAACAAAATTCACCTCTATGCTGGTAGTAGAACTACCTCTTTGCTCGGTTGTAAACCACCTCTGTGTTTGGTTGTAAACTACCTCTATGCTGCCACATCACTTCAATTTCCATAAAATATTTTCATGCTCAAACATTAACATATAATTCAGCATAAAATTATTTCATGTATGCATGCACTTAAAATTTGGTTGGTAATATATATTTAATTAATTTTCATAATATTTATACTTGTACATAAAATAAATTTCATGCATAAAATAAATTAAATATATATTCCGGACTCATTAATTTTCATGAATTGTCCAGACTGCTGGTCCACAACCCTAGCCTTTCTTTCCCTAAGCCTAACTCATGGCAGCCCTGAGCGGTTTTGGAAAATCTGATCGTGCCGCCTGCTCCGAATACCTTTGACCGTGAAACCACCGCCATACTTAGCAACATCCAGGCGGTTCTAACCCAACAAATTTGACCTCAAACCAAGCCCTATAGTAGGAGAACGAACCAAAACATCACATGCATAGTATCTACTTGCGCGTAGAACGTGAGTCGCAAATTTCGGCCGTTTGGCCGCCCATGTCCAGCAATTACCGGCAAGATCGCCACTTGGAATACCTTCCCCAAGGTCTTGAGGTTCTAACCCAACTAGAATCATCCTAAAACTCGTACCCTATAGTTCACACAATCAAATCTCCCAGAACTGCTCACCCTGCGACCTGTTGTTCCTCTTCTGCTTATGGCTTCATTTCCAGACATGTCCAGCTTCAAACCACCACCAAAACTGACCCTAAGGATCCTAACTTGACCCCCTAACCATGAGTCAACAGCCTTGATCGAACCCATGATATAAAAATGTGAGAGATGAGACATGAAAAGGCATAAACTTGAGCATCACTCATGCACATGCGTGAATTCCAGAGAATTTCAAGATGAACCATGCTAGATCAAAAGTTTTGATGCATAAACAATTATATAACTTATATGGTGTTATATAAAATAATTCGACATGCCTTTCACCGAGTTTTGAAAAACAAAACGGGAATTTTGATGCGTGTATGACGCTCCGAGACAAATGGATCTCCAAACCAATGCAAAAACCTCAAATTCACGGCTATGGAGGCTGAAGAATATGGTGAATAATCTGATGAATGACGTGGGAGAGGCGGCTGGGACGATTTGGGTAGGAGTTAGGTTTAATTTTAGTATAATAACACTAATTAATTTAATTAACTAATATACCATAAAAATATAATTTAAAACTCCTAAATAACATACTAATCTGATGTTAAAACAAAATTTCGAAATATTAAGTTAAAGGAATTTTAAAAGTCCCTAAAAGTCAATAAAATGGCTTATTTTTGAGAAAAATAGAATACTATATATCTATAATCATTAATACTATAATTTTCATGATATAATACCTTAAAATAATATTTTAAGGCCTATAAAAATCTCATAAAATATTTTGGATGAAATGCAACATCTCGTTCGTCTACGATCCCGTCTACGCGATCAAATAAATCATTTACTCAAAAATATAAAAATTTCATATTTGTGGGTTAAATGCTAAAATAAACTTTAAACCATGCATATAATTCACATAATATCACATAAAATCATTTAACCCAAATTATAAATTTTTAAATTAATTATTTTCCTAATTATGCATGCGGATTTACGTAGGAAAAATACCGGGTGTTACCACTATCCCCCTTAAATTAAATTTCGTCCTAGAAATTAAAGTACGTACCAAACAACTCCAGGTAGCGAGTTCTCATGTCAGACTCGGTCTCCCACGTAGCTTCCTCCTCTGAGTGATTCAGCCACTGGACTTTGACCATTGGAATGACTCGCGTCCTAAGTTTCTGTTCCTCTCGTGCCAGGATCTGTACTGGTCTCTCCTCAAATGCTAACTCTGGAGTTAATTGTAGAAGCTCGTAATCCAGAACATGTGACGGATTTGAGATATATCTCCAAATCATGGACACATGGAACACGTTGTGCACTGTCGCAAGACCGGGTGATAGCGCCAAACGGTAGGCCAACGTGCCGATCCTCTCCAAAATCTTGAATGGGGCAATATACCTTGGACTGAGCTTGCCTCTTCTACCAAAGCGCATCATGCCCTTCATAGGCGAAACTTTCAAAAACACATGGTCGTCAACGGCAAACTCGAGATCTCGACGTCGTCTGTCAGCATAACACTTCTGACGACTCTGTGAAGTCCTCATACGGTCACGAATCTAAGTCACAATATCTGCAGTCTGCTGAACTATCTCGGGTCCTAGTAGAACTCTCGCCCCGACCTCATCCCAGTGCACGGGATATCTACATCTCCTCCCGTAAAGAGCCGCGTAAGGAGTCATACCTATAGACGCTTGATAACTGTTGTTATAGGTGAAATCCACTAGAGGTAATCTCAATTCCCAAGAACCCTTGAAATCGACGACACAAGCCCTCAATAAATCCTCAAGGACCAAAATCACCCTCTCAGACTGACCATCTATCTGGGGATGAAAAGCGGTGTTGAATAGTAACTTATTCCCCTAAGCTGTGTGCAAACTTTTCCAAAATGCGGAGGTAAATCGCGGATCTATGTCTGACACAATAGACACATGTATGCCATGCATTCTAACAATATCTCTGATATAAAGCTCTGCATACTCAGCCAAAGTGAAGGTATTCCTCACCGGTAAGAAATGAGCTGACTTGATGAGTCGATCAACAATCACCCAAATCGCTGTACAATCTCTAGCACTCCTTGGAAGTCCAACCACAAAATCCATCGTGATGTTCTCCCACTTCCATTCCGTAATGGGAAGTGGTCGAAGCAAACCTGCGGGACGCTGATGCTCTGTCTTGACTTGTTGACAAGTCAAACACTCTGCTACAAAACGTCTGATGTCTCTCTTCATTCAAGGCCACCAATACAAAGACTGTAAATCTCGGTACATCTTTGTACTTCCGGGATAAATGGAGTACGGAGATGTGTGAGCCTCTGCCAAAATATTTTTCCTCAACTAATCGGTGTTCGGTACCCACATTCGACGTCGGTACTGAACAATACCATCTGCAATAGTATAAAGAAGACTGCCCTTAGCTTCATCGTTCCGCATCATACGCTGTAACTGATCATCAGTAGACTGTCCATCTATGATCCGATCTCGAAGAGTCGGTTGTACTGTCAATGCTGCTAAACTCGATGCATGCCCGCCCGAGTATACCTCCAACTCAAACCTCTGAATCTCTATCTGAAGCGGTAACTGCACTGATAAAAACGATACCACTGATGTCTTCCAACTCAAATCATCAGCCACTACTTTAGCTTTACATGGATGGTAGCTAATGCCACAGTCATAATCCTTCACGAACTCTAATCATCTGCGTTGCCTCATGTTCAACTCCTTCTGTGTGAAGAAGTACTTGAGGCTCTTGTGATCGGTGAAAATCTTACACTACTCACCGTACAAGTAGTTCCTCCAAATTTTCAACGCAAACACAACTGCCGCAAGATCCATATCGTGCATCGAATAATTCTGCTCATAAACCTTCAGCTGTCTCGACGCATGTAGTGACCCGTATCTAGAAATAATGATTAATGAGTAATTAATCAAGTGATCATGTTTAGATTTAGTAAAACATGATTAAGGGGTTTCCAAAAAGATCTAAGTAGTTCAAAAATGGGTCCAGAACACTCGAAAATAGTCGGGAAGGTTCCGAGGGTTCGGAGGGAATGGAGGATCCAAACTCGGATCAGAGGATCCGAATTTTTAACGGAGGATCCGAACTTGTATGGCCAGCTATCCAAGAGAAATATGTCATTGGTGACATCACTGGGGTGACTTTGGACGATCCGAACTCAGATCGGAGTCTCCAAACTCGTGTCGGCAGGAGTCCTCTAGAAGCTTGACACGTGTCTGGACGGGAGAGTTTGGACGCAAGGATCCGATGGTTTGAACCGGTTCGGAGGTTCCAAACCCGAGATCGGAAGCTCCGAACTCCGTCTATAAATAGGGGTTCCGAGGCTTCATTTGGAGTGCACCGTTCCTCTCTTCTCTCTCTAGCTCTTAGCCTTTCTAGTCAGATATAGGAAATTCTAGGCGTCCTATTGGGAATCCGGAAGTAGCCGAGCGATCCCGGCGTCGTAGCGGAGCCATGATTGAGTTTTGAGGAAGTTTCCATCAACGGGCTGACGACGGAAGCAAGTATATATTTTTCTTTCTAAAATTATTTGGGAGTATACAATAGCTTAGTTAAGGGTTTTAGAGCTTAATTGATGATGCTTGTGTATTTACATTGTAGAGTTGATGATAGGCTTGGATCCTAGGGTGGGACTGCTAAAACTACCTGTAGTAAGGTAGGTAAGTACAGACTGAGATAGCCAGCGGGTTTGCTTGCTTATGTGTTGCATTGTGTGCCATATTATTCTGCAACATGTGCATATCATATTGTTCATGTCCATCTTTTGAGATGAGCCATACAGGGCCTGATCAGCCCTGTTCGGACGGTTGATGTCGAGTGCCCCGCCACCGACGGGTTAGCCGGCATTGGCATCTGTAAGATACGGTCCACGTCCGCTAGGAATGAGCAGTGTACGCAGGGTTTGATTCCCGGGTTGTGCCAGTCATGTCCTAGTTGCCATTCTGAGCAGTTGTACACAGTTATCCCAGATATGGATACCCTGTCATTTACATGCATCATGTTTGTATGTTTACCCCTATTTATGTATTGAGCTTAGAGCTCACGTCCATTATTTTATATGTATCTGGACACCCCATTCGATGGGGTAGGTGTAGGTGTAGGGTCGAGCAGCAGGAGCTTGGAGTAACCACTGACCAGTGAAGACATCAGGATTAGCTATAGGTTTTAATTTCCCTTAGGATTATTTAATTCGATTGGGTTGTATATTGGTTTTATTTAACTGGTTGTATTCCGCCGGTCTACTTTTATTTAAGTTTTACGCAGAAATTATTTTAATGCATGCTTAATTATGCTCTAAACTTTGAATAGGTAGTGGATCCGGGTTGGGTCGCTACATTTATTGGTATCAGAGCTGTATGCAAAAATATTTGGGAGATAGTAATGAAACTTTGGGTTATCCTTGTAGGATTGGATAGACCTAACAAAAGAGGATATGGTTCTTCATTGCTGGGATTTGCGGAAGAAGTCTTTACTATAAGGAATGCAACAGTTATGAGAACACCAGTAGTAGCATATCGATATATAGTCTGACTACTCTGGGTGTATCATTATTTGATGCATTGGACAGCTGATCGAAGAACATATAGATTCCTGTCGGGGAAGACTAGAAGAGAAGAATGAGTATATTGCGTTAAATGCATTTGCGGACTTTTTGGAACGAATGGTGTGTAATGACCCATGTCGTTCTAGTCCGAAGAGATTCTCCACTTGTAGTTGGAGAGATTGTCACATAGACCTTCACCAGGGAATGCCTCGAATGGCTACGGCATGACTGGTTTTGAGCGTAAGGTCATTAAATTCATGCAAAACATGATTCTGCCTGTATGCTAGTATCAATGAGTTTGGTAGGAAGAACGGGAAACTTTATGTTCAAAAGCATGATATGGATGCAAGAAGAACGTTGACGTTAGATCGTGAGCAGAAGAGGTCGATTGACAGGCACTGATGCAGAGCATAGCTGGTTAGTGAGCTCGAGTTATTTTTCCGGAAGTCTTGGCAGGACGATATACCGAGAGATTTGGGCAGGAGTATGCTTGTATTGATGCGTGTGTAGATTAAAAGCTTCATTCTTGAGAAATAAAGATTAGTACGATGATTTAAATACTATATTTTTATAATTTTAAAAAATATTTCAGTTGTAATGAATCATCATAATCTGGTTGTATCATTTTAAGTTATTAGATGTACATTTTCGTTGTATCTTGGATACTGTAATTGTATTACATGGGATTGTAATAAAGGAATTGTACATAAACTTGAAACAATGATACATGCATTATTTGATATTTGTCCAACGAATTGTGGATTTGTGTCCGACTGCAGTGATTTTGCTAAGTTTGGAATGGTGTTAGTTGATTGGTGTTCAACTATTGTTACTCATAGGTGTTGAGTAGGCCGATGGTAACATCTTGACTTATGGTTAGTCTAGATGTTTTCCTAGGATTGACCTAGTTAGTGAGTAGGCTGAGTTAGTGACAGTGATGAGTTGATCAGTGGGCATGAGTTTGTTTTAGGTTGCTTCCTTAGAACAGTAGTCTGATGACCTTCGTAGGTTGAGACTTCGTGATGATGGGTTTTCATCAGGAGGCCAGGTTTAGTTTATGCCAAGAGTTGTGGACTATGACCATAACTAGACGTGAGGAGGAGCAACCCTATGCCGACGTACCTGGAAGACTTCACGCTTCAAGGGGTGGCGGTGGGAAGGCTACTCAGTCCAGAGTTTTGGTAATAGTCACGACGGGGTATGACCTTGGATTAGATGCCTAGTTTGGTATCATGATTTAGATATCGTCTGACTTGTGTCAGAGATGTTCGTTGAGTGTTCTGCTGTGAGGACCAGTCTTGGAGGGATTTCCTTGACGAGTGAATGTTCTGAGCAGGTAGGTTTTTGACCTATGAGATACTGCTAGACAAGTCGATCTAGTCGGTAGTCAAATTTCTACCAATGATGATTGAGAATATCATTTGACTTAGTATCGTATTTGATGATATGATTGGGATTTCTTGCCATAAGGTTATCCAGGATAAGAGATTGTAGGCTTTGACCTAGAGATGGGTATTGCCCAGTGATGATAGTTTTTCATCAATAATGGATTATATCTAAGGTTGAGTACTGTATAGGATTATTCGAGATGAGAGGAGAGCGTGGCCTATGCCAAAGTACCCTTGGTGGTCGTTCCAAGTGAACATCTTGGTAGGCTACCTCAGTCTTGAATTGTTGTATAGTATTAGCGAGGGGTATAGTCAGGAGCGTGTCCAGAGATTGTGGGAATCTTTATGATTCATTAGTTATAATTTTTGGACTTGACGAGCCGGGGCGTTCATCCTAAGTGAACGAGGCAAAGGATATTGAGTCCAGTGATAGCGCTAAGTACCGTCTGGTGTTTTCAGAGGTTGAGAGTAGGATTTTTCATGGGATGGGAATGATCTAGGTTGATAGATCACGAGCATTCCTTGTGTCTAATTCGTCTTAATAATTCGATTCCAGTGTACGAGGCAGCTGTCAGTAGTAAGGCGCGAGATGGTGCCAATAGACTAATAGCTATGGTCTGGCTATCGGTATATGTGTGTTGAAACCAAAGCGATTTGGGTATTCCAAGTGTTGGAAATAGTATACTTGTGGCAGCCGAGTCAAGACTATTGATCGAGCCACATAGGTAGTCTGAATTGATTTCACTACCCAGCTAAGTGTGAGCCGTAGTAGATCGATGAAGTCGATAGGTTGAGTCCAATCAGTGATGATTAGGACATAGCGAATCGAGAAGTACTTGGAGTAGTATTTTGTCGGTTGGTGCCTTAGAGACGAGTACTTGGTGCAGTCTCAGAGACGTTGATGGTTTAAGTATATTATGAGAATCACTTGGTTTTCTCGAGATGGATATCTTTTGGAATTGCTGCTAATCGAAGACAATTGCAATTTGACTTTTAAGGTCAAGTTAAGTGATAAATTGACAGGATGAAAAAGCAAGGGAAATGGGGTAGTTCCATGGATAGTGTTTCCTTGTTAAGAAGAAGCCGAAATTGATCTAAGAAATTGCTTCGTGTTAAACAATAGTGTACTCAGTTTGAGTAAGGAAAGGGTCAAGTTTAACTTGGTGACAAATATCTTGTGACGATTCCAAGGGATGACGTGTTCATCAGATATCGTAGTCTTTTCCAATTCACGTCAGAGATGATGCGTTTCAGCAGGAACATGCGTTAGTGGAAATGTTGAATCTGTAGGGATTAATTGGTCAGATCTCGTAAGGATATAATTCACGATGATGGTTGTCATCAAGGACTCCGAGATTAGTTATGACGAGTTTTGAGACAGGATAGGAAGCGTTTCCATATGCCAGTTCACTGTGTAATGTCCCAGTAGAGCATTTTGGTTAGCTTTTCTTAGTCTCTATGTGTGTACAATGATTGCAGGTATGTATAACTATTAGGGGTGTGTCCAACGATAACTGAATCCTATAGAGAGTTTTGACTAGTCCGTCGAATGAAATTCATGGGTAAGTAACCTGTGGTCGAGATGATGTAGATCATCAGAGATGCGATGATTGCCATTGTGGAGTATACGTATGGTTACGCAGACCAATGGTTAAGAGATGACTTAGCATCATGGTAGGCAAGAGATGATAGTTTCCATCAAGGAACGGTATTGATTTATACTGAGAAACGTAAACTGCGATTTGCACTACACATTATGGTTTGAGTTCCCGATATCGCCTAGGAAGCTTGTTATGCTTTAGGATATCATGGGAAAGGGAACTAGTCTGGAAATCGTGGGAAGCAGTTACGTCGAGGTATAGCTTTGATTCAATTGAATTCTCGTGAGGAGAGATTCAGGATTTTCTGTGTCGAGAGCAGTGTTAAGAAGAGCGTTTCCTGACTATGGGTGTTCCACACCGAGAGAAGTTGGGGAACCATTGGATGGTTAGATCTGCTAGTGTTCAACGTGTTGGAACACGTTTCAGATCAGTCAGATTTGATACCCAGAGCAGCGGAAGTTTAAAATTTTTATTTTCTGATCTGGAACGATTCCAGATCATGGGCATCAAATCCTTACGATTAAAATTAAACAAATAAAATAATAATACCAATTAATATTTTACCTCTTCAAGCTTTGGCTTGATCTATGGAATCCAACAAATTAAATCTGCTCTTGTTGTAAATCCCAGGAACCGATGACTCGCTCGATCAACTCCTGAATTAGGTTCACGAATAGAAAACTGAAACCCTCTAATTGATTGCACTAGAAATCAATCAGATGTTTATCGAAGAGATTTACAGAATTGATCTGTCAATTCAGAATGTAATTTTTCGAAAAAATCATAGACTGAATTCTCTCACAAAAGAAAGACAGAGTTCGAAAATTCTCCTTAGAATTAATCTAGGATTTTCGAAAACTATAGATGTGTGTGTGTCGAAAATCCCATCAACTCCTATATATAATTTCTGTACTGGACTAATTATATGTCTAATAGGACACTAACATCTTAGGGCCCATTAGTCATAACTTAAGCCCAACAAGCCAAACCTGTTATTATAGAAATTAATATAAAATTTATCATGACTCCGATTGATAAACTGATTTCACCAATGTGCACAGAAACCATTTCTGCACCTTTTAAAGTCAAGATAATTTTTCTGAATCCGAATTCAGTGATTTCCAAAAATGGCCATCCCTATGTCATTTTAGGAAATTCCACTTCCTTTAGTTAAGAAGTCCAACTTCTCTTTCGCAAAATTTAACTCTTTAAATTCAAATATCTCAACGGGGATTAGAAATCCATTACTTGTGTAACCCGCAATGGTTCAGGGATACAGCTAGCCGTGGGCTTACAACTCCTTGTGACTCGGAACAACAATTTTCGACTTACCCATCGAATCATGGTAAGAGCGCCTAGCAACATCGCCTCATGATTCCCTAGGTATCACTGATAGTGCCTGCAAGAACAGGTAGGTTTTGGTTAGCGTACAGTACGGTCCCTTCAACCATATATCCCGATCGAATCGACAACTATTGGTACATCGAGAGTCGTTTGAGATTCGATAACTATGCAATACATCTTGAAGATCAAATAGTGACATCGCATGTGCTACTAGGAAACCAAGTAACCTAAAGCACATCATGTACTCTGGCCAGAGATTTGTCACACTAATATCTCCTCAGATCGCATAGGATATCCACACTCTCAAGCATGTGGTGAATCCTTGACAACAAAGCATTGACTCCTATATGTGTCATAACTGTACCCAATCTCGACACCTGATGACCCTCATAGAGTCGGTAAACGAGTCAAAGTATAGTACTAGCATATAGAGTCTCCATGATGTTTCAAGTAGTAAGGACTAATGGTGTACAACCAAAATCGCGGGCTTATCCACTAAATTAATGTTAACCACTTGGAAAGTCCGAATAGGGTAGTTCGATCATTCATCATATGAATATCCATTTGCATGCTTCGAACATCTCTATGTTCTATACCAATGAAACGTGATACTAGGCATCGCAAATGCTAGTCTCAATCTCGAGCGATCCTTATCCTTATTAGCGGACGACTCAATTGACTAGGAACTGTTTAGAATATACAATGATTATAAGATGTGCTTCATGATAGTCATTCAATTCTACTATCACATTTTACATGCACTCTAGTATATTCAAGGTCTTTATCTAAACACGTATAATATGTCACAACATAATAATATGATAAAAGATAAAGTAAATGCCAATATAAAAGTGTAAATTATATTAAACAAAGATTGTTTACACATAGAGTCACAAAAGCCCTTAGCCACAAGTTGGCTAACCGGGCACCCACTCTTTCAATCTTCCACTTGCCCTAAAGCCAACTAGTCATAATACGTAGTCCCATTGCTTCGCGATGTTTGTCAAATAATGGTCCTGGCAAGGGCTTAGTAAGTGGATCCGCGATATTGTCTCAGAGGCCACTCTCACGACAGTGATGCCTCCTCTTTCCACGATCTCCCGGATGATGTGGTATTTCCTCAGTATGTGTTTGGATCTTTGATGAGACCTTGGTTCCTTTACCTGAGCAACGGCACCAGTGTTGTCACAGTACACCGGGACTGGACCAACAGCTTCAGGAATTACGCCCAACTCTTGGACAAAATTCCTCATCCAAACGACCTCTTTAGCAGCAGCTGATGCTGCAATGTATTCTGCCTCAGTGGTGGAATCCACTGTGGTGTCCTGCTTGGAACTCTTCCAAGAGACAGCACCGCCATTGAGCATGAATACAAATCCAGAGGTTGATTTCGAGTCATCCACGTCACTTTGGAAGCTAGAGTCGGTATAGCCTTCCAATTTCAATTCTCTTCCACCATAAACCATGAATACATTCTTAGTCCTTCTTAAGTACTTAAGAATATCCTTCACATCTTTCCAATGCATTTGACCGGGGTTGGCTTGATATCTGCTCGTGACACTCAGAGCATAGGCCACATCCGGTCTGGTAGATATCATCCCATACATGATACTCCCTATGGCTGACGCATATGGTATGTGTGTCATTTTCTCTATCTCTTTGTCAGTCTTGGGAGACATAGACTTGGATAGAGAAACTCCATGGAACATAGGTAGATGTCCTCTCTTGGACTCATCTATAGAAAACCTTTTCAACATGGTGTCGATGTAGGTTTCTTGAGTGAGTCCTATCATTCTCTTGGATCTATCTCTATAGATCTGTATTCCTAGAATATAGGACGCCTCACCCAAGTCCTTCATTGAGAATCTACCTGATAACTATATCTTTGTTGACTGCAACATCCCTACATCATTCCCAATGAGTAGGATGTCATCAACGTAAAGTACTAAGAATGTCACAGCATCCTTAATCACTTTCTTGTATACGCACGGTTCCTCCGGGTTGTTAATGAAACCAAAGTCCTTTATTGTTTCATCAAATTTTTGGTTCCAACTTCTTGATGCCTGTTTGAGACCATAAATTGATCTCTGAAGCTTGCATACCTTATGCTCGCTTCCCATGGATGTGAATCCCTCGGGCTGCATCATATAGATCTCTTCCTTAATGTTTTCATTAAGAAATGCAGTCTTCACATCCATTTTCCATATCTCATAGTCATACCAAGCTGCTATGGCAATATGGATTCTTATGGACTTGAACATTGCGACTGGTGAAAAAAGTTTCATCATAGTCAACACCTAGTCTTTGATTATAACTTTTTGCTACCAATCGTGCCTTGTAAGTCAGTACCTTACCATCAGGCCCAAGTTTTCTCTTGTAGATCCATTTACACCCTATTGGAACAATTCCATCGGGAGGATCTACTAAAGACCAAACTTGGTTTGTATGCATTGAGTCTATTTCCGACTGCATAGCTTCAAGCCATAAATTCGAATCAGCATCAGAAATTGCTTCCTTGAAGTTTCTTGGATCACATCCAATGTCGGGTTCAATTTGATCTCCTTCAAGAAGCAGACCATATCGAATAGGAGGTCTAGAAGTCCTCTCGGATCTTCTAGGAAGAGGCGTGTCAATTATTGGTTCCAGAGGTGCGGGATCGTTATTTTGTATCTCGAGTTCTTCTCGTATTTCTTCGAGTTCCATCATCTTGCCTTTCTTATCAAGTAAGAACTCCTTCTCCATGAAGGTGGCATTCCTCGAAACAAACATTTTTGTTTCAGTAGGATGATAGAAATAATATCCGATTGAATTTTTCGGATACCCTACAAAATAACATAAGGTGGATCGACTATCCAACTTATCTCCCACTGTCTGCTTCACGTAAGCAGGACATCCCCAAATTCTTAAGTACGAATACTTAGGAGCTTTGCCATTTCATAATTCATATGGAGTTTTGTTCACTGCTTTAGTGTGGACATTGTTTAACAACAGTACCGCCGTTTCAAGTGCATAGTCCCAAAACGAAGGTGGGAGCTCAGTGAAGCTCATCATAGATCGAACAATGTCCAACAAAGTTTGATTGCGATGCTCCGAAATGCCATTTAGCCAAGGTGTCATAGGAGTACTCCACTGAGAGAGAATCCCATTCTCTTTTAGATAGCCCAAAAAGTCGGTACTTAAGTATTCTCCACCTCGATCTGATCGAAGTGCTTTAATACTCCTACCTAGTTTGTTTTCTACTTCATCCTTGAATTCTTTGATCTTTTCAAATGATTCAGACTTATATTTCATCAAATATTAATACCCGTACATAGAATAATCATCAGTAAAGGTAATGAAGTAGGTGTGACCACATATAGTACCAATACTAAATGGGCCGCAAACATCTGTATGGATTAGATCCAATAGATTTTTATTACACTCAGGTTTTCCTTTGAAAGGAGTTTTAGTCATTTTTCCTTTTAGCCAGGACTCACAAGTTGGTAGAGAGTTAATATCAGACATATTAAACATGCCCTCTCCCACTAGCTTGTTCATCCTCCTTGAGGAAATATGACCTAGCCTAGCATGCCAATGGGTTTGCCGGGTTTTGACTATCATTTTTTTTCTTTTATTTGTTGTTGTCGGTTTATCAACATAATTAATTGGTACGTCTTTTAATTTTAAGTTATATAGATCAGTTTCAAGTTGTCCACATCCAATCAAACATTCATTCTTGTACATATTGCAAATCTCATTCGCAAAATTTCAAGAAAAACCATCTCTATCAAGCATTGAAATAGAAATAATATTTTAATAAAATCTGGCACAAATGAAACATCTCTCAAAAATAGCTTAAAATTGTTTTACAAAATTTTTGTAGTAGCCCATACCCTAATTGAGTAATTAAAGGATTAATGCTAATTAAATAAATTGGGTATCGGACAGATCGGAAGCTCCGAAGGCACGATCGGAAGCTCCGATCAGGATCAGAAGCTCCGATGAGCGATCGGAGGCACCGATGATATTACGTCATCCTTGACGTGTGGGTAGATCGGAAGCTCCGATCACCCCTATCCGAAGTCAACAAGTGATATTTTGACACGTGGCAGATCAGGATCTTCGGAAGCTCCGATGGCAGGATCGGACGTTCCGATCGAGGTTCGGACGTTCCGATCGAGGATCGGAAGTTTTGATCGTTGTATATAAATAGAGGGCCGAGGCTTCATTTCCAATTGCCAATTCCGAGTATTTCCCTCTCCTTTCAAGTCTTTTCGAGTTGTTCTAGCCTTCCTAGGCTTGACCCGGGAGTCGTCGAGGCGTTCGATAGTCGTAGCGGAGTTGTGCCCAAGTTCTGGAGGCATCGACATCAAAGGGCTAACGACGGACGAATGTATAGCTTTTGCTTCCTATAAATATTTAGGAGTATGCAATAGCTTAGTTAAGGCTTTTAGAGCGCTATAATGATAGTAGTATCATTTGGCAGTGTAGAGCAGACTATAGGCGTGAAGCTAGAGTTGGTAGAGCTTGCACTGATTTGAGGTGCGAAAGTACTATTCGAGATATCCTGACTGAGTATGCATGTATTATGTGACAGCATGGTTTATATGTCATTGATTTATGCTGCATTCATTTGCATACTGAGCTATCTCCTTCGAGATGTCTGTTAGTAGGGGTTTTACCTATCCTGTTAGTGGTTGGACTTCCATCGATTTGGGTCCGGCATATCCACTGGTATTATGGTATGGGGGCCACCTCCTGAAGCGACGGCACAACGTGCTACATACCAGGGCCCGGTCTGTCTCTGTTATCTGATCCTTGACCTCGAATTTATAGGGAGTTCACTTTGCATGCATGTATACTCATACTCTCGTACTGAGCGTTTTATGCTCACGTCTCGTACTCTGTGTTTCTGAACACCCTATTCCATGGGGCAGGTTTGAGATTGGACGAGGCGGGTGGATCCAGGAGGGTCTAGTCAGTGGTTGACCAGCTGGAGCTTCGTCTAGGTTTTGTTTCTGTTGTTTTGAGGTTGATACAGCTATTCGATTTGGTTGTATATTATTTGGATAAATTACAGATTCCTTTACTTGGGATTGTATAATGTTTATGGTTTCCGCAAGATTATTATGATATCTGTTTTATTAAGTTAATTGCATGGCTAAGTTCTGATTAGTAGGTGATCCGGGTAAGGGTCACTACATTTATGGTATCAGAGCATGCAAAAGTATTCTTGGGATTTAGTCTCATCATGAGGTATTTTTGTAGATGGCAAATCGTGATGACCAGAGTTCTAATGGAAGTATTGGTGGGCGTTGGGGTGATGCCGACCGAGAGCATCATCGAGAACTGCGTCATCGTCATCATGGCGACGAGCGTTTCACTGTGCGTCGATTCTTAGCTATGGGTCCTAAGCCCTTAGTTGGAGGTGAGTCTCCGGAGGATGCGGATAACTGGTTAGACTGCATGGAGACGACTTTTCAGACTTTCCAATGCACCGAGGAGCAGAAGATGGAGACCCTTGGCTATCTTCCAGATGGGCGTGCGCGCAGGTGGTGGAGGTTTACTTCTGCACCTTTTGTTGTGGCGAGAGGAGTGGCCACCTGGGCCGAGTTCCGCACAGCTTTCCAAAAGCGGTATTTTCCTCCTGCACTCCGTCAGTCGAAGGCAGGCGAGCTACTGAGTCTGCGACAGGGAGCCATGTCTATCGATGAGTATCAGCAGAAGTTCTTTGATCTGCAATCCTATTGCCCCGAGATTGCTGATAGCTCAGAGATGAAATATAATATGTTCCTTCAGGGCCTTAACCCTGAGATCCATGACCGTGTGGCGGTTGGCGACGACATGTCCTACGAGGTTTTGGTGAGCCGTTGTCACCAGGCGGAGGACAGCATTCGGCGGAACAGGTCTTTCCCTCAGTCGAGGCCTGCTAGTTCTTTGGGTACCCGTGCCCAATCTTTCAAGAAGTCTGGATCTACTTCTTCCTCTGGTTTTGGAGGGGTTGTCCGTTTCGGTAAGAAGGACAAGTGTGATCACTGTGGGAAGAACCATCCATCCGACAAGTGCCGCAGAGCTTCTGGAGCTTGTTTCCATTGTGGAGAGACTGGTCACATCCGGAGGGATTGTCCACTGTCTGGGGGAGGCGGTTCTGGTTCTGGTTCAGGATCTAGTTCTTAGGCCACCGTTCAGCAGAGGTCGCAGGGACAGCCTGCTGGGAGTTCTCATTTGAGGCCACGAGCTTCTGGCCAGGTGTTTGCCTTGAGGCATGATCAGGCAGTGGAGGAGAATGAGAAAGTCATCGCAGGTACATTTCTGCTTTATGGTATACCTGCTCTTGTACTTATTGACACTGGTGCATCTCATTCCTTCATTTCTGCACGTTTTGTTAAGAGGCATAAGTTACCATGCATTACACTAGACGTAGTGATGTCTGTTTCTACTCCGACAGGCCAATCTGCTTTGGCTAAGCGTCTAGTGATAGGTTGCCCTTTAGAGTTCGAAGGGAACATTCTGTTAGCGAATCTCATGGTCCTGGTGATGGACGACTGTGATTGCATTCTGGGAATAGATATGTTGACTACCTATCGAGCTTCAGTGGACTGCTATCAGAGATTAGTACGCTTTCATCCGGAGGGGAGTGAGAGCTGGTTTTTCTATGGTGAGGGAGCGCGACCCCCGATGCCTTTGGTATCAGCTTTGAGAGCCTGTCGAGCTCTAGAGTCTGGCGGGGAAGGCTACCTTATCTATGCAGTTGATTTGTCCACTGAGAGTATTGGGATAGAGAGCATTCTTGTTGTGGATGAATTTCTAGATGTATTTCTTGATGAGATTCCGGGTTTTCCTCCTGTTAGGGAAGTCGAGTTTGGCATAGAGTTGATGCCGGGTACTTCACCTATTTCTCGAGCACCGTATCGTCTGGCTCCATCAGAGATGCGTGAATTGAAGAATCAGCTACAGGATCTTTTGGACAAGGGGTACATTCTTCCTAGTGTATCTCCTTGGGGAGCTCCTGTTCTCTTTGTAAAGAAGAAGGATGGGTCGATGCGGTTGTGCATTGATTATCGGCAGCTGAATCAAGTCACTGTGAAGAACAAGTATCCGTTGCCTCGTATTGATGACTTGTTTGATCAGCTGCAGGGCACGTCAGTTTACTCCAAGATTGACTTGAGATCTGGGTAACATCAGTTAAGAGTCCGTGATCAGGACGTAGCCAAGACTGCATTCCGTACTCGCTATGGGCATTACGAGTTTCTAGTGATGCCATTTGGTTTGACTAATGCGCCGGATATATTCATGGATCTGATGAACCGTGTCTTCAGGGAGTATTTGGACAAGTTTGTCGTGGTCTTCATTGACGACATCTTGGTGTATTCGCGTAATACGGAACAGCATGTTTCTCACTTGCGATTGGTACTGCAGACTCTTCGAGATGAGAAGTTATACGCCAAGCTGAGCAAGTGTGAGTTCTGGATGGATAGAGTGGTATTTCTTGGCCATATCATATCCAGGGAAGGGATTTTTGTTGATCCAAGCAAGATTGAAGCGGTACTTAATTGGTCGCGTCCGACGACAGTTGCTGAGATCCGTAGTTTTTTGGGTCTAGCAGGGTATTATTATCGCTTCATTCTGAACTTCTCTCAACTAGCTCGACCTTTGACGTAGCTTACCCGCAAGGGTGTGGATTTCGAGTGGTCCTCCGAGTGTGAGGAGAATTTATGTGAGCTTCGACGGTGGTTGACTTCTGCGCCGGTGTTGGCATTACCGTCAGGATCTGGAGGGTATGTGGTATACACGGATGCTTCTCTTCAGGGGTTAGGTTTTGTCCTGACTCAGAATGGGCATGCGATCGAATAAGCTTCTAGACAGCTGAAGCTTCATGAGGACAACTATCCAGTCCATGATTTGGAGTTAGCAGCCATTGTGTTCGCTTTGAAGATCTGGCGTCATTATCTGTATGGCGAGAAATTTGAGATCTTCACCGACCATAAGAGTCTCAAGTATTTGTTCACTCAGGCGGAGTTGAACATGAGGCAGATACGTTGGATGGACTTTCTTAAGGACTATGATTGCGAGATTAAGTACCATCCAGGAGCTGCTAATCTCACCACTGATGCTTTGAGTCGCAAGGTGCGACTATCCGCACTTCAGACTTGTTCGATGTCTAGTGCGATCGGTGACTGTTGTACTTCGGGATATACCTTCAAGCATAAGAAAGGTATGCAGAGTATCCAGATGTTTGCGATATTATCTGAGCCAGCTTTGTATTCGCGGATCCGAGATGCTCAGATGTCTGATTCGAAGACCCAGCATTTAGCTCGTTTAGCTAACGAGGGTAACTCGTCTGGATTTCATTATCAATCAGATGGCTTTCTGTGTTTGTCAGGTAGGCTTGTGATTCCGCATGATGAAGAGTTGCGAGAGGAGATTTTGTCTCAAGCACATCGCACTAAGTTGAGTATTCATCCTGGGAGCAACAAGATGTACAAGGATCTACGTACTCGTTTCTGGTGGAAGGGAATGAAACGCAGTGTTTATCAGTTTGTTTCGAGATGTTTGGTGTATCAACAGGTCAAGGCAGAGCACCGACGACCTGGAGGATTGCTTCACAGTCTGCCTATTCCTGAATGGAAATGGGAGTTTATCACAATAAACTTTGTGACCCATTTGCCGGTATCCCCGAGGAACTGTGATGCTATCTGGGTTGTGGTGGATCGACTCACCAAGTCAGCGCATTTCATTTCCTATAGCCGGGAGTACAATGTGGATCGTATGGCACGGTTGTACATTCAGGAGATCATTCGACTTCATGGAGTGCCTGTGAGCATTGTAAGCAATCGGGACCCCAGGTTTACTTCTAGATTCTGGGGGAGTGTTCAGCGTGCGATGGGTACTACTCTCAGTTTGAGTACTGCCTATCATCCGGAGACTGATGGTCAGTCGGAGCGCACTATCCGTACTTTGGAGGATATTCTTAGAGCGTGCGTCATGGATTTTGGTTCAGCCTGGCAGGATCATTTGCCATTGATCGAGTTCGCGTACAACAACAGTTATCATACTAGTATTGGGATGACACCTTTTGAGGCGTTGTACCGGCAACGTTGTCGTACTCCACTCTTCTGGGAAGAAGTGGGGGAGATACAGGCTGAGGGACCGGAGTTTATCCAGCAGGCGATAGACATTGTTGATCAGATCAAGAAACGGATTAAGACTGCACAGGATCGTCAGGCCAGCTATGCTAATGTCAAGCGTAGGCATTTGCAGTTCGATGTCGGGGAGAAAGTGTTTCTGAGAGTGTCACCTTTTCGCAAGATTCTCAGATTTGGCCTTAAGGGCAAGTTATCTCCCAGGTTTATCGGTCCGTTTGAGATTTTGGAGAGCATTGGCGATTTGGCTTATCGATTATCTTTGCCACCGCATCTTTCCAGTATTCATAACGTGTTCCATGTATCTCTGTTGCGAAGGTATGTGGCGGATGAATCTCATATTCTGCAGCGGTTTGAGGTTCAGGTGAACAAGGATTTGACCTATGTTGAGAAACCTATTCGTATCCTGGATTATAAGGATAAGGTTTTACGGAACAAAGTCATTCCTTTGGTTTTAGTTCAGTGGCAGCGCCGAGGAACTGAGGAAGCTACTTGGGAGCTTGAGGACAGGATGCGTGAAGACCATCCTGAGTTGTTTTGATTTCATTCTTAAGTTGTATTCAGTTGCAAACTCTGTAAACGTTTGATTTGAATAAAGAATGTTTCTGATTTCTGTAGTACATTCAGTACTTAAGATCTGATTTCGAGGACGAAATATATTAAGTGGGGGAGAATGTAGTAGCCCGTACCCTAATTGAGTAATTAAAGGATTAATGCTAATTAAATAAATTGGGTATCGGACGAATCGAAAGCTCCGATCAGGATCGGAAGCTCCGATGAGCGATCGGAGGCACCGATGATATTACGTCATCCATGATGTGTGGGTAGATCGGAAGCTCCGATCAGGATCGGAAGCTCCGATCACCCCTATCCGAAGTCAACAAGTGATATTTTGACACGTGGCAGATCAAGATCTTCGGAAGCTCCGATGGCAGGATCGGACGTTCCGATCGAGGTTCGGACGTTTTGATCGAGGATCAGAAGTTCCGATCGTTGTCTATAAATAGAGGGCCAAGGCTTCATTTCCAATTGCCAATTCCGAGTATTTCCCTCTCCTTTCAAGTCTTTTCGAGTTGTTCTAGCCTTCCTAGGCTTGACCCGGGAGTCGTCGAGGCATTCGATAGTCGTAGAGGAGTTGTGCCCATGTTCTGGAGGCATCGACATCAAAGGGCTAACGATGGACGAAACTATAGCTTTTGCTTCCTATAAATATTTGAAAGAGTGGGTGCCCGGTGAGCCAACTTGTGGCTAAGGGCTTTGATGACTCTTTGTATAAACAATATTTTATTTAATATAATTTACACTTTTATTAATGGCAATGACTTTATCTTTCTTCATATTGTTATATTGTGATATACTATTGTTGTTTTGATAAAGACCTTGAATATACTATAGTGTATGTAAGATCTGGTAGAACATGGGGATGTCTATCATGAAACACATCTTATAGTCACTGTATATTCTAAATGGTTCCTAGTCGATTGAGCCGTCCGTTAATAAGGATAAGGATCGCTCGAGATTAAGACTAGCATTTGCGATGCCGAGTACCACGTTTCATTGGTATGGAACATAGAGATGTTCAAAGCATGCAAATGGATATTCATACGATGAATGATCGAACTACCCTATCCGGACTTTCCAAGTGGTTATCACTTATCGAGTGGATAAAGTCCGCGGTTTTGGTTGTACACCATTAGTCCTTACTACTTGAAACATCATTGAGACTCTATATGCTAGTACTGTGCTTTGACTCGTTTACTGACTCTATTGGGGTCATCAGGTATCGGGATTGGGTACAGTTACAACACATATAGGAGTCGATGCTTTGTTGTCAAGGATTCACCACATACTTGCGAGTGTGGATATCCTATGCAATCTGAGGAGATATTAGTGTGACGAATCTCTGGCCAGAGTACATGATGTGTTTTAAGAAATAGTTTCTTAGTAACACATGCGATGTCACTATTTGATCTTCAAGATGCATTGCATAGTTATCGAATCTCGAACGACTCTCGATTTACCAATGGTTGTTGATTCGATCGAGATATATGGATGAAGGGACCGTACTGTACGCTAACCAAAATCTATTGGTTCTTGCAGGCACTATCAGTGATACCTAGGGAATCATGGGGCGATGTTTCTAGGCTCTCTTACCATGATTCGATGGGCAAGTCGGAAATTGTTGTTACGAGTCACAAGGAGTTGTGAGCCCACGGCTAGCTGTATCCCTGAACCATTGAGGGTCACACAGAGTAATGGATTTTTAATCCCCGTTGAGATAGTTAAATTTAAAGAGTTAAATTTAATGAACAAAGAAGTGGGACTTCTTATTTAAGAGTAGAGGAGTAAGATTTCCTAAAATGACATAGGGATGGGCATTTTTGGAAATCACTGAATTCGGATTCAGAAAAATTTATCTTGACTTTAAAAGATGCAGAAATGGTTTCTGTGCACATTGGTGAAATTGGTTTATCAATATGAGTCACGATGAATTTTATATTAATTTCTGAACATGCGGGCTTTGCTTGTCAGGCTTGAACTTATGACTAATGGGCCCTAAGCTGTTAGCAGCCCACATTATAAATAAGTTATTGCAGTACAGAAATTACTCAACAGAGGCTCACAATTTTCGAAAACCCTAGTTGTATTATTAAAAAGTGGCCGCCCCCCTTCCCTCTCTGCTCGGGAAAATCCAGCCTGTGAATTTTGAATTTACAGTCTGGTTTAACGGATCAAATTCGTTAATTCTCTTCGTAGAAACTTCTGATAGATTTTCTAGTGCAATCTATCAGAGGGATTAAATCTCTGTTCGTGGACCTGATTGAAGAACAGTTCGTCCATCAGTTCCAGGGATATACAACAAGAGCAGAGTAATCTGTTGGTGTCCATAATCTCGATTCGAGATTGGAGGTAAAAATTTATAATTGTTATTTAATTTTTACACACACAATTTAATCGTAAAGTTTTGATACCCATTATGGAATCGTTCCATATAAAATTTTTAAACTTCCGCTGCACCGGGTATCAATTCTGATTGATCTGATCACCGTTCTCCAACAATATTTAGGAGTATGCAATAGCTTAGTTAAGGCTTTTAGAGCGCTATAATGATAGTAGTATCATTTGGCAGTGTAGAGCAGACTATAGGCGTGGACCTAGAGTTGGTAGAGCTTGCATTGATTTGAGGTACGAAAGTACTGTTCGAGATATTCTGACTGAGTATGCATGTATTATGTGACTGCATGGTTTATATGTCATTGATTTATGCTGCATTCATTTGCATACTGAGCTATCTCCTTCGAGATGTCTGTTAGTAGGGTTTTTCCCTATCCTGTTAGTGGTTGGACTTCCATCGATTTGGGTCCGGCATATCCACTGGTATTATGGTATGGGAGCCACCTCCTGAAGCGACGACACAACGTGCTACATACCAGGGCCCAGTCTATCTCTGTTATCTGATCCTTGACCTCGAGTTTATAGGGAGTTCACTTTGCATACATGTATACTCATACTCTCGTACTGAGCGTTTTATGCTCATGTCTCGTACTCTGTGTTTTTGGACACCCTATTCCATGGGGCAGGTTTGCGATTGGACGAGGCGGGTGGATCCAGGAGGGGCTAGTCAGTGGTTGACCAGCTGGAGCTTCGTCTAGGTTTTATTTCTGTTGTTTTGAGGTTGATACAGCTATTCGATTTGGTTGTATATTATTTGGATAAATTACAGATTCCTTTACTTGGGATTGTATAATGTTTATGGTTTCCGCAAGATTATTCTGATATCTGTTTTATTAAGTTAATTGCATGCCTAAGTTCTGATTAGTAGGTGATCCGAGTAAGGGTCACTACAATTTTAAACAAATGTCTCCCACAACTTTGGCTTCAACTCTCGAACCATTCCCGAGCCTTAACTAGGTCTTACCCATCTTTAGCCTACGACTTCTTGTCATCATCTGCAACTCTTTGCAAATGTGAGATCCACATCTGGTATCCTATACCCAAGAAGTAGTATTAAGTGATACATTTATTTCAATATAAAATATATCCTTTGCAGTTCGTAACTGCTTGATAAATTCTTTGCTGTTGCGCTTCCAGTAACCGGGTTTCTTGCAGTGATGGCAAACTTCTTTAGACTTGTCCAGCTTTGCATGTAACATTTGGCCTTGAGATCATGGTCCCACCATTTCTCTAGTTTGGCAAACCTTTCCGAAGTTACATCAGCCGGGGCTGTTTTTCGGAGGAGCCTTTTCTAGCACGTAGAAAATCTTCTTCGAACTCAAGACAATCTTAACTTACGGAACCAATCCGTATAGTTTGCGCCAGTCATTTTATTTTGTTTGAGAATAGAAACATGTGGATTACTCGAATTCATCATAATGAAATACTGAGATGAAAGCAGATAATTATCAGTGATTGCTTAATTAATTTACTAAGACATAAAATAAGGCGAGATTAATTTTATGAATTACACTCCCACTATTTTAACGATTTCACCACCCTTTAGTGAAAACGAGAAACTAGTTTTCTTAGAGGGATCATAGAGTCCAATTGACAAATCATAGTCCCGAATAATATCAGCCAACCATAATTTTCAAAAGGTAGAGCCCAATTGTTTCCAAAGCAACGCCCATGTTTTTACCTCATGTCCAATAAGGGCCCAATAATATGACGCCGTTTATTGTGACATGTCAAGATGACCCATCAATATTAAGTTGTGATGGACGGTCGCCATGTGGATCCCCAATAATATGAGTCAATCCCATAGGAGTTCCACACAACTTACAACGTGTGTCGATCCAATGTACATCTTTCCGACGAACGGGTCCCCCCAATAATATGAGCCGGACCATGCCCGCGGGTAGCATCTCATACATTGATCGTTGATGGAAGGTAGGAATATTTAAACAATATTTAAATTTCATTTTGTTAATCTTGATATCAATTTTAAATCATATTTAAAATGAGGGATTTTAATTTTGAAAATTGTCTCATCATTTAAAAATTTGTATTCTTGCGGGATTCATGCAATTTAGTCTAAACATGCATACAACAATAATATCAAATATTATATAAATGATGATCGATGCCTAGATCTTATCGACCCTTGGTTGCCAATCACGAGTCTAAGTCCAATCCTAGGTGATATGCAAGTATGCAATGCAATCCTATTACATTGAGCTTCCAATTTACATTTCTTCGGTCTTTATTGTCTGCTGGGCCCATCATTGTCTTCAAATCTTTATCTCCCACTAAGTCTAATAAATTTACAATAAATTTCGATGACAAGTAGGGGATACATATTTAAGGGTGGGAATGGGCCATAAACCTGACCCATTTTTATTACAAATGATAAATAAATTTGGACTATAAACCAAGCCCATTAATAAAACCCAACAACAATAATAAAAACCAAATGTAAACAACCTAACATACACCTACAAAATTGGTCATGGCAATCGATCATCCTCTTATCCAATAATTAAATCATTGGATAACATGCAGTGACAACATAATTAAAAAGATAAAATCAAATTTTATCTAATATAATAATAAGATCATATCTTATCATCAATTGTACCAAAATAATTAATTTTGTAAAATCTAATTTAACGGATAAAATTTATAAATTTTCCAAAAATTCAAATTTATCCAAAAATCAATTATAAAAATTTCGGGCTCAAACAATTTTGACCCAATGCCTCGTGGACTAATCAAAACAATTTTTGATCGGACCAAAAACTTAAATTTCAAAATTTAAAATTCTTTAAAAAAATCAATTTTTAATTTTCCGGGCTGCCCCGAGACGTTCCCGGGCAGCCCCACCCCCACGTGGGGCAGGGCAGCCCCACGTGGGGCCTGGGTAGCCCGTCTCTGCCCTTGGGCAGCCCCACGTGGGGCGTGGGCAGCCCAAGGGCAGCGACGATCGCTGCCCCTGGGCAGTGCCGATCGCTGCCCGTGTTGCCCATAAAATTTAATTTAAAAATTTTGTTTTGTTTTCCAAAAACCGAGGTCAAAATTTTGTACAATCGATAAATTTTAATCGTTTGATCTGAGAACAACCTGGCTCTGACGCCACTGTTGGAACACGTTTCAGATCAGTCAGATCTGATACCCGGAGCAGCGGAAGTTTAAAATTTTTATTTTTTGATCTGGAACGATTCCATATCATGGGCATCAAATCCTTACGATTAAAATTAAACAAGTAAAATAATAATAACAATTAATATTTTACCTCTTCAAGCTTTGGCTTGATCTATGGACTCCAACAGATTAAATCTGCTCTTGTTGTAAATCCTAGGAACCGATGACTCGCTCGATCAACTCCTGAATTAGGTCCACGAATAGAAAACTGAAACCCTCTGATTGATTGCACTAGAAATCAATCAGATGTTTATCGAAGAGATTTACAGATTTGATCTGTCAATTCAGAATGTAATTTTTCAAAAAAATCACAGACTGAATTCTCTCACAAAAGGAAGACAGATTTCGAAAATTCTCCTTAGAATTAATCTAGGATTTTCGAAAACTGTAGATGTGTGTGTGTCGAAAATCCCATCAACTCCTATATATAATTTCTGTACTGGACTAATTATATGTCTAATAGGACACTAACACCTTAGGGCCCATTAGTCATAACTTAAGCCCAACAAGCCAAGCATGTTATTATAGAAATTAATATAAAATTTATTATGACTCCGATTGATAAACTGATTTCACCAATGTGCACAAAAACCATTTCTGCACATTTTAAAGTCAAGATAATTTTTCAGAATCCGAATTCAGTGATTTCCAAAAATGCCCATCCCTATGTCATTTTAGGAAATTTCACTCCATTTAGTTAAGAAGTCCAACTTCTCTTTCGCCAAATTTAACTCTTTAAATTCAACTATCTCAACGGGGATTAGAAATCCATTACTTGTGTAACCCTTAATGGTTCAGGGATACAGCTAGCCGTGGGCTCACAACTCCTTGTGACTCGAAACAACAATTTCCGACTTACCCATCGAATCGTGGTAAGAGCGCCTAGCAAAATCGCCCCATGATTCCCTATGTATCACTGATAGTGCCTGCAAGAACCAGTAGGTTTTGGTTAGCGTACAGTACGGTCCCTTCAACCATATATCCCGATCGAATCAATAACCATTGGTACATTGAGAGTCGTTCGAGATTCGATAACTATTCAATACATCTTGAAGATCAAATAGTGACATCGCATGTGGTACTTGGAAACCAAGTAACCAAAAGCACATCATGTACTCTGGCCAGAGATTTGTCACACTAATATCTCCTCAGATCGCATAGGATATCCACACTCGCAAGCGTGTGGTGAATCCTTGACAACAAAGCATTGACTCCTATATGTGTTGTAACTGTACCCAATCTCGACACCTGATGACCCTCATAGAGTCGGTAAACGAGTCAAAGTACAGTACTAGCATATAGAGTCTCCATGATGTTTCAAGTAGTAAGGACTAATGGTGTACAACCAAAACCGCGGACTTATCCACTTAATTAATGATAACCACTTGGAAAATTCGAATAGGGTAGTTCGATCATCCATCATATGAATATCCATTTGCATGCTTCGAACATCTCTATGTTCTATACCAATGAAACGTGGTACTAGGCATCGCAAATGCTAGTCTCAATCTCGAGCGATCCTTATCCTTATTAGCGGACGACTCAATTGACTAGGAACTGTTTAGAATATACAGTGATTATAAGATGTGTTTCATGATAGTCATTCAATTCTACTATCACATTTTACATGCACTCTAGTATATTCAAGGTCTTTATCTAAACATCGTATAGTACGTCACAACATAATAATATGATAAAAGATAAAGTAAATGGCAATATAAAAGTGTAAATTATATTAAACAAAGATTTTTTACACATAGAGTAACAAAAGCCCTTAGCCACAAGTTGCTTAACCGGGCACCCACTCTTTCACAACGAAGGTCGCAAACCAGTTAGGTTTCGACGTGGGTTTCATCTGCATAAGATTTTCCTCGGGGATGGTGATCTTGAGAAAGAAAATGTTTGCGTTATTTTGTTGTGATCAGGTGGTACAAGATCAGTACCCAGAGGTTGCGAGTGTTAGCTCGGCAGAACGATCTCGAGGAGATGAGCCTTTAGGACAGAAGATGTATCAGTATTGTGATACAATAGTCCCAAGTAAGTTTTAATTTCGTATAGTAGTACATCACCTTTCAGAACCAAATTGAGGAGTTTGAGGAGTGCTCAAAGTAAATCGGCGTTAATGAATCTCGCAAGAATTTAGACAAAAGTTTGAGTGTGTTGAAAGTTTTTCAACCAGACATTCAAGTAAGGGACTCTAGTACGTTCTCGAGGTTTATCCTAGATTTCGAGGACAAAATATTTTAAGGGGGGGGGGGGGGGAGAATGTAGTGACCCATATCCAGAATTAACAATTAATGAGTAATTAATCAAGTGATCATGTTTAGATTTAGTAAAACATGATTAAGGGGTTTCCCAAAGGATCCAAGGAGTTCAAAAATGGGTCCAGAATACTCGAAAATGGCCGTGAAGGTTCGGAGGGTTCGGAGGGAACGGAGGATCCAAACCTGGATCGGAGGATCCGAACTCAGAACGGAGGATCCGAACTTGCATGGCCAGCTGTCCGAGAGAAATACGTCATTGGTGACATCACTGGGGTGACTTCGGACGATCCAAACTTAGATCGAAGGCCCCGAACTCGTGTCGGCAGGCGTCCTCTAGAAGCTTGACATGTGTCTGGACGGGAGAGTTCGCACGCAAGGATCGGACGGTCCAAACCGGTTTGGAGAATCCGAACCCGAGATCGGACGCTCTGAACTCCATCTATAAATAGGGGTTTCGAGGTTTCATTTGGAGTGCACCATTCCTCTATTCTCTCTATAGCTCTTAGCCTTTCTAGTCAGATCTAGGAAATTCTAGACGTTCTATTGGGAATCCGGAAGTAGCGGAGCGATCCCTGCGTCGTAGCGGAGCCGTGGCTGAGTTTTGAGGCAGTCGCCATCAATGGGCTAACGATGGACGCATGTATAGATTTTGCTTCCTAAAATTATTTGGGAGTATACAATAGCTTAGTTAAGGTTTTTAGAGCTTAATTGATGATGCATGTGTATTTGCATTGTAGATTTGATGATAGGCTTCGATCCTAGGGTGGGACTGCTAGGACTACCTATAGCAAGGTACGTAAGTACTGACTGAGATTGCCAGCGGGTTTGCATGCTTATGTGTTGCATTGTGTGCCATATTATTCTGCAGCATGTGCATATCATATTGTGTCTGTCCATCTTTTGAGATGAGACATGTAGGGCCGCTCAGTCCTATCCGGACGATTGATGTCGAGCGCCCTGCAACCGACGGGTTAGCCGTCACTGGTGGTAGCGCTTAATCGTGTCACGCCCAAATTAACCCAACTCAGATTAACTAAATAAACATGTAGTAGCGAGAGTAGGGATCGTTCCCACGAGGAAAGTGAAATTTATTTGTACTCTTAAAAATACTGAAAATAAATAAAAGGGGATTTAGGAATTTAAAAACTAATAAGCAAGAATTAAAATAAGGAAGATCAATAAATTAATAAGACTTGGTATCGGTCGACTACACCCTTGAAATTATTCATTCGATCATCGATTCCCTAAAAATAATTAATTCTCATTGAATATTCACCATTGGAAATTTAATTCCTATTTCACCTTAATTTTAGTTAACTAGACACAAGAGTTCTAAGTTAACCCTTACCAATGAATTAACCCAATACAAGCGATTAGATTTAAACCCACGGTAGCATTCAAACTAGCAAAACTGATAAACCTAGACAACACATACACAAGCGGATGTATTTAGCCTAGTCAATTATTATCCCTACAATTCATAAACTCACAAGCGGACGATTATTAATTGTAGTTGTTTCGCAAATTAGTTGATTCAAACAATTACGGATTTGAATTCTAATTTAGCATTAGATTGTATAGCGAAATCACAGGCCTTATAATCTCACACACAAGCATGGAAATCGAATCAGAACAACTCTTGATACTCAATTCGAATTAAACAAATAAAAACTGAATCTCACAAATTAAATAAATTCAAGGGTTTCGTCTTCCTCAACCAAGAATAAAAACTAGAAAATTAAAAACTAAGAACAAAGAAGAACTTAGCTGCCTCCAGATGAATTTCTTCTGCTTCAGTCGTCTCTCCGTTTTTCTGTGATCTCCTCTCTTTTATTTTGCATCTAAATATTTGTATTTATATTGCTTTGAAAAGCCCACGAAATAAAACCCGCAAAATAATTGTTTTAACATCACAAAATTCCAAAATCGCGATGGCGCGGGCGCTCAATTCTATCGCGCGGGCGCGCCACCTCTTCGCATCTTGCATCCTTCGGAGTGGCGCGGGCGCACCACATTCCTGCGCGGGCGCGCGACCCTCATGCATAAATTTCTTGTTTTCTACAGACCATCGCGCGGGTGCTCAATTCTATTGCGCGGGCGCGCCTAGCCTACGTATTTTATTCTCCAAAGATTTCCCAAACCGCGCGGGCACGCCTCAATATCGAGTGGGCGCTCCTTGCCTTCGCATAGCTTCCTGTCTCAAAAATTCCTTGGGCGCGTTGTTTCTTAATCAAACTCTACATCCTACACAATAAATCGGGAACATGTTATGTTGACATGATAACTTAAATATGAACAAATGCTTAATTAACACCCACAAATGCATGCAAACTCACAACAGAATGCTATCAAAATATGCAACACAAACACGACTATCAAATACCCCCACACTTAATCCTTGCTCGCCCTCGAGCAAGTTATGCAAAACAAAATGTAAACAAAACAAAACACAGCATAAGCAAGGATGAATTATGACATCGGCCTCAGAAAAATCCAACTTTCAAAACAACTACGAACACTCTTGATTTTCTATGATACACCTCCAGTTAAGCGCAAACGTGCGTGTGTGTCATGTTATTCCAGCTAGTGCAACTTCAAAAGACAAAGTTTTAAGACTGCTCGCCGACCTAAGACATATCAGTGTAAGTATCACCATCAAGAATCCATCCTCTCAACAACCCTTTAACGCAACACAACTCTCTTGAGATATAATTATTGCACCCGGTATTGCTTTAGCCCCAATAATTACCCGCTGACTTAGCTATAACTAGCTAGGATATGAAAAATCATTCTATTTTTTCTTTCTAATCCCCTCGCCTATAGCCCGGATGGAGCATCAGCCCCATTTAATCCGCATACTTAGCCTTGAATTTAATCTTTTAGGATTAGGATTTCAATCCTTTCTAGGCCCGGATGGAGTTGTAATTTTTTTTTTTCTAATTACGCCCAAGATCGTTTATGCCAAGTCAAAAAAATCATCAAGCTTCAAGAAACTATCAAGTTTCACAGACACCTATTTTCGTGCAATGGTCCAACAGACACCAACTCATCTAATACATCGCTACAGTTCACTGGTCAAACATGTGTGCTTAAGATTATTCACAACTCAACCTCCAGTTTATCATATCCAATCAAGAGCAAAATTTTCCCAAAAACCATTTTCTCACAATCTCTTCATAGGCTATCAATTTCCATCCTATTTATGCAACACGACAAATACTAACAAATTAACAAATGATACGGAATGAACTATATGCAAATACGCACCAAAACAAATGCAGAACAAAATGACAACCAACGAATGAAACTCCCCCCACACTTAACCAAAGCATTGCCCTCAATGCTCTAGCACTAACAACACAAATGCAAACACAAGATGAAAATGCGAGCGAAAACGAAAAACAATACTCCCCTGGTTTAAGTTTCGACGTTTTCCTCTTCGATATCTGGATGAATAACGGAAGATTCCTATTGAAACTTTGGACTGCAGATGGGGCGGCTAGGTTCTGAAAAACGAAGAAAATAAAACAAAAAACAGAACAAAATAAAACGAAATAAAGGGAAAAAACACTGGGTTGCCTCCCAGCCAGCGCTTGATTTTCAGTCGTCGGCTTGACTCTCAGAAGCACTGCTCAAAGAGCGGCTGACGCCCAAAATAAGTGTCATATGACACTACAAATGGGTCTTGGTTCCATATTCCCTCAAGCTTGGCCAGATATATACAGATGAAGCTCGTCACCTCAACAACACTCCGTAGCTGGTAAACATGGGAAGAGAATATCTCTGCGGGCTCTTACAAACCAAAATCTTTCGAAACTGGTACTCCATCATACGTTGTTTCTTCCACTACATCTTCCGGCTGAGGTTCAACAAGAAGAGAAGACTCAAACACCTCTAAATATTCAGTAGGAATTGATTTGCTCTCCCAATCCTGGTTCTCTGAATCATCATCATCGAACCAAATTGGTTTGGTCACTGCTTGAGTATCTTGCTTCACTTCCTGTTCTCTGTGTCCCTGGGGAATTGATCTCTTGAGATTCTCTATGTGCTCCGCAAGGTCGCATCTAGACTTTTTTAGATCTTCTATAGCTTCCACAGTCGATGCCACAAACTTGCTCATCATATCCTCTAGCGGATATAAGATCAATTCCGAACAACTTCCCTCCTCCTGAAGTTCGAATGGTTGGTCTATAAAATCCGGGTATTGAAAGTGTGAATCCCGGTAATAGTCAAATTCTGCCATATCATCCATCAGGTGTCTAATGGTCTCATCATCTCGGCAAAATATTGAAACACGCGGTGAAAGCTCCATCAATTACCCATCTTCTTGTCACTGCATCCAAACCATTAAGAAAATATGTAAGGAGAAAATAGTTAGAAAAATCATGATACCGGAAGATGGTTTCCCAATCTTTGAATCTCTTCCAAGCTGCGTAGAATGGCTCTCCGTGTTGCTGGGTAAAAATTGTGAATACTTGTCGACTTGACATCTCGAAGTATTTCACCATAAAAATCCTCCTTCGCCTATGCAAAATTCTTTCTACCTCTGGGTCGTATGGAAATTCTTTTTCTTCCGAAGATACACCTGCACGCACGAACAAACCAGAGTAGCACTAGGAGGATTAATAAAAAAAAATAATAAAATAAAAACAAAAACACAAATAAATTAAACGCCTTTCCCCGGAAACGGGGCCAAAATTTGGTAGCGCTTAATCGTGTCACGTCCAAATTAACCCAACTCAGATTAACTAAATAAACATGTAGTAACGAGAGTAGGGATCGTTCCCACGAGGAAAGTGAAATTTATTTGTGCTCTTAAAAATATTGAAAATAAATAAAAGGGGATTTGGGAATTTAAAAACTACTAAGCAAGAATTAAAATAAGGAAGATCAATAAATTAATAAGACTTGGTATCGGTCGACTACACCCTTGAAATTATTCATTCGATCATCGATACCCTAAAAATAATTAATTCTCATTGAATATTCACCATTAGAAATTTAATTCTTGTTTCACCTTAATTTTAGTTAACTAGACACAAGATGTAACGCCCCGTTTTTATATTAAATAGTTTATTTGAGTTAATCGGAGATTTCAGAGTTCACGAGCCGATTTGATTTTGATCAAGGTCCTTTTTGCCATATTTGGAAATTTCAGGGACTAAAACGCAAATTTAGAGTTTTACATATTATCTACACTTAGAATTCATTTGACTAAGTCTCCTATCCTCCCTCTCCTTCCCTTCCATCTGCTAAACTCCATTGAAGACGCCTCTTGGAGCTTTTGAGCTTCCAGAATTCAGTCCAAGCTCGATCCGGCCGTTGAAAATTAATTCTGAAGGCAGTTTAGCGATCACGGCTGCGAGAGCTTCGTTCTATCGTAAGTTTTTCTACGATCAGATACATTCTAGTTATTGGATGTTGTTAGAATCGTTCTAGATTCGAGTACGTTGTTCTCTACAGAGTTCTGATCGTTTATTATCTGTCGGTTTTGAATTTGAGCGATGTTCGGAATTGTTATGATTTTTGGAAGCCATTTTCTAAAATTGTGATTTGAGATTTGTCGGGATTGCCTTGTTTTGGTTGTCTTAGCATTGTTATGAGGTTATATCAGTATTGAACTGCTGTCTGCATTTCCGGTTTGTTCAGTTTATAGCCGTTATGCCGTCGGTTTGAGTTTTGGAGATTTGAACCGTTTTTTAAGTTGTTGAACTCGAATTGTAAGTTGATCTTGGTTATTGATCTTGTATTTCATCTGGACAGATTCATTTGGAGTTTGTCAAGCCAGAGTTAACAGCGTTTTGTTCGTCAAGAGTTGGACGAAGATCGGTAAAGAGTTTTTTTTGAACCGTCGTTTGTTTTTAGGTTGTATAGATGTTGATACAATCTTTTGTTGTAGCGTTTCCAGAGTTGGAGCTACTTACCTTGAAAGGTAAAAGCAGTTATCGTCGCGGGATAGCATACTCGGGACAGTTGGTTCTCGAGTTTTCCCTTTCAAATCACATATTGCATCAATACTTGTTCTAGCATGTGGAACTTGTATTTGTTGGTTGATTGAGTTTCGTTATGTGCCTTTTGCTTATATTTATGCTATGCATTCATCTTGAGCCTACTTTGTTTACAGTGGGCAGAACCGCCCTTTTTGTTTTAGACGTTTGGGAACTATGATTGAGTGGCCTAGGTCGTAGTCCTTTCGCCTAGTGCTAGCATACTCATTATGGTTGCTCAAAGTCTAGAGGAGTGGGATACGTGGCACCACCTCGATTGGAAGAGTCGATGAGTTGTTACGTGATCTCATCCTCGGGATCCCAAAAGCACAGCAGCAATCCCTCGTTTATCAGATTTGATAACCCATTTTAAAGACATGCATTCATTACGTTAACATTGATTACTTGTTACCTTGAAAGCATGTTTATTGAATTTATTACTTGCTATGTTGCTTTTACTTGGATTATCTTTCTCACCGGTTATCCGGCTGTTGCTTTGTTTTGTATGTGTACTTGGCAACAGGTGGGGCAGGACCAAGTCAGCGTAGGCCTGGCTAGCAGCAAGAGGGAGAGCTAGTAGTGAGACTCGGTTTAGAAAGTCGTGTCATCATGTCTACCTAGTTGTATTGAAACATGTTTAGATATCGAACTTCGTTTTGTTGTTGTATTGATTATGCGAGTTGTGTTTAAAGATTGTCGTTACAATCCATTACTTTTGAGTGGTTGTGTAACCCTAGAACTTCATGTATTAGTTGGAGAACTTGTGATTGCAATGCATGATATTATTTTGTGGGTTTTGGACTCAAGTTTCTAGCATGAATTCTGTTATTTTTTTTGCCCTATTTCTGTCGCCGCTCGATCGGTAGAATATCACCGATCGAGCGAGGGCAAGCGTTGTAGTTCTCTGTTTTAAATTTTTGTGGCTCGCTCGATCCGCAAGATCTTGCGGATCGAGCGAGGGCTGGTTTTCTCGGGCAGAACCTTTTAAGTTTTTGGCTCGCTCGATCGGTAAGATCTTACTGATCGAGCGGAGCACTGTTTCAAAAAAAAAAAGAATTTTTTTTTTTGCTTTGATTATTGGATATTAGTTTGGACTTATTATAGTTTAATTACCGAGATTAGATGTTTAGAATCGAGCTCTCACATTAAGTGGTATCAGAGCATTAAGATTCTTGGTCGAACTAGAGTAAGCGGGGTAGATCGAGTCTGCGTGTATTGGCTCCTTGCATGTGTATGAATTATTTAAACTGCGTACTTAATTCCATGCGAGCATGATTTATTGTTGAGAATTATTGAATTACATGGTTTTGTGATTTAAATTTATAAAGCATGATCTACTTGAGATATATCTGTTTCTGTTATCGACTGGTATCCGGTATTCCAAGCGGTTGTAAGGGCACTGATTGTAGCGATTGAGATATTTCGTGTCCTAACCTTTGATTATCAGATGGGTCCTCATCGAGTGATAAACAAAAACACACCGCCAGTTATTCCTACGACTGAGCAAGCTAGCACTGAAGTTGATCAGTTGGATGCTTCAGTGACTCCTATGGAAACCTTGCTGAAGAGGTTTCAGTCTTTCAAACCGCCTTTGTTGTTGGGTTCAGAAAATCCAGTTGACTGTGAGAGTTGGTTGGATGATATGGATCAGTTGTTTGATTCCATTGACTACACCGATGACCGCCGAATAAGGTTAGTAATTCATCAGCTGCGTGGTGGTGCTAAGAGCTGGTGGATCATGACAAAGAAAGCAATAGAGAGTAGAGGTACGGAGGTTACTTGGACTCTTTTTAAATCTGATTTTTATAAGTCCCTATCTCGTATTGTAAGAATAAGGGAGCGGAGTTTGAAAATCTGAAGAAAGGGAATCTGAACATCGAAGAGTACGTTGCCAAGTTTGATAGTCTGTTGCGTTTTGCACCGCTAATTGTCGGAGATGAAGAAGCTAAGGCAGATCAGTTCATAAATGGGTTGAAACCCGACGTCTTCACGTTGGTTAACACCAACAGGCCTAACAACTTTGTGGATGCCATGAATCACGCAAAGGGAGCAGAAGCAGGCTTGTGGAGGCAAAGAGGTAATCAGGTGGCACCTCAGCAACAGAGGCAGTATCAGAACCAACCGTCTCAGTATTAGAATCAACCATCTCAGCATCAGAACCAGCAGCAGAGGTATGAAGGTGGTAGCAGTGGGGGAAACAGAAAGGATCAGTACAAGGCAAGAGGTAAACAGTTCAAAAGGCAGGGGAACAGTTCGTCTAGTTCCAGTGGTTCCCGACAGTTTGGTTTAGGACAGAGCTCTGGATCATCATCCTTGTACTGCAGCAAGTGTGGAGGAAGACACTCACCGGATCAGTGTGTGGGAGTCTTTGGCAATTGTAACACCTGTCAGCAACCGGGACACTTCTCTAAGGTGTGCCCACAGCGTAACAGAGATAGAGCTCAGAGTGGGAGTTCGTCTAGACCTGCATCTCAGCCTGAGAGGCAGTCTTCTGCAGTTCACTCTTTCCAACCTCAGCAGCAGCAGAATAGACAGGGAGGTAGTACTAGTGCAAATCAGCCTCCGAGACAGCAAGCACGAGTCTTTGCTCTGACAGAGGATCAGGCTCAAGCAGCACCTGACGATGTTATAGCAGGTAACTGTTCGATTTTCGGTTATTCTGCTCATGTATTGATAGATACATGTGCTTCCCATTCCTTTATCTCTGAGAAATTTGTGTTATTGCATGCTTTGCCTACTGAGTTGTTGCCTACAGTAGTAGCTGTTACTTCACCTTTGGGTGGAGGAATTGTTTCTGTCCAATTAGTCAGGAACTGTGAACTGTGTTTTGAAGGAAATTTGTTAGAATTCGACTGTATTGTACTTGGACTGTCAGATTTTGATTGTATTGTCGTTATAGATGCTTTAATTAAGTACAGGGCAACAGTCGATTGTTTTCTGAAAGTTGTCAGGTTCAGACCTGAAATGGCAGACGAGTGGAAATTCTTTGGTAAGGGTTCTCGATCTAGAATTCCTTTGATTTCAGTGTTATCTATGACTCGTTTGCTACAGAAAGGTGCAGAAGGATTTTTGGTGTATGCAGTTGATGTACTGAAATCTAGCCCAGCTTTGGTAGACTTACCGGTGGTTAGAGAATTTGCTGATGTGTTTCCGGAAGATGTTCCAGGTTTGCCACCTATTCGAGAGATCGAATTCAGTATTGATTTGGTGCCAGGTACTCGACCTATTTCCAAGGCTCCATATCGTATGGCACCTATTGAACTGAGAGAGTTGAAGGAACAGCTCGAGGATTTGATTGCCAAGGGATACATCAGACCTAGTGTGTCGCCTTGGGGAGCTCCTGTGCTGTTTGTGCGGAAGAAGGATGGTTCGATGCGGCTCTGTATCGACTACCGCCAATTGAATCAGGCTACAGTTAAGAACAGGTATCCTTTACCCCGAATAGATGACCTTTTTGATCAGCTGCAGGGTTCTTCTGTCTATTCAAAAATTGATCTGAGGTCAGGTTATCACCAGTTGAGAGTGCGAGAGGAAGACGTTCCTAAGACCGCATTCAGAACTAGGTATGGTCATTTTGAGTTTATAGTCATGCCGTTCGGTTTGACTAACGCTCCAGCTGTTTTTATGGGTTTGATGAACTGTATCTTTCAGCGTTATTTAGATGAGTTCGTCATTATCTTTATCGATGATATTCTTATCTACTCGAAGAACCGTACTGACCATGCAGAGCACTTGAGGATCGTATTGCAGATTTTGCGAGTTGAGCAGTTGTTTGCCAAGCTGTCAAAATGTGAATTCTGGTTAGATCGAGTTGTTTTCCTCGGTCATATTATTTCTGAAGATGGGATTTCTGTCGATCCCAGCAAGATCGAAGCGGTAATGAATTGGCCTAGACCAACGTCAGTACCTGAGATCCGAAGCTTCATGGGTTTAGCGGGTTATTATCGCAGATTCATCGAGGGTTTCTCGTCTATTGCCAAGAAAATTACTCAGCTGACTCAGAAGAATGCGCCTTTTTCCTGGACTTCAGATTGTGAGGCTAGCTTTGTTGATCTGAAGAGGAGACTGACCAGTGCTCCGATTCTTTCTATTCCAAAGGGTACTGGAGGTTTCATAGTCTATTGTGATGCTTCTAACCGAGGCTTAGGTTGCATTCTTATGCAGCATAAGCATGTGATAGCGTATGCATCGAGGCAGCTGAAACCGCACGATACTCGTATCCAGTTCATGATCTTGAACTAGCTGCGATTGTATTTGCTCTGAAGATCTGGCGTCACTATCTTTATGGTGAGTCTTTCGAGATCTTTTAAGAGTCTTAAGTACTTGTTTTCACAGGCAGAGCTGAATATGAGACAGAGAAGATGGTTAGATCTGTTGAAGGATTTTGACTGCAAAATCATGTATTATCCGGGAAAGTCAAATGCAGTTGCAGATGCCTTGAGCCGAAAGCTTTGTTCTCTATCTCTTTCGACTATCGGTGTTTCTCAGTTGATCGATGATTGTTGCACTTCTGGTTTAGAGTTTGAAACAGATAGGGAGACTATCAGAGTGTTTGCTATTCAAGCCGAGCCGGAGTTGTTTGTTGCAATCAGAGAAGCACAGAAGTCTGAGCCGAGCATTCAGGTTTCAGTAGAGAAAGTCAGATCGGGACATCAGTCTGAATTCCAGGTTAGAGATGATGTTTTGTTGGTGAATAACCGTATTGTTGTGCCTGATATTCCGGAGTTGAGACAACGTATTCTCCGAGAGGCTCATTGCAGTCGGTTCAGCGTTCATCCTGGAGGTCGTAAGATGTACAACGATTTGAAGATTCAGTTCTGGTGGAAGAGAATAAAGAGCGACATCGCGAGGTTTGTATCTCGGTGTTTGAACTGTCAGCAAGTGAAAGCAGAGCGGAAACGACCGGGTGGTCTGTTGCACAGCCTATCTGTTCCTGAATGGAAATGGGATCACATTTCTATGGATTTCGTCACGAAGCTACCACGATCCGTTCAAGGATGCGACGCCATTTGGGTAGTAATTGACCGATTGACGAAGTCTGCATGTTTTATTCCTTATAGGATGACGTATCGTCACGATCAGATGGCTGAATTGTATGTTAGCAATGTTGTGAGATTGCATGGGGTGCCGAAGTCGATCGTTTCAGACAGAGATCCTAGATTCACTTTGCACTTCTGGCATAGTCTTCAGGAGGCACTTGGTACTCGATTGCATCTGAGTACATCTTATCATCCTCAGACGGATGGACAGTCAGAGCGGACTATTCAGACGTTGGAGGATATGCTGCGAGCGGTAGTGCTAGATTTTGGCACTAGTTGGCAGGATTCTTTGCCTCTTGTCGAGTTTTCTTACAACAACAGCTTCCAAGCGAGTATTGGTATGGCGCCTTTTGAGGCTTTATACGGCAAGAAGTGCCAATCTCCGTTGTTTTGGAATGACTTGTCCGAGTCACCAAATTTGGGACCGGATATGCTTCGAGATATGGCAGAACAGGTTAAGGTCATTCAGTCGAGAATGAGGTCCGCTCAGGATAGACAGGCTAAGTATGCGAACGTCAGGCATAGACCTCTGAGCTTCGAGCAAGGAGACCGTGTTTTCCTTAAGATTTCTCCGTTCAGAGGCACTGTTAGATTTGGGAAGAGAGGTAAGTTATCTCCGAGATTCATCGGGCTGTACGAGATTCTCGAGAAGATAGGCGATCTTGCCTACAGACTTGCACTTCCTCCGTATTTATCTGGTATTCACGACGTTTTTCATGTCTCTATGCTGCAGAAGTATCATCCAGATCCTTCTCATATCCTTCAGCCTGACGAAGCCGAGTTAGACGAGACTCTGAGCTATTTTGAACGACCGATTCAGATCCTTGATCGGAAAGAAAAGCAACTCAGAACCAAGTTGATTCCGTTAGTGAAAGTGCAATGGAGCCGTCACGGAGTTGAGGAAGCGACTTGGGAGAAAGAATCTGACATGAGACAGCGATTTCCGGAGTTGTTCGGATGACGTGAGTTCTTCTTACTATCTTTAGTTATTTATTCTATCTTATGAGTTGTGGTTCTCGTTGATTTCGAGGACGAAATCTCTTCTTAGTAGGGAGAATTGTAACGCCCCATTTTTATCTTAAATGAGTTTATTTGAGTTAATCGGAGATTTCAGAGTTTACGAGCCGATTTGATTTTGATCAGGGTCCTTTTTGCAAATTTTGGAAATTTTAGGGATTAAAACGCAAATTTAGAGTTTTATATATTATCTACACTTAGAATTCATTTGACTAAGTCTCCTATCCTTCCTCTCCTTCCCTTCCATCGGCTAAACTCCATTGAAGACGCCTCTTGGAGCTTTTGAGCTTCCAGAATTCAGTCCGAGCTCGATCCGGCCGTTGGAAATTAATTCTGAAGGCAGTTTAGCGATCACGGCTGCGAGAGCTTCGTTCTATCGTAAGTTTTTCTACGATCATATACATTATAGTTTTTGGATGTTGTTAGAATTTTTCTAGATTCGAGTATGTTGTTCTCTACAGAGTTCTGATCGTTTATTTTCTGTCGGTTTTGAATTTGAGCGACGTTCAGAATTGTTATGATTTTTGGAAGCCATTTTCGAAAATTGTGATTTGAGATTTGTTCAGATTGCCTTGTTTTGGTTGTCTTAGCATTGCTATGAGGTTATATCAGTATTGAACTGCTGTATGCGTTTTCGGTTTGTTCAGTTTATAGCCGTTATGCCGTCGGTTTGAGTTTTGGAGATTTGAACCATTTTTGAAGTTGTTGAACTCGAATTGTAAGTTGATCTTGGTTATTGATCTTGTATTTCATCTGGACAGATTCGTTTGGAGTTTGTCAAGCCAGAGTTAACAGCGTTTTGTTCGTCAAGAGTTGGACGAAGATCGGTAAAGAGTTTTCTTTGAACCATCGTTTGTTTTTAGGTTGTATAGATATTGATACAATCTTTTGTTGTAGCGTTTCCAGAGTTGGAGCTACTTACCTTGAAAGGTAAAAGCAGTCACCGTCGCGGGATAGCATACTCGGGACAGTTGGTTCTCGATTTTTCCCTTTCAAATCACATATTGCATCAATACTTGTTCTAGCATGTGGAACTTGTATTTGTTGGTTGATTGAGTTTCGTTATGTGACTTTTGCTTATATTTATTGTGAGACCTCGATTCTAAACAACTAATCTCGAATTAGACAACAATTAAGCATATAAGATCCAAGATCAAAGGCAAAAGAAATATATATATATATTTTTAAAGGGGTGCGCTCGGGCGGTCAAAAACCGCCGCTCGAGCGCGCCCTGATGTCCAGTGCTACTGGGCTGCTTTGACTGGGGTGCGCTCGAGCTGCTAAAAACTGCAGCTCGGGCGCCCCCCCCCCCCCCCTGCAGCAGAAACAGAACAGAAAAGCTGGGCAACTCATTCCAAAAGCTCTTCCACACATCAAACTCAAAGTCATACATTAAAACGCAACTCAAAACGTTAATACACATGCATACTCCAATACAAGGTAGTTCTAAAGTTATACAATCTCGAACTAATAGAACATGCTTTCGTCTAGCTTATTCAATACAAAACAAGTTCAAATACAATCTAAGTTCGATTACATATTCGACTTCTAAACAACAAGGCCTCACGTCTATCATCTCAACCACCTATCCATGCTGCCTCTGACTCGGTCCTGCCCCACCTGTTGCCAAGCACACATACAAATACAAGACAACAGCCGGATAATCCGGTGAGAATAATATTCCCAGTAAAAGAGACAACATGCAATATCAAATAAGTATTTCAAACGAAATACATCGACTTCCAATTAATCAATTATCAACCATGCAAATTCCACAAGCATGTCTAAAACTCAATTCATATGCATAAATTCAATGCATGTCTTTAAAATCTGGGATTATCAAGTCAGATAATCAAAACATTTCAGCTTTTGCTTTTGGGATCACGAGGACGAGATCACGTAAACGACTCACCGACTCTCCCGATCGAGGTAGTGCTACGTATCTCCATCCTCTAGACTTTGGTGAAACTATAAGGAGTATGCTAGCACTAGGTGAAACGGCTACACCCAGGCCACTCACAATATAATTCCCAAAACGTCTATCATAAAAGGGCCATCCTGCCCGCTACTCAAATCAAGGATTCATGTTTAAGATGAATGCAATTCAAAACATAACTCAAATAATTCAAATAATCAAATAACATGCAAGTATGTGATTCTTCGGAACACTCGAATCAAGTCAGATTCGAATCACACGTTCCATTCCAGTCTAAGTCATCTTATACCTCTTTTCAACAACGTCGATGCTCCAAACTTGGAAACAACATCGATACAAGAATTCCAAATCAAAATTCCATTCCAAATAAAGTTCAACGATAAAGATAATTCAATTCAACTTCCGAGGATGGATCAACACGATACCAAACCTCGATCAACTCTTCAACGATTTGAAAGTTGCCAATTCGGAACTCCACGATCTTCAACTAATGATATAACGAAGCTCTCTCAGCCGTGATCGCTAATCTGCCTTCAGAAATAATTTCTAACGGACGGATCGACAAAATCGGAGAATTCCAAAGCTTGAAGAAACGTTTCTTGATTCAATGGAGGAGAGAAACGTTTGGGGAAGATGATGGAGTGAAAAGGATGAGTCAAATCCTTATAAATATCTAATAAAATCGATATTTGTGTTTTAGTCCCTGAAAAATCCAAATTTTGCAAAAAGGACCCTGATCCAAATCAAGTCGGCTCTTGAACTCTGCAATCTCCGATTATCTCAAATAAAGTCAATTAAGATAAAATCGGGGCGTTACAATTCTCCCCCTCTAAGAAAAGATTTCGTCCTCGAAATCAAACACGGTTCCAACACGAACTATGTTCTCCAAACTACTCCTTCAAGTCCATCAATCGAAAGTTGACTCCTATTCATTGGAAATCCTTCTAAGCTCAGTCCCAATCGAATCAACTTTGGTTCCAATTCAAGGCATAACATAAAAAGTTTGACTCGTCTGATCTGGCTGTCCGTCGTTCTGAGGATACTGAACTGAAAAAGTCGAATTCAGACAACAATTCTCATCAAAGTCCTTGCCGAAAGAACGAGTGCATCAAGTATTCCTGTCTAAACTGACAGACTTCAGCAAAACATGACAGCTGGCGATTGTTGTCAAGATAACGATCCTCTGGTCTCGACTAAAATTCATTCTGTATGGAATACGGTAGCAGATTCCAACAATAGGTCAATTAAAGGAGATATTATATAACATAAGAACAAAAATTTCGGCTCCAAAATATCCGTTGTTGCATACAATTCTTCAGATAAGGATTCGCAGTTAGAAATCTCATAAAATCTAATCCTCTTCTATGCCTCCAAATCAGTTCCTTCTGCTAAAACAATTACTCCAACTCTTAAGATTAGAACAAATGACGTGAATTTCCTCATAAGACAATAGAAGAACAGATCTTCAAATCAATAAGATCGCTACGAGTTCAAGTCCAGATTCAGACATTGAGTTTCGAGCGTCTTTAGCTTTCTAGGTGTCTAGACTAGAGTGTGATTCCTCTGAATAAGAATACATCCATAAATTTCGATAAGAAGAGGTCGCTGATCGACAGAAATTCCATCATCAAATCATACAATAGAAGAAGACCATTCGATCCAAAAGAATTCAGACATCGAAGAAAAACATACAACTGCTCGACACAAACATCTGCTATACGATTCTCAAAAGCTCTGAAAGATCAGTACAATTCTCATTCCAAAAATAAAGAAATCAACAATAAGAATTCCTAGTCTCAACTAATTCTTCTAAAAGATCCGGTTAACAGAAGTTAACAACACTACTGGAGTATTCATCAATTCGAAAATTCAACAATTTAAATAGAGGCACGCTAAACATAAACAGATTCTTCAATAAGAAGGCAAGAGACTCGTCGGAATCTAACAGTCCCATAAGAATAGAAAACCAAATTCTAACGTTACCTGATCTGTCATTATCGGGTACAGCCTGATTCTGCTGATCCTCAGACAAAGCAAAAACTCGTGCCTGCTGATTGGGAGGCTGGCTTGCATACTGATTACCTTCCTGCACATTCTGTCGCTGAGGTTGGAAAGAGTGGACAGTAGGTGCTTGCTGGTGAGGCTGAGCTGTCTGTCTCGGGAAAATTCCACTCTGAGCTTGCTGAGGAACACGCTGAGGACACGTTCTCGCAAAATGCCCCGCCTGGTTACAAATATGACAGCTTCCAAAAATACCTCTACACTGATCACTGGAGTGACGACCTCCGCAGTTGGCACAAGACATGCCTGACTGTCCCGAACTCTGTCCCGATCCATACTGCCTCGAACCACTAGAGCTCGAAGAACTGGTTCCGTGCTTCTTAAACTGCTTCCCCTTCGGGAGATAGTAATCCTTCCTGTTACCTCCACTGCTACCACCCTCAGAACTCGGTGTTTGATTCTGAATTTGAAAGGACTGATTCTGGTAATACGATGGTTGGTTCTGGTATTGTTAAGGTTGTGCCTGAAACTGTCCTTGCTGCTGTTGCGGCACAAACTGACCTCCTCTCTGTCTCCACAAACCTGCTTCAGCTCCTTTTGCATGATTCATGGCATCCGCAAAATTGTTAGGCCTATTGGTTTTTACCAACGTGAAGACGTCGGGGTTCAAACCATTAATGAACTGGTCGGCTTTAGCTTCCTCATCGCCGGCAATCAGTGGTGAAAAACGCAACAGACTATCAAACTTGGCTACATACTCTTCAATATTCAAATTCCCCTGCTTCAGATTTGCAAACTCGGCTCCCTTGTCCTTTCGGTACGACACTGGGAAAAACCGCTTATAGAACTCAGACTTGAAAAGAGTCTAAGTAATTTCCATACCTCTACTCTCCATTGCTTTCTTCGTCATAATCCACCAATTCTTAGCAACACCACGAAGCTGATGAATGACCAACCTGGTTCGGCGGTCATCGGTGTAATCAATGGAATCAAACAACTGATCGATATCGTCCAACCAACTCTCACAATCAACTGGATTTTCTGTACCCAACAACAAGGGAGGATTAAACGACTGAAACCTTTTCAGCAAGGTTTCCATCGGCATCGCTGTAGCATCCAACTCAACAGTTTCAGTACTAGCTTGCTCAGTAGCAGGAATAACTGGTGGTGGGTTCCTGTTAATAACTCGTCGAGGACCCATCTGATAATCAAAGGTTAGGACACAAGATATCTCAATCGCTGCAATCGGTGTCCTTGCAACCTCTCAGAATTCCGGATACAGGTGAAATACAGTTCATATCTCAAATAATTCAAGCTTTATAATTCAAATCACAAAATCATATAATTCAATTAATTCTCAATCCATAAAGCATGCTCACATGGTATTTAATAACTCAATTAAATAATTCAAACACATGCGAGAATTCAATTCATGCGAACTCGATCTACCCCGCTCACTCTAATTATGTCCAAGAATCTTATCTCTCTGATACCATTTAATGTGAGACCTCGGTTCTAAACAACTAATCTCGGATTAGACAAAAATTAAGAATACAAGATCCAAGATCAAAGGCAAAAGAAAAGTTTTTTTTTTATTTTAAAGGGGTGCGCTCGGGCGGTCAAAAACCGCCGCTCGAGCGCGCCCTGATGTCCAGTGCTACTGGACTGCTTCGACTGGGGTGCGCTCGGGCTGCTAAAAACTGCAGCTCGGGCGCCCCCCCCCCCCCCCCCCCCTGCAGCAGAAACAGAACAGAAAAGCTGGGCAACTCATTCCAAAAGCTCTTCCACACATCAAACTCAAAGTCATACATTAAAACGCAACTCAAAACATTAATACACATGCATACTCCAATACAAGGTAGTTCTAAAGTTATACAATCTCGAACTAATAGAACATGCTTTCGTCTAGCTTATTCAATACAAAACAAGTTCAAATACAATCTAAGTTCGATTACATATTCGACTTCTAAACAACAAGGCCTCACGTCTATCATCTCAACCACCTATTCATGCTGCCTCTGACTCGGTCCTACCCCACCTGTTGCCAAGCACACATACAAAGACAAGACAACAGCCGGATAATCCGGTGAGAATAATATTCCCAGTAAAAGAGACAACATGCAATATCAAATAAGTATTTCAAACGAAATACATCGACTTCCAATTAATCAATTATCAACCATGCAAATTCCACAAGCATGTCTAAAACTCAATTCATATGCATAAATGCAATGCATGTCTTTAAAATCTGGGATTATCAAGTCGGATAATCAAAACATTTCAGCTTTTGCTTTTGGGATCCCAAGGACGAGATCACGTAAACGACTCACCGACTCTCCCGATCGAGGTAGTGCTACGTATCTCCATCCTCTAGACTTTGGTGCAACTATAAGGAGTATGCTAGCACTAGGTGAAACGGCTACACCCAGTCCACTCACAATATAATTCCCAAAACGTCTATCATAAAAGGGTCGTCCTGCCCGTTACTCAAATCAAGGATTCATGTTTAAGATGAATGCAATTCAAAACATAACTCAAATAATTCAAATAATCAAATAACATGCAAGTATGTGATTCTTCGGAACACTCGAATCAAGTCGGATTCGAATCACACGTTCCATTCCAGACTAAGTCATCTTATACCTCTTTTCAACAACGTCGATGCTCCAAACTTGGAAACAACATCGATACAAGAATTCCAAATCAAAATTTCATTCCAAATAAAGTTCAACGATAAAGATAATTCAATTCAACTTCTGAGGATGGATCAACTCGATACCAAACCTCGATCAACTCTTCAACGATTTGAAATTTGCCAATTCGGAACTCCACGATCTTCAACTAATGATATAACGAAGCTCTCTCAGCCGTGATCGCTAATCTGCCTTCAGAAATAATTTCTAACGGATGGATCGACAAAATCGGAGAATTCCAAAGCTTGAAGAAACGTTTCTTGCTTCAATGGAGGAGAGAAACGTTTGGGGAAGATGATAGAGTGAAAAGGATGAGTCAAATCCTTATAAATATCTAATAAAATCGTTATTTACGTTTTAGTCCCTGAAAAATCCAAATTTTACAAAATGGACCCTGATCCAAATCAAGTCAGCTCTTGAACTCTGCAATCTCCGATTATCTCAAATAAAGTCAATTAAGATAAAATCGGGGTGTTACATTTATGATATGCATTCATCTTGAGCCTACTTTGTTTACAGTGGGCAGAACCGCCCTTTTTGTTTTAGACGTTTGGGAACTATGATTGAGTGGCCTAGGTCGTAGTCCTTTCGCCTAGTGCTAGCATACTCATTATGGTTGCTCAAAGTCTAGAGGAGTGGGATACGTGGCACCACCTCGATTGGGAGAGTCGGTGAGTTGTTACGTGATCTCATCCTCGGGATCCCAAAAGCACAGCAGCAATCCCTCGTTTATCAGATTTGATAACCCATTTTAAAGACATGCATTCATTACGTTAACATTGATTACTTGTTACCTTGAAAGCATGTTTATTGAATTTATTACTTGCTATGTTGCTTTTACTGGGATTATCTTTCTTACCGGTTATCCGGCTGTTGCTTTGTTTTGTATGTGTACTTGGCAACAGGTGGGGCAGGACCAAGTCAGCGTAGGCCTGGCTAGCAGCAAGACGGAGAGCTAGTAGTGAGACTCGATTTAGAAAGTCGTGTCAGCATGTCTACCTAGTTGTACTGGAACATGTTTAGATATCGAACTTTGTTTTGTTGTTGTATTGATTATGCGAGCTGTGTTTAAAGATTGTCGTTACAATCCATTACTTTTGAGTGGTTGTGTAACCCTAGAACTTCATGTATTAGTTGGAGAACTTGTGATTGCAATGCATGATATTATTTTGTGGGTTTTGGACTCAAGTTTCTAGCATGAATTCTGTTATTTTTTTGCCCTGTTTCTGTCGCCGCTCGATCGGTAGAATATCACCGATCGAGCGAGGGCAAGCGTTGCAGTTATTTGTTTTAAATTTTTGTGGCTCGCTCGATCCACAAGATCTTGTGGATCGAGCGAGGGCTGGTTTTCTCGGGCAGAACCTTTTAAGTTTTTGGCTCGCTCGATCGGTAAGATCTTACCGATCGAGCGGAGCACTGTTTCAAAAAAAAAAAAAAAAAATTTTTTTTTGCTTTCATTATTGGATATTAGTTTGGACTAATTATTGTTTAATTACCGAGATTAGATGTTTACAATCGATGTCTCACACAAGCGTTCTAAGTTAACCCTTACCAATAAATTAACCCAATACAAGCGATTAAATTTAAACCCACGGTAACATTCAAACTAGCAAAACTGATAAACCTAGACAACACATACACAAGCGGATGCATTTAGTCTAGTCAATTATTATCCCTACAATTCATAAACTCACAAGAGGACGATTATTAATTGTAGTTGCTTCGCAAATTAATTGATTCAAACAATTACGGATTTGAATTCTAATTTAGCATTAGATTGTATAGCGAAATCACAAGCCTTATAATCTCACACACAAGCATGGAAATCGAATCAGAACAACTCTTGATACTCAATTCGAATTAAACAAATAAAAACTGAATCTCACAAATTAAATAAATTCAAGGGTTTCGTCTTCCTCAACCAAGAATAAAAACTAGAAAATTAAAAACTAAGAACAAAGAAGAACTTAGCCGCCTCCAGATGAATTTCTTCTACTTTAGTCATCTCTCCGTTTTTCTCTGATCTCCTCTCTTTTATTTTGCGTCTAAATATTTGTATTTATATTGCTTTGAAAAGCCCACGAAATAAAACCCGCAAAATAATAGTTTTAAGATCTCAAAATTCCAAAATCGCGATGGCGCGGGCGCTCAATTCTATCGCGCGGGCGCGCCACCTCTTCGCATCTTGCATTCTTCGGAGTGGCGTGGGCGCGCGGCTCTCATGCATAAATTTCTTGTTTGCTACAGACAATCGTGCGGGCGTGAAATTCTATCGCGCGGGCGTGCCTAGCCTATGTATTTTATTCTCCAAAGATTTCCCAGACCGCGCGGGCGCGCCTCAATATCGAGCGGGCGCTCCTTGCCTTCGCATAGCTTTCTGTCTCGAAAATTCCTTGGGCGCGTTGTTTCTTAATCAAACTCTACGTCCTACACAATAAATCGGGAACATGTTATGCAGACATGATAACTTAAATATGAACAAATGCTTAATTAAGACCCACAAATGCATGCAAACTCACAACAGAATGCTATCAAAATATGCAACACAAACACGACTATCAACTGACATCTATAGGATACGGTCCACGTCCGGTAGGAATGAGCTGTGTACGCAGGGTTCGATTCGCGGGTTATGCCACTCATGTTCTAGGCGCCATTTGAGCAGTTGTATACAGTTATCCCAGATATGGATACCCTGTCATTTACATGCATCATGTTTGTATGTTTACCCATATTTACGTATTGATCTTAGAGCTCACGTCCAGTATTTTTTGTGTATCTGGACACCCCATTCGACGGGGCAGGTGTAGGTGTAGGGTCGGGCACCAGGAGCTTGGAGTAACCAGTGGCCACTGAAGATAGTAAGATTAGCTGTATGTTTTAATTGCCCTTAGGATTATTTAATTCGATTGTGTTGTATATTGGTTTTATTTAACCGGTTGTATTCCTCCGGTCTGCTTTTATTTAAGTATTCCGCAGTAATTTATTTAATGCATGCTTAATTATGCTCTAAACTCTGATTAGGTAGCGGATCCGGGTTGGGTCGCTACAACGCATAAGCAATCACTTTGTCGCATTGCAAATGCATGACACCTAAGCCCATCTTAGACGCATCTGTGTACACAACTAGCTCCTCGTGCTCCACTGGCATCGTCAACACTAGCGCAAATGTGAGTGCCTCCTTCAGCTAATCAAAAGTCCTCTGAGAATCCGGACTCCACACAAATTTCGCATTCTTCTTGGTCAAGGATGTCAATGGCACTGCAATAGATGAAAAGCCTTGATAAACCTGCGGTAGTATCCTGCTAAGCCCAAAAAACTACGAATCTCCGATGCATTCTTTGTAATCCCCCAATTTTGTACTGTCTCAACCTTAGCCGGATTCACTACTATCCCATCTCTAGAAACAATATGGCCAAGAAATGCCACCTGTTCGAGCCAAATTTCACACTTGCTGAACTTCTCATACAATCGATGCACCCTCAAATTATGCAAGGCAGTTTGCAAATGCTTTCTATGCTCTTCCATGCTCCTAGAGTAGATCAATATATCATCAATAAACATAATGATGAACTGGTCTAGATACGGTTGGAATACACGGTTCATGAGATCCATGAAGACCGCTGGAGCATTAGTCAGTCCGAATGGTATTACTAAAAACTCGTAATGCACATACGGTGTCCGAAAAGCAGTCTTGGACACGTCAGAATCCCTGACTTGCAACTGATGGTATCCAGATCGCATATCGATCTTAGAGAATACTGAAGCTCCCTGCAACTGATCAAATAAGTCCTTGATCCTCGGAAGTGAATACTTATTCTTCACTGTAACTCTGTTAAGCTCTCTGTAGTCAATGTACAGTCTCATACTACCATCCTTATTCTTCACAAACAACACTGGCGCTCCCCAAGGAGAAAAACTAAGGCGAATGAATCCCTTCTCTAATATCTCTTGAATCTTCTCCTTCAGCTCTTTCATCTCAGTTGGAGCAAGTCGATATGGTGCCTTAGAGATAGGTACAGTATCTGGTATTAGCTCGATACTGAGCTCCACCTCTCTAACTGGTGGAATCCCTGCAACATCATCCGAAAAGACATCCGGGAAGTCATGAACAACCTCTATCTTTTCCATAGATTCAAGTAGGTGGTTTTGACACTGCAACTACACTTGCAAGAAACCCCTGGAAACCCCTCCATAATAATTTCCTCGCACGTACATATGAGATGACATGTGAAGCACTGCTGCTTTGGGATGCATAGAAAATAAATGGGTCTTTGTCAGAAGGCTTCACTGACACCGTTCTCTGTCGAAAATCAATCGAAGCTCCATTGACTGACAGTCATTCCATGCCCAGTGTAAGATAAAATCCCATCATTGCTAACACAACTAAATCAACCTTGATCATATGCCCCTGCAACTCTAACCCCAGACCTCTGATGACACTAGTAGTAGTGAGAATCCCTCCAGATTGAATGGTGACATCATACCCTGTGGTAGCAACCTCGAGTGTGATACCTACCCGCCTAATAAACTCCTGTGAGATAAACGAATGCGTAACTCCAGAATCTAGAAACGCAAACGTAGAGTTACCTCTAACCAGAATCCTCTCTACACGCAGAAGATTTCCAAGGAGATGTACACCAAATCTTAAATTACTCAATTTCACACCTATGGATGCCTCTACTTAACTCTTAAAGGGAATACCACAAGTCTGGTGGAGGTGGAGGTGGTTCCTGATTATCCCCACCATGGACTACTCGTCTACGAGGCATACTGCATCCCCACACATTTGATACGTAGATCACAATGCATAAATAAGTATTTAAAACTTTCATAACACAAAACCTTAAACAATAAACATGTGCCCCTAATAAAACATAAACTTAAAAAATTTAAAACTTACAGACCGGTAGTGTGGCTTCTGAGCTCCATGTAGCAGAATAGTCACCCTCCAAGGGTCATTCTCTGATACCAACTGAAACGACTCTAACTACTAAATACTAGAATTTTTTTTAGAATAATAAAATAATACATATATGTATAAATACTTGAAATAACTAATTAATTTAAAATTTGATAAATAATTTAAACGAATATCAATAATATCTTGTAACAACTAAACACTAAAATAAATCACAAAATTCTCAATTTGTACTAAATAACATCAAATAGTTTAGCATGAGAACATAATAAAAATAATATTTTCAACCAACGATAAAAAATAAATAATATGCAAAAAAACTTTTTTAAAACGGATAACATCCCATAACAACACTAAAATAGCACTGGTCACGGGCGCCATATGCAAGGAAGCTCATAGGCTTACACCACCGGTCGAAGCAACTGTGTCATCAATAAAACCATGCTCACCTGCAACATATAAGCGTAGTGAGCCTAGGGGCTCAACATGTTTTATCTCATAATAACAAGGTTTAAAAATCACACATAAACACATAATCATAATAATACATATACTTAACATGAATATGCATGCATGCACTTCAAATACCGCATCATAATAAATTCTTCTATGTCATAACTTTCATCATAAACAATAATCTTGAGCTATATCATGAGATACATATCATAATTGAGCATGTCATAATCATAAATAACAGCATAGGTTATATCCATGAAATCATGAGCAATTGATCAATCTAAGAACCATCGTACGTGGAGGTGAACAAAATTCACCTCTATGCTGGTAGTAGAACTATGTCTGTGCTCAGTGGTAAAACCACCTCTATGACGGTAGTAAACTACCTCTTCTGATTATGGCTTCGTTTCCAGCCATGCCCAGCTTCAAACCACCACCAACACTGACCCTAAGGACCCTAATTTGACCCCTAACCCCGAGCCAACATCCTTTATCGAACCCATGACATAAAAATGTGAGAGATGAGACATGAAAAGGCATAAATTTGAGCATCACTCATGCACATGCGTGAATTCCATAGAATTTTGAGATGAACCATGCTATATTAAAAGTTTCTGATGCATAAACAATTATATAGCTTATATGGTGTTAAATAAGAGAATTCGAAATGCCTTTCACTGAGTTTTGATTAAATAAAACGGGACTTTTGTTGCGTATACGACGCTCCTGGACGAGCGGATCTCCAAACCAATGAAAAAAACTCAAACTCACGGCTATGGAGGCTGAAGAAGATGGTGAATAATCTGATGAATGAGGTGGGAGAGGAGGCTTGGACGATTTGGGCGTGGGGTTAGGGTAGGATTTAGGTTTAATTTTAGTATAATAACACTAATTAATTTAATTAACTAACATACCATAAAAATATAATTTAAAACTCCTAAATAACATACTAATCTGATGTTAAAACAAAATCTCGAAAGATTAAATTAAGTGAATTTTAAAAGTCCCTAAAAATCAATAAAATGGCTTATTTTGGAGAAAAATGGAATACTATACATCTATAATCATTAATACTATATTTTTCATGATATAATACCTTAAAATAATATTTTAAGGCCTATAAAAATGTCATAAAATATTTTGGATGAAAATCCAACATCTCGTGCGCCCACGGTCCCGTCTACGCGATCAAATAAATCATTTACTCAAAAATATAAAAATTTCATAATTTCGGGTTAAATGCTAAAATAAACTTTAAACCAAGCATAAAATTTACATAATATCACATAAAATCATTTAACCCAAATTCTAAATTTTTAAATTAATTATTTTCCTAATTATGCATGCGGATTTACGTTGGAAAAATACCGGGTGTTACAATTACTGTATGTTGCATCACATGAGCATCTTGATCTATATCCTTATGCTATCCTGTAGTATGGTATTTACCCTATCCTGTCAGTAGATGATTGGACACATAGATTTATGTCCGGTCACCAATATTAGTTGGACACATGAGCTCGTGTCAGATCACTGATATTTGGTTGGACACATAGAATTGTGTTAGATCACCATCAGGGTATGTAGGACACCTCCTGTAGCGGCGGCTTAGTGTGCTACATACCCAGGGCCCAAGTCTGTTCTTGATCAGTTATTCTTGACCTAAGTGTATTGGTACCCAGTTCACTTGCATTCATGCACGTATAATATCGTATACTCATACTCTCATACTGAGCATTTTACGATCACGTCCCGTACTTTGTTTCTGGACACCCTATTTCATGTGGCAGGTCTGCGGTTGGATGAGGCGGGTGGTTCTAGGAGGGCTTAGGCATCCGATGACCAACAAAGATGTTTGTCTAAGCGTTTGATTATTATGTATTCAGGTTGATACATTTTGGTTTTCAATATGCTTGTATTATAATTTTGTTTTCTTGAGGATTTTTATGGATTCCGCTGTTATTTTTGATTATTTGTTTTATTAAGTTAAATGCATGCTTAAGCTTCTGATTAATAGGTGATGACGGTGCGGTTCACTACATTTATGGTATCAGAGCATGCATAGAAATCCCAAGTCAAGAAACTAGCTTATAGACCGGGCCCAGGTTATATAGAATGTTGCGCCGTCGCAGCAGGAGGTGGTTCCTATACCAGTGGATAATGGTGACCTGATACTAGTACAAGTTTCCAACCATAACGGTAACCTGACACAATACTTATGTATCCAACCATCCACAACTCGTAGGGTGAGCGTCCTACTACTACATGATATTTCAAAGATACTGGATCAATATTCTCATGTGTGCAACATACAATCATGACATGATGTATCATATATATCATGCAATCACATAATACATGCATACTCATTCTGGATATCTCGAATGATACTTTTGTACCTTACTAAGATAGTTCCTAGAAGCTCCCCTCTAGGTTCCAAGCCTACCATGCAGCACTACAATACATAAATACCATGTATTATCTAGCATGCCAAACATCACTTATAATGCACTGAAAGCCTTAATTAAACTATAGCATACTGCCTATTTTATTATAAGTAGCCAGAACCATACCTTTGTCTGTTGTCAGCCCGCTGATGTCGCATGCACATAGCTTGGGAACAGCCTTGCTACGACTCCTGACACCTTTCCAGAGCTCCGCCACAAGGCCGCTACTTCGGACACTGCCCGTAATATAAAAACTGCTGCCAACTCCAACTCTTAAAATAAGAGTACCCAAAAGCTCTTAAAATCAAGCTAACATGGGCCAAGGAGTGGTTTGATTTTGCATTTGAAATTAAGACCTCGGACCCCTATTTATAGGCATCGATCGGACGCTCCGATCCATGCATGAGTGCTACATTCCGATCGAGTAACATCGGACGCTCTGATCCCTTGCATGCAGCTACGTGTTCAAGCCTTATGGCCACGTGCATGGAACTGAGTTCGAATGCTCCAATCTGCCCTGTAGCTTTTGAACTCCATCGGTGGATCCGATCTGGTTCGGACCCTCTGAACCCGGTTCGGACCCTCCGAATTGCCCGATCCCAAATGAGCCCATTTAGCATTTTCCGGCATTCTGGACCTAATTCCTTGGTCCGTTTGATCATATAAAAAACCTTTAATTGTTTTTTTTATTAAATTTGAACATGATTAGCAACTTAATCTTGTAAAAATTGCACTGGACTGCTACATTCTCCCCCACGTAAGATAATTTCATCCTCGAAATAAATCGTAAGTACCGATATGGATAAGAAAAACAAGTTCTTTTTATCTCATATCCTTTACAAGATTCTTCAACTGATTTAGTAAACTTCGTGGTCTTTCCACACATGTCATATCTGCATCCACTGTCTCTTTGGATAGTTGTTGAAACTAATCTATCACATGTCATCTTAACTGTGATACCTGGAACACATTTTGGATTCTAGACCCATAAAACAGCAATACTTGCTTGAACTATATCTCACATAATGTCAAATATACTAATTAGACCAATAAATTCCAGATATATATTTCCTGATTAAATAGAGATAGCACACTCTGATAATTAATTCTTGGTTTCTCAACATTTGGTATCTCAATGATTTTTCTTAGAATGTTGGAATATAACATTCTTGTTCATACAACTTCTTAAGGGTGCCTCATCATTAATATTGTGATAACTTGTCAAATGGTGTCATACCATTACTGTTGTAATAACTGGTATTGCACCCAGCTTCAATTATCAGAACTTAATCTTGCCAAGCTAGCCAAAATCCAAAATGGAAGCTCGTAATATAATCTCAAAATACAGATACTAAATTTTGACTGATCATCAGTCTCTAGATGATCGGCGGTACTCTTACTGAGAATAATCCCAAAGGCATGTTGAGAAACTACCCCAGAATCTGGAAACAAATTCTTAACTTTCCACTTCCAAAAATGCTTACAGATAAGCCATGAAAATTCACAATCTCTCGAATGTGTAATCAATCACCATTGTCAAAAGTGACATCTAGATTACAAAAGTATTATGTTTTCTTGGTGAGTCAGCACATCACAACCCTTTTTGTACCGTAAATCCTCGAGAATACAGACAATTGGTTACCAAATTCATTGTGAAAATCCCTATTTCCACTTAAGAATCGATACTCATGACACAAACCTTTTGGATAGTTGATGTTCAATCTAAATCTATTGACTCACTCAACATCAAGAAACATTCTAATACCCAAATGCTTCATTCCTTTTTACCAGAATCATGTACACAAATCCCCATACTAAGGACTTGTACTTTGTCATAATACTTGTGACAACGCTGTTGTCCATACTTCTCGATTTTCTGAACCACTCAGATTTTCACTGAATCCTGACTAGCTGATTTTGGATATCGCAATCCACAAGCAACGTCATTTGATAATTACAAAATTCGTAATTCTTCTTGTAACCATTCTATATCAAATCATATGACGATCTAATGCCTCCAATAGACAACCTGGAGAATTAGTGACAACAATCCTATCAGACCATATATATATATATATATATATATATATATATCGGCTGTTGTATTTCCCTATGTCTAAAACACTTGATGCAATCCTGCTAGATTCCATGATCAGTCATAATGTCATCAGATATCTCAACTGATATCACTGATTCAAGATCATTATTGTTTGCAACAAGCATAAGAAACTTAATAATTTTCTTGCAGTGACATCCCAATGATCCAAACACTGGTTAGCATCACTAGAATTCTTTTAAATTTGATACTCAAATCCTGAGTCAAATGTATAAAAAAAATTAGACTGTCACTAGTATCCTCATATCTCAAAACTAGAGATATCTCTTAATCATGAAACTAAATCTTAAATACTTGATAACACAAGTCTGTTCAAGTAGATGTAATTATCAGAATAAACCATCCTGACAACTCTATTACATCTTAATCACTATCTTGGAACACATACTTGTTCCATAATATCTGATATACTTTTTGGAAACTACATCTATCTCTGACTGCATCAGATTATAATCACAAATAGTCATTGGGTATTAATCTTGCACCAGTTGAACTAAATATTTCAAAGCACAAATGAACATCTAAGTGCTCAAATTTCACATTCCAAGTGAATTCTCATACTGCCTAATTCATGTTATAACTTAGCAGGCTCTTGACAGCCATCAAACACTAACTAGATCAATCATCTGGTAGATCTCAAACTCTTCTGATGCAAAATGTTCCTAGTCAGGAAACACTTATCCCATCATAGTCTATCCACCAATAAGATCAAGTATCTTTTCAAGGTTATCAAACTGACACTAAATTATACTTTAATGTAACTGTTGCAATGATCTCCAGACATGGTAAATTTTTCATCTCCCTTTGAAGTACAATAGACTTCCAGAGCAACATTGGAAATATACTTCACCATGTCTAGTCCTGATCACAGTTCACGTCTCCTAGTATAATTCATCTAGGTGTCCTGATAAAAATTGTCATCACTTGAAAAACCTTAAGATCATATTTCAATTCTTACAGGGGAATTTACCTAAGTAAGTCCATTAATCACTTAGTAAGAATCCCAATTTATCATGATGATCATATCCCTGATCACTAACTATATTTTTGATAGAATTAGACGATACTGGTTAATTATCCTAGTTCTCCCCAAGTATCACGTGCGCAAACTATCCGTCTAAAATATAAACTTGTCAAGGAATCTTTTCCAAGACTATTCTATCCACGAAATCAAAATATGTATCTCTGACGAAGTCAGACGATATCTCATCACATCCCTTGATACTAACCAAGAATCAAGAATAATCTTTAGAAAACTCAATTAAAATCTGAATATTCTTCTTGTAGTTATACCCATTGCTATGACTGTACATACATCAAGACTGAGATAAGTCTTCCTAAAATTCTAAACTGGAACATAAGAATCCTTCCAGAGTACACCGGCATAAGGTCGCACTTACTATACCATCTTAAAACCTGACAGTCATCATGTGAGGACCTCGGTTCTAATCATCTAATCAAGAATAAATCATTCAAGCATCAACAAATAAGTCAAGGCATAAATCAAAGAATTTATTTTAAAACATGCACGAACTCCGTGCACACCTCTGTGCTCAGGTCCGTGCATTAACCTGTAGCCAAGGATCAACGGCTGCAAGGTACACAGACCCCGTGCCACCTCCGTGTCAGGGTACGTGCTAATCAAATACACTAAAAATCCAACTCTCTATTTTCTGCACGAAATCCGTGCCCCTTCTGTGCTTGGGTCCATGCACAACATATAAAAAATTCCAACACTGCCTCAACAAAAACTCACATGGACCAATGCATGGATGCATGCATGGAGTCCGTGAATGAACAAAATAAAATCCATCTCAAATGCGAAGGTACATGGATCCAGGTACGGATGTAGGAACGGGGTACGTTCCCTGCTAAAACTCAAAAAAAACTAAGGATAGATCATATAAGATAAAAGATAGAATCAAAGACAGAAATAAGAACTCACATCACAAAAATAAATCTGGAAATTGCAGTCTCATATTAAACTTTGTCTCCCAAGTCTCTTCTTCGACTCCGTGGTGGCTCCTGAAAGAGTGGGTGCCCGGAGAGCCAACTTGTGGCTAAGGGCTTTGATGACTCTTTGTATAAACAATCTTTTGTTTAATATTATTTACACTTTTATTAATGGCAATGACTTTATCTTTCTTCATATTGTTATATTGTGATATACTATTGTTGTTTTGATAAAGACCTTGAATATACTATAGTGTATGTAAGATGTGGTAGAACATGGAGATGTCTATCATGAAACACATCTTATAGTCACTGTATATTCTAAACTGTTCCTAGTCGATTGAGCCGTCCGATAATAAGGATAAGGATCGCTCGAGTTTGAGACTAGCATTTGCGATGCGGAGTACCACGTTTCATTGGTAAGAAACATAGAGATGTTCGAAGCATGCAAATGGATATTCATATGATGAATGATCGAACTACCCTATCCGGACTTTCCAAGTGGTTATCACTTATCGAGTGGATATAGTCCGCGGCTTTGGTTTACACCATTAGTCCTTACTACTTGAAACATCATTGAGACTCTATATGCTAGTACTGTGCTTTGACTCATTTACCGACTCTATTGGGGTCATCAGGTGTCGGGATTGGGTACAGTTACAACACATATAGGAGTCGATGCTTTGTTGTCAAGGATTCACCACATACTTGCGAGTGTGGATATCCTATGCGATCTGAGGAGATATTAGTGTGACGAATCTCTGGCCAGAGTACATGATGTGGTTTAAGAAATGGTTTCTTAGTAGCACATGCGATGTCACTATTTGATCTTCAAGATGTATTGCATAGTCATCGAATCTCGAACGACTCTTGATATACCAATGGTTGTTGATTCGATCGGGATATATGGATGAAGGGACCGTACTGTACGCTAACCAAAATCTATTGGTTCTTGCAGGCACTATCAGTGATACCTAGGGAATCATGGGGCGATGTTGCTAGGCGCTCATACCATGATTCGCTGGGTAAGTCGGAAATTGTTGTTTCGAGTCACAAGGAGTTGTGAGCCCACGGCTAGCTGTATCCCTGAACCATTGAGGGTCACACAGTGTAATGGATTTTTAATCCCCGTTGAGATAGTTAAATTTAAAGAGTTAAATTTAATGAACAAAGAAGTTGGACTTCTTAATTATGAGTAGAGGAGTAAGATTTCCTAAAATGACATAGGGATGGACATTTTTGGAAACCACTGAATTCGGATTCAGAAAAATTTATCTTGACTTTAAAAGGTGCAGAAATGGTTTCTGTGCACATTGGTGAAATCGGTTTATCAATCGGAGTCACGATGAATTTTATATTAATTTCTGAACATGCGGGCTTTGCTTGTCGGGCTTGAACTTATGACTAATGGGCCCTAAGCTGTTAGTGGCCTACATTATAAATAAGTTATTGCAGTACAGAAATTATACACAACAAGGTCACAATTTTCGAAAAAACCCTATTTTTCTCTCTGAAGTGGCCGACCCCCTCTCCCCTTTGCTCGGTAAAATCCAGTCTGTGAATTTTGAATTGCAGTCTGGTTTAACGGATCAAATTCGTTAATCTCTTCGTAGAAACTTCTGATAGATTTTCTAGTGCAATCTATCAAAGGGATTAAATATCCGTTCGTGGACCTGATTGAAGAACAGTTCGTCCATCAGTTCCAGGGATATACAACAAGAGCAGAGCAATCTGTTGGTGTCCAAAATCTCGATTCGAGATTGAGGTAAAAATTTATAATCGTTATTTAATTTTTACACAAACACAATTTAATCGTAAGGTTGATACCTATTATGGAATCGTTCCATACAAAAAAAATTTTAAACTTCCGCTGCACCGGGTATCAATCCTAATTGATCTGATCGCCGCGTTCTCCAGCAGTGGTATCAGAGCCAGGTTGCTCAGATCAAGCGATTAAATCAATCGATTGTACAAAAATTTTTTAAGCCTCGGTTTTTTTGAAACAAAATAAATATTTTAAAAAAAAAAAAAAATTTTCGGGCAAAAACCCGGGCAACGCTGGGCGCTGCGCAGGGCAGCGCCATGGGCAGCGATCACATCGCTGCCCAGGGCGATCGTCGCTGCTCTAGGGGCAGCCGGGCTGCCCGGCCCGATCCCATTAGGGCGCGGGCAGCCCAGGAATGTCCCGTGCGGCCCGCGGGAAAAATTATTTTTTAATTTTTAAATTAAATTTTAATATGTTAAAATTCTATTTTTGGTCTGATCGAAAATTGTTTTTGATTGGTCCACGAGGCGTCGGATCGAATTGTTCGAGTCCGAAAATTTTAAAATTGATTTTTGGATAAATTTGAATTTTTGGAAAATTTAAATATTTTATCCGTTAAATTGAATTTTGAAATTAATTATTTTTGGTACAATTGATGATAAGATATGATCTTATGGATATATTGATAAAATATGATTTTATGTATAAAATTGGATTTTATAGATAAAATATGATTTTATTTGATAAAAAGATAAAATATGATTTTGTATGTAAAATAAGATTTTATGTATGAAATATGATTTTATCCTTTTAAATTTAAATTGCCATTGCATGTTATCCAACAAATTAATTTTGAATTAAATGTTATTGGATAAGGATGATCGATTGCCATGACCAATTTTGTAGGTGTATGTTAGGAATTTACATTTGTTTTTATTGTTGTTGGTTTTATTAATGGGCCTGGTTTATGGCCCAATATGAATTGTCATATGTAATAAAAGTGGGCTTGGTTTATGGCCCGTTTCCACCCCTTGAAAATGTATCCCCTACTTGTCATTGTTATTTATTGTAAATACATTAGATTTAGTGGGAGATCAAGATTTGAAGATGGAGGTGGGCCCAGCAGACAATAAAGACAGAAGAAATGTAAATTGGAAGCTCAATGTAATAGGATTGCATTGTATACTGCATATTACCTAGGATTGGACTAAGACTCGTGATTGGCAACCACGGGTCGATTAGAAATGGAATCAATCATCCTATATAATATGTGATATTATAGTTGTATGCATGTTTTAGACAAAATTGTGTGAATCCGACAAGCATACAAAATTTTAAAAATGATGAGACAAATTTTCAAAATTAAAAATCCCTCATTTTAAATATGATTTAAAATTGATATCAAGATAAATAAAGGAAATTTAAATTTGTTTAAATTTTTCTACCTTCCATCAACGATCAATGTATGAGATGCTACCCGCGGATACGGTCCGACTCATATTATTGGGGGGGCCCGTTCATCGGAAAGCTGTACATTGGATCGACACATGTTGTAAGTTGGGTGGAACTCCCATGGGATCGGCTCATATTATTGGGGGATCCACATGGCGACCGTCCATCACAACTTAATATTGATGGGTCATCTTGACATGTCATAATAATCGGCGTCATATTATTGGGCCCTTATTGGACATGAGGTAAAAACGTTGAGGTTGCTTTGGAAGCAATTGGGCTCTACCTTTTGAAAATTATGGTTGGCTGATATTATTCGGGACCATAAGTTTGTCAATTGGACTCCATGTTCTCACTAAGGAAAACAGTTTCCCGTTTTCACTAGAGGGTAGTGAAATCGTTAAAATAGTGGGAGTGAGATTCATAAAATAAATTTCGCCTATTTTATGTCTTAGTAAATTGCTTAAACAATCACTGATATTTGTCTGTTTCTTTTCAGTATTTCATAAAGATGAATTCGCGTAATCCACTTTTCTCGATCCTCGAACAAAATAAGTTGACTGGCGCAAACTATACGGAATGGTTCCGTAAGTTGAAAATTGTCTTGACTTCGGAGAAGATGCTCTACGTGTTAGAAAAATCTCCTCCGAAGGAAGCACCAGCTGACGTAAGTCCAGAAGAGTTAGCCAAACTTGATACATGGTGGGACCATGATATCAAGGCCAAATGCTATATGCAAGCCTCGATGTCTGATGAACTCCAGAGGCGATTTGAGGACACCGTGAATGCTGCTGACATTCACGTTCAACTCAAGGAACTTTTTGGGGCTCAATCGAGGGCTGAAAGGTTCGCTACTGTAAAGGAGCTAATGACGTGTCGCATGCGTGAAGGGACTTCGGTCCGTGATCATGGGGTACGAGTGATTTGGCTCATACAGAAGTTGGTAACCCTTGATTTGGTGTTGGAGCATGAACTCAACGTGGACTTACTACTTCTGTCTCTTCCTTCTTCGTTTGACGGATTTGTGGTGAATTTCAATATGAACAAGATAGAGGCCTCCCTTGAAGAGATGGTCAATATGCTTGTGACATATGAATCCACATTAAAGAAGGATAAACCGGCTTTCTTGGTGGGCTCCTCTTCTTCTGCTAAGAAGGGGCCAAGTACAAAGGGTAAGAAACGTTCTGCCCCACCCAAGAAAATCGAACCCGAGAAGAAGTACAAGACAAAGGCTTCAAACATGGAAAAATCCAAGGATGTTTGCCATTACTGCAAGAAGCCCGGTCATTGGAAGCGTAACTGCAAGAAATATCTAGAGCAGTTGCGAACTGCGAAGGGTATGTTCTATATTGAAATAAATGTTTCACTTAATACTACTTCTTGGGTATTGGATACCGGATGTGGATCTCACATTTGCAATGATTTGCAGGTGATGACAAGAAGTCGCAGGCTTAGAATGGGTGAGACCCAGCCGAGGCTCGGAAATGGTTCCAGAGTTGAAGATAAAGCTGTGGGAGATGTTTATTTATTTTTGCAGAACGGTTTTAAGTTACTTTTAAGAGATGTTTTATTTGTTCCGGATTTGATTAAAAATATTATTTTTGTTTCTATGCTTGATAGAGATGGTTATTCTTGCAATTTTGTGAATGGGATTTGCAATATTTACAAGAATGAATGTTTGATTGAAAATGGACAACTTGAAAACGATCTATACAACTTAAAACTAAAAGACGTTCCAATAAATTATGTTGATAAACCGGCAACAACAAACAAAAGGAAAATCGATAGCCAAAACCCGGCAAACCTTTGGCATGCTAGGCTAGGTCATATTTCCTCAAGGAAGATGAACAAGCTAGTGGGAGAGGGCATGTATGATATGTCTGATATTAACTCTCTACCTACTTGTAAATCCTGCCTAAAAGGGAAAATGACTAAATCTCCTTTAAAGGGGAAACCTGAGCGTAGTCAAAATCTGTTGGATTTGATCCATACAGATGTTTGTGGTCCATTTAGAGTTGGTACTCAATATGGTCATACCTACTTCATTACCTTTACTGATGAATATTCGAGGTATAGGTATTTATATTTAATGAAATATAAGTCTGAAGCGTTTGAAAAGTTTAAAGAATTCAAGGCTGAAGTAGAAAACAAGCTAGTTAAAAGTATTAAAGCACTTCGATCGGATCGAGGTGGAGAATACTTAAGTACCGGGTTTTTGGACTATCTAAAAGAGAATGGGATTCTCTCTCAGTGGACTCCTCTTATGACACCACAGCTTAATGGTGTATCGGAGCGTCGTAATCGAACTTTGTTGGACATGGTTCGATCCATGATGAGCTTCACTGAGCTTCCACCTTCGTTTTGGGGCTATGCGCTTGAAACGGCGGTATTGTTGTTGAACAACGTCCACACTAAAGCAGTGGACAAAACACCATACGAGTTATGGAATGGCAAAGCTCCTAAATATTCGTACTTGAGGATTTGGGGATGTCCTGCTTACGTGAAGCGGACAGTGGAAGATAAGTTGGATAGTCGATCCAGCTTATGTTATTTTGTAGGGTATCCGAAGAATTCAATCGGATATTATTTCTATTATCCTGCTGAAACAAAGGTGTTTGTTTCAAGGAATGCCACCTTCTTGGAGAAGGAGTTCTTATTGGATAATAAAGGCGAGATGATGGAACTCGAAGAAATTCGAGAAGAACCCAAAATACAAAATAACGATCCTACACCTCAGGAACCATTGATAGACACGCCTGTACCTAGAAGATCCGAGAGGACTTCTAGACCTCCTATTCGATATGGTCTTCTTCTTGAAGGGGATCAAGATGAACCCGATGTTGGATGTGATCCAAGAAACTTCAAGGAAGCAATTTCTGATGCGGATTCAAATTTATGGCTTGAAGCTATGCAGTCGGAAATAGATTCGATGCATACAAACCAAGTTTGGTCTTTAGTAGATCCTCCCGATGGAATTGTTCCAATAGGGTGTAAATGGATCTACAAGAGAAAGCTTGGGCCTGATGGTAAGGTATTGACCTACAAGGCGCGATTGGTGGCAAAAGGTTATACTCAAAGACAAGGAGTTGACTATGATGAAACCTTTTCACCAGTTGCAATGTTCAAGTCCATAAGAATCCTTATTGCCATAGCTGCATGGTATGACTATGAGATATGGCAAATGGATGTGAAGACTGCTTTTCTTAATGGAGACATTAAGGAAGAAATCTATATGAAGCAGCCTGAGGGGTAAACATCCATGGAAAGCGAGCATAAGGTATGCAAGATTCAGAGATCAATTTATGGTCTAAAACAAGCATCAAGAAGTTGGAACCAGAAATTTGATGAAACAATAAAAGATTTTGGTTTCATCAAGAATCCGGAGGAACCATGCGTGTACAAGAAAGTAGTTAAGGATGCTGTGACATTCTTAGTACTTTATGTTGATGACATCCTACTCATTGGGAATGATGTAGGGATGTTGCAGTCAACAAAGATATGGTTATCAGGTAGATTCTCGATGAAGGATTTGGGTGAGGCATCCTATATTCTAGGGATACAGATCTATAGAGATAGATCTAAGAGAATGATAGGACTCACTCAGTCAACCTACATCGACACCATATTGAAACGGTTTTCAATGGATGGGTCCAAGAGAGGACATCTACCCATGTGTCATGGAGTTTCTCTATCCAAGTCTATGTGTCCCAAGACGGATGAAGAGATAGAGAAAATGACACATGTACCATATGCGTCAGCCATAGGTAGTATCATGTATGGGATGATATCTACCAGACCGGATGTAGCATTTGCTCTGAGTGTCATGAGCAGATATCAAGCTAATCCCGGTCAAATGCATTGGAAAGCCGTGAAGGACATTCTTAAGTACTTACGAAGGACTAAGAATATGTTCATGGTATATGGAGGAAGAGAACTAAAATTGTAAGGCTATACCGACTCTAGCTTCCAAAGTGACATGGATGACTCGAAGTCAACCTCTGGATTTGTGTTCATGCTCAATGGCGGTGCTGTCTCTTGGAAGAGTTCCAAGCAGGACAGCACAGCGGATTCCACCACTGAAGCAGAATACATTGCAGCATCAGCTGCTGCTAAAGAGGCCGTTTGGATGAGGAATTTCGTCCAAGAGTTGGGCGTCATTCCTGAAGTTGTTGGTCCAGTCCCGGTATACTGTGACAACACGGGTGCCGTTGCTCAGGCAAAGGAACCAAGGTCTCATCAAAGATCCAAACACGTACTGAGGAAATACCACATCATCCGGGAGATTGTGGAAAGAGGAGACATCACTGTCGAAAGAGTGGCCTCTGCAGACAATATCGCTGATCCACTTACTAAGCCCTTGCCAGGACCATTATTTTACAAACATCGCGAAGCAATGGGTCTAGTAGTATGACTAGTTGGCTTTAGGGCAAGTGGGAGATTGAAAGAGTGGGTGCCCGGTGAGCCAACTTGTGGCTAAGGGCTTTGATGACTCTTTGTATAAACAATCTTTTGTTTAATATTATTTACACTTTTATTAATGGCAATGACTTTATCTTTCTTCATATTGTTATATTGTGATATACTATTGTTGTTTTGATAAAGACCTTGAATATACTATAGTGTATGTAAGATGTGGTAGAACATGGAGATGTCTATCATGAAACACATCTTATAGTCACTGTATATTCTAAACTGTTCCTAGTCGATTGAGCCGTCCGATAATAAGGATAAGGATCGCTCGAGTTTGAGACTAGAATTTGCGATGCGGAGTACCACGTTTCATTGGTAAGGAACATAGAGATGTTCGAAGCATGCAAAAGGATATTCATATGATGAATGATCGAACTACCCTATCCGGACTTCCAAGTGGTTATCACTTATCGAGTGGATATAGTCCGCGGTTTTGGTTGTACACCATTAGTCCTTACTACTTGAAACATCATTGAGACTCTATATGCTAGTACTGTGCTTTGACTCATTTACCGACTCTATTGGGGTCATCAGGTGTCGGGATTGGGTACAGTTACAACACATATAGGAGTCGATGCTTTGTTGTCAAGGATTCACCACATACTTGCGAGTGTGGATATCCTATGCGATCTGAGGAGATATTAGTGTGACGAATCTCTGGCCAGAGTACATGATGTGGTTTAAGAAATGGTTTCTTAGTAGCATATGCGATGTCACTATTTGATCTTCAAGATGTATTGCATAGTTATCGAATCTCGAACGACTGTCGATATAGCAATGGTTGTTGATTCGATCGGGATATATGGATGAAGGGACCGTACTGTACGCTAACCAAAATCTATTGGTTCTTGCAGGCACTATCAGTGATACCTAGGGAATCATGGGGCGATTTTGCTAGGCGCTCATACCATGATTCGATGGGTAAGTCGGAAATTGTTGTTCCGAGTCACAAGGAGTTGTGAGCCCACGGCTAGCTGTATCCCTGAACCATTGAGGGTCACACAGTGTAATGGTTTTTTAATCCCCGTTGAGATAGTTAAATTTAAAGAGTTAAATTTAATGAACAAAGAAGTTGGACTTCTTAATTATGAGTAGAGGAGTAAGATTTCCTAAAATGACATAGGGATGGACATTTTTGGAAACCACTGAATTCGGATTCAGAAAAATTTATCTTGACTTTAAAAGGTTCAGAAATGGTTTTTGTGCACATTGGTGAAATCGGTTTATCAATCGGAGTCACGATGAATTTTATATTAATTTTTGAACATGCGGGCTTTGCTTGTCGGGCTTGAACTTATGACTAATGGGCCCTAAGCTGTTAGTGGCCTACATTATAAATAAGTTATTGCAGTACAGAAATTATACACAACAAGGTCACAATTTTCGAAAAAACCCTAATTTTCTCTCTGAAGTGGCCGACCCCCTCTCCCCTCTGCTCGGTAAAATCCAGTCTGTGAATTTTGAATTGCAGTCTGGTTTAACGGATCAAATTCGTTAATCTCTTCGTAGAAACTTCTGATAGATTTTCTAGTGCAATCTATCAGAGGGATTAAATATCCGTTCGTGGACCTGATTGAAGAACAGTTCGTCCATCAGTTCCAGGGATATACAACAAGAGCAGAGCAATCTGTTGGTGTCCAAAATCTCGATTCGAGATTGAGGTAAAAATTTATAATCGTTATTTAATTTTTACACACACACAATTTAATCGTAAGGTTGATACCTATTATGGAATCGTTCCATACAAAAAAAATTTTAAACTTCCGCTGCACCGGGTATCAATCCTAATTGATCTGATCGCCGCGTTCTCCAGCAGCTCCACTACACATTCACTAATGGAATCGACTTGTTTTTGAGCTGCTTCTCCTTTCGTTCAAGAATCTGAATCGGTCGTTCGAAGTAGCTCAACGTCTCATCAAGTTCGGCTTCGTCTGGCTGAAGAACATGTGAAGGATCTGGGTGGTATTTCCGCAACATGGAGGCATGAAAGACGCCGTGAATACCAGAAAGAGACGGAAGAAGTGTAAGTGCATAGGCAAGATATCCTATCTTCTCAAAAATCTCATACGGTCCGATGAATCTCGTAGACAACTTCCCTCTCTTCCCAAATCTGACAGTGCCTTTGAAAGGAGAAATCTTCAGAAATACTTGGTCTCCCTTATCAAAACACAGAGGTCTGCGTCTGATATTCGCATATTTGGCATGTCTGTCCTGATCTGTATTCATTCTCATCTGAATAATCTTCACCTGCTCAGCCATGTCTCTAATCATATCCGGTCCCACATCAGGTGACTCAGAAATCTCATCCTAGTACAAAGGATATCTGCATTTCTTTCCATACAACGCTTTGAAAGGTTTCATAACAATACTCTTCTGATAGTTGTTGATGTACAAAAACTCAACAAGAGGTAAGGAATCATGCCAAATAGTGCCAAAGTCAAGAGCTATGGCTCATATCATATCCTCAAAAGTCTGAATCATCCGCTCTGACTGTTCTTCGGTCTGAGGATGATATGCTGAACTTAAATTCAATCGAGTACCAATAGCCTCTTGAAAACTTTGCCAAAAGTGACAAGTAAACCGAGGGTCTCGGTCTGAAACGATAGACTTAGACACACCATGAAATCTAACAACATCTCTAACATATATCTCGACCATCTGATCGTGTCGATACGTCATCCTGTATGGGATAAAGCAGGAAGATTTTGTCAATCGGCCGATCTCTACCCAGATAGCATCACAATATCCGGCTGATCATGGTAGCTTTGTGATGAAATCCATCGAAAAGTGATTCCATTTCAATTCAGGAGCAGGTAAACTGTGCAACAGACCACCCGGTCGCTTTCTTTCTGCTTTCACCTCTTGACAGTTCAAACATCGGGATACATACCTTGAAACATCACTCTTCATCTTCTTCCACCAGAACTGATTTCTAAAATCATTATACATCTTTTGGCCACCTAGATGAATACTGAAGCAACTGCAATGTGCTTCTCACAATATACGCTGTCTCAACTCGGAAACATCTGGCACGAAAATACGACTATTCACAAATAAACATCATATCTGACCTGAAATTTAGATTGGTGTCTAGATCTTAATTTCTCTATCGAACTCTGAATACTCGGATCAGATTTCTGTGCCTTTTGATCTTCACAAACAACTCTGGTTTGTCTTGAATAGAAAAAACTATGATAGACCTCTTATCTGTTTCAAACTCTAAACCAGAAGTACAACAATCATTGATCAAATGAGAGACATCAATAGTAGATAAAGATAAAGAACATATCTTTCGACTCAAATCATCAGCAGTTGCATTTGATTTCCCTGGATAGTACTTGATTTCACAATCAAAGTCTTTCAGCAGGTCTAACCATCTTTTCTTTCTCATATTAAATTCGGACTGCAAAAACAAATACTTCAAGCTTTTATGATAAGAAAATATTTCAAAAGTCTCACCATAAAGATAGTGACGCCAAATCTTCAAAGCAAAAACAATCGCTGCAAGCTAAAGATCATGAATCGGATATCGAGTCTTGTGTGGTTTCAGCAGCCTCGATGCATAAGCTATCACGTAATTCCTCTACATAAAAACACATCCCAAACCTCTATGAGAAGCATCTCAATAAACTGTAAAATCACCAGTACCTGATGGAATAGATAAAACTGGAGCACTGGTCAACTGCTTCTTCAATTCAATAAAACTGGCCTCACAAGCTTCGGTCCTGACAAAAGGCGCATTTGTCTGAGTTAGCTGAGTAATCGGCTTTGCAATAGAGGAGAATGCCTCAATGAATATACGATAGTAACCCGCTAAACCCATAGAACTTCGAATTTTAGGCACAAATGTCGGTCTAGGACAATTCATAACCACTTCAATCTTGCTGGGATCAACAGAAATCCCATATCCGGAGATAATGTGACTGATAGAGACAACTCGATCAAACCAGAATTTTCACTTTGATAATTTAGCAAACAACTGTTCAGCACGCAAGGTCTGCAAAACGATTCTCAAATGTTCTGCATGATCTTCAAATAGATAAGAATATCATCAATAAAAATAATCACAAACTCATCCAAGAATTTCTTAAAGAATCGGTTAATAAGGCCCATAAAAACTATTGGAGCGTGAAAGAGTGGGTGCCCAGTGAGCCAACTTGTGGCTATGGGCTTTGATGACTCTTTGTACAAACGATCTTTTGTTTAATGTAATTTACACTTTTATTAATGGCAATGACTTTATCTTTCTTCATATTGTTATATTATGATATACTATTGTTGTTTTGATAAAGACCTTGAATATACTATAGTGTATGTAAGATGTGCTAGAACATGGGGATGTCTATCATGAAATACATCTTATAGTCACTGTATATTCTAAACTGTTCCTAGTCGATTAAGCCGTCCGATAATAAGGATAAGGATCGCTCGAGTTTGAGACTAGCATTTGCGATGCGGAGTACCACGTTTCATTGGTAGGGAACATGGAGATGTTCGAAGCATGCAAATGGATATTCATAGGATGAATAATCGAACTACCCTATCCGGACTTTCCAAGTGGTTATCACTTATCGAGTGGATAAAGTCCGCGGTTTTGGTTGTACACCATTAGTCCTTACTACTTGAAACATCATGGAGACTCTATATGCTAGTACTGTGCTTTGACTCGTTTACCGACTCTATGGGGTCATCAGGTGTCGGGATTGGGTACAGTTACAACACATATAGGAGTCGATGCATTGTTGTCAAGGATTCACCACATACTTGCGAGTGTGGATATCCTATGCGATCTGAGGAGATATTAGTGTGACGAATCTCTGGCCAGAGTACTTGATGTGATTTAAGAAATGGTTTCTTAGTAGCACATGCGATGTCACTAATTTGATCTTCAAGATGTATTGCATAGTTATCGAATCTTGAGCGACTCTCGATATACCAATGGTTGTTGATTCGATCGGGATATATGGATGAAGGGACCGTACTGTACGCTAACCAAAATCTACTAGTTCTTATAGGCACTATCAGTGATACCTAGGGAATCATGGGGCGATGTTGCTAGGCAGTTTACCATGATTCGTTGGGCAAGTCGGAAATCGTTGTTCCGAGTCACAAGGAGTTGTGAGCCCACGGCTAGCTGTATCCCTGAACCATTGAGGGTCACACAGTGTAATGGAGTTTTAATCCCCGTTGAGATAGTTAAATTTAAAGAGTTAAATTTAATGAATAAAGAAGTTGGACTTCTTAAATAAGAGTAAGGGAGTAGGATTTCCTAAAATGACATAGGGATGTACATTTTTGGAAACCACTGAATTCGGATTCAGGAAAATTTATCTTGACTTTAAAATGTGCAGAAATGGTTTCTGTGCACATTGGTAAAATCGGTTTATCAATCGGAGTCACGATGAATTTTATATTAATTTTTGAACATGCGGGCTTTGCTTGTCGGGCCTCAACTTATGACTAATGGGCCCTAAGGTGTTAGTGTCCTGCATTATAAATAAGTTATTGCAGTACAGAAATTACACACAACAGGTCAAAATGTTGAGAGAAAAATTTCGAAACCCTAGCCTCTCTCTCAAATATTTCGGCCGAACACCCTCCCTCTCTCTGTCTGAGAAATTCCGGTCTGTGATTTTGAATTGCAGTCTGGAATAGCGAATCAAATTCGTTTATTCTCTTCGCAGAAAACTTCTGATAGATTTTCTAGTGCAATCTATCAGAGGGATTAAACCTCCATTCGTGGACCTGATTGAAGGAGTTCATCAGTTCCTGGGAGAGACAACAAGAGCAGAGAAATCTGTTGGAGTCCAATAATCTCGCTTCGAGATTGAAAGTAAAATTTAATAATTGTTATTTAATTTTACACACACTTATAATTTAATCGTTAAACGGTTGATACCCACACTATGGAATTGTTCCATAATAAAATTTTTAAACTTCCACTGCACCGGGTATCAATCGTGATTGATCTGAACGTCAGTTTTCCTACAGTGGTATCAGAGCCAGGTTGCTCAGATCAAACGATTAAATTAATCGATTGTACAAAAATTTTTGAGTCTTGGTTTTTTAAAACAAAATAAATATTTTAAATAAAAAATTTTTTTTTTTTTTTTCGGGCAAAACTTTGGCAGCGATTGGATCGCTGCCCGGTGGGGCAGCGACGGTCGCTGCCCCGGGCGGCGCACGGCGCCGCCCAAAGGGGGCGCACAGCGCCGCCCACGGCGGCGCACGTCGCCGCCCAGCGCAGGGCGGCGCACGGCGCCGCCCAGGGCAGCGCACGGCGCCGCCCAGGGGCGGCGCATTGTCGCTGCCCTAAAGGGGCAGCCGGGCTGCCCCGGCCCGCGCCCACGGGTGCGGGCCGGCCCGGGAGTGTCCCGGGCGGCCCGCGGGAATTTTTTTTTTTTTATTTAAATTAATTTTAATGTGTTAAAATTTTATTTTTGGTCCGGTCAAAAATTGTTTTTGATTGGTTCACGAGGCATCGGATCGAATTGTTCGAGTCCGAAAATTTTAAAATTGATTTTTGGATAAATTTGAATTTTTGGAAAATTTTAATATTTTATCCTTAAATTGAATTTTGAAATCAATTATTTTTGGTACAATTGATGATAAGATTTGATCTTATGTATATATTAAGTAAAATATGATTTTATCTATAAAATTAGATTCTGTAGATAAAATATGATTTTATTTAATAAAAGGTAAAATATGATTTTATATGTAAAATATGATTTTATCCTGTTTAAATTTAAATTGCCATATGCATGATATCCAATAAATTAATTTTGAATTAAATGTTATTGGATAAGGATGATCGATTGCCATGACCAATTTTGTAGGTGTATGTTAGGAATTTACATTTGTTTTATTGTTGTTGGTTTTATTAATGGGCCTGGTTTATGGCCCAATATGAATGTCATATGTAATAAAAGTGGGCTTGGTTTATGGCCCGTTCCCACCCCTAAAATGTATCCCCTACTTGTCATTGCTATTTATTGTAAATACATTAGATTTAGTGGGAGATCAAGATTTGAAGATGGTGGGCCCAGCAGACAATAAAGACGAAGAAATGTAAATTGGAAGCTAATGTAATAGGATTGCATTGCATACTGCATATTACCTAGGATTGGACTAAGACTCGTGATTGGCAACCACGAGTCAATTAGAAATGGAATCGATCATCCTATATATAATATATGATATTATGATTGTATGCATGTTTTAGAAATAATTGTATGAATCCGGCAAGCATACAATAAATTGAAAAATGATGAGACAAATTTTCATAATTAAAAATCCCTCATTTTAAATATGATTTAAAATTGATATCAAGATAAATAAAGGAAATTTAAATTTGTTTAAATGTTCCTACCTTCCATCAACGGTCAATGTATGTGATGCTACCCGCGGATACGGTCCGGCTCATATTATTGGGGGGGCACGTCCGTCGGAAAGCTGTACATTGGATCGACACATGTTGTAAGTTGGGTGGAACTCCCATGGGATCGGCTCATATTATTGGGGGATCCACATGGCGACCGTCCATCACAACTTAATATTTATGGGTCATCTTGACATGTCACTATAAACGGCGTCATATTATTGGGCCCTTATTGGACATGAGGTAAATACATGGGGGTTGCTTTGGAAGCAATTGGGCTCTACCTTTTGAGAATTATGGTTGGCTGATATTATTCGGGACCATAAGTTTGTCAATTGGACTCCATGTTCTCACTAAGGAAAAAGTTTCCCGTTTTCACTAGAGGGTAGTGAAATCGTTAAAATAGTGGGAGTGAGATTCATAAAATTAAATTCGCCTATTTTATGTCTTAGTAAATTGCTTAAACAATCATTGATATATGTCTGTTTTTCTTTTCAGTATTTCATACAATGAATTCGCGTAATCCATTATTCTCGATCCTCGAACAAAACAAGTTGACTGGCGCAAACTATACGGAATGGTTCCGGAAGTTGAAGATTGTCTTGACTTCGGAGAAGATGCTCTACGTGTTAGAGAAATCACCTCCGAAGGAAGCACCAGCTGACGTAAGTCCGGAGGAATTGGCCAAACTTGATGCATGGTGGGACCATGACATCAAGACCAAATGCTATATGCAAGCCTCGATGTCTGATGAACTCCAGAGGCGATTTGAGGACACCGTGAATGCTGCTGACATTCACGCTCAACTCAAGGAACTTTTTGGGGCTCAATCGAGGGCTGAAAGGTTCGCTACTGTTAAGGAGCTAATGACGTGTCGCATGCGTGAAGGGACTTCGGTCCGTGATCATGGGGTACGAGTGATTTGGCTCATACAGAAGTTAGCAACCCTTGATTTGGTGTTGGAGCATGAACTCAACGTGGACTTACTACTTCTGTCTCTTCCTTCTATGTTTGATGGATTTGTGGTAAATTTCAATATGAACAAGATAGAGGCCACCCTTGAAGAGATGGTCAATATGCTTGTGACATATGAATCCACACTAAAGAAGGATAAACCAGCTTTCTTGGTGGGCTCCTCATCTTCTGCTAAGAAGGGGCCAAGTACGAAGGGTAAGAAACGTTCTGCCCCACCCAAGAAAGTCGAACCCGAGAAGAAGCACAAGACAAAGGCTTCAAACAATGGAAAATCCAAGGATGTTTGCCATTACTGCAAGAAGCCCGGTCATTGGAAGCGCAACTGCAAGGAATATCTAGAGCAGTTGGGAACTGCAAAGGGTATGTTCTATATTGAAATAAACATTTCACTTAATACTACTTCTTGGGTATTGGATACCGAATGTGGATCTCACATTTGCAATGATTTGCAGGTGATGACAAGAAGTCGCAGGCTTAGAATGGGTGAGACCCAGCTGAGGCTCGGGAATGGTTCCAGAGTTGAAGCTACAGCCATTGGAGATGTTTGTTTAATTTTGCAGAACGGTTTTAAGTTATTTTTAAGAGATTTTTTATTTGTTCCGGATTTAATTAAAAACATTATTTCTGTTTCTATGCTAGATAGAGATGGTTATTCTTGCAATTTTATGAATGGGATTTGCAATATTTACAAGAATGAATGTTTGATTGGAAATGGACAACTTGAAAACGATCTATACAACTTAAAACTAAAAGACGTTCCAATAAATTATGTTGATAAACCGGCGACAACAAACAAAAGGAAAATCGATAGTCAAAACCCGGCAAACCTTTGGCACGCTAGACTAGGTCATATTTCCTCAAGGAGGATGAACAAGCTAGTGGGAGAGGGCATGTTTGATATGTCTGATATTAACTCTCTACCTACTTGTGAATCCTGCCTAAAAGGGAAATGACTAAATCTCCTTTTAAGGGGAAACCTGAGCGTAGTCAAAATCTGTTGGATTTGATCCATACAGATGTTTGTGGTCCATTTAGAGTTGGGACTCAACATGGCCACACCTACTTCATTACCTTTACTGATGATTATTCAAGGTATGGGTATTTATATTTAATGAAATATAAGTATGAAGCATTTGAAAAGTTCAAAGAATTCAAGGCTGAAGTAGAAAATAAGCTAGGTAAAAGTATTAAAGCACTTCGATCGGATCGAGGTGGAGAATACTTAAGTACCGATTTTTTGGACTATCTAAAAGAGAATGGGATTCTCTCTCAGTGGACTCCTCCTATGACACCACAGCTTAATGGTGTATCGGAGCGTCGTAATCGAACTTTGTTGGACATGGTTCGATCCATGATGAGCTTCACTGAGCTTCCACCTTCGTTTTGGGGCTATGCGCTTGAAACGGCGGTATTGTTGTTGAACAACGTCCACACTAAAGCAGTGGACAAAACACCATACGAGTTATGGAATGGCAAAGCTCCTAAGTATTCGTACTTAAGGATTTGGGGATGTCCTGCTTACGTGAAGCAGACAGTGGGAGATAAGTTGGATAGTCGATCCAGCTTATGTTATTTTGTAGGTTATCCGAAGAATTCAATCGGATATTATTTCTATTATCCTGCTGAAACAAAAGTGTTTGTTTCTAGGAATGCCACCTTCTTGGAGAAGGAGTTCTTATTGGATAAGAAAGGCGAGATGATGGAACTCGAAGAAGTTCGAGAAGAACCCGAAATACAAAATAACGATCCTACGCCTCAGGAACCATTACTGGACACGCCTGAACCTAGAAGATCCGAGAGGACTTCTAGACCTCCTGTTCGATATGGTCTTCTTCTTGAAGGGGATCAAGATGAACCCGACATTGGATGTGATCCAAGAAACTTCAAGGAAGCAATTTTTGATGCGGATTCAAATTTATGGCTTGAAGCTATGCAGTCTGAATTGGATTCAATGCATACAAACCAAGTTTGGTCTTTAGTAGATCCTCCTGATGGAATTGTTCCAATAGGGTGTAAATGGATCTACAAGAGAAAGCTTGGGCCTGATGGTAAGGTATTGACCTACAAGGCGCGATTGGTGGCGAAAGGTTACACTCAAAGACAAGGAGTTGACTATGATGAAACCTTTTCACCAGTTGCAATGTTCAAGTCCATAAGAATCCTTATTGCCATAGCTGCATGGTATGACTATGAGATATGGCAAATGAATGTGAAGACTGCTTTTCTTAATGGAGACATTAAAGAAGAAATCTATATGAAGCAGCCGGAGGGTTTCACATCCATGGGAAGCGAGCATAAGGTATGCAAGCTTCAGAGATCAATTTATGGTCTAAAACAAGCATCAAGAAGTTGGAACCAGAAATTTGATGAAACAATAAAAGATTTTGGTTTCATCAAGAACCCGGAGGAACCGTGCGTGTACAAGAAAGTAGTTAAGGATGCTGTGACATTCTTAGTACTTTATGTTGATGACATCCTACTCATTGGGAATGATGTAGGGATGTTGCAGTCAACAAAGATATGGTTATCAGGTAGATTCTCGATGAAGGATTTGGGTGAGGCATCCTACATTCTTGGGATACAGATCTATAGAGATAGATCTAAGAGAATGATAGGACTCACTCAATCAACCTACATCGACACCATATTGAAACGATTTTCAATGGATGGGTCCAAGAGAGGACATCTACCCATGTGTCATGGAGTTTCTTTATCCAAGTCTATGTGTCCCAAGACTGATGCAGAGATAGAGAATATGACACATGTACCATATGCGTCAGCTATAGGTAGTATCATGTATGGGATGATATCTACCAGACCGGATGTAGCATTTGCTCTGAGTGTCACGAGCAGATATCAGGCTAATCCTGGTCAAATGCATTGGAAAGCCGTGAAGGACATTCTTAAGTACTTACGAAGGACTAAGAATATGTTCATGGTATATGGAGGACGAGATCTGAAATTGGAAGGCTATACCGACTCTAGCTTCCAAAGTGACGTGGATGACTCGAAGTCAACCTCTGGATTTGTGTTCATGCTCAATGGCGGTGCTGTCTCTTGGAAGAGTTCCAAGCAGGACACCACAGCGGATTCCACCACTGAGGCTGAATACATTGCAGCATCAGCTGCTGCTAAAGAGGCCGTTTGGATGAGGAAGTTCGTCCAAGAGTTGGGCGTCATTCCTGAATTTGTTGGTCCAGTCCCGGTGTACTGTGACAACACGGGTGCCGTTGCTCAAGCAAAGGAACCAAGGTCTCATCAAAGATCCAAACACGTACTGAGGAAATACCACATCATCCGGGAGATTGTGGAAAGAGGAGACATCACTGTCGAACGAGTGGCCTCTGCAGACAATATCGCTGATCCGCTTACTAAGCCCTTGCCAGGACCATTGTTTGACAAACATCGCGAAGCAATGGGTCTACGTAGTATGACTAGTTGGCTATAGGGCAAGTGGGAGATTGAAAGAGTGGGTGCCCAGTGAGCCAACTTGTGGCTATGGGCTTTGATGACTCTTTGTACAAACGATCTTTTGTTTAATGTAATTTACACTTTTATTAATGGCAATGACTTTATCTTTCTTCATATTGTTATATTATGATATACTATTGTTGTTTTGATAAAGACCTTGAATATACTATAGTGTATGTAAGATGTGGTAGAACATGGGGATGTCTATCATGAAATACATCTTATAGTCACTGTATATTCTAAACTGTTCCTAGTCGATTGAGCCGTCCGATAATAAGGATAAGGATCGCTCGAGTTTGAGACTAGCATTTGCGATGCGGAGTACCACGTTTCATTGGTAGGGAACATGAAGATGTTCAAAGCATGCAAATGGATATTCATAGGATGAATAATCGAACTACCCTATCCGGACTTTCCAAGTGGTTATCACTTATCGAGTGGATAAAGTCCGCGGTTTTGGTTGTACACCATTAGTCCTTACTACTTGAAACATCATGGAGACTCTATATGCTAGTACTGTGCTTTGACTCGTTTACCGACTCTATGGGGTCATCAGGTGTCGGGATTGGGTACAGTTACAACACATATAGGAGTCGATGCATTGTTGTCAAGGATTCACCACATACTTGCGAGTGTGGATATCCTATGCGATCTGAGGAGATATTAGTGTGACGAATCTCTGGCCAGAGTACTTGATGTGATTTAAGAAATGGTTTCTTAGTAGCACATGCGATGTCACTAATTTGATCTTCAAGTTGTATTGCATAGTTATCGAATCTTGAGCGACTCTCGATATACCAATGGTTGTTGATTCGATCGGGATATATGGATGAAGGGACCGTACTGTACGCTAACCAAAATCTACTGGTTCTTGTAGGCACTATCAGTGATACCTAGGGAATCATGGGGCGATGTTGCTAGGCGCTTTACCATGATTCGTTGGGCAAGTCGGAAATCGTTGTTCCGAGTCACAAGGAGTTGTGAGCCCACGGCTAGCTATATCCCTGAACCATTGAGGGTCACACAGTGTAATGGAGTTTTAATCCCCGTTGAGATAGTTAAATTTAAAGAGTTAAATTTAATGAATAAAGAAGTTGGACTTCTTAAATAAGAGTAAGGGAGTAGGATTTCCTAAAATGACATAGGGATGTACATTTTTGGAAACCACTGAATTCGGATTCAGGAAAATTTATCTTGACTTTAAAATGTGCAGAAATGGTTTCTGTGCACATTGGTAAAATCGGTTTATCAATCGGAGTCACGATGAATTTTATATTAATTTCTAAACATGCGGGCTTTGCTTGTCGGGCCTCAACTTATGACTAATGGGCCCTAAGGTGTTAGTGGTCTGCATTATAAATAAGTTATTGCAGTACAAAAATTACACACAACAGGTCATAATTTTGAGAGAAAAATTTCGAAACCCTAGCCTCTCTCTCAAATATTTCGGCCGAACACCCTCCCTCTCTCTGTCTGAGAAATTCCGGTCTGTGATTTTGAATTGCAGTCTGGAATAGCGAATCAAATTCGTTTATTCTCTTCGCAGAAAACTTCTGATAGATTTTCTAGTGCAATCTATCAGAGGGATTAAACCTCCATTCGTGGACCTGATTGAAGGAGTTCATCAGTTCCTGGGAGAGACAACAAGAGCAGAGAAATCTGTTGGAGTCCAATAATCTCGCTTCGAGATTGAAGGTAAAATTTAATAATTGTTATTTAATTTTACACACACTTATAATTTAATCGTTAAACGGTTGATACCCACACTATGGAATTGTTTCATAATAAAATTTTTAAACTTCCGCTGCACCGGGTATCAATCGTGATTGATCTGAACGCCAGTTTTCCTACAGAGCATTCGTCAATCCAAACGGCATGACTATATATTTAAATTGGCCATACCTCGTTTTGAAAGCGGTCTTTGGAACATCTTCCTATCAAACTCTCAGCTGATGATATCCTGATCTCATATCAATCTTCGAATAAACAGATGAACCCTACAATTGATCAAACAGATCATCTATTCGAGGCAATAGATACTTTTTCTTTACCATATCTTGGTTCAATTGACGGTATTCGATACAGAGTCGCATGGATCCATCTTTCTTTCGCACAAAAATAACTGGAGTGTGCCAAGGCGAAACACTAGGTCTGATGTATCCCTTGGCAATCAAATCCTCGAGATTTTCCTTCAATTCTTTCAATTCGACAGGTGCCTTGCTAAAAGGAGCTTTCGATATAGGTTGAATACCTGACATCAATTCAATGTTGAACTCGATCTCACGAATAGAAGGCAATCCAGGAATCTCATCCAAAAAGACGTCAGGAAACTCTCTAACCACTGGTATATCAACCAATTCAGGGCTAGATTTCAGTACATCAACTGCATATATCAAGAATCCTTCTACACCTTTCTGTAATAAATGGGTCATCGACAAAACAGATATCAAAGGAATCTTGGATCGATAACCCTTACCGAAAAAATTTCCACTCGTCTGTCATTCCGGGTCTGAATCTGACCACTTTCTGAAAATAATGTACGGTAGCCTTGTACTTGTTTAAAACATCGATACTGACAATACAATCAAAATCTGACAATCCAAGCACAATACAATCAAATTCAATCACATTCTCTTTGAATCGAAGTTTACAGTTTCGGACTAATCTCACGGAAACAATTCCTCCACCCAAAGGTGATGTAATAGAAACTACAGCAGGCAAAGGCACAGAAGGCAAAGCATGCATCAAAACAAATTTCTCAGATATGAAAGTATGGGATACACTCGTATCTATTAATACAAGAGAAGGATAACCAAAGATCGAATAGTTACCTACTATGACATAATTAGGTGTTGCCTGAGCCTGACCCTTGGTAAGAGCAAAGACTCGAGCCTACTGCCTCGGAGGTTGATTCACATTCTGGTTACCTCCCTGTCAATTCCGCTGTTGTGGCTGAAAAGAGTGAACTGCAGGAGCTAGTATTTCAGGCTGAGCTGTCGGTCGAGAAGAACTACCACTCTGAGATCGCTCGGTAGAACATTGAGGACAAACTCTGGAAAAGTTTCCAGGCTGCTAGAAAATATTTCAGTTTCCAAACAACCTACGACAATGCTCATTGAGGTGGCAACCTCCACACTTGTTGCAAGACAACCCTGAATAACCAGAACTCTGTCTCGAACCAAACTTCTTCGAGCCACTGGAACTAGAAGAAGTGTACCTGACTTCTTGAATTGTTTCCCTTTCGATTGAAAGTGGTCTTTTCTGCTACTGCCACTACTTCCTCCTTCATACCTCGGTGGTTGATTATGATACTGAGACGGCTGATTCTGAAACTGTCTCGGTTGCTGAGGTACAAATTGAGCTCCACGCTGTTTCATCAAACCTGCTTCAGCTCCTTTGGCTTGATTCAGTGCATCAGCAAAATTATCGGGCCTTCTAGTATTTACCAGTGTAAAGATATCTTGATTCAAGCCATTTATGAACTGATCAGCTTTTGCTTCCTCGTTACCGGCTATATGTGGCGCAAATCTCAACAGACTATAGAACTTGGCCACATACTCTTCAATATTGAAATTCCCTTTCATCAAAGTATCAAACTCGGCCCCTTTATCTTCTCTGTAAGAGACTGGGAAGAAGCGTTTATAAAACTCAGTCTTAAACAAACTCAAAGAAATAACTGTACCTCGATTCTCTAGGGCTTTCTTCATCAAAATCCACCAAATTTTTGCAATACCCTGAATCTTATGAACAACTAACCGGATTCGATGGTCGTTTGTGTAGTCCAGAGAATCAAACAATTGTTCGATGTCTTCCAACCAACTTTCGCAATTAACTGCATTTTTGGTGTCTTTCAGAGTCGGTACCTCTTCAGCAAGGTTTCCATTGGTGTCTCAGTGACATCCATCACCTCTGTCTCGGTACTACCCTGATCATTCTGAGGAGTTACGCTGGTCATTCCCTATTCAAAACTCGAAGAGGAGACATATCTGATATTCAAGAGATTTGGACACATATATCTCAATTTCAACAATTCCGTGACCAACAACCTCTGATCAACATACTCATTCGACCTCAAGATTATTCAAATTCAAATCAGGAATCAATTATAATTCGTATCTCAAATAATTCATGCTTTACTATTTGAATCACAAAATCATGTAATTCAAATAATTCCCAAATAATAAAGCATGCTTGCATGGAATTTAAATAATCAAATAAATAATTCAATCACATGCAAGAAATTAAATCAAGCGGACTCAATCTACCCCGCTCACTTCTAATTCAGTCCAAGAAACTTATCGCTCTGATACTACTTAATGTGAGAACCTCGGTTCTAATCATCTGAACAAGAATGAATCATTCAAGCATCAACAAATAAGTCAAGGAATAAAGCAAAGAATTTTTTTTTAAAAAGATGCACAGACTCCATGCACACCTCCGTGCTCTGGTCCGGGCATTAACCTGTTGCCAAGGATCAACGGCTGCAAGGTACATGGACCCCGTGCCACCTCCGTGTCAGGGTCCGTGCTAATCAAATACACTAAAAATCCAACTCTATATTTTCTGCATGGACTCCCTGCCCCTTCTATGCTCGGGTCCGTGCACAACATATCAAAAATTCCAACTTACTGCCTCAAAAAAAACTCACACGGACCCCTGCACAGATGCATGTACGGGGTCTGTGAATGAACAAAATAAAATCCATCTCAAATGCGAAGGTACACAGAACCAGGCACGAATGTAGGCACGGGGTCCGTGCCCTGCTAAAACTCAAAAAAAAAAAACTAAGGCATTCAGATCAGAAAAATTCTAACATCATCTCAAAATCTGTAGTGACCCTTACCGAGATCACCTACTAATCAGAAACTTAGGCATACAATTAACTTATTAAACAGTAAACCAGAATTAAACTGCGGAAGCCATAAATATTATACAATCCCAAGGAAAGGAATCTGCAAAATACCCAAATAGTTATACAACCAAATCGAATACTATATCAACCCAATACAATAAAATAAAACCCTAGATGAAGCTCCAGCTGGCCATCCAGTGCCTAGCTCCTTTTGGATCCACCTGCCTCATCCAATCGCAAACCTGCCCCATGGAATAGGGTGTCCAGATACACGAAGTACGAGACGTGAGCATAAAACACTCAGCACGAGAGTATGAGTATACATGAATTCAAGTGTACCGCCTACTGACTAGAGGTCAAGAATCAGATAACGAAGACATACCGGGCCCTGGTATGTAGCACACTGTGCCATCGCTTGAGGAGGTGGCTCACATACCGATAACCAGTGGATACTCTGGACCCAAATTGATGGATGTCCATCCACTAACAGGATAGGGTAAAACCCTATTAACAGACATCTCAAAAGAGATAGATCAAGATGCAAATGTACGCAACATATAATCATGTCATATAAATCATGCAGTCACATAATACATGCATACTCAGTCAGGATATCTCGGACAGTACTTTCGTACCTCAAATACTAGGCAAGCTCTACAAGCTCTAGGTCCACGCCTACAATTCGCACTACACTGCCAAATGATACTAATATAATTATCGTGCTCTAAATGCCTTAAATAGACGATTGCATACTCCTAAATATTTTTAGGAAGCAAAAACTATACCTGCGTCCGTCGTCATCCCATTGTTGTCGCTTGCCTCAAAACTAGGCCACAGCTCCTCTACGACGCCTTGATCGCTACGCCACTTCCGGATTCCCAATGGGACGCCTAGAATTCCCTAGATCAAAGCTGGAAGACCAAGGAATTGAGAGAAGAGAAGTGATTGGTGCACTCAAAAGTGAGGCTCGGCACCCCTATTTATAGACGGAGTTCGGGCCGTCCGAACTGGTTTCGGAGCCTCCAAACACATTCGGGCCGTCCAAACTCAACTTTGGAGCATCCGAATTCCCATCAGTGCATCAGCAATGATGTCATCTTGCTGACTTAAGAAATGACGTAATACTAGACTCCGATCGGGCCGTCCGAACCTGCCGACGGAGCGTCCGAACACGTTCGGAGCCTCCGATCCTGGCTTCGGATCGTTCGATCACGTTCGGAGCCTCCGATCTTCCCTTCGGAGCATCCGAACACAAGGTTCCTAATTGCGATTATTTCCCTTAATTACCTGATTTGGTTTCGGGCTACTACATTCTCCCCCACTTAAGATATTTCGTCCTCGAAATCAGATCTGAAGTACTGAATGTAAAAAAACATGCAGAAAAATTCTTTATTCAAATCAAACGTTTACAGAGTTCACAAATGAATACAACTCGAAAACATAATCAAAGTAACTCAGGATGTTCTGAATGCATCCTGCTTTCAAGCTCCCAAGTGGCTTCTTCAGTGCCTCGGCGCTTTCACAGAACTAAAACCAGATGAATGACTTTATTTCGCAAGACCTTATCTTTATGATCCAGGATAAGAATAGGTCTCTCTACGTAAGTCAAATCCATATCCACCTGAACTTCAGACGGCTGCAAAATATGAGACTAATCCGCCACATACCGTCGTAACAGAGATACGTGGAATACGTCGTGAATACTGGACAGATACGGTGGCAAGGACAGACGATAAGCAAAATCGTCAATGCTCTCCAAGATCTCAAACGGACCGATAAATCTGGGAGACAACTTTCCCTTAAGGCCAAATCTAAGAATCCTGCGGAAAAGTGAAACTCTCAGAAACACTTTCTCTCCAACATCAAACTGCAAAGGCCTACGCTTATTATTAGCATAGCTGGCCTGACGATCCTGTGCAATCTTAATCCGTGTCTTGATCTGTTCAACAACATCTGCTGTCTGCTGGACTCACTATGGTCCCTCATCCTTTCTCTCCCCCACTTCTTCCTAGAAGAGTGGAGTACGACAACGTCACCCGTACAACGCCTCAAAAGGTGTCATCCCAATGCTAGTATGATAGTTGTTGTTGTACGTGAACTCAATCAATGGAAAATGATCCTGCCAGGCTGAACTAAATCCATAGTGCACGCTCGAAGCATATCCTCCAAAGTACGGATAGTACGCTCTGACTGTCCATCTATCTCCGGATGATAGGCAGTACTCAAACTGAGAGTAGTGCCCATCGCACACTGAACACTCCCCCAGAACCTAGAAGTAAACCTGGGGTCTCGATCGCTGACAATGCTCAAAGGCACTCCATGAAGTCGAACGATCTCCTGAATGTACAATCGCGCCATAAGATCCACAGAGTACTCTCGGCTATAGGCAATGAAATGCGCTGACTTGGTGAGTCGGTCCAGCACAACCCAGATAGCATCACAATTCCTCGAGGATACCGACAAATGGATCACAAAATCCATCGTGATAAGCTCCCATTTCCACTCAGGAATAGGTAGACTATGAAGCAAAACTCCAGTTCGTCGGTTTTCTGCCTTGACCTGCTGACAAATCAAGCATCTCGAAACATAATTATACACGCTGCGTTTCATCCCCTTCTACCAAAACCGAGTACGTAGGTCCTTGTACATCTTGTTGCTTCCCGGATGAATACTCAACTTAGTGCGATGTTCCTGAGACAAGATCTCTTCTCGCAACTCTTCATCCTTCGAGATTACAAGTCTACCAGACAAACACAGAAAACCATCTGACTGATAGTGAAATCCAGACGTATTACCCTCGTTGGCTAGACGAGCCAAAACGCTGGGTCTTTGAATTAGACATCTGAGCATCCCGAATCCGCGAATACAAAGCTGGTTCAGATAGTATCGCAAACATCTGGGTACTCTGCATACCTTTCTTGTGCTTGAAGGTATACCCTGAAGAACAACACTCCTCGATCGCACTAGACATCGAACAAGTCTGAAGTGCGGATAGTCGCACCTTGCGACTCAAGGCATCAGCGGTGAAATTAGAAGCCCCGGATGGTACTTAATCTCGCAATCATAGTCCTTAAGCAAGTCCATCAAACGTCTCTGTCTCATGTTCAACTCCTCCTGAGTGAACAAATACTTGAGACTCTTGTGGTCGGTGAAGATCTCAAATTTCTCGCCATACAGATAATGACGTCATATCTTCAAAGCGAACACAATAGCTACCAACTCCAAATCATGAACTGGATAATTGTCTTCATATAACTTCAACTCTCTAAAAGCATATGCGATCACATGCCCATTCTGAGTTAGAACACAACCTAACCCCTGAAGAGAAGCATCTGTGTAAACCACATACCCTCCTGATCTTGACGGTAATGCCAATACCGACGCAGAAGTCAACCTCTGTCGAAGCTCACAAAAATTCTCCTCGCACTCCGAGGACCACTCCAAATCAACACCCTTGCGAGTAAGCTATGTCAAAGGTCGAGCTAGCTGTGAGAAGTTCAGAATGAAGCGACAATAATATCCTGCTAGACCCAGAAAACTATGGATCTCAGCAACCGTCATCGGGCGCGACCAATTAAGCACATCCTCGATCTTGCTCGGATCAACAGAAATCCCCTCCCTGGAGATTATGTGGCCAAGAAAACCACTCGATCCATCCAAAACTCACACTTACTCAGTTTGGCGTACAACTTCTCATCTCGAAGAGTCTGCAATACCAACCGCAAGTGAGAAACATGCTCGTCCGCATCACACGAATACACCAGAATGTCGTCAATGAAAACCACGAAAAAATTATCCAGAAACACCCTGAAAACGCGGTTCATCAGATCCATAAATATAGCCAGCGCATTAGTCAAATCGAAAGGCATCACTAGAAACTAGTAATTCCCATAGCGAGTACGGAATGCAGTCTTGACTACGCCCTGGTCTCAGACTCTCATTTGATGATACCCAGATCTCAAGTCAATCTTGGAGTAAACCGAAGTACCCTGCAACTGATCAAACAAGTCATCGATACGAGGCAAGGGATACTTGTTCTTCACAGTAACTCGGTTCAGATGTCGATAGTCAATGCATAGCCGCATAGACCCATCCTTCCTCTTCACAAAGGGAACAGGAGCTCCCCAAGGAGATATACTAGGACGAATGTACCCCTTGTTCAAAAGATCGTGTAACTGATTCTTCAACTCGCGCATCTCTGACGGAGCCAGTCGATACGGTGCTCGAGAAATAGGTGAAGTACCCGGCATCAACTCTATGCCAAACTCGATTGCCCTAACAGGAGGAAAACTCGGAATCTCATCAGGAAATACATCTAGGAATTCATTCACAATCGGAATACTCTCTAAAACCACATTCTCAGCGAACAAATAAACTGCATAAATGAGTTAACCTTCCCCGCCAGACTCTAGAGCTCGACAGGCTCTCAAAGCTGATACCAATGGCATCGGGGGTCGCACTCCCTCACCATAGAAAAACCAGCTATCACTCCCATCCGGATGAAAGTGTACTAATCTCTAATAGCAGTCCACTGAAGCTCGATAGGTAGTCAACATGTCTATCCCCAGAATACAATCGAAGTCATCCATCGCAAGAACCATGAGATTCACTATCAGAATGTTCCCTTCGAACTCTAAAGGGCAACCCATCACTAGACGCTTAGCCAAAGCAGATTGACCCGTCGGAGTAGAAACAGAAACTACTACGTCTAGTGCAATGCATGGTAACTTATGCCTCTTAACAAAACGTGCAGAAATGAAGGAATGAGATGTACCAGTGTCAATGATTACAAGAGCAGGTATACCATATAACAGAAATGTACCTGCGATGACCTTCTCTTTCTCCTCCACTGCCTGATCATGCCTCAAGGCAAACACCTGGCCAGAAGTCCACGGCTTCAAGTGAGAACTCCCAGCAAACTGTCCCTACGACCTCTGCTGAACGGTAGCCTGAGAAACCGATCCTGAACAAGAACCTGAACCGCCTCCCCCAGCTAATGGAAAATCCCTCCGGAGATGGCCAACCTCTCCACATCGAAAACATGCCAAAGATGCCTTAGGGCATTTTTCTGACGGATGGTTCTTCTCACAATGGTCGCATTTCTCCTTCTTCCCAAAATGAACAACACCACCAGAACCAGAGGAAGATGAAGTAGATCCGGACTTCTTAAAAGACTGAGCACGGGGACCAAAAGAACTCGCAGGCCTAGACTGAGAGAAAGACCTGTTACGCCGAATGCTATCCTCCACCTGGTGACAATGGCTCACCAAACCCTCATAGGTCATATCATCACCAACCGCCACACGATCATGAATCTCCGGGTAAAGGCCCTGAAGGAACAGATTATACTTCATCTCAGAGCTATCAGCAATCTCGGGGCAATAGGAAAATAGATCGAAGAACTTCTGCTGATACTCGTCAATCGTCATAGATCCCTGACGTAAAGTCAGTAAATCACCCGCCTTCGCCTGACTGAGTGCAAGAGGAAAGTACAGCTTCTGAAAAGCTATGCGGAACTCGGCCCAAATGCAACTCCTCTCGCCGCAATGAACGGTGCAGAAGTGAACCTCCACCATTTATGGGCTCGCACATCCAGAAGATAACCAAGAGTCTCCATCTTCTGCTCCTTAGTACAGTGGAATGTCTGAAAACAAGTCTACATGTGATCTAGCCAATTCTCCGCATCCTCCGGAGTCTCGCCTCCAACCAAGGGCTTAGGACCCATCTGTAAGAACCAAAGCACACTGAAACGGTTCTCATCATGACAACGATGATGGCGTTATCGACGACGCTCCCGATCGCCATCGCCCGAACGTCCACCTTCACAACCATGGCTACTCTGATCATCGCGATCCGCCATCTACAAAATTACCTCACGGTTACCTTATGCAGAATCTAAATCCCAAGAATACTATGAATGCTCTGATACCATAAATGTAGTGACCCTTACCGAGATCACCTACTAATCAGAAACTTAGGCATGCAATTAACTTATTAAACAGTAAACCAGAATTAAACTGCGGAAGCCATAAATATTATACAATCTTAAGGAAAGGAATCTGCAAATACCCAAATAGTTATACAACCAAATCTAATATTGTATCAACCCAATACAATAAAATAAAACCCTAGACGAAGCTCCAGCTGGCCATCCACTGCCTAGCTCCTTTTGGATCCAGCCGCCTCATCCAATCGCAAACCTGCCCCATGGAATAGGGTGTCCAGATACACAAAGTTCGAGACGTGAGCATAAAACGCTCAGCACGAGAGTATGAGTATACATGAATGCAAGTGTACCGCCTACTGACTAAAGGTCAAGAATCAGATAATGAAGACAGACCAGGCCCTGGTATGTAGCACGATGTGCCGTCGCTTCAGGAGGTGGCTCACATACCGATAACCAGTGGATAATCCAGACCCAAATCTATGGAATTTCATCCACTAACAGGATAGGGTAAAACCCTACTAACAGACATCTCAAAAGAGATAGATCAAGATGCAAATGTATGCAGCTTATAATCATGTCATATAAATCATGAAGACACATAATACATGCATACTCAGTCCGGATATCTGGGACAGTAATTTCGTACCTCAAATACTAGGCAAGTTCTACCAGCTCTAGGTCCACGCCTACAATCCGCACTACACTGCCAAATGATAATAATATCATTATAGTGCTCTAAAAGTCTTAACTAGACTATTGCGTACTCCTAAATATTTTTAGGAAGCAAAAGCTATACATGCGTCCGTCGTCATCCCGTTGTTGTCTCTTGCCTCAAAACTAGGCCACAGCTCCGCTACGACACCTGGATCGCTACGCCACTTCCGGATTCCCAATGGGACGCCTAGAATTCCCTAGATCTAAGTTGGAAGACCAAAGAATCAAGAGAAAAGAAGTGATTGGTGCACTCAAAAGTGAGGCTCGGCACCCCTATTTATAAACGGAGTTCGGGCCGTCCGAACTGGCTTCGGAGCCTCCGAACACGTTCGGGCCATCCGAACTCAACTTCGGAGCATCCGAAGTCCCATCAATGCGTCAGCAATGATGTCATCTTGCTGATATAAGCAATGATGTAATACTGGACTCCGATCGGGCGGTCCGAACTTTCCGACGAAGCGTCCGAACACGTTCATTTCCCTTAATTACCTGATTTGGTTTCGGGCTACTACAAAATCTCACACTACAACTTGCATTAATTCATTCAACTCGCATTCTACAATACATAAAGTATCGAGTGTACTCGAAAGGTAGAAACATGCATCGAATTCAAGGTTTTCCACATTTCAAAATACAATACATGTTTGAAATACAAATTCGACTTCTAAAACGAGTCCCCACTTCTATCAATCACACCCCAAACTAGTAATGTCGTCTCTTACTCGATCTTGCCCCACCTATTTCCATGTACACATACAAATCAAGACAACAACCGGATAACTCCGGTGAGAATAATATTTCCAGTAAAAGCAACATAATATGCAATATCAAATAATATATCAAAACCATGATATAATTCTCAACATAGTGCAAAGATAAAAAGAATAAAATGCATGTCTTTAAAATTTGGGATTATCTAATCGGATAATCAAAAATATTCTCAGTTTATCGGTTGGGATCCCGAGGACAAGATATAACAACTAACTCACCGACTCTCCTGACCGAGGTGGATGATGTATATCTCAATCCTCTAGACTCTGGAGCAACTATAAGAAGCATTCTAGCTATTGGAAGAACTCAACAACCAAGGCCACTCCAATATAGTCCCAAAAACGACTAATTCGAAAAGAAATCAAATATTTCGACTCAAGATGAATGCATATGAAAATCGTAATACATTCAAGGATAATTCGAGTAATTCAAATAACATGCAAGTATGTGATTTCAGGAAAACTCAAAAATCAATTTGAATTCGAGTATTCGTCCCTTTTCAACTCGATGTAAACTTATAACTTATTCTCGATTCAATGTTCTCCAATTTTGGATAATCAAATCAAAAGATCTCAATCAAAATAATATCAAACTCAAAACAAAACTTCGATGTAGAATCATTACCAATCCTCGGTCAAGTTGTCGATGATTCAAATTCTACTAACTCTGAGCTCAACATCCTTCAAACAAATCTATACAGAGATGCATAAGAATTCAATATCAATCATCAATTCAACCCAATTCCAAAAACTCAATCTGACTTCCAAATTCCGAATTTCTCAAATCGACGGCATAACGGCTAATAAACGAACAATCGAAAATCAACAAACATCCTCATAACCTTCCAATTCAACTCATATCATCAACAAATCATCAAAATCAACTCAAAATAAAAAATATTCCAAACCCCCATTTTTGAATTTCACTCAAAAATTCATAACAAATATGAATGTCGCTATATTTTCGAAACATCTTAGATATACAATCATAGTTATCTCAAGAACAATGTATCCAATCAAAATCAGATTCTGACAACGCCTCAAAATCAAAACATGTTGGATCGAAATAAAACTTATGGTATAACGAAGCTCTCGAAGCTGTGATCGCAAATATATCTTCAGATTCGAAATCTACGGGCGGATCGTGAAAAATAGAAAAACCAAAAGCTTGGAAGAAGCTTCAATGGAGGGAACGGTTAAGGAAGAAGAAGAAGAAAGAAGAAGACACGCCTAGTCATAGCAAATAAAGCCATGTGTTATTTAAAACTCAAGTTTTGCACTTTAGTCCCTGAATTATTCAAAAATTGCAAATTAATCTATGATATCAATTTATCCCTCGAATTTCATAATCTCAGAATATCAATATCAATCTCAATTAAGATAATTTCGGGGTGTTACACATCAGCACCCTGACATAACTCATTCTTGAGTCTTTGATGATTTCATTACTCAGCAACATTCCTATCTGGACCAAAATCTTTGGTCAAGGAAAACTTTCATAATTTTACAGAAGCACAACTCAAATCCCGAGTCTGAAATCATCTGAAAATTCAATCATTTTGAATACCAATTCAACTAAAATCTTGGATTAAATCCAAAATTCCCAAATCAAAGATCGAAACTTATCTGCTTAGAACGATTACCTGTCAAGGAAAAATCCCTTCCAAGACTGTTCTGACAACAGAAATTATCGCTATGTATCTTTGAATAAATAAGACTAAAACAAACTACCTTAAATATCGAATCTCTTAAATCTTCAGAGATACTTTCAATATCATTATACTTTCACTGACTGTTGCAAAATACTATACTAAGGTATCCTCCTTATGAATAACCATCTGAAAACATGAGAGACTTCCAGATTAATACAAGCCTAGGGTCGCGCATCCTTCTCAGTCTAATCATCTATTCACACAATCCACAGTACCTAGTATTATGCCCCTGATGATACACATCATTCATGGCAAACACTTAGCTTACTAGAATATTCTAGGTAAAACATCTAAAACTATTCATCTGATACATAATTTAATCCCAACTACATATTTAAACAAATTATCAAAATTTTATTCAATACAACCAAGATAATCTCAAAGATTACAATACTTGAACCACTAATCCATGTTTTATTTAAACAAATTATCAATATTTTATTCAATACAACCAAGATAATCTCAAAGATTACAATACTTGAACCACTAATCCATGTTTTAATACAATCTTTATTCCAAGCCTATGTAATACATAACTTAATCAAAAGATTACACTGAAAGATGTACAATACAATATTAACTAAGTACATCAAATAACTGAAATCTTTTAACACATCTTATTCAATTGATTACAACTGAAATACTATTTACAAGGAAACTTATTACAATATTTAAATTCTTGCCAAATTCTTTCATTTTGTTTACTGATCTTGAACTTGATGTTTTCCGTCTGCTATGACAAAAGCATCAATGCAGGAATCTCAGCAGACCTTATTCCTCCCAAGATATAAAACATTAAATCTCACTAATCTACCGGATCCTTCCAATATTGTTGGGTTCCTTATCTGGTTGATGATACAAGATGTTTTTGACAATATCTCCAACTACTAGTGGAGAGTCTTTAGGGGAGGCTTCCTTGGTCGAAGCCGAATGGATGACTACATGTCATACATTCCCTTCAACCCTGAGAAGTTCCTAGCATTGAAAACTGGATCTTCTCATCTAGCTCCATCATGCTGGGATCCACATAATACGTACTTCTGCTGCCAACCAGGGCAATGACGATCTTTGGAAAATCCTAGGTATCCTGCTATTCCAACTCCTGATACTGCTATCGTTATTGAATCCAACTCTAAATCCTACAAAGGATAACCTAGAATTAATAATATGTCCCAAATAATCTTATTGCATGCTTTGATACCATAAATGTAGTGACCCGCACCGTGATCACCTACTAATCAAAATATTAAGCATGCAATTAAACATTAAATAATCATAATCAGAGTAAATGCGGAGCTTTAAATAAAATAAATACCAGAAAAGAAAAACCTAGTGGTCAACCCTGCCATCCAGCCTTGGTCACCACCTAAACTCCCTGTCCTCAGGAGAACTACATGCATCTGCCTCATTGAATGGGGTATCCAGACAATAGAAAATAACCGGAAGTGATCCTAACATACTCAGTACGAGAGTATGAGTATACACTATTATATTTGCATGTATTCAAATGAACTGAGTACCAAGACACTCAGGTCAAGAAACTAGCTCATATACCGGGCCCAGGGTATATAGCACGCTGCTCCGTCACATCAAGAGGTGGCTCCTATACCTAGTGTACAATGGTGATCTTATACTAGTACAAGTGTCCAACCTTAACGGTAACCTGACACAAGACTTACGTATCCAACCATCCATAACTCTTAGGGTGAGCGCCCTACTACTACTACAACTACTACTACTACTACTACTACTACTACTACTACTACTACTACTACTACTACTACTACTACTACTACTACTACTACTATAGGATATCTCAAAGATACTGGATCAATATGCTCATGTGTGCAACATACAGTCATGACATGTTGTATCATATATATCGTGCAATCACATAATACATGCAAACACATAATACATGCATGCTCATTGTTGATATCTCTAATGATACTTCCGTACCTTACTAAGACAGCTCCTAGAAGCTCCCCTCTAGGTTCCAAGCCTACCATGCATCACTACAATACATAAATATCATGTATTATCTAGCATGCCAAACGTCACCTATCATGCTCTAAAAACCATAATTAAACTATGGCATACTCCTGAAAGAGTGGGTGCCCGATGAGCCAACTTGTGGCTAAGGGCTTTGATGACTCTTTGTATAAACAATCTTTTGTTTAATATAATTTACACTTTTATTAATGGCAATGGCTTTGTCTTTCTTCATATTGTGATATTGTGATATACTATTGTTGTTTTGATAAAGACCTTGAATATACTATAGTGTATGTAAGATGTGGTAGAACATGGGGATGTCTATCATGAAACGCATCTTATAGTCACTGTATATTCTAAACTGTTCCTAGTCGATTGAGCCGTCCGATAATAAGGATAAGGATCGCTCGAGTTTGAGACTAGCATTTGCGATGCGGAGTACCACGTTTCATTGGTAAGGAACATAGAGATGTTCAAAGCATGCAAATGGATATTCATATGATGAATGATCGAACTACCCTATCCGGACTTTCCAAGTGGTTATCACTTATCGAGTGGATATAGTCCGCAGTTTTGGTTGTACACCATTAGTCCTTACTACTTGAGACATCATTGAGACTCTATATGCTAGTACTGTGCTTTGACTCGTTTACCGACTCTATTGGGGTCATCAGGTGTCGGGATTGGGTACAGTTACAACACATATAGGAGTCGATGCTTTGTTGTCAAGGATTCACCACATACTTGCGAGTGTGGATATCCTATGCGATCTGAGGAGATATTAGTGTGACGAATCTCTGGCCAGAGTACATGATGTGATTTAAGAAATGGTTTCTTAGTAGCACATGCGATGTCACTATTTGATCTTCAAGATGCATTGCATAGTTATCGAATCTCGAGCGACTCTCGATATACCAATGGTTGTTGATTCGATCGGGATATTTGGATGAAGGGACCATACTGTACGCTAACCAAAATCTACTGGTTCTTCTAGGCACTATCAGTGATACCTAGGGAATCATGAGGCGATGTTGCTAGGCGCTCATACCATGATTCGATGGGCAAGTCGGAAATTGTTGTTCCGAGTCACAAGGAGTTGTGAGCCCACGGCTAGCTGTATCCCTGAACCATTGAGGGTCACACAGTGTAATGGATTTTTAATCCCCGTTGAGATAGTTAAATTTAAAGAGTTAAATTTAATGAACGAAGAAGTTGGACTTCTTATTTAAGAGTAGAGGAGTAAGATTTCCTAAAATGACATAGGGATGGCCATTTTTGGAAATCACTGAATTTGGATTCAGAAAAATTTATCTTGACTTTAAAAGGTGCAGAAATGGTTTCTGTGCACATTGGTGAAATCGGTTTATCAATCGGAGTCACGATGAATTTTATATTAATTTCTGAACATGCGGGCTTTGCTTGTCGGGCTTGAACTTATGACTAATGGGCCTTAAGCTGTTAGTGGCCTACATTATAAATAAGTTATTGCAGTACAGAAATTACACACAACAGGTCACAAGGATTTTTCGAAAACCCTAGTTAATTTTTAAAAGGTGGCCGTCCCCCCTCTCTCCCTCTACTCGAGAAAAATCCAGCCTGTGATTTTGAATTACAGTCTGGTTTAACGGATCAAATTCGTTAATCTCTTCGTAGAAAACTTCTGATAGATTTTCTAGTGCAATCTATCAGAGGGATTAAATATCCGTTCGTGGACCTGATTGAAGAACAGTTCGTCCATCAGTTCCAGGGATATACAACAAGAGCAGAGAAATCTGTTGGTGTCCAAAATCTCGATTCGAGATTAAAGGTAAAAATTTATAATTGTTATTTAATTTTTACACACACAATTTAATCGTAAGGTTGATACCCATTATGGAATCGTAAAATAAAAAAATATTTTAAACTTCCGCTGCACCGGGTATCAATCATAATTGATCTGATCGCCGCGTTCTCCAACAGTGGTATCAGAGCCAGGTTGCTCAGATCAAGCGATTAAATTAATCGATTGTACAAAAATTTTTAGGCCTCGGTTTTTTGAAACAAAATAAATATTTAAAAAATAAAAATATTTTTTCGGGCAAAAACCCGGGCAGCGATTGGATCGCTGCCCGGGGCAGGGGCAGCGATCGTCGCTGCCCTAGGGGTAGCCGGGCTGCCCGGCCCGGGAATGTCCCGGGCGGCCCGCGGGAAAAATTATTTTTAATTTTTTAAATTAAATTTTAATATGTTAAAATTCTATTTTTGGTTCGATCGAAAATTGTTTTGATTGGTTCACGAGGCGTCGGATCGAATTGTTCGAGTTCGAAAATTTTAAAATTGATTTTTGGATAAATTTGAATTTTTGGAAAATTTTAATATTTTATCCTTTAATTGAATTTTGAAATTAATTATTTTTGGTACAATTGATGATAAGATATGATCTTATGGATATATTGAGTAAAATATGATTTTATGTATAAAATTGGATTTTATAGATAAAATATGATTTTATTTGATAAAAAGATAAAATATGATTTTATATGTAAAATAAGATTTTATGTATGAAATATGATTTTATCCTTTTAAATTTAAATTGCCATTGCATGTTATCCAATAAATTAATTTTGAATTAAATGTTATTGGATAAGGATGATCGATTGCCATGACCAATTTTATAGGTGTATGTTAGGAATTTACATTTGTTTTATTGTTGTTGGTTTTATTAATGGGCCTGGTTTATGGCCCAATATGAATGTCATATGTAATAAAAGTGGGCTTGGTTTATGGCCCGTTCCCACCCCTTAAAAATGTATCCCCTACTTGTCATTGTTATTTATTGTAAATACATTAGATTTAGTGGGAGATCAAGATTTGAAGATGGAGGTGGGCCCAGCAGACAATAAAGACAGAAGAAATGTAAATTGGAAGCAAATGTAATAGGATTGCAATGCATACTGCATATTACCTAGGATTGGACTAAGACTCGTGATTGGCAACCACGGGTCGATTAGAAATGGAATCGATCATCCTATATAATATGTGATATTATAGTTGTATGCATGTTTTAGACATAATTGTGTGAATCCGGCAAGCATACAAAATTTTTAAAAAATGATGAGACAAATTTTTATAATTAAAAATCCCTCATTTTAAATATGATTTAAAATTGATATCAAGATAAATAAAGGAAATTTAAATTTGTTTAAATGTTCCTACCTTCCATCAACGATCAATGTATGAGATGCTACCCGCGGATACGGTCCAGCTCATTTTATTGGGGGGGCCCGTTCGTCGGAAAGCTGTACATTGGATCGACACATGTTGTAAGTTGGGTGGAACTCCCATGGGATCGGCTCATATTATTGGGGGATCCACATGGCGACCGTCCATCACAACTTAATATTGATGGGTCATCTTGACATGTCACAATAAACGACGTCATATTATTGGGCCCTTATTGGACATGAGGTAAAAACGTGGAGGTTTCTTTGGAAGCAATTGGGCTCTACCTTTTGAAAATTATGGTTGGCTGATATTATTCGGGACCATAGTTTGTCAATTGGACTCCATGTTTTCACTAAGGAAAACAGTTTCCCGTTTTCACTAGAGGGTAGTGAAATCGTTAAAATAGTGGGAGTGAGATTCATAAAATAAATTTTGCCTATTTTATGTCTTAGTAAATTGCTTAAACAATCACTGATATTTGTCTGTTTCTTTTCAGTATTTCATAAGATGAATTCGCGTAATCCACTTTTCTCGATCCTCGAACAAAATAAGTTGACTGGCGCAAACTATACGGAATGGTTCCGTAAGTTGAAGATTGTCTTGACTTCGGAGAAGATGCTCTACGTGTTAGAAAAATCTCCTCCGAAGGAAGCACCAGCTGACGTAAGTCTGGAGGAGTTAGCCAAGCTTGATACATGGTGGGACCATGATATCAAGACCAAATGCTATATGCAAGCCTCGATGTCTGATGAACTCCAGAGGCGATTTGAGGACACCGTGAATGCTGCTGACATTCACGTTCAACTCAAGGAACTTTTTGGGGCTCAATCGAGGGCTGAAAGGTTCGCTACTGTAAAGGAGCTAATGACATGTCGCATGCATGAAGGGACTTCGGTCCGTGATCATGGGGTACGAGTAATTTGGCTCATACAGAAGTTGGTAACCCTTGATTTGGTGTTGGAGCATGAACTCAACGTGGACTTACTACTTCTGTCTCTTCCTTCTTCGTTTGACGGATTTGTGGTAAATTTCAATATGAACAAGATAGAGGCCTCCCTTGAAGAGATGGTCAATATGCTTGTGACATATGAATCCACATTAAAGAAGGATAAACCGGCTTTCTTGGTGGGCTCCTCTTCTTCTGCTAAGAAGGGACCAAGTACAAAGGGTAAGAAACGTTCTGCCCCACCCAAGAAAATCGAACCCGAGAAGAAGTACAAGACAAAGGCTTCAAACATGGAAAAATCCAAGGATGTTTGCCATTACTGCAAGAAGCCCGGTCATTGGAAGCGTAATTGCAAGGAATATCTAGAGCAGTTGCGAACTGCAAAGGGTATGTTCTATATTGAAATAAATGTTTCACTTAATACTACTTCTTGGGTATTGGATACCGGATGTGGATCTCACATTTGCAATGATTTGCAGGTGATGACAAGAAGTCGCAGGCTTAGGATGGGTGAGACCCAGCTGAGGCTTGGAAATGGTTCCAGAGTTGAAGCAAAAGCCGTGGGAGATGTTTATTTAATTTTGCAGAACGGTTTTAAGTTACTTTTAAGAGATGTTTTATTTGTTCCGGATTTGATTAAAAACATTATTTCTGTTTCTATGCTTGATAGAGATGGTTATTCTTGCAATTTTGTGAATGGGATTTGCAATATTTACAAGAATGAATGTTTGATTGGAAATGGACAACTTGAAAACGATCTATACAACTTAAAACTAAAAGACGTTCCAATTAATTATGTTGATAAACCGGCAACAACAAACAAAAGGAAAATCGATAGCCAAAACCCGGCAAACCTTTGGCACGCTAGGCTAGGTCATATTTCCTCAAGGAGGATGAACAAGCTAGTGGGAGAGGGCATGTTTGATATGTCTGATATTAACTCTCTACCTACTTGTGAATCCTGCCTAAAAGGAAAAATGACTAAATCTCCTTTTAAGGGGAAACCTGAGCGTAGTCAAAATCTATTGGATTTAATCCATACAGATGTTTGTGGTCCATTTAGAGTTGGGACTCAATATGGCCACACCTACTTCATTACCTTTACTGATGATTATTCAAGGTATGGGTATTTATATTTAATGAAATATAAGTCTGAAGCATTTGAAAAGTTCAAAGAATTCAAGGCTGAAGTAGAAAATAAGCTAGGTAAAAGTATTAAAGCACTTCGATCGGATCGAGGTGGAGAATACTTGAGTACCGAGTTTTTGGACTATCTAAAAGCGAATGTGATTCTCTCTCAGTGGACTCCTCCTATGACACCACAGCTTAATGGTGTATCGGAGCGTCGTAATCGAACTTTGTTGGACATGGTTTGATCCATGATGAGCTTCACTGAGCTTCCACCTTCGTTTTGGGGCTATGCGCTTGAAACGGCGGCATTGTTGTTGAACAACGTCCACACTAAAGCAGTGGACAAAACACCATACGAGTTATGGAATGGCAAAGCTCCTAAGTATTCGTACTTGAGGATTTGGGGATGTCCTGCTTACGTGAAGCGGACAGTGGAAGATAAGTTGGATAGTCGATCCAGCTTATGTTATTTTGTAGGGTATCCGAAGAATTCAATCGGATATTATTTCTATTATCCTGCTGAAACAAAGGTATTTGTTTCAAGGAATGCCACCTTCTTGGAGAAGGAGTTCTTATTGGATAAGAAAGGCGAGATGATGGAACTCGAAGAAATTCGAGAAGAACCCGAAATACAAAATAACGATCCTACACCTCAGGAACCATTGCTGGACACGCCTGTACCTAGAAGATCCGAGAGGACTTCTAGACCTCCTATTTGATATGGTCTTCTTCTTGAAGGGGATCAAGATGAACCCGATGTTGGATGTGATCCAAGAAACTTCAAGGAAGCAATTTCTGATGCGGATTCAAATTTATGGCTTGAAGCTATGCAATCGGAAATAGATTCGATGCATACAAACCAAGTTTGGTCTTTAGTAGATCCTCCCGATGGAATTGTTCCAATAGGGTGTAAATGGATCTACAAGAGAAAGCTTGGGCCTGATGGTAAGGTATTGACCTACAAGGCGCGATTGGTGGCAAAAGGTTATACTCAAAGACAAGGAGTTGAATATGATGAAACCTTTTCACCAGTTGCAATGTTCAAGTCCATAAGAATCCTTATTGCCATAGCTGCATGGTATGACTATGAGATATGGCAAATGGATGTGAAGACTGCTTTTCTTAATGGAGACATTAAGGAAGAAATCTATATGAAGCAGCCTGAGGGGTACACATCCATGGGAAGCGAGCATAAGGTATGCAAGCTTCAGAGATCAATTTATGGTCTAAAACAAGCATCAAGAAGTTGGAACCAAAAATTTGATGAAACAATAAAAGATTTTGGTTTCATCAAGAATCCGGAGGAACCATGCGTGTACAAGAAAGTAGTTAAGGATGCTGTGACATTCTTAGTACTTTATGTTGATGACATCCTACTCATTGGGAATGATGTAGGGATGTTGCAGTCAACAAAGATATGGTTATCAGGTAGATTCTCGATGAAGGATTTGGGTGAGGCATCCTATATTCTTGGGATACAGATCTATAGAGATAGATCTAAGAGAATGATAGGACTCACTCAATCAACCTACATCGACACCATATTGAAACGGTTTTCAATGGATGGGTCCAAGAGAGGACATCTACCCATGTGTCATGTAGTTTCTCTATCCAAGTCTATGTGTCCCAAGACTGATGAAGAGATAGAGAAAATGACACATGTACCATATGCGTCAGCCATAGGTAGTATCATGTATGGGATGATATCTACCAGACCGGATGTAGCATTTGCTCTGAGTGTCACGAGCAGATATCAAGCTAATCACGGTCAAATGCATTGGAAAGCCGTGAAGGACATTCTTAAGTACTTACGAAGGACTAAGAATATGTTCATGGTATATGGAGGAAGAGAACTAAAATTGGAAGGCTATACCGACTCTAGCTTCCAAAGTGACGTGGATGACTCGAAGTCAACCTCTGGATTTGTGTTCATGCTCAATGGCGGTGCTGTCTCTTGGAAGAGTTCCAAGCAGGACACCACAGCGGATTCCACCACTGAAGCAGAATACATTGCAGCATCAGCTGCTGCTAAAGAGGCCGTTTGGATGAGGAATTTCGTCCAAGAGTTGGGCGTCATTCCTGAAGTTGTTGGTCCAGTCCCGGTGTACTGTGACAACACGGGTGCCGTTGCTCAGGCAAAGGAACCAAGGTCTCATCAAAGATCCAAACACGTACTGAGGAAATACCACATCATCCGGGAGATTGTGGAAAGAGGAGACATCACTGTCGAAAGAGTGGCCTCTGCAGACAATATCACTGATCCACTTACTAAGCCCTTGCCAGGACCATTATTTGACAAACATCGTGAAGCAATGGGTCTACGTAGTATGACTAGTTGGCTATAGGGCAAGTGGGAGATTGAAAGAGTGGGTGCCCGGTGAGCCAACTTGTGGCTAAGGGCTTTGATGACTCTTTGTATAAACAATCTTTTGTTTAATATAATTTACACTTTTATTAATGGCAATGGCTTTGTCTTTCTTCATATTGTGATATTGTGATATACTATTGTTGTTTTGATAAAGACCTTGAATATACTATAGTGTATGTAAGATGTGGTAGAACATGGGGATGTCTATCATGAAACACATCTTATAGTCACTGTATATTCTAAACTGTTCCTAGTCGATTGAGCCATCCGATAATAAGGATAAGGATCGCTCGAGTTTGAGACTAGCATTTGCGATGCGGAGTACCACGTTTCATTGGTAAGGAACATAGAGATGTTCAAAGCATGCAAATGGATATTCATATGATGAATGATCGAACTACCCTATCCGGACTTTCCAAGTGGTTATCACTTATCGAGTGGATATAGTCCGCGGTTTTGGTTGTACACCATTAGTCCTTACTACTTGAGACATCATTGAGACTCTATATGCTAGTACTGTGCTTTGACTCGTTTACCGACTCTATTGGGGTCATCAGGTGTCGGGATTGGGTACAGTTACAACACATATAGGAGTCGATGCTTTGTTGTCAAGGATTCACCACATACTTGCGAGTGTGGATATCCTATGCGATCTGAGGAGATATTAGTGTGACGAATCTCTGGCCAGAGTACATGATGTGATTTAAGAAATGGTTTCTTAGTAGCACATGCGATGTCACTATTTGATCTTCAAGATGCATTGCATAGTTATCGAATCTCGAGCGACTCTCGATATACCAATGGTTGTTGATTCGATCGGGATATTTGGATGAAGGGACCGTACTGTACGCTAACCAAAATCTACTGGTTCTTGTAGGCACTATCAGTGATACCTAGGGAATCATGGGGCGATGTTGCTAGGCGCTCATACCATGATTCGATGGGCAAGTCGGAAATTGTTGTTCCGAGTCACAAGGAGTTGTGAGCCCACGGCTAGCTGTATCCCTGAACCATTGAGGGTCACACAGTGTAATGGATTTTTAATCCCCGTTGAGATAGTTAAATTTAAAGAGTTAAATTTAATGAACGAAGAAGTTGGACTTCTTATTTAAGAGTAGAGGAGTAAGATTTCCTAAAATGACATAGGGATGGCCATTTTTGGAAATCACTGAATTCGGATTCAGAAAAATTTATTTTGACTTTAAAAGGTGCAGAAATGGTTTCTGTGCACATTGGTGAAATCGGTTTATCAATCGGAGTCACGATGAATTTTATATTAATTTCTGAACATGCGGGCTTTGCTTGTCGGGCTTGAACTTATGACTAATGGGCCCTAAGCTGTTAGTGGCCTACATTATAAATAAGTTATTGCAGTACAGAAATTACACACAACAGGTCACAAGGATTTTTCGAAAACCCTAGTTAATTTTTAAAAGGTGGCCGTCCCCCCTCTCTCCCTCTACTCGAGAAAAATCCAGCCTGTGATTTTGAATTACAGTCTGGTTTAACGGATCAAATTCGTTAATCTCTTCGTAGAAAACTTCTGATAGATTTTCTAGTGCAATCTATCAGAGGGATTAAATATCCGTTCGTGGACCTGATTGAAGAACAGTTCGTCCATCAGTTCCAGGGATATACAACAAGAGCAGAGAAATTTGTTGGTGTCCAAAATCTCGATTCGAGATTAAAGGTAAAAATTTATAATTGTTATTTAATTTTTACACACACAATTTAATCGTAAGGTTGATACCCATTATGGAATCGTTCCATACAAAAATTTTAAACTTCCGCTGCACCGGGTATCAATCATAATTGATCTGATCGCCGCGTACTCCAACTACTCCCTATTTTCTATAAGAAACCAGAACCATACCTTCGTCCGTCGTTAGCCCGCTGATGTCGCATGCCCCAGAGCTTGGGCACAGCCTTGCTACGACTCCTGGACACCTTTTCAGAGCTATGCCGCCAGGCCGCTATTACAGACACTGTCCGTAATATAAAAACTACTACCAAATCCAACTCTTAAAATGAGAGTACCCAAAAGCTCTTAAAATCGAGATCACATGGGGGCAAGGAGAGGTTTGATTTTGCATTTAAAATTGAGACCCCAGACCCCTATTTATAGGCATCGATCATACGCTCTGATCCATGCATGAATGCCACGTTCCGATCGGGTAAAATCGGATGCTCCGATCCTACTTCGGAGGCTGCGATCCCTTGCATGCAGCTACGTGTTCAAGCCTTATGGCCACGTGCATGGCACTGAGTTCCGATGCTCCGATCTACGTTCAGACGCTCTGATCTACCCCGTAGCTTCCGAACTCCATCGGTGGCTCCGAATTCTTTGGTCTGTTTGATCATATAAAAATCCCTAATCATGTTTTATTAAATCTGAACATGATTAGCAACTTAATCTTGTAAAAATGGAACCGAACTACTACACTTGGAACCTAGATGGATGCTCCTAGGACTGCCTTAGTGAGGTGCGTAAGTACTGACTGAGATGGTGATAAGTGTATTTTATACACTTAATTTATATATGATTTTATTTGTTAATTATTTATTTCGAGCAGATTTATGTCTGAGTTTTGTTATTTTTGTGTTCGTAGGAGATTATTGAATTTATTTGGAAAAGAGAAGAAAAATAAGAATTTGAGAAGAAAATGAAGAAGAATGAGAAAAGAGGCTGTAGAAGAAAGGAAAAATAGAAAAGAAACGAGAAGAGTAATGGGCTTTATTATTGGGCATTTAAGGAGTTGAGCACTAAGAAAGAATGAAGCGCAATTGCGATGTGGTTTGAAAGACGTAAGAATTGAAATCAGAGGCTCATGCGCGCCCGCGCAGCTATGTGGAGCGCTCGCCCATCGCTGATTAGTGTTTTAATTATACCGGGAAGGAAACTTTTGTATTTTTAATGGGATTTTTACTAGGCTTTGGCGTGATAGTATAAAAAATAATCTGAAAGAACTGAATAAGGAGGGCCGCCACACACACGTACGTGAATCAGAAAAGAAATCAGAGAGCTGATCGTGGAATCTCTTGAAGAAAAATCTGGGCTTAATTTGAAGAACGAAGACGGAGATCGAGAGACCGGACACGGAATCGCATCAACGGATTTGTTTTCTTTATATTTTATTTATTTAATTCTGATTTGATGTTGAATTTTTTTAATATGATTTGTTTTATTCAGAATTTTATTATGAACTAAATTTTTAGAGTCTAGAGGTCGGATGGAACCTGGTGTAGACACTGTCATGAATTTTTAATTTTATTGAATTGAGTTTATTCTAGATTAATTGTTTTTCTAGATTTGATTGTCTTTTCAATTAATTGATCACTAATTGAATTGTAATATTTATTTGAAATCCGGAACTTGGGAGGGGGATTTTTAATATGACCAATAGAAAAAACACTGTTAATTATTTATATAACTCGAAAGAGTGTATAGTTTTAACAGAGCTTTTAAAAAGAACATTGTTTTACATAGATTACTGCAAGTAGATTCTTAATAGGGATATTGAAATTGAATTGTATTGATAAACATTATTTTCATTTTACGCTCTGTGAGAACGATACAGGATTTATCACTATATTAAAACTTAACACTCGTACGTTTGTGATAAGGGCAATTTTTGCACTTATATTTTATATGAATTAGGTTGGCTTTTGTTGTGTTTTGAGAGATATTATGCATTTTTTTTGTTGTTTGTGTTGTTTGCAGGAATTTGTGTTAATTATTTTATTTGAGGAAAAAGGGACAAAAAGAATTGGAGAAAAGAGTTGAAAAATGAATTTTGAGAGTTAATCAGTATAGCGCCCCAACGCTATCATTTAAGCGCTCCAGCGCTATACGGAGTCTTTCGAAAGGTGAAAAGTCGAGGAAATAGCGCTCCAGCGCTGTTAATGAATATTGTCAGGCGCTCCAGCGCCGAGTTCTAGCGCTCCAGCGCTAAGCAGTGTTCAGAATTTTGGAAAGTCTTGATCGAGTTTTTAAAAGGATTTTATGACTTATTTTGGAGGATACGAGGGTTTAGAGAGGATTTAGAGCATAAGGACGGCGATTGAGAGTTTAGGATTTCTCTTTAAACTCAATTTTTCTTAGTTTATGGATTGTTGGAAAAACGTGTCTTATTTGATTTTGAATTGCGTTATGAACTAATTTCTTAGTTTAGAGGTAGACGGATCTTGACTGGAAACCATGATTGAGATATTTTGATTTATATATTTAAATTTCTTCTTACAGTTTATTTGTGTTTTCCTGATCTTAATGCTTTCAATTTACTGGCCATAGATTGAATGATAATTTATTTAGAATCTATCACTCGAGAGAGGGGATTTTGAATACGACATAGGAAAATACATCTTTGGTATTTATATTGTTCGAGAGACATATAACTCCAAAGAAGTAATTAGAAGAATTTTTGTGCTATTTACCGGATTTAATAATTGAACTTTGATAGAGATATTGAGTTTGTTATTGAATACGAATTTCTGTTTGACACTCGAGAGAGGTGGTAGAAAATAATAGGGATTCTTGGCTAATAAACTAGAAGAATTGATAATTGAACAATCATTAGAAATAAATTGTGATGAACAGTCAAATGAAGTCGAACCTCTAGCATTCTTCGCTTATTGAATTTTTCTCTCGTGAACTCGTGGTTATTTAGTTTTGTTTCTTGCAAATTTTAGTTTTATAAAAATCAAACCATTTTCGTAGCTCTACATAGGATTAGGATTTTATTAGTTGCAAATATTTGATATAATATCATTTATTCATTCTCCGTGGGATCGAATTGGACTTAATTCCTATATTATAACTTGAGCAAATGACTGTTAACAGTTATCAGTGGCCAAGTGAGAGATCTGCAATAAGAAAGCCTGCTGGAATTCATGAGGTTGATGCATTCACTGCTTTGACTGCTCAGATGGCTACTATTTCTACACAGTTGGTTGCACTGACCAAAGGGAATCAAAGTTCTAGTGAGACAGCATCACTGGCGACTGCAGTAAATTCTGCTGATGGATTTGAGAGTGTGGAGCAATCGCAATATGTGAACAACAGGAATTACAATAATTATGTACCCAATCAGTATCATCCTAGTTTGCGTAATCATGAGAATTTTTCCTATGCAAACAATAAGAATGTGTTGAATCCTCCACCGGGGTTCAATACTCAGAATGGTGAGGGTAAGGCATCTTTGGAAGATTTGGTGCATAATTTTATTTCAGAGTGTTCCACAAGATTTAAGAGGAATGAGAATAAGCTGGATAGTATGGAGACGCACTTGACCAATGTAAGCGCTTCTATAAAAAATCTTGAAACACAAATTGGTCAATTGGGGAATGCATTGAATAATCAGCAGAGAGGTGTGTTTCCTAGCAATACCGAGGTTAATCCTAGAGAGCAATGCAATGTTGTTATTCTTAGAAGTGGCAAGGAACTTGGAACAGATAAGCCGAAGGAAGTGGATGATGAGGAAGTTGAAGAGATTGTGGTGGAGTCCAAAAATTATGATAGCAAAAATTCCAGCAAGTCTGCAGTTGTGCCTAAGAAACCGCATGTGCAAAAATCTGTTCTGCCATATCCTCAGCGGTTCAAGAAGAAAGCGTTGGATGAAAAATTTTCTAAGTTTCTTGACATCTTCAAGAAAATTCATATAAATATTCCATTCGCTGATGCTTTGGAGCAGATGCCGCATTATGATAAATTCATGAAGGATGTGATGGCAAGAAAGAGAAAGCTTGAAGAGTTCAAAACAGTGAAGTTGACAGAGGAGTGCAGCGCCATCCTGCAAAAGCAATTGCCACAGAAATTGAAAGATCCAGGGAGTTTCACTATTCCTTGTATTATTGGTGGTGCGACTGTTAATAGGGCATTATGTGATTTAGGTGCAAGTATTAATTTAATGCCTTTATCTATTTTCAGGTCTTTGGAGCTTGGCGAGGTGAAACCAACCACGATTACTCTGCAGTTGGCTGATCGTTCTTTGACATATCCTCGAGGAGTTGTAGAAGATGTCTTGGTAAAAGTAGATAAGTTTATTTTTCCTGCTAACTTTGTAGTGCTTGATATGGAAGAAGATCAAGATGTCCCTCTAATTTTGGGGAGACCATTCTTGGCGACTGGCAGAGCGTTAATAGATGTGCAGGAGGGTGAACTAACTCTACGAGTTGGTGGTGAAGCTGTCACTTTCAATATCTATAAAACCATGAAATACCAAGATGAGGTACATTCTTGTAATCGCATTGATTTATCAAATTCTTATGAGAATAATTTTTGCGCAGGATTGGAATTGTAGGATGCATTGGCTAGGTGGTTGATTAATTCCATAAATCAAGTGGATGATGATGATTGGGAACTTAGAGAGCAATTTCTTGCTCTTGAAAGTTTGCCAAAGGAAAAAGATGGCCAAGACAAAATTAAAGCATTGTCTGAGGAAGTCGAAAAAGAGGTACCAGTTTCTACTCCTGAATTGAAAGAACTGCCTGGTCATTTATGTTATGCATTTTTGGGAGAAAATTCGACTAACCCGGTAATTATTTCATCTTCTCTTACTCATGATAAAAAGGATAAATTATTAAGAGTCTTGAAAAAATTTAAATCTGCTTTGGGTTGGTCTATTTTTGATATCAAGGGAATTAGTCCCAATATTTGCATGCATAAGATTTTAATGGAGGAGTCATATAGTCCTTATGTTGATCATCAAAGGAGGTTAAATCCTGCGATGAAAGAAGTATTAAAAGCTGAGGTGTTGAAATTATTGAATGCTAGTATTATTTATGCTATATCTGACAGTTCTTGGATGTCGCCAGTACAGGTTGTGCCGAAAAAAGGAGGTATGACTGTGGTAAAAAATGAGGAAAACGAGTTGATTTCGACTCGTACTGTTACTGGTTGGAGAGTTTGCATTGATTATAGAAGGTTGAATAAGGCTACTAGAAAAGATCATTTTCCTCTTCCTTTTATTGATCAGATGCTTGACAGGTTGGTAGGTTATAAACATTACTGTTTTTTAAATGGCTATTCTGGCTACAATCAAATTGCTATAGCGCCAGAGGATCAAGAGAAAACAACTTTCACATGTCCCTATGGTACTTATGCTTTTAGGAGAATGCCATTTGGTTTGTTTAATGCACTGGCTACTTTTCAGCGGTGCATGATGGCAATTTTTTCTGACATGGTGGAAGAAGTGATGGAAATTTTTATGGATGATTTTTCTATGTTTGGGTCTTCTTTTGATCATTGTTTGCACAATCTGACCCTTGTTTTGCAGCGTTGCCAAGAGAAAAATCTAGTTCTTAACTGGGAAAAATGTCACTTCATTGTGCAAGAAGGCATCGTACTTGGGCATAAAGTGTCATCTAATGGGCTTGAGGTGGATCGAGCAAAAGTGGTTGCGATTGAAAAGCTTCCACCACCAAATAATGTGAAAGCCATTAGAAGTTTCTTGGGACACGCCGGGTTCTATCGTCGTTTTATCAGAGATTTTTCTAAAATTACTAAGCCTTTGTGTAATTTATTAGAAAAAGATACATCTTTTATTTTTGATGATGCGTGTTTCCAGGCATTCACAAAGATCAAGGAGGCATTAATTTTTGCGCCTATTATGATTGTGCCTGACTGGAAAGAGCCGTTTGAAGTGATGTGTGATGCCAGCGATTATGCTGAGGGAGCAGTTTTGGGACAAAGAAGAGATAAAATGTTTCGGGCAATTTACTATGCCAACCGCACTCTTCACGGAGCCCAACAAAATTACACTACTACAGAAAAAGAGATGTTGGCTGTGGTGTTTTCTTTTGACAAATTCAGGCCCTATCTCATTGGCTCTAAAGTAATTGTTTACACTGACCATGCAGTTATTCGTTATCTCTTTTCCAAGAAGGATGTCAAGCCGAGATTGATTTGGTGGATACTCTTACTAAAAGAGTTTGACTTTGAAATTAGAGACAAGAAAGGGAGTGAGAATTTAGTGGCGGATCATCTGTCTCGCTTGGAGTTGGAAGAAAGAGTTGAACATGGTCTCATCAAGGAGCAATTTCCTGATGAACATCTTTTTAAGGTAACTTCTAAACTTCCTTGGTTTGCTGATTTTGCTAATTTTCTTTCTTGTGGTGTTTTGCCTCCAGATCTTAATCATCACCAAAGGAAGAAATTTTTCCATGATGTCAAATTCTATCTGTGGGATGATCCGTTTGTGTACAAGAATTGTTCGGACCAAGTGATAAAAAGATGTGTAGAGGAAGCTGAAGCAAAAGAAATTTTGGAACAATGTCATTCTGCACCGTATGGGGGTCACTTTGGAGCCACACGGACAGCCTCCAAGGTACTTCAGTCTGGTTTTTACTGGCCAAATTTATTCAAAGACAGTTATACTTTGGTAAAATCTTGTGATAGATGTCAAAGGATGGGAAATATATCTAGGCGTCATGAATTACCTCTCACCAATATTTTAGAATTTGAATTATTTGATGTGTGGGGAATTGATTTTATAGGTGTAGTGACCCTTATCCGGATCACCTACTAAACAGAACTTATGCATGCAATTAACTTAATTAAACAGATATCAGAATAAAACTGCGGAAACCATAAACAATATACAATCCCAAGTAAAGGAATCTGTAATTTATCCAAAAATATACAACCAAATCGAATAGCTGTATAAACCCAAACAACAAAAATAAAACCTAGACGAAGCTCCAGCTGGCCAACCACTGACTAGCCCCTCCTGGATCCACCCTCCTCGTCCAATCGCAAACCTGCCCCATGGAATAGGGTGTCCAGAAAATACAGAGTACGAGACGTGAGCATAAAATGCTCAGTACGAGAGTATGAATATACATGCATGCAAAGTGAACTCCCTATAGACTCGAGGTCAAGGATCAGATAACAGAGACAGACCGGGCCCTGGTATGTAGCACGCTGTGCCGTCGCTTCAGGAGGTGGCTCCCATACCGAGATAACCGTGGATACGCCAGACCCAAATCGATGGAAGTCCATCCACTAACAGGATAGGGTACAACCCTACTAACAGACATCTCGAAAGAGATACAGCAAGATGCAAATGAATGCAGCATAATATCATGGCATAATAATCATGCAGTCACATAATACATGCATACTCAGTGAGGATATCTCGAATAGTACTTCCGTACCTCAAAATAGTGCAAGCTCTACCAACTCTAGGTCCACGCCTATAGTCTACTCTACACTGCCAAATGATACTACTATCATTAAAGTGCTCTAAATGCCTTAACTAAGCTATTTCATACTCATAAATATTTATAGGAAGCAAAAGCTATACCTTCGTCCATCGTTAGCCCTTTGATGTCGATGCCTCCAGAACTTGGGCACAACTCCGCTACGACCACCGAACACCTCGCCGACCTCCGGACCAAGCCTAAGAAGACTAGAACAGCTCCAAAAGGACTAGAATGGAAAGGAGAACTCGGAATTGGAAAATGAAAGTGAAGCCTCGGCCTTCTATTTATAGACAACGATCGGAACTTCCGATCCTTGATCGGAACGTCCGAACCTCGATCGGAACGTCCGATCCTGCCATCGGAGCTTCCAAAGATCCTGATCTGCCACGTGTCAAAATATAACTTGTTGACTCCGGATAGGGGTGATCGGAGTTTCCGGTCTTGATCGGAGCTTCCGATCTTGCCACACGTCATGCCTGACGTAATATCGATCGGAGCTTCCGATCCTGTTCGGAGCTTCCGATCTTGATCGGAGCTTCCGAACTCACCTTCGGAGCTTCTGAACTCTACCCAAGTAATTATGATTAATTCCTTAATTACTGATTTTGGTTACGGGCTACTACATTCTCCCCCACTTAAGATATTTCGTCCTCGAAATCAGATCTTAAGTACCGAATGCAAAAATAGAAATCAGAAACATTCTTTATTCAAATCAAACGTTCACAGAGTTTGCAACTGAATACAACTTAAAGAATGAAATCAAAACAACTCAGGATGGTCTTTACGCATCCTGTCCTCAAGCTCCCAAGTAGCTTCCTCAGTGCCTCGTCGCTGCCACTGAACAAAAACCAAAGGAATGACTTTGTTCCATAAAACCTTATCCTTATAATCTAGGATACGAATAGGTTTCTCAACATAGGTCAAATCCTTGTTCACCTGAACCTCAGACCGCTGCAGAATATGAGATTCATCCGCCACATACCGTCGCAACAGAGATACGTGGAACACGTCGTGAATACTGGATAGATGCGGTGGCAAAGCTAGTCGATAAGCCAAATCGCCAATGCTCTCCAAGATCTCAAACGGACCGATAAATCTAGGAGACAACTTGCCCTTAACGCCAAATCTGAGAATCTTGCGGAAAGGTGACACTCTCAGAAACACTTTCTCCCCGACCTCGAACTGCAAGGGCCTACGCTTGATATTAGCATAGCTGGCCTGACGATCCTGTGCAGTCTTAATCTGTTTCTTGATCTGATCAACAATATCTATCGCCTGCTGGATAAACTCCGGTCCCTTAGCCTGTCTCTCCCCCACTTCTTCCCAGAAAAGCGGAGTATGACAATGTCGCCCATACAATGCCTCAAAAGGTGCCATCCCAATACTAGTGTGATAGCTGTTGTTGTAAGCAAACTTGATCAACGACAAATGATCCTGCCAGGCTGAACCAAAATCCATGACGCACGCTCTAAGCATATCCTTTAATGTACGGATAGTGCGCTCTGACTGACCATCAGTCTCCGGATGATAGGCTGTTTTCAAACTGAGAGTAGTACCCATCGCACTCTGAACACTCCCCCAGAATCTAGAAGTAAACCTGGGGTCCCGATCGCTGACAATACTCACAGGCACTCCATGAAGTCGAACGATCTCCTGAATGTACATCCGTGCCATGCGATCCACAGAGTACTCTCGGCTATAGGCAATGAAATGCGCTGACTTGGTGAGTCGGTCCACCACAACCCAGATAGCATCATAGTTCCTCGGGGATACCGGCAAATGGGTCACAAAGTCCATTGTGATAAACTCCCATTTCCATTCAGGAATAGGCAGACTGTGAAGCAATCCTCCAGGTCATTGGTGCTCTGCCTTTGAAAGAGTGGGTGCCCGATGAGCCAACTTTTGGCTAAGGGCTTTGATGACTCTATGTATAAACAATCTTTTGTTTAATATAATTTACACTTTTATAATGACGTTTGCTTTATATTTTATCATATTATTATGTTGTGACATACTATAAGATGTTTAGATGAAGACCTTGAATATACTATAGTGTATGTAAGATGTGGTGGCACATGGGGATGGCTATCATGAAACACATCTTATAGTCACTGTATATTCTAAACAGTTCCTAGTCGATTGAGCCGTCCGTTAATAAGGATAAGGATCGCTCGAGATTGAGACTAGCATTTGCGATGCCGAGTACCACGTTTCATTGGTATGGAACATAGAGATGTTCAAAGCATGCAAATGGATATTCATACGATGAATGATCGAACTACCCTATCCGTACTTTCCAAGTGGTTATCACTTATCGAGTGGATAAAGTCCGCGGTTTTGGTTGTACACCATTAGTCCTTACTACTTGAAACATCATTGAGACTCTATATGCTAGTACTGTACTTTGACTCATTTACCGACTCTATTGGGGTCATCAGGTGTCGGGATTGGGTGCAGTTACGACACATATAGGAGTCGATGCTTTGTTGTCAAGGATTCACCACATACTTGCTAGTGTGGATATCCTATGCAATCTGAGGAGATATTAGTGTGATGAATCTCTGGCCAGAGTACATGATGTGTTTTAAGAAATGGTTTCTTAGTAGCACATGTGATGGCACTATTTGATCTTCAAGATGCATTGCATAGTTATCGAATCTCGAACGACTCTCGATTTACCAATGGTTGTTGATTCGATCGGGATATATGGTTGAAGGGACCGTACTGTACGCTAACCAAAATCTATTGGTTCTTGCAGGTACTATCAGTGATACCTAGGGAATCATGGGGCGATGTTGCTAGGCGCTCTTACCATGATTCGATGGGCAAGTCGGAAATTGTTGTTCCGAGTCACAAGGAGTTGTGAGCCCACGGCTAGCTGTATCCCTGAACCATTGAGGGTCATACAAGTAATGGATTTTTAATCCCCGTTGAGATAGTTAAATTTAAAGAGTTAAATTTAATGAACAAAGAAGTGGGACTTCTTATTTAAGAGAAGAGGAGTAAGATTTCCTAAAATGACATAGGGATGAGCATTTTTGGAAATCACTGAATTCGGATTCAGAAAATTTATCTTGACTTTAAAAGATGCAGAAATGGTTTCTGTGCACATTGGTGAAATTGGTTTATCAATCTGAGTCACGATGAATTTTATATTAATTTCTGAACATGCGGGCTTTGCTTGTCAGGCTTGAACTTATGACTAATGGGCCCTAAGCTGTTAGCAGCCCACATTATAAATAAGTTATTGCAGTACAGAAATTATACAACAGAGGCATAATTTTTGAAATTCACTAGGGTTTTTGAGACCTAGTGGCCGCCGCCCCCTATCCCCTCTCTGCTCGAAAAATCCCAGCCTGTGAATTTTGAATTTGAAGTCTGGTTTAACGGATCAAATTCGTTAATTCTCTTCATAGAAACTTCTGATAGATTTTCTAGTGCAATCTATCAGAGGGATTAAACTTCTGTTTGTGGACCTGATTGAAGAATTGTTCATCCATCAGTTCCTGGGATATACAACAAGAGCAGAGTAATCTGTTGGTGTCCATAATCTCGTTTCGAGATTCAAGGTAAAAATTTATAATTGTTATTTAATTTTTACACGCACAATTTAATCGTAAAGTTTTGATACCCATGATATGGAATTGTTCCATATAAAAATTTTAAAACTTCCGCTGCACCGGCTATCAATTCTGATTGATCAGATCACCATTTTCCAACAGCCTTGACCTGTTGACACACCAAACATCTCGAAACAAACTGATAAACACTGCGTTTCATTCCCTTCCACCAGAAACGAGTACGTAGATCCTTGTACATCTTGTTGCTCCCAGGATGAATACTCAACTTAGAGCGATGCGCCTGAGACAAAATCTCCTCTCGCAACTCTTCATCCTGCGGAATCACAAGCCTACCAGACAAACACAGAAAACCATCTGACTGATAATGAAATCCAGACGAGCTACCCTCGTTAGCTAAACGTGCTAAACGCTGGGTCTTCAAATCAGACATCTGAGCATCTCGGATCCGCGAATACAAGGCTGGCTCAGATAATATCGCAAACATCTGGATACTCTGCATACCTTTCTTATGCTTGAAGGTATAACCTGAAGTACAACAGTCACTGATCGCACTAGACATCGAACAAGTCTGAAGTGCGGATAGTCGCACCTTGCGACTCAAAGCATCAGCGGTGAGATTAGCAGCTCCCGGATGGTACTTAATCTCGCAATCATAGTCCTTAATCAAGTCCATCCAACGTCTCTGCCTCATGTTTAACTCCGCCTGAGTGAATAAATACTTGAGACTCTTATGGTCGGTGAAGATCTCAAATTTCTTGCCATATAGATAATGACGCCAGATCTTCAAAGCGAACACAATGGCTGCTAACTCGAAATCATGGACTAGGTAGTTGTCCTCGTGAAGCTTCAGCTGTCTAGAAGCGTATGCGATCACATGCCCATTCTGAGTCAGGACACAACCTAACCCCTGAAGAGAAGCATCCGTGTATACCACATACCCTCCAGATCCGGACGGTAATGCCAACACCGGCGCTGAAGTCAACCGCCGTCGAAGCTCACAAAAATTCTCCTCACACTCGGAGGACCACTCGAAATCCACACCCTTGAGGGTAAGCTGCGTCAATGGTCGAGCTAACTTAGAGAAGTTCAGAATGAAGCGACGATAATACCCTGCTAGACCCAGAAAACTACGGATCTCAGCAACTGTCGTCGGACGCGACCAATTAAGTACCGCTTCAATCTTACTTGGATCAACAGAAATCCCTTCCCTGGATATGATATAGCCAAGAAAGACCACTCTATCCATCCAGAACTCACACTTGCTCAGCTTGGCGTACAACTGCTCATCTCGAAGAGTCTGTAGTACTAACCGCAAGTGAGAAACATGTTCTTCCGTATTATGCGAATACACCAGGATGTCGTCAATGAAGACCACGACAAACTTGTCCAAATACTCCCTGAAGACACGGTTCATCAAATCCATGAATATAGTCGGCGCATTAGTCAAACCAAATGGAATCACTAGGAACTCGTAATGCCCATAGCGAGTACGGAATGCAGTCTTGGCTACGTCCTGATCACGAACTCTCAACTGATGATACCCAGATCTCAAGTCAATCTTGGAGTAAACTGACGTGCCCTACAGCTGGTCAAACAAGTCATCAATACGATGCAACGGATACTTGTTCTTCACAGTGACTCGATTCAGCTGTCGATAGTCAATACACAGCCGCATCGACCCATCCTTCTTCTTCACGAAGAGAACAGGAGCTCCCCAAGGGCATACACTAGGACGAATGTACCCCTTGTCCAAAAGATCCTGTAGCTGATTCTTCAACTCATGCATCTCTGACGGGGCCAAACGATACGGTGCTCTAGAAATAGGCGAAGTACCCGGCATCAACTCTATGCCAAACTCGACTTCCCTAGCAGGAGGAAAACCCGGAATCTCATCAGGAAATACATCTGGAAATTCATCCACAACAGGAATGCTTTCTATCCCAATACTCTCAGCGGACAAATCAACTGCATAGATAAGATAGCCTTCCCCACCAGACTCTAGAGCTCGACAGGCTCTCAAAGCTGATACCAAAGGCATCAGGGGTCGCGCTCCCTCACCATAGAAAAACCAACTCTCACTCCCCTCCGGATGAAAGCGTACTAATCTCTGATAGCAGTCCACTGAAGCTCGATAGGTAGACAACATATCTATTCCCAGAATGCAATCAAAGTCATCCATCGCCAGGACCATGAGATTCGCTAACAGAATGTTCCCTTCGAATTCTAAAGGGAAACCCATCACTAGACGCTTAGCCAAAGCAGATTGGCCCGTCGGAGTAGAAACAGACATCACTATGTCTAGTGCAATGCATGGTAACTTATGCCTCTTAACAAAACGTGCAGAAATGAAGGAATGAGATGCACCAGTGTCAATAAGTACAAGAGCAGGTATACCATAAAGCAGAAATGTACCTGCGATGACTTTCTCATTCTCCTCCACAGCCTGATCATGTCTCAGGGCAAACACCTGGCCAGAAGCTCGTGGCCTCAAATGAGAACTCCCAGTAGACTGTCCCTGCGACCTCTGCTGAACGGTGGCCTGAGAACCAGATCCTGAACCAGATCCAGAACTGCCTCCCCCAGATAGTGGACAATCCCTCCGGATATGACCAGTCTCTCCACAACGGAAACAAGCTCCAGAAGCTCTACGACACTTGTCGGATGGATGGTTCTTCCCACAGTTATCACACTTGTCCTTCTTAACGTAACGGACAACACCTCCAGAACCAGAGGAAGAAGAAGATCCAGACTTCTTAAAAGTTTGGCCACGGGGACCCAAAGAACTAGCAGGCCTCGACTGAGGAAAAGACTTGTTCCGCCGAATGCTGTCCTCCACCTGGTGACAACGGCTCACCAAACCCTTGTAGGACATGTCGTCGCCAACCGCCACACGGTCATGGATCTCAGGGTTAAGGCCCTGAAGGAACAGATTATACTTCATCTCTGAGCTATCAGCAATCTCGGGGCAATAGGATAGCAGATCAAAGAACCTCTGCTGATACTCATCGATAGACATGGCTCCTTGTCGAAGACTCAGTAGCTCGCCTGCCTTTGACTGACGGAGTGCAGGAGGAAAATACCGCTTTTGGAAAGCTGTGCGGAACTCGGCCCAGGTGGCCACTCCTCTCGCCGCAACAAAAGGTGCGGAAGTAAACCTCCACCACCTGCGCGCACGCCCATCCAGAAGATAGCCAAGGGTCTCCACCTTCTGCTCCTCGGTGCATTGGAAAGTCTGAAAAGTCGTCTCCATGCGGTCTAACCAGTTCTCCGCATCCTCCGGAGACTCACCTCCAACTAAGGGCTTAGGACCCATAGCTAAGAATCGACGCACAGTGAAACGCTCGTCGTCATGATGAAGATGACGCCGTTCTCGACGAGGCTCCCGGTCGGCATCACCCCAACGCCCACCAACATTGCTATGAGAACTCTGGTAGTCATGATTTGCCATCTACAAAAATACCTCAAGATGAGACTAAATCCCAAGAATTCTTTTGCATGCTCTGATACCATAAATGTAGTGACCCTTATCCGGATCACCTACTAAACAGAACTTATGCATGCAATTAACTTAATTAAACAGATATCAGAATAAAACTACGGAAACCATAAACAATATACAATCCCAAGTAAAGGAATCTGTAATTTATCCAAAAATATACAACCAAATCGAATAGCTGTATAAACCCAAACAACAGTAATAAAACCTAGACGAAGCTCCAGCTTGCCAACCACTGACTAGCCCCTCCTGGATCCACCCTCCTCGTCCAATCGCAAACCTGCCCCATGGAATAGGGTGTCCAGAAAATACAGAGTACGAGACGTGAGCATAAAATGCTCAGTACGAGAGTATGAGTATACATGCATGCAAAGTGAACTCCCTATAGACTCGAGGTCAAGGATCAGATAACAGAGACAGACCGGGCCCTGGTATGTAGTACGTTGTGCCGTCGCTTCAGGACGTGGCTCCCATACCGAGATAACCGTGGATACGCCAGACCCAAATCGATGGAAGTCCATCCACTAACAGGATAGGGTACAACCCTACTAACAGATATCTCGAAAGAGATACAGCAAGATGCAAATGAATGCAGCATAATATCATGGCATAATAATCATGCAGTCACATAATGCATGCATACTCAGTCAGGATATCTCGAACAGTACTTCCGTACCTCAAAACAGTGCAAGATCTACCAACTCTAGGTCCACGCCTATATTCTGCTCTACACTGCCAAATGATACTACTATCATTAAAGTGCTCCAAAAGCCTTAACTAAGCTACTGCATACTCCTAAATATTTATAGGAAGCAAAAGCTATACCTTCGTCCGTCGTTAGACCTTTGATGTCGATGCCTCCAGAACTTGGGCACAACTCCGCTACGACCACCGAACGCCTCGTCGACCTCCGGACCAAGCCTAAGAAGACTAGAACAGCTCCAAAAGGACTAGAATGGAAAGGAGAACTCGAAATTGGCAAATGAAAGTGAAGCCTCGGCCTTCTATTTATAGACAATGATCGGAACTTCCGATCCTTGATCGGAACGTCCGAACCTCGATCGGAACGTCCGATCCTGCCATCGGAGCTTCCGAAGATCCTGATCTGCCATGTGTCAAAATATAACTTGTTGACTCCGGATAGGGGTGATCGGAGTTTTCGGTCCTGATCGGAGCTTCTGATCTTGCCACACGTCATGCCTGACGTAATATCGATCGGAGCTTCCGATCCTGTTCGGAGCTTCTGATCTTGATCGGAGCTTCCGAACTGTACCCAAGTAATTATGATTAATTCCTTAATTACTGATTTTGGTTACGGGCTACTACAATAGGACCATTTCCTATATCTTTTGGGCAATCTTACATTTTATTGGATGTTGATTATGTCTCGAAATGGGTGGAAGCAATCGCCACCTCCACTAATGATGCTCGTGTAGTGGTGCAGTTTGTGCAAAAACATATTTTCACGAGGTTTGGAACTCCAAGGGCCATTATCAGTGATGAAGGTACGCATTTTTGCAATAAAATCTTTAATTCATTACTGACAAAATATGGTGTTCGGCATAAAGTGGCATGTGCATACCATCCGCAAACAAATGGGCAAGCTGAAATATCCAACCGAGAAATTAAGCAAATTCTGGAAAAGAATGTCAACACGAACCGGAAGGATTGGGCAATCAAGTTGGATGATGCACTATGGGCATATCGGACCGCATTCAAAACTCCTATTGGCATGTCGCCATACAGGTTGGTCTTTGGTAAAGCATGTCATCTGCCAGTAGAGTTGGAGCATCGAGCGTATTGGGCAGTGAAAAAGCTGAATTTTGATCCGAAGGCTGCCGGTGAAGAGCGATTGTTGTAGTTACACGAGATCGAGGAGTTTCATAATCATTCATACGAAAATGCCAAGCTCTACAAAGAACAGACCAAAAAGTGGCATGACAAAATATTACTGAAGAGAGAGTTCGAGCCTGGGCAGCATGTATTATTGTTTAATTCTCATCTCAGATTATTTCCAGGTAAGTTGAAATCTCGTTGGTCTGGTCCGTTCATCGTGGTGAAAGTGCATTCCTATGGAGCCATTAAACTGAGCTGTCAAGATGGTCAAACCTTTCAAGTCAATGGGCAGAGGTTGAAACATTAATTTGGCAATGAAGTGCGGAACATGGAGAAAGTTGCTTTGATAGACCCTGCATAAACACTCCAGAAAAGTCGGGCTGACGACGTTAAACCAAGCGCTCTTTGGGAGGCAACCCAAATTTTAATTTGGTTTTACTTTATTTTATTTTCTTAGTTAATTTTATTGAATTTCAGTCTTTTTATTTATTTTACTAATTTTGGTCCTAATTAAAAGTTTTATTGCAGGTACTTTTATGCACAAAATCATTCTTAGGAGTGCAAAAATTCGAAGCTCAGGCGCTCCAGCGCTATCCTTACAGCGCTCCAGCGCTATTCTTTAAGTGCCAAAAGTCGAAGGTTACGCGCTCCAGCGCTGATCATCCAGCGCTCCAGCGCTATTCGGTGAATTCAAAATTCGAAGGTTTTGCGCTCCAGCGCCGTTTTCCAAGCGCTCCAGCGCTCTCTCGGACAAGCATCGGGCGCTCCAGCGCCAATTCTCATGCGCTCCAGTGCTCTCTCGGACAAGCATCAGGCGCTCCAGCGCTACCGAGAAAATTCTAAAAAATAAAAGGGGATCTCAGTTTTCATTCAGTCAAACCCTTCTTCATTCCCTGCCTTGTAATTCGCCGCCTCAAAACGACCCGAAACCTGAAAGATCGCAAACTTTCTCCTGAAAATCTCAGCCTCACCATCAATTGCACCTTTTCATATGTTTCTAGCATCGTGAGTTCCACGATTAGTCATCCTGAAAATCTCAGCCTCACCATAAATTTTATGTCCAAAATTTTTGGCTTAGAGGATTCGTTGGATAGTGCTAAGTGTCAGTGGGAATTATGCGCACTGATGTTGTTCAATCACTGATTTTCTGAAGTTCATATTTTGGAGTTTAACAGTGATAGATTTGATTGCTTGAATTGTGATTACTCGTGTTGTTGGCGGTTCCTATTTGCAGTAACATTGTGTTATGTTGAAGATTTGTGCTTTGTGCGTTCTTATCGGGTTGGCCAAATTGTTATTGTTGGTTGTGAGGCATCATGAATCTTATAGAGTGGTTGGAGATTGAGCAGAATAGTGAGCGGTGGTGAACTGTTGTGTTGAATTATTGCTGGTTGAATTGTGATTAGAGTATTGTAATGGCACCGAGAAAGAAACAAAAGCAGGGGGCATCTTCGTCAGGTACTTTCGATGCCCATCGGTTTTGGGATGAAGAGGCCGCCAAGAATTATCTTCTCATGGTGAGCAAGATCATGGTTAGAGAAATAGGTTTTGATCCTAATTCTCCTCTACCATTGTGGGATGTACGACATGCAGCTCATGAGCGAAGATGGATGGGTTTTGTCCAACCTCTCGGTGATGCCGTGGCTTCCTTAGTCCAAGAATTTTATGCCAATATGAAGTGCAAGCATGAACAATACCATGTATTAGTGCGAGGTCAGCGGGTGGCTTTTGATGGGCATACCATTAACACCCTCTATGGTATGCCATCTATAGATGAGGATGAGTATTCGGCATTCAAGGCAAGTGATGTGGACTATGATGAGATTATTGCCACTCTTTGTGAAGAAGGGGCACAGTGGAAGATGAAGAATGGATCAGTGGTACATTTTCCTTCCGGGAAAATGAACCAAGACGCGAGGTCTTGGTTTTTTCTGATAGCTGCTCATGTGCTTCCCACCAGCCACACTTCTGATGTGACAACGAAACAGGCTATCCTGACTTACAGTATTGTCACAGGAAATACGGTGAACTTGGGGAACATCATTCAGGACTCCATTATTGCGGCAGTTAAGGGCACCACGGCTGGTGGATTGCCGAACCCTGCTCTGATCACAGCACTTTGTGCACATGCTGGAGTTACATGGAGTGCAGATGAAGAGGTTTTTAAGGTCCAAGGACCTATTACTGGGACTACACGGGAGAATGTACCGCCACCTCCGAGAGCAGCAGCATCTCAGGATCGCCCTGCTAGTAGCAGCCAGCCACCACCACTACCACTTCAGGGAGCTGATATGCTTTATGATGAGCGGTTGACACGTTTGGTGCAGAGGCTAGACATTCATTGCCGTCGGACTGATCAGTTCATGGATTATATGGTGGATTTCATGACGAGCCTTGCCCAGCATTTTCCTGGATCCAGCGAGTATTAGCCGTTTCCCTAGCCTCCTGTTTGGCCCCCTCAGGGTGATGACATGGACGATGACCACTGACGGTCATTGTCGTAGGTATCTGTATGTTCCTTGTTATTCTCGATATATTGCTCATTGAGGACAATGCACATATCTAAGTTTGGGGGGTGTTGTTGTTTTGGATGAATTGATTGTTGTTGACATTGAAGTGAAGTTTGAGTTGCGAGTTTGATGGGTTGTTGCATGCTAAATTAGTCACTAGTTCCTGCATCTGTGTTTTTAGTTTTCGCGATCGTATTGTGTTTCTGCATGTTTTGTTTTCTGTCTGTTTTATTGTTCGTTTGTTTGTTTTTGTGTTTGTTTGTGTGTTTATGTTTTTGAAAAAAAAAATAATGTGAAAATTAGAAAAACAAAAGAAAAATGGCCTATGATGATGAAGTTGGAAAAAGAAAAAGAGTTTATAATCTAGTGTTGGCGACATTGTATCTTGAGTTCTTACTTTTTATGCACTATAGTCTTGACTGTCGATACTCCTGATAAGTAGAAAATGTTATGTGGATTTTGTAAGGATTGGATAATTTGATTCCTAACTCTGGCGATTTATGCTCAAAACCGAGGTAGACCGATACAAGCATAGAAATGGTTTAGGCAAAAATTTAATTGATGACTCCATCCGGGTTAGCAATAAGGGACTGAAATCCTAGTCGCCTTATGCTTGACTAAGTATGCGGATTAAATGGGGTGCAAAAGTAAAAATCTAAATTTTCTTACAACTCCATCCGGGCTTGGACAGTGTTTGAAATCCTATTCAATGTTCCATGCTAAGTTTGCGGAAAAAAAATAATGGGGTTGATGCTCCATCCGGGCTATAGACGAGGGGATTGAAATTCGAATCCTATCTTTAGTTATAGCTAAGTCTGCGGGTAATTTATGGGGCTAAAAAATTTTTTTTAATAAAATCGGGTGTAAAATCCGGTAATTTGGAAAAAAAAAAAGAAAAAAAAAGAAGAAGAAGTCCTTTTGATTTATGCGAGTCGAAGTTGAACTTGGTTGAGAGTATTATGAATCTAGAGGGCGGGGTTAATGACTTTTTGAGACTTGCTGGTTGCATGATTTGATCGAAAGTTAGGTGGGTAGATGAGATTGGCTAATCACACACACATGAGGACTCTTGAGAAAATTAGCTACTCATGGATTAATTGTTGAACATCTGAGGCCAGTTGGATTATTATAGTTTTATTGCTTTCTTGTGTGTTCTTAATTCCTTGTACGTCTTAGTTTTTTGTTTGTTTTGTTTTGCTCGGGACTAGCAAAAGTCTAAGTTTGGGAGATTTGATAAGTGAAATTTTTGCACTTATATTTTATATGAATTAGGTTGGCTTTTGTTGTGTTTTGAGCGATATTATGCATTTCTTTTGTTGTTTGGGTTGTTTGCAGGAATTTGAGTGTTAATTATTTTATTTGAGGAAAAAAGGACAAAAAGAATTGGAGAAAAGAGTTGAAAAATGGATTTTGAGAGTTAATCAGTATAGCGCCCCAGCGCTATCATTTAAGCGCTCGAGCGCTATACGGAGTCTTCCGGAAGGTGAAAAGTCGAGGAAATAGCGCTCCAGCGCTATCATACCAGCGCTCCAGTGCTATTAAGGAATATTGTCGGGCGCTCCAGCGCCGAGTTCTAGCTCTCCAGCGCTAGGCAGTGTTCAGAATTTTGGAAAGTCTTGATCGAGTTTTTAAAAAGATTTTATGACTTATTTTGGAGGATACGAGGGTTTAGAGAGGATTCAGAGCATAAGGACGGAGATTGAGAGTTTAGGATTGCACAAGAGCTCGAGAATTCGGTACGAAGATGGAAGATGGCGGCATCCGGCAACGGAAAAGCTTCATTCTAATTCGTTCTAGTTTCTCTTTAAACTCTATTTTTCTTAGTTTATGGATTGTTGGAAAAACATGTCTTATTTGATTTTGAATTGCGTTATGAACTAATTTCTTAGTATAGAGGTAGACGGATCTTGACTGGAAACCATGATTGAGATATTTTGATTTATATATTTAAATTCTTCTTACAGTTTATTTGTGTTTTCCTGATCTTAATGCTTTCAATTTACTGGCCATAGATTGAATGATAATTTATTTAGAATCTATCATTCGAGAGAGGGGATTTTGAATACGACATAGGAAAATACATCTTTGGTGTTTATATTGTTCGAGAGGCATATAACTCCATAGAAGTCATTAGAAGAATTCTTGTGTTATTTACCGGATTTAATAATTGAACTTTGATAGAGATATTGAGTTTGTTATTGAATACGAATTTCTGCTTGACACTCGAGAGCGGTGGTAGAAAATAATAGGGATTCTTGGCTAATAAACTAGAAGAATTGATAATTGAACAATCATTAGAAATAAATTGTGGTGAACAGTCAAGTGAAGTCGAACCTCTAGCATTCTTTGCTTATTAAATTTTTCTCTCGTGAACTCGTGGTTATTTAGTTTTGTTTCTTGCAAATTTTAGTTTTATAAAAATCAAACCATTTTCGTAGCTCTACATAGGATTAGGATTTTATTAGTTGCAAATATTTGATATAATATCATTTATTCATTCTCCGTGGGATCGACTTGGACTTAATTCCTATATTATAAAAACAAGCAACAGCTTGCGAGCATTTTTCACAACAAGTTTTGGCGCCATTGCCGGGGAGTAAATTTTGATTTTTGTTTAGTCTTGTTAACAATTAGTCTAAGTTTTAATTTAGAGTTTTTTATTTTATTTTTAATTTTTAATTGAGTTCTTTTTGTTTTTAATTGCAGTTCATGCAAAGATCTCAAAGCGCGAATTCTCTGCTTTTTGATCCGGAGATCGAGAGAACTGCATGTACTTTGAGAAGAGCGAGAAGAGAAGAAGTTAATAGAATGGCTGAAGAGAATCAAGCTCCCTTGGTGCCAATTAGACAGCACTTCAGGCCAGTAATCCAGGCTCACTACTCTGAAATAGCTCGTGGAACTATCAATGCTAATAATTTTGAGCTAAAGCCTACATTGATCAATATGGTTCAGCAGAACCAGTTTAATGGGAGCTTCATAGCTGATCCTCACCTACAATTGCGTTTGTTTCCTTTTTCTCTCAGGGATCAGGCGAGGAGTTGGTTGCAATCAGTGCTGTTGGAGAGTATCTCTACATGGGAGGAGATGGCAGAAAAATTTCTTGCAAAATATTTTTCTCCCGCCAAATCCACCCAACTGAAGATTGAAATCAGCACCTTCAGGAAGATGGACTCTGAACATCTCTACAAGGCATGGGAAAGGTATAAGGAGTTATTAAGATGTTGTCCTAACCATAAATTTGCAGATTGGGAGAAAATCGAGTTGTTTTATAATGGTCTGAACGCACCTACTCGATTCTCGGTGGATTCTGATTTTGGAGGCACAATTTTTGGAAAGGACTCTATACAGGCCTACAATATGCTGGAACAGATGACAATCAATAGTTTTGAATGGTCATCTGAGCGTATGGGAGTCAAGAAGCCAGTTGGAGTGTATACAGTGGATCCTCTTACATCTATCTGTTGGAGAACGGTGATCAGATCAATCAGAATTGATACCCGGTGCAGCGAAAGTTTAAAATTTTTTATATGGAACGATTCCATATCATGGGTATCAAAACTTTACGATTAAATTGTGCGTGTAAAAATTAAATAACAATTATAAATTTTTACCTTGAAATCTCGAAACGAGATTAATGGACACCAACAGATTACTCTGCTCTTGTTGTATATCCCAGGAACTGATGGACGAACAATTCTTCAATCAGGTCCACGAACAGAAGTTTAATCCCTCTGATAGATTGCACTAGAAAATCTATCAGAAGTTTCTACGAAGAGAATTAATGAATTTGATCCGTTAAACCAGACTGTAAATTCAAAATTCACAGGCCGGATTTTTCGAGCAGAGAGGGAGAGGGGGCGACGGCCACTTTGATAAAAACAACTAGGGTTTTCGAAAATTGTGACCTCTGTTGTGTAATTTCTGTACTGCAATAACTTATTTATAATGTGGGCTGCTAACAGCTTAGGGCCCAATAGTCATAAGTTCAAGCCTGATAAGCAAAGCCCGCATGTTCAGAAATTAATATAAAATTCATCGTGACTCAGATTGATAAACCAATTTCACCAATGTGCACAGAAACCATTTCTACATCTTTTAAAGTCAAGATAAATTTTCTGAATCCGAATTCAGTGGTTTCCAAAAATGCCCATCCCTATGTCATTTTAGGAAATCTTACTCCTCTACTCTTAAATAAGAAGTCCCACTTCTTTGTTCATTAAATTTAACTCTTTAAATTTAACTATCTCAACGGGGATTAAAAATCCATTACTTGTGTTACCCTCAATGGTTCAGGGATACAGCTAGCCGTGGGCTCACAACTCCTTGTGACTCGGAACAACAATTACCGACTTGCCCATCGAATCATGGTAAGAGCGCCTAGCAACATCGCCCCATGATTCCCTAGGTATCACTGATAGTGTCTGCAAGAACCAATAGATTTTGGTTAGCATACAGTACGGTCCCTTCATCCAAATATCCCAATCGAATCAACAACCATTGGTAAATCGAGAGTCGTTCGAGATTCAATAACTATGCAATGCATCTTGAAGATCAAATAGTGACATCGCATGTGCTACTAAGAAACCATTTCTTAAAACACATCATGTACTCTGGCCAGAGATTCGTCACACTAATATCTCCTCAGATTGCATAGGATATCCACACTAGCAAGTATGTGGTGAATCCTTGACAACAAAGCATCGACTCCTATATGTGTCATAACTGTACCCAATCCCGATACCTGATGACCCCAATAGAGTCGGTAAACGAGTCAAAGTACAGTACTAGCATATAGAGTCTCAATGATGTTTCAAGTAGTAAGGACTAATGGTGTACAACCAAAACCACGGACTTTATCCACTTGATAAGTGATAACCACTTGGAAAGTCCGGATAGGGTAGTTCGATCATTCATCGTATGAATATCCATTTGCATGCTTTGAACATCTCTATGTTCCATACCAATGAAACGTGGTACTCGGCATCGCAAATGCTAGTCTCTATCTCGAGCGATCCTTATCCTTATTAATGGACGGCTCAATCGACTAGGAACTGTTTAGAATATACAGTGACTATAAGATGTGTTTCATGATAGCCATCCCCATGTGCTACCACATCTTACATACACTATAGTATATTCAAGGTCTTCATCTAAACATCTTATAGTATGTCACAACATAATAATATGATAAAAGATAAAGTAAACACCTTTATAAAAGTGTAAATTATATTAAACAAAAGATTGTTTATACAAAGAGTCATCAAAGCCCTTAGCCACAAGTTGGCTCACCGGACACCCACTCTTTCAATCTTCCACTTGCCCTAAAGCCAACTAGTCATACTACGCAGTCCCATTGCTTCGCGATGTTCGTCAAATAATGGTCCTGGCAAGGGCTTAGTAAGTGGATCAGCGATATTGTCTGCAGAGGCCACTCTCTCGACAGTGATGTCTCCTCTTTCACCATCTCCCGGATGATGTGGTATTTCCTCAGTACGTGTTTGGATCTTTGATGAGACCTTGGTTCCTTTGCCTGAGCAACGGCACTCGTGTTGTCATAGTACACCGGGACTGGACCAACAACTTCAGGAATAACGCCCAACTCTTGGACGAAATTCCTCATCCAAACGGCCTCTTTAGCAGCAGCTGATGCCGCAATGTATTCTACCTCAGTGGTGGAATCCGCTGTGGTGTCCTGCTTGGAACTCTTCCAAGAGACAGCACCGCCATTGAGCATGAACACAAATCCAGAGGTTGACTTCGAGTCATCCACGTCACTTTGGAAGCTAGAGTCGGTATAGCCTTCCAATTTCAGTTCTCTTCCTCCATATACCATGAACATATTCTTAGTCCTTTGCAAGTACTTAAGAATGTCCTTCACGGCTTTCCAATGCATTTGACCGGGATTAGCTTGATATCTGCTCGTGACACTCAGAGCAAATGTTACATCCGGTCTGGTAGATATCATCCCATACATGATACTACCTATGGCTGACGCATATGGTACATGTGTCATTTTCTCTATCTCTTCATCAGTCTTGGGACACATGGAATTGGATAGAGAAACTCCATGACACATAGGCAGATGTCCTCTCTTGGACCCATCCATTGAAAACCTTTTCAATATGGTGCCGATGTAGGTTTCTTGAGTGAGTCCTTTCATTCTCTCAGATCTATCTCTATAGATCTGTATCCCTAGAATATAGGATGCCTCACCCAAATCCTTCATCGAGAATCTACCTGATAACCATATCTTTGTCAACTGCAACATCCCTACGTCATTCCCAATGAGTAGAATGTCATCAACATAAAGTACTAAGAATGTCACAGCATCCTTAACTAATTTCTTGTACACGCACGGTTCCTCCGGGTTCTTGATGAAACCAAAATCCTTTATTGTTTCATCAAATTTCTGGTTCCAACTTCTTGATGCTTGTTTGAGACCATAGATCGATCTCTGAAGCTTGCATACCTTATGCTCGCTTCCCATGGAAGTGTATCCCTCAGGCTGCGTCATATAGATCTCTTCCTTAATGTTTCCATTAAGAAATGCAGTCTTCACATCCATTTGCCATATCTCATAGTCATACCAAGCAGCTATGGCAATAAGGATTCTTATGGACTTGAACATTGCAACTGGTGAAAAGGTTTCATCATAGTCAACTCCTTGTCTTTGAGTATAACCTTTCGACACCAATCTTGCCTTGTAGGTCAATACCTTACCATCAGGCCCAAGCTTTCTCTTATAGATCCATTTACACCCTATTGGAACAATTCCATCGGGAGGATCTACTAAAGACCATACTTGGTTTGTATGCATCGAATCTATTTTCGACTGCATAGCTTCAAGCCATAAATTTGAATCCGCAACAGAAATTGCTTCCTTGAAGTTTCTTGGATCACATCCAACGTCGGGTTCATCTTGATCCCCTTCAAGAAGAATACCATATCGAATAGGAGGTCTAGAAGTCCTCTCGGATCTTCTAGGTATAGGCGTGTCCATCAATGGTTCCTGAGGTGTAGGATCATTATTTTGTATTTCGGGTTCTTCTCGAATTTCTTCGAGTTCCATCATCTCGCCTTTCTTATCCAATAAGAACTCCTTCTCCAAGAAGGTGGCATTCCTTGAAACAAACACTTTTGTTTCAGTAGGATGATAGAAATAATATCCGATTGAATTCTTTGGATACCCTACAAAATAACATAAGGTGGATCGACTATCCAACTTATCTCCCACTGTCTGCTTCACGTAAGCAGGACATCCCCAAATTCTCAAGTACGAATACTTAGGAGCTTTGCCATTCCATAACTCGTATGGTGTTTTATCCACTGCTTTGGTGTGGACGTTGTTCAACAACAATACCGCCGTTTCAAGCGCGTAGCCCCAAAACGAAGGTGGAAGCTCAGTGAAACTCATCATGGATCGAACCATGTCCAACAAAGTTCGATTACAACGCTCCGATACACCATTCAGCTGAGGTGTCATAGGAGGAGTCCACTGAGAGAGAATCTCATTCTCTTTCAGATAGTCCAAAAACTCGGTACTTAAGTATTCTCCACCTCGATCCGATCGAAGTGCTTTAATACTTTTACCTAGCTTGTTTTCTACTTCAGCCTTGAATTCTTTGAACTTTTCAAATGCTTCAGACTTATATTTCATTAAATATAAATACCCATACCTTGAATAATCATCAGTAAAGGTAATGAAGTAGGTGTGGCCAAATTGAGTACCAATTCTAAATGGACCACAAACATCTGAATGGATCAAATCCAACAGATTTTGACTACGCTCAGGTTTCCCCTTAAAAGGAGATTTAGTCATTTTTCCTTTCAGGCAGAACTCACAAGTAGGTAGAGAGTTAATATCAGACATATCAAACATGCCCTCTCCCACTAGCTTGTTCATCCTCCTTGTGGAAATATGACCTAGCCTAGCATGCCAAAGGTTTGCCGGGTTTTTACTATCGATTTTCCTTTTTTTTTTGTTGTTACCGGTTTATCAACATAATTTATTGGAACGTCTTTTAATTTTAAGTTATATAGATCGTTTTCAAGTTCTCCATTTCCAATCAAACATTCATTCTTGTAAATATTGCAAATCCCATTCACAAAATTGCAAGAAAAACCATCTCTATCAAGCATAGAAACAGAAATAATGTTTTTAATCAAATCTGGAACAAATAAAACATCTCTCAAAAGTAACTTAAAATCGTTCTGCAAAATTAAATAAACATCTCCCACAGCTTTGGCTTCAACTCTAGAACCATTTCCGAGCCTCAGCTGGGTCTCACCCATTCTAAGCTTGCGACTTCTTGTCATCACCTGCAAATCATTGCAAATGTGAGATCCACATCCGGTATCCAATACCCAAGAAGTAGTATTAAGTGAAACATTTATTTCAATATAGAACATACCCTTCGCAGTTCGCAACTGCTCTAGATATTCCTTGCAGTTACGTTTCCAATGACCGGGTTTCTTGCAGTGATGGCAAACATCCTTGGACTTTTCCATGTTTGAAGCCTTTGTCTTGTTCTTCTTCTCGGGTCCGGTTTTCTTGGGTGGGGCAGAACGTTTCTTACCCTTTGTACTTGGCCCCTTCTTAGCTGAAGAAGAGGAGCCCACCAAGAGAACTGGTTTATCCTTCTTTAAAGTGGCTTCATATGTTACAAGCATATTGACCATCTCTTCAAGGGAGGCCTCTATCTTGTTCATATTGAAATTCACCACAAATCCGTCAAACGAAGAAGGAAGAGAGAGAAGTAATAATTCCACATTGAGTTCATGCTCCAACACCAAATCAAGCGTTACCAACTTCTGAATGAGCCAAATCACTCGTACCCCATGATCACGGACCGAAGTCCCTTCACGCATGCGACACGTCATTAGCTCTTTTATAGTTGCGAACCTTTTCAGCTCTCGATTGAGCCCCAAAAAGTTCCTTGAGTTGTACGTGAATGTCAGCAGCATTCACGGTATCCTCAAATCGTCTCTGGAGTTCATCAGACATCGAGGCTTGCATATAGCATTTGGCCTTGATATCATGGTCCCACCATGTATCAAGTTTGGCCAACTCTTCCGGACTTATGTCAGCTGGTGCTTCCTTCGGAGGAGATTTTTCTAACACGTAGAGCATCTTCTCCGAGGTCAAGACAATCTTCAACTTACGGAACCATTCCGTATAGTTTGCGCCAGTCAGTTTATTTTGTTCGAGAATAGAGAATAGTGGATTGCGCAAATTCATCTTAATGAAATACTGAAAAGAAACAGACAATAATCAGTGATTGTTTAATTAATTTATTAAGACATAAAATAGGCAAAATTTATTTTATGAATCTCACTCCCACTATTTTAACGATTTCACTACCCTCTAGTGAAAACGGGAAACTGTTTTCCTTAGTGGGAACATGGAGTCCAATTGACAAACTATGGTCCCGAATAATATCAGCCAACCATAATTTTCAAAAGGTAGAGCCCAATTGCTTCCAAAGCAACCTCCACGTTTTTACCTCATGTCCAATAAGGGCCCAATAATATGACGCCGTTTATTGTGACATGTCAAGATGACCCATCAATATTAAGTTGTGATGGACGGTCGCCATGTGGATCCCCCAATAATATGAGCCGATCCCATGGGAGTTCCACCCAACTTACAACATGTGTCGATCCAATGTACAGCTTTCCGACGAACGGGCCCCCCCAATAATATGAGCCGGACCGTATCCGCGGGTAGCATCTCATACATTGATCGTTGATGGAAGGTAGGAACATTTAAACAATATTTAAATTTCCTTTATTTATCTTGATATCAATTTTAAATCATATTTAAAATGAGGAATTTTAATTTTGAAAATTTGTCTCATCATTTAAAATTTGTATGCTTGCGGGATTCATACAATTTAGTCTAAAACATGCATACAACGATAATATCATATATTATATAGGATGATCGATTCCATTTCTAATCGACCCGTGGTTGCCAATCACGATTCTAAGTCCAATCCTAGGTAATATGCAGGTATGCAATGCAATCCTATTACATTGAGCTTCCAATTTACATTTCTTCAGTCTTTATTGTCTGCTGGGCCCACCTCCGTCTTCAAATCTTCATCTCCCACTAAGTCTAATGTATTTACAATAAATAACTATGACAAGTAGGGGATACATTTTAAGGGGTGGGAACGGGCCATAAACCAGGCCCACTTTTATTACATATGACAATTCATATTGGGCCATAAACCAGGCCCATTAATAAATCCAACAACAATAAAAACAAATGTAAATTCCTAACATACACCTACAAAATTGGTCATGGCAATCGATCATCCTTATCCAATAATATTTAATTCAAAATTAATTTATTGGATAACATGCAATGGCAATTAAATTTAAAAAGGATAAAATCATATTCCATATATAAAATCTTATTTTACATACAAAATCATATTTTATCTTTTTATCAAATAAAATCATATTTTACATATAAAATCCAATTTTATACATAAAATCATATTTTACTCAATATTTCCATAAGATCATATCTTATCATCAATTGTACCAAAAATAATTAATTTCATAAAATCTGATTTAACGGATAAAATCTATAAATTTTCCAAAAATTCAAATTTATCCAAAAATCAATTTTAAAATTTTCGGACTCGAACAATTCGATCCGACGCCTCGTGGACCAATCAAAAACAATTTTCTTTCGGACCAAAAATAAAATTTTAACATATTAAAATTTTAATTTAAAATAAAAATTAATTTTTCTCGGGCCGCCCGGGACGATCCCGGGCAGCCCGCGCCCCAAAAGGGGCTCGGGCCGGGTAGCCCGTCGCTGCCCCTTGGGCAGCGACGTGCGCTGCCCTTGTTTTGCCCAAAAAAAAAAATTTATTTTTAAAAAAATTTATTTTGTTTCAAAAACCGAGGCTTAAAAATTTTTGTACAATCGATTAATTTAATCGCTTGATCTGAGCAACCTGGCTCTCATACCACTGTTGGAGAACGGTGATCAGATCAATCAGAATTGATACCCGGTGCAGCGGAAGTTTAAAAAATTTTATATGGAACGATTCCATATCATGGGTATCAAAACTTTACGATTAAATTGTGCGTGTAAAAATTAAATAACAATTATAAATTTTTACCTTGAAATCTCGAAACGAGATTAATGGACACCAACAGATTACTCTGCTCTTGTTGTATATCCCAGGAACTGATGGACGAACAATTCTTCAATCAGGTCCACGAACAGAAGTTTAATCCCTCTGATAGATTGCACTAGAAAATCTATCAGAAGTTTCTACGAAGAGAATTAATGAATTTGATCCGTTAAACCAGACTGTAAATTCAAAATTCACAGGCCGGATTTTTCGAGCAGAGAGGGAGAGGGGGCGGCGGCCACTTTGATAAAAACAACTAGGGTTTTCAAAAATTGTGACCTCTGTTGTGTAATTTCTGTACTGCAATAACTTATTTATAATGTGGGCTGCTAACAGCTTAGGGCCCATTAGTCATAAGTTCAAGCCTGATAAGCAAAGCCCGCATGTTCAGAAATTAATATAAAATTCATCGTGACTCAGATTGATAAACCAATTTCACCAATGTGCACAGAAACCATTTCTGCATCTTTTAAAGTCAAGATAAATTTTCTGAATCCGAATTCAGTGGTTTCCAAAAATGCCCATCCCTATGTCATTTTAGAAAATCTTACTCCTCTACTCTTAAATAAGAAGTCCCACTTCTTTGTTCATTAAATTTAACTCTTTAAATTTAACTATCTCAACGGGGATTAAAAATCAATTACTTGTGTTACCCTCAATGGTTCAGGGATACAGCTAGCCGTGGGCTCACAACTCCTTGTGACTCGGAACAACAATTTTCGACTTGCCCATCGAATCATGGTAAGAGCGGTTAGCAACATCACCCCATGATTCCCTAGGTATCACTGATAGTGCCTGCAAGAACCAATAGATTTTGGTTAGCGTACAGTACGGTCCCTTCATCCAAATATCCCGATCGAATCAACAACAATTGGTAAATCGAGAGTCGTTCGAGATTCGATAACTATGCAATGCATCTTGAAGATCAAATAGTGACATCGCATGTGCTACTAAGAAACCATTTCTTAAAACACATCATGTACTCTGGCCAGAGATTCGTCACACTAATATCTCCTCAGATTGCATAGGATATCCACACTAGCAAGTATGTGGTGAATCCTTGACAACAAAGCATCGACTCCTATATGTGTCATAACTGTACCCAATCCCGACACCTGATGACCCCAATAGAGTCGGTAAACGAGTCAAAGTATAGTACTAGCATATAGAGTCTCAATGATGTTTCAAGTAGTAAGTACTAATGGTGTACAACCAAAACCACGGACTTTATCCACTCGATAAGTGATAACCACTTGGAAAGTTCGGATAGGGTAGTTCGATCATTCATCGTATGAATATCCATTTGCATGCTTTGAACATCTCTATGTTCCATACCAATGAAACGCGGTACTCGGCATCGCAAATGCTAGTCTCTATCTCGAGCGATCCTTATCCTTATTAACGGACGGCTCAATCGACTAGGAACTGTTTAGAATATACAGTGACTATAAGATGTGTTTCATGATAGCCATCCCCATGTGCTACCACATCTAACATACACTATAGTATATTCAAGGTCTTCATCTAAACATCTTATAGTATGTCACAACATAATAATATGATAAAAGATAAAGTAAACGCCTTTATAAAAGTGTAAATTATATTAAACAAAAGATTGTTTATACAAAGAGTCATCAAAGCCCTTAGCCACAAGTTGGCTCACTGGGCACCCACTCTTTTACTATCACTGCCCAATTATCTCCACTGACTACACAGGTAGCTTCTTTGAATAAGGTGAATGTTACAGATTCAGCTGGAATTTCGGTCGTTAATGAAGGATCTCAGTCCCTAGAAGAAGTGAATTATATTAATCCTAATGGCTACCGAGGGTATGGAGGCTACAGAGGTAATTCTGTTCCAAATACTTATCACCCAGATTTGCGAACTCATGAAAATTTTTCATATGCTAACAATAAAAATGTGTTGGATCCTCCTCCGGGATACAATACAAATAAGGGTGATGGCAAGAAATCTTTGGAGGATGTTGTTAGTAATTTTGTGCAGGAATCTGGTAAAATGATGGCGAGGACTGAGACTCTCCTGGACAGCTTAGAGACGCACATGGCCAACATGGGTGTTGTACTTCAATCCATGGAGACTAGCATTGGGCAGCTGGCAAATTCCTTGAAAGATAATAACAGATGCCAGTTCCTTAGCAAAGTAAATCCCAAGGAGCAGTGTAATGCTATCACGTTGAGGAGTGGGAAGCCGGTGAATAAGGAAGAAGGAAAACCTGAGAGCAAGACGTCTGAAAATGTAGCAGTTGAAGAGAAGAAAGTTGAGGAGAAGGAGCCTGAACCTGAGCAGAAACCGATTTATAAGCCTCCACTTTTATATCCTCAACGGTTCAAGAAGAAGACTCTTGATGAGCAGTTCTCCAAATTCTTGGAGATTTTTAAGAAGATTCATATTAAAATCCCTTTTGCTGATGCCTTGGAGCAAATGCCAAATTATGCGAAGTTCATCAAGGAGGTGATGTCCAAGAAGAGGAGGCTGTTAGATAATGAAGTGGTGAATTTGACTTAAGAATGTAGTGCCATACTACAAAAGAAGTTGCCACAGAAGCTTAAGGATCCAAGGAGTTTTACTATTCCTTGTTCTATTGGTGGATTTTATTTTATTACTGCACTATGTGATTTAGGGGCCAGTATTAATTTAATGTCATTGTCTATTTACAGGGCCTTGCAGTTGGGAGAGATGAAATCGATCATGATCTCATTGTAGTTGACGGATAGAAGCATCACGTATCCACGTGGAATTGTTGAATATGTTCTAGTTAAGGTGGATAAATTCATCTTCCCAACAGATTTTGTGATCTTGGACATATAAACAGATTATGGTGCTCCACTGATTTTTGGAATACCATTCTTGGCTACAGCGGATGCCAAAATTAAAGTGAAGAAGGGTGAATTGTTGATGGGTGTGGAGTGCGAACGGGTGATTTTTAACTTATTCATGAAGACACCTAATACACCCGTTGAAGAAATGTGATTGATCGAGCCGGTTGTGAAGTTGGAAGGTTGTCAAAAAGCTGATATTGCGGGTGATTTATCAAAGAAGAACACACCAAATTCAACAAAGAAAGCCACGAAAGAGAGAAAAATTTAAAAGGCGGTTCGTGGAATATATTTGGCATGTGAAAGAGAAAATAAAGATCGTCTAATACTGGTGAAAGTCGGGCTGACGACTATAAACCATGCGCTATTTGGGAGGCAACCAAAAATTTTTGTGTTATTTTAATTTTATTTATTTTTATCTAATTTATGCTTTAAAGTTTTTTTCGTTCTTTTTTGTTAATTATTTTATTTTATTTGATTACATTGTTGGAAGATTTGGAGGACTAATATAAAAAAAATCTATTTGAATTTTTTTAGGATTTTGGAATTCTGGCAGCAGCTCATGCGTGCCCGCACCTCCTCTTTGCATTGATGCATGCCAACCGCACTTAATCACGCGCAATCGCGCAACCTCATTAGCGCAATAAAGGTGCAGACAATACTCCCCAACAACACTAACTTATGCGCAAATGGGCTCCTCTTCAGCGCAAGACCTTGCGCATACAAGATCCCTAACTGCGTGTATCTAGCACAATCGCGCAGACTATTAGCGCAACTCTTGTGCAAACGAACATCCTCAACAGTGCTACCTCCAGTGCAAACGCGCATCTCATTAGCGCTCCACCTTGCGCAAACGAAATTTCCAACCGCGCAACTTAAGGGAGCACAATTCATGCCTAATAAAATCACTTCAGAGATACAAATCGCATTGCAGGCTCTTCATTGAATTCATTATCTAAATCTCATCCTATTATCTACACAAAATCTTGCCTCTCAAAATTGCAGATCAACCGAATTACACTAGTGGGATTTTGATCTTTGTCACAAGGCAGAGATTCTCAGAATTTGTTCCTGCCTGGTCTCGTTTGCTCAAACAGGGGGATTCAAGAGGGTTTTTGAAGATTCTTCTAATTGCGGTGAAAGGCTCAAATTTTTCTTATCCTATAAGTCATCTGTGTATGAGTAGTTGATTTCGACAAATTGTGTGGTGTTTTGAAGTTTTGATGATCGTGTAATTGAATAGCATTGAAATAGTGTTGGAAAAAACTGGCGGTCAGATCAATCACGATTGATACCCGGTGCAGCGGAAGTTTAAAATTTTTATCATGGAACAATTCCATGGTGTGGGTATCAACCATTCAACGATTAAATTATTGTGTGTGTAAAATTCAAATAACAATTAATTAAATTTTACCTTCAATCTCGAAGCGAGATTATTGGACACCACACAGATTTCTCTGCGCTTCTTGTATCTCCCAGGAACTGATGAACTCCTTCAATCAGGTCCACGAATGGGGTTTAAATCCCTCTGATAGATTGCACTAGAAAATCTATCAGAAGTTTTCTGCGAAGAGATTAAACGAATCTGATTCGTTATTCCTGACTGCAATTAAAAATCACAGACCGGAATTTCTCGGACAGAGGGGAAGGGTTCGGCCGATTTCTTTTGAGAGGAGGCTAGGGTTTCGAAAATCCTGTCTCAAAAATTATGACCTGTTGTCTGTAATTTCTGTACTGCAATAACTTATTTATAATGCAGGCCACTAACACCTTAGGGCCCATTAGTCATAAGCTAGGGCCCGACAAGCAAAGCCCGCACGTTCAGAAATTAATATAAAATTCATCGTGACTCCGATTGATGAACCGATTTCACCAATGTGCACAGAAACCATTTCTGCACATTTTAAAGTCAAAATAAATTTTCCTGAATCCGAATTCAGTGGTTTCCAAAAATGTCCATCCCTATGTCATTTTAGGAAATCCTACTTCCTTACTCTTATTTAAGAAGTCCAACTCCTTAGTTCATTAAATTTAACTCTTTAAATTTAACTATCTCAACGGGGATTAAAACTCCATTACACTGTGTGACCCTCAATGGTTCAGGGATACAGCTAGCCGTGGGCTCACAACTCCTTGTGACTCGGAACAACACTTTCCGACTTGCCCAATGAATCATGGTAAAGCGCCTAGCAACATCGCCCCATGATTCCCTAGGTATCACTGATAGTGCCTACAAGAACCAGTAGATTTTGGTTAGCGTACAGTACGGTCCCTTCATCCATATATCCCGATCGAATCAACAACCATTGGTATATCGAGAGTCGCTCAAGATTCGATAACTATGCAATACATCTTGAAGATGAAATTAGTGACATCGCATGTGCTACTAAGAAACCATTTCTTAAATCACATCAAGTACTCTGGCCAGAGATTTGTCACACTAATATCTCCTCAGATCGCATAGGATATCCACACTCGCAAGTATGTGGTGAATCCTTGACAACAATGCATTGACTCCTATATGTGTCGTACCTGTACCCAATCTCGACACCTGATGACCCCCATAGAGTCGGTAAACGAGTCAAAGCACAGCACTAGCATATAGAGTCTCCATGATGTTTCAAGTCGTAAGGACTAATGGTGTACAACCAAAACCGCGGACTTTATCCACTCGATAAGTGATAACCACTTGGAAAGTCCGGATAGGGTAGTTCGATTATTCATCCTATGAATATCCATTTGCATGCTTCGAACATCTCCATGTTCCCTACCAATGAAACGTGGTACTCCGCATCGCAAATGCTAGTCTCAAACTCGAGCGATCCTTATCCTTATTATCGGACGGCTCAATCGACTAGGAACGGTTTTAGAATATACAGTGACTATAAGATGTATTTCATGATAGACATCCCCATGTTCTACCACATCTTACATACACTATAGTATATTCAAGGTCTTTATCAAAACAACAATAGTATATCACAATATAACAATATGAAGTAATATAAAGTCATTGCCATTAATAAAAGTGTAAATAATATTAAACAAAAGATTGTTTATACAAAGAGTCATCAAAGCCCATAGCCACACAGTTGGCTCACTGGGCACCCACTCTTACAATCTCCCACTTGCCCTATAGCCAACTAGACATACTACGTAGACTCATTGCTTCGCGATGTTTGTCAAACAATGGTCCTGGCAAGGGCTTAGTAAGCGGATCAGCGATATTGTCTGCAGAGGCCACTCGTTCGACAATGATGTCTCCTCTTTCCACAATCTCCCGGATTATGTGGTATTTCCTCAGTACGTGTTTGGATCTTTGATGAGACCTTGGTTCCTTTGCTTGATCAACGGCACCCATGTTGTCACAATACACCGGGACTGGACCAACAAATTCAGGAATGACGCCCAACTCTTGGACGAACTTCCTCATCCAAACGGCCTCTTTAGCAGCAGCTGATGCTGCAATGTATTCAGCCTCAGTGGTGGAATCCGCTGTGGTGTCCTGCTTGGAACTCTTCCAAGAGACAGCACCGCCATTGAGCATGAACACAAATCCAGAGGTTGACTTCGAGTCATCCACATCACTTTGGAAGCTAGAGTCGGTATAGCCTTCCAATTTGAGTTCTCGTCCTCCATAAACCATGAACATATTCTTAGTCCTTCGCAAGTACTTAAGAATGTCCTTCACGGCTTTCCAATGCATTTGACCAGGATTAGACTGATATCTGCTCGTGACACTCAGAGCAAATGCTACATCCGGTCTGGTAGATATCATCCCATACATGATACTACCTATAGCTGACGCATATGGTACATGTGTCATATTCTCTATCTCTTCATCAGTCTTGGGACACATAGACTTGGACAGAGAAACTCCATGACACATGGGTAGATGTCCTCTTTTGGACCCATCCATTGAAAACCGTTTCAATATGGTATCGATGTAGGTTGATTGAGTGAGTCCTATCATTCTCTTAGACCTATCTCTATAGATCTGTATCCCAAGAATGTAGGATGCCTCTCCCAAATCCTTCATCGAAAATCTACCTGATAACCATATCTTTGTTGACTGCAACATCCCTACATCATTCCCAATGAGTAGGATGTCATCAACATAAAGTACTAAGAATGTCACCGCATCCTTAACTACTTTCTTGTACACGCAAGGTTCCTCCGGGTTCTTGATGAAACCAAAATCTTTTATTGTTTCATCAAATTTCTGGTTCCAACTTCTTGATGCTTGTTTTAGACCATAAATTGATCTCTGAAGCTTGCATACCTTATGCTCGCTTCCCATGGATGTGTACCCCTCAGGCTGCTTCATATAGATTTCCTCCTTAATGTCTCCATTAAGAAAAGCAGTCTTCACATCCATTTGCCATATCTCATAGTCATACCATGCAGCTATGGCAATTAGGATTCTTATGGACTTGAACATTGCAACTGGTGAAAAGGTTTCGTCATAGTCAACTCCTTGCCTTTGAGTATAACCTTTAGCCACCAATCGCGCCTTGTAGGTCAATACCTTACCATCAGGCCCAAGCTTTCTTTTGTAGATCCATTTACACCCTATCGGAACAATTCCATCGGGAGGATCTACTAAAGACCAAACTTGGTTTGTATGCATCGAATCCAATTCTGACTGCATAGCTTCAAGCCATAAATTCGAATCCGCATCAGAAATTGCTTCCTTGAAGTTTCTTGGATCACATCCAATGTCGGGTTCATCTTGATCCCCTTCAAGAAGAAGACCATATCGAACTGGAGGTCTAGAAGTCCTTTCGGATCTTCTAGGTGCAGGCGTGTCCAGCAATGGTTCCTGAGGTGTAGGATCGTTATTTTGTATTTCGGGTTCTTCTCGAACTTCTTCGAGTTCCATCATCTCGCCTTTCTTATCCAATAAGAACTCCTTCTCCAAGAAGGTGGCATTCCTAGAAACAAACACCTTTGTTTCAGCAGGATAATAGAAATAATATCCGATTGAATTCTTCGGATACCCTACAAAATAACATAAGCTGGATCGACTATCCAACTTATCTCCCACTGTCCGCTTCACGTAAGCAGGACATCCCCAAATCCTCAAGTACGAATACTTAGGAGCTTTGCCATTCCATAACTCGTATGGTGTTTTGTCCACTGCTTTAGTGTGGACGTTGTTCAACAACAATACCGCCGTTTCAAGCGCATAGCCCCAAAACGAAGGTGGAAGCTCAGTGAAGCTCATCATAGATCGAACCATGTCCAACAAAGTTCGATTACGACGCTCCGATACACCATTAAGCTGTGGTGTCATAGGAGGAGTCCACTGAGAGAGAATCCCATTCTCTTTCAGTTAGTCCAAAAACTCGGTACTCAAGTATTCTCCACCTCGATCCGATCGAAGTGCTTTAATACTTTTACCTAGCTTGTTTTCTACTTCAGCCCTGAATTCTTTGAACTTTTCAAATGCTTCAGACTTATATTTCATTAAATATAAATACCCATACCTTGAATAATCATCAGTAAAGGTAATGAAGTAGGTGTGGCCATGTTGAGTCCCTACTGTAAATGGACCACAAACATCTGTATGGATCAAATCCAACAGATTTTGACTACGCTCAGGTTTCCCCTTAAAAGGAGATTTAGTCATTTTTCCTTTTAGGCAGGATTCACAAGTAGGTAGAGAATTAATATCAGACATATCAAACATGCCCTCTCCCACTAGCTTGTTCATCCTCCTTGAGGAAATATGACCTAGCCTAGCATGCCAAAGGTTTGCCGGGTTTTGACTATCGATTTTCCTTTTGTTTGTTGTCGCCGGTTTATCAACATAATTCACTGGAACGTCTTTTAGTTTTAAGTTGTATAGATCGTTTTCAAGTTGTCCATTTCCAATTAAACATTCATTCTTGTAAATATTGCAAATCTCATTCACAAAATTGCAAGAATAACCATCTCTATCAAGCATAGAAATAGAAATAATGTTTTTAATTAAATCTGGCACAAATAAAACATCTATTAACAATAATTTAAAACCGTTCTGCAAAGTCAAACAAACATCTCCAATGGCCGTAGCTTCAACTCTGGAACCATTCCCGAGCCTCAGCTGGGTCTCACCCATTCTAAGCCTGCGACTTCTTGTCATCACCTGCAAATCATTGCAAATGTGAGATCCACATCCGGTATCCAATACCCAAGAAGTTGTATTAAGTGACATGTTTATTTCAATATAGAACATACCCTTTGCAGTTCCCAACTGCTCAAGATATTCCTTGCAGTTGCGCTTCCAATGACCCGGCTTCTTGCAGTAATGGCAAACATCCTTGGATTTTCCATTGTTTGAAGCCTTTGTCTTTTGCTTCTTCTCGGGCTCGACTTTCTTGGGTGGGGTAGAACGTTTCTTGCCCTTCATACTTGGCCCCTTCTTAGCAGAAGATGAGGAGCCCACCAAGAAAGCTGGCTTATCCTTCTTAAGTGTGGATTCATATGTAACGAGCATATTGACCATCTCTTCAAGGGTGGCCTCTATCTTGTTCATATTAAAATTTATCACAAATCCATCAAATGAAGAAGGAAGAGACAGAAGCAATAAATCCACATTGAGTTCATGCTCCAACACCAAATCTAGGGTCGCCAACTTCTGTATGAGCCAAATCACTCGTACCCCATGATCACGGACCGAAGTCCCTTCACGCATGCGGCACGTCATCAACTCCTTAACAGTAGCGAACCTTTCAGCCCTCGACTGAGCCCCAAAAAGTTCCTTGAGTTGCGCATGAATGTCAGCAGCATTCACCGTGTCCTCAAATCGCCTCTGGAGTTCATCAGACATCGAGGCTTGCATATAGCATTTGGTCTTGATGTCATGGTCACACCATGCATCAAGTTTGGCCAATTCCTCCGGACTTATGTCAGCTGGTGCTTCCTTCGGAGGTGCTTTCTCTAACACGTAGAGCATTTTCTCCGAAGTTAAGACAATCTTCAACTTCCGGAACCATTCCGTATAGTTGGCGCCAGTCAACTTGTTTTGTTCGAGGATCGAGAATAATGGATTTCGCGAATTCATTGTATGAAATACTGAAAAGAAAAACAGACATATATCAATGATTGTTTAACAATTTACTAAGACATAAAATAGGCGAATTTAATTTTATGAATCTCACTCCCACTATTTTAACGATTTCACCACCCTCTAGTGAAAACGGGAAACTTTTTCCTTAGTGAGAACATGGAGTCCAATTGACAAACTTATGGTCCCGAATAATATCAGCCAACCATAATTCTCAAAAGGTAGAGCCCAATTGCTTCCAAAGCAACCCCCATGTGTTTACCTCATGTCCAATAAGGGCCCAATAATATGACGCCGTTTAAAGTGACATGTCAAGATGACCCATCAATATTAAGTTGTGATGGACGGTCGCCATGTGGATCCCCCAATAATATGAGCCGATCCCATGGGAGTTCCACCCAACTTACAACATTTGTCGATCCAATGTACAGCTTTCCGACGGACGGGCCCCCCCAATAATATGAGCCGGACCGTATCCGCGGGTAGCATCACATACATTGACCGTTGATGGAAGGTGGGAACATTTAAACAAATTTAAATTTCCTTTATTTATCTTGATATAAATTTTAAATCATATTTAAAATGAGGGATTTTTAATTATAAAAATATTTGTCTCATCATATTCATTTTATTGCATGCTTGCCGGATTCACGCAATTTATGTCTAAACATGCATACAATCATAATATCAAATATTATATAGGATGATCGATTCCATTTCTAATTGACCCGTGGTTGCCAATCACGGGTCTTAGTCCAATCCTAGGTAATATGCAGTATGCAATGCAATCCTATTACATGTGCTTCCAATTTACATTTCTTCAGTCTTTATTGTCTGCTGGGCCCACCGTCTTCAAATCTTGATCTCCCACTAAATCTAATGTATTTACAATAAATAACAATGACAAGTAGGGGATACATTTTAGGGGTGGGAACGGGCCATAAACCAAGCCCACTTTTATTACATATGACATTCATATCGGGCCATAAACCAGGCCCATTAATAAAACCAACAACAATAAAAACAAAATGTAAATTTCTAACATACACCTACAAAATTGGTCATGGCAATCGATCATCCTTATCCAATAACATTTAATTCAAAATTAATTTATTGGATAACATGCAGTGGCAATTCAAATTTAAACAAGATAAAATCATATTTTATATATAAAATCTCATTTCACATATAAAATCATATTTTATCTCTATATCAAATAAAATCATATTTTATCTATAAAATCCAATTTTACAAATAAAATCATATTTTACTCAATATATCATAAGATCATATCTTATCATCAATTGTACCAAAATAATTGATTTCAAAATTCAATTTACGGATAAAACATTAAAATTTTCCAAAAATTCAAATTTATCCAAAATCAATTTTAAAATTTACGGACTCGAACAATTCGATCCGAAATCTCGTGAACCAATCAAAAACAATTTTTGACCGGACCAAAAATAAAATTTTAACATATTAAAATTAATTTTTAATAAAAATATAATTTTTCCCGCGGGCCGCCCGGGACACTCCCGGGCCGGCCCGCACCCGGGGCGCGGGCCGGGGGCAGCCCGGCTGCCCCCTTAGGGCAGCGACTATCGCTGCCCTGGCGGCGCCTGGTGCCGCCGCTGGGCGGCGCCGAGCGCTGCCCTGCGCAGCGCCCAGCGCTGCGCTGGGCAGCGCACAGCGCTGCCCTGGGCGGCGCCGTGCGCCGCCCTGGACGGCGACGGTCGCCGTCCTGGGCGGCGCCATGCGCCCCCTTTGGGCGGCGCCGTGCGCCGCCCGGGGCAGCAACAATTGCTGCCCCACCGGGCAGCGATCCAATCGCTGCCCGGTTTTTGCCCCGAAAAAAAAAAAAAATTTTTTTATTTAAAAATATTTATTTTGTTTTCCAAAAACCGAGATTCAAAAATTTTGTACAATCGATTAATTTAATCGTTTGATCTGAGCAACCTGGCTCTGATACCACTGTTGGAAAAAACTGGCGGTCAGATCAATCACGATTGATACCCGGTGCAGCGGAAGTTTAAAATTTTTATCATGGAACAATTCCATGGTGTGGGTATCAACCATTCAACGATTAAATTATTGTGTGTGTAAAATTCAAATAACAATTAATTAAATTTTACCTTCAATCTCGAAGCGAGATTATTGGACACCACACAGATTTCTCTGCGCTTCTTGTATCTCCCAGGAACTGATGAACTCCTTCAATCAGGTCCACGAATGGGGTTTAAATCCCTCTGATAGATTGCACTAGAAAATCTATCAGAAGTTTTCTGCGAAGAGATTAAACGAATCTGATTCGTTATTCCTGACTGCAATTAAAAATCACAGACCGGAATTTCTCGGACAGAGGGGAAGGGTTCGGCCGATTTCTTTTGAGAGGAGGCTAGGGTTTCGAAAATCCTGTCTCAAAAATTATGACCTGTTGTCTGTAATTTCTGTACTGCAATAACTTATTTATAATGCAGGCCACTAACACCTTAGGGCCCATTAGTCATAAGCTAGGGCCCGACAAGCAAAGCCCGCACGTTCAGAAATTAATATAAAATTCATCGTGACTCCGATTGATGAACCGATTTCACCAATGTGCACAGAAACCATTTCTGCACATTTTAAAGTCAAAATAAATTTTCCTGAATCCGAATTCAGTGGTTTCCAAAAATGTCCATCCCTATGTCATTTTAGGAAATCCTACTTCCTTACTCTTATTTAAGAAGTCCAACTCCTTAGTTCATTAAATTTAACTCTTTAAATTTAACTATCTCAACGGGGATTAAAACTCCATTACACTGTGTGACCCTCAATGGTTCAGGGATACAGCTAGCCGTGGGCTCACAACTCCTTGTGACTCGGAACAACACTTTCCGACTTGCCCAACGAATCATGGTAAAGCGCCTAGCAACATCGCCCCATGATTCCCTAGGTATCACTGATAGTGCCTACAAGAACCAGTAGATTTTGGTTAGCGTACAGTACGGTCCCTTCATCCATATATCCCGATCGAATCAACAACCATTGGTATATCGAGAGTCGCTCAAGATTCGATAACTATGCAATACATCTTGAAGATGAAATTAGTGACATCGCATGTGCTACTAAGAAACCATTTCTTAAATCACATCAAGTACTCTGGCCAGAGATTTGTCACACTAATATCTCCTCAGATCGCATAGGATATCCACACTCGCAAGTATGTGGTGAATCCTTGACAACAATGCATTGACTCCTATATGTGTCGTAACTGTACCCAATCTCGACACCTGATGACCCCCATAGAGTCGGTAAACGAGTCAAAGCACAGCACTAGCATATAGAGTCTCCATGATGTTTCAAGTCGTAAGGACTAATGGTGTACAACCAAAACCGCGGACTTTATCCACTCGATAAGTGATAACCACTTGGAAAGTCCGGATAGGGTAGTTCGATTATTCATCCTATGAATATCCATTTGCATGCTTCGAACATCTCCATGTTCCCTACCAATGAAACGTGGTACTCCGCATCGCAAATTCTAGTCTCAAACTCGAGCGATCCTTATCCTTATTATCGGACGGCTCAATCGACTAGGAACGGTTTTAGAATATACAGTGACTATAAGATGTATTTCATGATAGACATCCCCATGTTCTACCACATCTTACATACACTATAGTATATTCAAGGTCTTTATCAAAACAACAATAGTATATCACAATATAACAATATGAAGTAATAGAAAGTCATTGCCATTAATAAAAGTGTAAATAATATTAAACAAAAGATTGTTTATACAAAGAGTCATCAAAGCCCATAGCCACACAGTTGGCTCACTGGGCACCCACTCTTACAAATAGTGCATGTCAAGTGTTTGATGAAATGTCTGGGATATCTTTGTGCTTGAACGTGCTTGTGAATTGGAGTGGTGATTTTGATAATTCCATTGGCAATTTATTTCTGTTAATTTGTTGAGTTACAATGCCGCCGAAAACTAAAGGAAATGGAGCACTATCTTCTTCGGCTGTTGCCCCATATGATTGCCATCGTTTTTGGAATGCCACGGCCATGTCCTATTATGTTGAGTTGACGGAGAAGGGAATGCATAAAGAAAGAGGAATTATCCAGAGAGATTATGATGCTCCGGCATTAATTGAATCAAGGAGAAGAGGTTGGGAAACATTTGTCAAGAGTCCGTCAGAGGCCGTTATATCTTTGGTTTGTGATTTTTACGCCAATCTAATGATAAAAAATGTGAATCTCAAGGTTCGAGTCAGATGAGAATTGGTGGCTTTTGACAGGATCACAATTAATACTCTCTATGGCATGCCAAACATTGAAGATGATGAGTACCAGGTATTCAAAAATGTTCCATTTCCCGATGATCTTGTAATTCAGACTTTATGCCATGATGGAGCGGAATGGAAGAAAAATGCAAAGCAAGAACCTGTTACATTTACATCTATCTTTCTTCGAAGAGAAGCAAATAACTGGCATGAGTTTGTGGCTGCCAGGATGTTTCCATCTTGGCATACATCAAATGTGACGAAGGCTAAGGCTACTTTTGTGTACTGCATTGTGACGGAAAAATTTGTTGAAGCTGGGAGGGTGATTCAGGATTTTATCATTCCTGCTGTTAGGGGATCCTCGACCATCACTATGCCCCACTCGTCCTTGATTACTTAACTTTGCGAGAGAGCCGGTGTGAGGACCCGGATTCTAATCTCTCGAACATAAATAAATCATGAAAATAAAAAGAAATAAAAATAATCAATAAGACATTTAGCGACACATATCTTACATTCGGCGACGCAAAACCACGTCGCGAAAAGTAGGTTTTTTTTTTTTTATCGGGGTGACGCGCGGGCGCGCATGACGCCCTGTCCGGGCCTCCGAGACAGTGCAAAACGCGCGGGCGCGCCTTCCGGGCTGTGTGGGCGCGCATGGCCTGCTGTTTCTGCACCAAAAAATGACTCCAAAAGTGTAATGTCATACCCATAAGGACTCTAACATGATCCAACTAATATTTTTCCAACAACGAGGTATTCAATTACATAAAAATGTAGAACAAGCGTCGATTCTAAGTTCTACAATTCAAAATGGAATACACGGGAGTTCGAATACAAGGTATGACTTCTAAAACCAAGTCCTCACTCTATCATTTCCCACTCGATCTAGTCATGCAGCTCTTGACTCGATCCTGCCCCACCTGCCGTCAAGTACACATACAAACAAAACGACAGCAGGATAATCCGGTGAGAATATAATTCCCAGTAAAAGAGACAAATCAAGCAATTCCAAATAATATATCAAATCATGTTATATAAAACAACGAGTCAATCAATTCAAAAAGTCATATCAGCACTCAACTCGAAATGCATTAAAATGCAATGCATGACTTCAAAACTCGGGATTATCTAATCGGATAATCGAATATCATTCGGTACTCGGTTGGGATCCCGGGGTCGAGTTTTTGCGAACAACTCACTGACACACTCATTCGGGGTGGATGTCGGTCAACTCAAACCCCTAGACTTCAAAGCAACTATAAGAAGTATTCTGGAAATTGGAAAAACTCGAAATCCAAAGCCAATTCAATATAGCTCGCTAAATCGTCTAAGTTCAAAACGAATCGAATCTTCGGCTCAAGATGTATGCAAGTGAAAATAAACTCATTCAAGTTAAAAACAAATAATTCAAATAGCATACAAGTATGTGATTTCTTTTGGGCACTCGAATTAATTCAAATTCGAGTTAATCGTCCCATTCATTCAATCGTCGTCTTTTTACCTTTTCAAGTTCATCGGGGATTTAAATCTAAAAATAACAATGAACTCAATCAAAATCGAATCGAATCAAAACAAGCCATACAAAAAGTTCAATAATATACCGTTCTTCAATTCTCGAATCGATTCAACTTCCAAGTTTGATCCAAACCCGAATCTTTCAACTCAAATCTGAAAATATGAAATACGGATTCGATATAAATCTTCTAACTCAAACAAACCCGGAAATCAAACCGAATAATAATACCGATAATCCAAAACTCGATTTCGACGGCATAACGGCTATAAACGGTCAATCCAAAAATCAACAAACATCATCAAACAACTCAAACTATCTCATATCATCCTCCAATCCTTCAAAACACAACAAATCTCAACAATATTCCAAGACCCATTTTTGAAAATATGCTCCAAAAATCATATAAAATTCAAACTTCGTTCTTTTTCCGAACTGACTTCGAATACATGATCTATGCTAGCTCAAGCACAACATACTCAAAGATTATCAAATTCTAACAACCCAACCAAATTCAAAGTTCGTGGATCGTAACAAAACTTACGTCAGAATGAAGCCCTCGTTGCGGTGATCGTGAAACTCAACTCGGAATCAAAATCTGACGGTCGGATCGTGCGAATCGGACGGAAGAAAAGCTTGAAGAAATCGGTCATGGCTTCTCGGTTCTGTACGTGCGAAAGGAGAAGGAAAGGAGAGGGATGAGTGAAGTGATGGAGGAGGCAAGTTGCAAGGATAATAATAATATAAGTCAAGCTTTGACTTCGTCTATTCCACAATTGCAACTCGGTCCCTGAATTATCAATTTAAATCGGTTCAATCCCAGCTCAATTAATTCCCATCAATTCAATTCTAATAATTAAATAAATTCCACTAATCCCAAAATAATTAATTTCAGTGCCTTACAATTCTCCCCCTCTAAGAATCGATTTCGTCCTCGAAATCAAAGCAGTTCCATCTCAGAAAACAAGATACAGTTTGAAGACTGCTAAAATAATTCTTCTCTCAAAATAACTCTGAAATCGCGGTTCTAATCAACTCCGCTTATTGAACCATTTCTTCAAATCCGAATCGTCTCAACTGCATAAACTCAATCTGAATCGGTCTCGCTAAAGAGCTGATACTCAGTTCGATCAATTCTGAATCGGTCGTCTCAACAAAGTTGGCGACTCATCAATTCTAGTCTCAACCTCAAAGAAAATCTGTGAATTTGACAACAAAAGACGTGAAGCATGTTGAGAAAACCTGAAGAATACGGAAAAACATATTAGTGGAAAACAAGGAGAACTGAAGGAGTAAAAGTCGGTAGGCGAGATCGCCTAGCTCCTCTATAATCTCAAAGGAACTCGTGAGTTCATCGAGACAGTTCTCTCTCTTATCATAACTGCCATAACCTCGAACAGAGGAATTTTATGAATTACTCGGCCTCCCTGAACCTAAGTACAGAGATCTACGCCAGAATTCGAATACTTCGTTCTTCCTTCTTCTCAACCTTCTTCATTATAGTCAGAAATCTCCATCCGTCTGTCGAACCTCAAATCAAATCTGATCCCAAGTCAGGGGACTCAGAAAAAAAATAATCACAATTCAATAAGGGTTCTCATTTCTTCTCGTACAACTCATTTACAAAAATTGATATCAAGACACTCGTCTGATAGCTGTTGTACAGAAACTTCGCAAAAGATGAGAAATCCATCCAGCTAGTGCCAAAATCAAGCACTACAGCTCAGCATATACTCTTAAAGTCTATATCGCTTATTCTTGGCTGTCCGTCGTTCTGAGGATAATAAACTGAACTCAATTATATCCGATAACAAAAGTCTCTCAAGGACTGAGTTCAAGGTTAGAGTTAACTCAAAATCTCATTCTGAAAGGACAGACTTTGACAAGTCAACTATCTGAAAATCATCCTGACGACAATCCCAATCATAATGTCATGTCTGAAATCCATTTTGTACGAAAACAGAAGCAGACTACAGCAATATCTCGATTCTAATCAGATAGCATCTCCAAATCAGACAGTTCTATACTCCGTGACCACATGCCGAACACTCCCAATTCTATTCTGCACAGATAAACTGCGACAGAGCAAAACAATCTGAAATTCTTTCTGACCAACTTCTCAACATTGGGTCGAGTCTGGAATTCATTCTGTACGGAGTACAGTAGCAGATTTCTGCAATCGGTCTATTAAAGCTCAGGTGGCTTCAAATTTCCAGACTGGTCGATAGCTTCAGAAATGTATTCGTCAAAAAGTAATCTTCTTTTCATTCTCACAATTAACTGTACCATAGACAGTCGGTTCCTTCTTTCTATCGGTTATCAAAAGTGGACAGACTAGCAATTATGAAATCATACTTTGAACCTCATCCTTCATTTGTTCCTATAAAGGTCGATTCCTCAATCCTCTGAATATCTTTCGGTCTGCTGAAAGAATAATGAATAACTGCAAAGTGTCAATCTCAAGATACTCTGTTTCAATCAAAATCTCTGGCACAATAAAACAATTACTCACAACTGAGGTATCGTCACTGTCCTGAAACTCAGACTGTGCCCAGTTCTGACTCGTCTTCATTAAATTCTCCAATCCGAATCTGTTTCCTACGTTATCTCCATCTTTTAAATCAATTCTAGCTCAGTTCGGAGAAAAGAATTCTGATAGACTTCATATCTGTTCCAGAATCCAAATCAGAAGTACAACACTCATTGATCGGCGAAGTCAAGAATAGTAGATAACATAAGAACAGATCCATCGGCTCAAATAGAATAATGGTAGTAGATAAAATAATAATAGATCATTCTGTTCAAACCTCAGTTGCTGCATTGTACTACTTCGGATCATACTCGAACTCACCATCGAATTCTTCATTATATCAATTCTTTTCCTCAATCTCAAAATCAGTTCGGTTGCGAAACTCAAACTTTGACTTCTCATTTCAGAAAAGACTTCAAAAATTTCACTGGAGATAGTGATGTCTGATCTAACAAGCAATAAGATTACTGACAATTCAATATCATGAATCGGATGTTGAGTCTCATACTGCTTCAGCTGCTACTATGACTAAGATATCACAGACTTCCTCTGAATAAGAATTCCTCCAGAATCTAAATAAGAAGATACAATGCACTGAAGATTATCAGCACAGAGGAAATAAGAAATACTGGAGCTCTGGTCGATCTCTTTTCATGTCAAACAAATGATCTCATAAGATTCGGTTCAGGTACAAGTGCATTGTCTGGAGTTAGATGAGAAATCGGTTTCACGACGATAAGAATCTCTCAAAAATCTGATATAGAATTCAAAATCTTCAATTCTCAGGCACAGATGTAGGATTGGCTTTAATCAAAACAGCCTCGATCTTGCAAAATCACAGAACTTCCAGCTCTAGAATTAATATGATCGAGGAAAGGACATCTCGATACAAGCACTATTCAGACTTCAATAGCATGAGATGCAATGTCTAGGCACTCAATTCTATAAAACCATTCTCCCATATTTTGTATGATCAGTACTATTCTTCGAAAAGAACCAAAAAGATCGATAAGAATTTCTACTTCCATCTAAATACCTCTTATAGATTCAGTTCGAATGATCTACAATACTGTAGACGAGTTTCACTTCAAATGGTATGACTATACTCCAAAGCAGTCATACTCGATCCAAGTCCAGTCTTCAATACTTCTTTCTATCAAACTCTCAGCTGATGATGTCTGATCTCAAGTCATTGCTGAATCTAACCTCATGACTCAGAGGTAATCCAGAAATCTTATCTGAATGATAACAACAACTCTCTAACCACTGGTTTATCAACCAATTCAGGCTAGATTCTGGAACATCAGCTGTGAACAAGAGAATTCCTCCGCGAAATTCTAAAATCAGAAGGTCATTCGGCAGATCAACTAACAACAAATCCTGGAATCGAGAATCCTTACCGGAGGATTTCCGTTCGTCTATTGATTCGGATCTGAATCTGTCAACTTCCTGATACAATCCACAGTAGTCCTGTACTGGATAAAGCAGCTAACAGACAATCAAATCAAAATCTGATAACTGAAGTATGATACTGCTCGGTTACAATCAAATCAAAATCTCAATCAATCAGAATCTGAAATACAATACTGTTCGGTTCCAACTCATCCCATCAATTCAAAGAATGGAGACTACTGCTAATCAAAATTCAACAAACCGAGATGCATCAATAAATATCAATAAGAAGAAAGATAAGGTGCGTAACCGATTATATCAGAATAAGAATAGAAACCATACTCTACTGTTTCATGCGGTCATCATCGGCGAAATCTGAGTCTGATCCTCAATAAGAGTACATCTAGAATCTGTTGCCTTGAAGATTGATTCATCATGTGATTAAGTTCTCATAGATTCAGTTATTGCGGCCGAAAGGAGCAACTTATATGGCTAGTATCTTTGTCGGAGTTAAAGACACAAGGAAAATCCCTTCGGAGATCTTTCGATAATATCATGATGACGAACTCTGGCATAGTGTCCGGCTGATGACCGACCTGACAGCGTCTTTTGATCTCAAGGCACTACTCACTGATTTCATAAACTGCTTTCTCTTTGATTAAAGATGATCTCTAAGTCCCTCTAACTCTAATCAAACGGTGAAAAGGGATCTGTCAAAGAAATTCGGATGAAAGTGGTTTCTAAAAAGTGATCGAACCTTGATTCCCTAATGCTCTCTTCTTCAAATTCTACCAACTTTTATCGATCCTCTAAGTTGGTACCACACTAACCGAATTCTCCGGTCGTCTGTGTAGTTCAGAGAATCACTCAACTGATCGATCCCTTCTATTCAACTCCCGCATCCAACAGCATTCTTGATACTCTTCAAAATCGGTAACCTAAACGACTAAAACATCCTCGGTATAATTCCGATCGATGTCAGAGTGACATCTAACAGTGCAGTAGTGGTACGATCTAGATCAGTCGAAGGAGTTACTGCTGGTTGTCGTCTGCTAAAATTCTTCAGGGGACAATTCTGATATTTAGTATGAAAAGGATACCAAATCTTCATCTCAAAATTCGGTGTTCCACATCTCTTTTCGAAAAGTTTGTTCAACTACAAATTACTGAATTTCGGATCTCAATCGGATTCTAATTCACATCGCCAACAATCTCTGATTTGCTAGCTCATGCAGACGGTGGAACTTGGATCCGAAATTAAATTACAGTTCATATTTCAAGCAATTTATGCTTTAAAATTTAAATCACATAATCATGTAATTCCAAGTAACTCATAAATAATAAAGCATGCTTCCAATCAAATCAAATAATCGTGCTTCAAAAATTAATCGCAACTCATGTAGTTCAAGTAATTCTCAATCAATAAAGCATGCTCGCACGTATTTAAATAATCATTTAAATAAATCAATCACATGCGAGAATTCAATCCATGCGGACTCGATCTACCCCGCTAACTCTAGTTCAAATCCAAGAATCTTATCGCTCTGATACCACTTAATGTGAGGACCCGGATTCTAATCTCTCGAACATAAATAAATCATGAAAATCAAAAGAAATAAAAATAATCAATAAGACATTTAGCGACGCACATCTTTCATTCAGCGACGCAAAACCACGTCGCGAAAAGTAGGTTTTTTTTTTTATCGGGGTGACGCGCGGGCGCGCATGACGCCCTGTTCGGGCCTCCGAGACAGTGCAAGACGCGCGGGCGCGCCTTCCGGGCTGTGTGGGCGCGCATGGCCTACTGTTTTTGCACCAAAAAATGACTCCAAAAGTGTAATGTCATACCCATAAGGACTCTAACATGATCCAACTAATATTTTTCCAACAACGAGGTATTCAATTACATAAAAATGTAGAACAAGCGTCGATTCTAAGTTCTACAATTCAAAATGGAATACACGGGAGTTCGAATACAAGGTATGACTTCTAAAACCAAGTCCTCACTCTATCATTTCCCACTCGATCTAGTCATGCAGCTCTTGACTCGATCCTGTCCCACCTGCCGTCAAGTACACATACAAACAAAACGACAGCCGGATAATCCAGTGAGAATATAATTCCCAGTAAAAGAGACAAATCAAGCAATTCCGAATAATATATCAAATCATGTTATATAAAACAACGAGTCAATCAATTCAAAAAGGCATATCAGCACTCAACTCGAAATGCATTAAAATGCAATGCATGACTTCAAAACTCGGGATTATCTAATCGGATAATCGAATATCATTCGGTACTCGGTTGGGATCCCGGGGTCGAGTTTTTGCGAACAACTCACCGACACACCCATTCGGGGTGGATGTCGCTCAACTCAAACCCCTAGACTTTAGAGCAGCTATAAGAAGTATTCTGGCAATTGGAAAAACTCGAAATCCAAAGCCACTTCAATATAGCTCCCTAAATCGTCTAAGTTCAAAACGAATCAAATCTTCGGCTCAAGATGTATGCAAGTGAAAATAAACTCATTCAAGTTAAAAACAAATAATTCAAATAGCATACAAGTATGTGATTTCTTTTGGGCACTCGAATTAATTCAAATTCGATTTAATCGTCCCATTCATTCAATCGTCGTCTTTTTACTTTTTCAAGTTCGTCGGGGATTCAAATCTGAAAATAACAACGAACTCAATCAAAATCGAATCGAATCAAAACAAGCTATACAAGAAGTTCAATACTATACCGTTCTTCAATTCTCGAATCGATTCAACTTCCAAGTTCGATCCAAACCCGAATCTTTCAACTCAAATCTGAAAATATGAAATACGAATTCTATATAAATCTTCTAACTCAAACAAACCCGGAAATCAAACCGAATAATAATACCGATAATCCAAAACTCGATTTCGACAGCATAACGGCTATAAACGGTCAATCCAAAAATCAACAAACATCATCAAACAACTCAAACTATCTCATATCATCCTCCAATCCTTCAAAACACAGCAAATCTCAACAATATTTCAAGACCCATTTTTGAAAATATGCTCCAAAAATCATATAAAATTCAAACTTTGTTCTTTTTCCGAACCGACTTCGAATACACGATCTATTCTAGCTCAAGCACAACATACTCGAAGATTATCAAATTCTAACAACCCAACAAAATTCAAAGTTCGTGGATCGTAACAAAACTTACGTCAGAATGAAGCCCTTGTTGCGGTGATCATGAAACTCAACTCGGAATCAAAATCTTACGGTCGGATCGTGCGAATCGGATGGAAGAAAAGCTTGAAGAAATCGGTCATGGCTTCTCGGTTCTGTACGTGCGAAAGGAGAGGGAAAGGAGAGGGATGAGTGAAGTGATGGAGGAGGAAAGTTGCAAGGATAGTAATAATATAAGTCAAGCTTTGACTTGGTTTATTCCACAATTGCAACTCGGTCCCTGAATTATCAATTTAAATCGATTCAATCCCGGCTCAATTAATTCCCATCAATTCAATTCTAATAATTAAATAAATTCCACTAATCCCAAAATAATTAATTTCAGGGCCTTACAGCCGGTGTTGTATGGGATGATACTGAGCAGCTTCTTGAGTTGAGAGGCCATATAAAAATTGTCGGGGCATTGAAACGAGATAAGAAGAAAAAGGCGGCAAGTACTTCTGAACCACCACAGCCTTTTGAGCCATTACCACACTTTGATCCAGTCCCTCCTCATTTGAAAGCTCCTATGTCATTACCGTCGCATCCGTCCGCTGAGTATTCTACTCCTGATGATTCTAAGGTCGTGCTTGCTCAGATGAAGAAGAAGTCGAAGATGATGAGAGAACATATGACATTTATTCATGACTTCACTGCAGCTCTGGCTAGAAATTACCCTCCCAAGGATGTGCCTTATCCATCTCCTCCACAGTGGTCACCTGATGATACTGCTAATGCTGCACCGTCTTTCCATGGAGATGATGATGATGATGCCGAGTCCTGATCCTCGATGTCGAAGTTACGAGTCCCTTGTTCTTTTTATTGTTTTAAATCATTCAGGACAATGATTATACTAAGTTTGGGGGTGTATCAGTGTTTGATTTTGTTGTTTGGTTGATAGTTGATTAGTTGAGTTTTATTGTGTGCTTCATAGATAAATTTTTTATTTGGTATATGTTGTGATTGTTGAAGTGAATAAAGTTTAAAAGAAGTCGAGAAATAATTGGATAAATGGCCAATGATGAAAAAATATCCTCTCCCGAGCGAAATATTTCAAATAATATAACAATTAAATTAGTGATCAAGTAATTGAACGCAATCAAATCTAGAAAACACAATCAAACATACGGAATTCAATCAAATAAATCAAAAATTTGTAGAAGTTGTCTTATCTAAAGTTAGTTCATGATGAAAACTAAATAAAAACAAATCATGTTTATGAGTTTAGACATCAACTTTCAAATTTTAGGAAGAAAAATATTAAGAAGAACGAATCCAAAGTAGTGTCTCTGTCCCCAGATTGCACCATCTTTGTCTTCATCTTTGATCCTCTTGCTCGAATTATTCTCCTTGTTGTGTCGTAGATTTCTCTCCTCTCGTTCTCTTTTGTGTGCCTCTGTTTTGCTGCATATGTTATGATTTGTGTTGTGCGTGTTCTCTAGGTCCGATTACTCCTTTTTATATGTCCTTCAAGCCCATCAAATAAAGCCCAACAATTTGAGACTTTGAAAATTCGAAATTATGCACATCTTTCTTGCATAGGCGCAGCACCTAGGCGCTGCATTTTGTTCTTCCAGGGCGCAGCTGCACCATCCATCAGCGCAGGGGTGCTGCTCTGTTCTTGCATCGGCGTTCGAGAGCCCGGTTAATGACGCTAGGGAACCTTCTTATTTTGCAAACAGTGCAGGGGTGCCCGGCAAGCATCGTGGGTGCACTATTGCTTCTGGTTTTTGGTGCTTCTTCACATACAAACAAGCACGGGGGCGCTACTAAATCAGCGCGGGTGCACTAGTCAAGCTGACCCATTTTCTTGAGCTTTCTTTTCATCTTCCAATTTACTTTCCACCACCATTTTCATTTTCTTTTACACTCCATACGCAACATAAAACGTCGTACTTGCTTCGTATCCTTCAAAAGACAAAAACAAAAAAAAATACGCATAATACCACTCGGTACATCACAAAAGCCAATTCAAATCATATGCAAATTAAGTGCATAAATTGAATTTATCAAATAAAACCAAACTTATAATTTTGCTAGTCATGAGCAAAATAAACCATGCGGACAATAAAATAAATCACAGGAAGGCATGATACTTTGCAATACAATTGGTCTCAGACTTTTATATTCCATAATTCAGTCCATATGTCAATTAATTTCATCAAGAGTTATCGTGTGTGTGTGTGATTTTCCAATCTCATATACCCACCTAACTTTGATAAAATTATGCAATCAGTAAGCCTCATAAATTCATTATCTCCGCCCTCAAGTTTCAAGATGCAATAAACCAAGTTCAATCTTTATAAGCACAGATCAAAAGGACTATTTCGATTATCATCGTTTCAATCAATGTAGGAGAGAAATCATGTATCCAATAATATATCAGGAATAATCAAAGAATCGGGATTATAGCAAAGGGATTGGTTTAAATTGTCCTTTTATATTTCGGAGTGGAAATACGAGTAGCAAAAAATAATATTTGTGTTGCCAGATTTTGTGTCCGACTTCCTTCTACACCATACATTCTCCTTCTTTATAGTCTTGTGTTTGATTGGATTTCAATGCTTTTTTTTCTCTTCAAGGCCTCCCCTCACCTTTATTTCTTCGTCATTACATTTTTTTCTTTGCAACTTTTTAGTTATTTAATTTGATTTGTACTTCCATGAATATAGAGTGGCTAAAAAGGCTCAATTGATTAAAAAAAACAAATGGCTAAATCACTTCTGTGTTTACAAAAATCTACCTCAGGTTCAAGAAAAAATAACAAGAGTTGAGAACTAATTCTTCTAATCCATATCACAAATCCACATAATTGTTCTGTAATTGTCAAGAGTATCGAAAATCATGGAATTCGTGCATATGAGTGAGAACTCAAGATTAAATATATCTAACACTGACTTTTTGATATCTTTTTCTGCACAATTATTTTCATCATCACAAGCCAACACATTTGCATAATCATGCCTTTGACTCACCAAAACTCAATAAACTCAAGCATATACCAACTCAACTTTCAATTTTTTTTTTCTTACACACCCCCCAAACTTAAATGCTTGCATTGTCCTTAATGTACAGTAGTAAATAAAAAAACCAACATGTACCTTGGGCACTGAGCGTCAGTAATCGACACCATCTTGATTATCCACTGCTTCATTTTTCAGGGGTGGCACCAAAGCTCTTGCAGCTTCGCACTTTTCATCTACACAAATCAAAATTATTATCGATGCCTAGTCTCCTCTTGAAAAAAAATAAAAGAAAAACAACTAAAATAAATTCAAAAATAAATCAAATAAAGGATACTAGCTTTGGTTGCCTCCCAAGAAGCGCTTAGTTTATAGTCCATAACCTGACAATAGCTGATCCTAGCCCGTTATTGCCACTTTGTTGTAGGGTTTTCCCTTATATTTCACCCTCCAAACATACTCAACAAACCTTTTTTTGAACTTTGCTTTCTTTTTCTTCTTCTTTGGAACCTTCGAATCCTTCTTCCTTGCAAATTGTACTGCACTCGTTGCAGCTTTCCATCTTGTTTGCTTGCTCGATCATGAAAACCTTCTCTGTGGATCAATTTTTAACCTCCTTGAATACAATAAAAATTACTTTCTCAGCTTCAACGCCCATTGTCAATTTTCCTTTTTGAAAATCTATCTTGGAATAAGCAGTAGCCAAAAACGGTCTCCCCAAGATCAATGTGAGCGATAATCCATATCTAGCACCACAAAATCCGCATAGCAACTGAATTATTTATTCCTTGACTGTCGATGTAAGTTGAAAAACAAATGAAATTTGCAGAAAATGACAACTCATAGATTCTAAACACTTGGTAGAAAAATGAAATACAAAACTAAAAATATGAGGTAGACTGAAATGAAGAACACTATGGGATGTTTATGGATGTTCAAAGAAATAAATACTTTTACGTTAACCATTCTTCCCAGCAGGAATATTTACACTAGAAGACTTTAAATTTTACAACCTTTTGGAAAATTCCGATCTAAGACTAGGACTTACCACACAGCCTATCTCAAACCTCATAGCAAATACAACAAAAACAGTCTTAGATTGAATTTAATATAGAGTGTTTACAACTCGAATTCAAATGCACAAAGTGATCCTTCAATGATATATGATATCTTTGATTGTGTGATTTGAGTTCTTGATTAGTTTTGCTCGATGAACTTTGAAATCTTTTTCGTAGACTGTTCAATAAGGCGAGTTCGAGTGTATGACTTGCTAGAGCTTTCCAAAACTGATCTTGATGCCTATTTTTAGGCTTGGGTGCCAATGATCATACTTTTTAAATAATATCTAATATCTTCAAATTTTTCTCGTTGCATTGTTTGTATTGCCACGTCACCATTCTCTACCGCAATTGAACATTTTGAGTGCGCGGTGATTGTTTTAGAAATTTTAGAGTACAGAGACTTTATCTGCTGAGGTAGACTAACAATTAACTGAATATTCTTGGAATTTTGTTAGACCATCTGCGCGAACTCCAATTAATTGATGAAAGATGTTTTGTAGCATAAAGGTAGACTGACTTTGTGTACTTCATTTTGGTGATGAGAATAGTTTGGTGATAAGAGCAGTTCAGAAACTTGAGTGGTTTGGTGCGGCAAACTACTGTCACTAAACAGTTTGGGTAAGTAAATTGTATTAACCTTTTAGCAATTTTGGTTGGAGAGCAGTTTACTTTGCCGATTCAGTTCAGTGATGCAGTTTTGGTATGCATTTGACTTAATTTCACAAAAACAATGAAACTAAAATTCCTCAACACTACCTTTATAAACATTCGTCGCTAAGCACAATTAAATAGAATTATTTAAACTTACCTATGTCCCACTGTAAACCAAATTTGAGATTTTTAGTACCATAAGTGAAAGTTCAACTACATGTTTACATCAACTCGTACATAAAGCTCAAAGGTTAACTTTAATGTTCATCTCCCAAATACAACGATTACATTATACCTCAAATTGACTAATTACCCATGCTTGTACAATCCAATATTTATTCTCAAACATCTGAAAACTAAAATTTATGTTCCCAAATTCATTTATTTAAACATAGATATTAAAATATCAACTTCAATAATAAACATAACTTAGTAACACAACCATGCGGACCCAAAAATCACATCATAAATTAACTAAGTTTCCTGTCTAAACTAAATCAACAATCATTTTCCTAGAGGTCATAACAACAAATACAAAACACAATCATTATCAACTGAGATATGCCATACAATGAAGGCATGCAAGAGAACAATCAAATGTCATACTACATTCCTTATGATGTAAGTGCATTCTCAAAAAGAAAATAATCCTTGTCATAATGCCCATAGTCAAATCTCACCCAACAATTGTATGCCAACACAGGACCTTTCAACAAAATTAATAGAATACGAAGCAGGTTGACTTAAATCCCAAAATCAAGTTTAATTTTTGTATCTTTTTTTTCTAGTGTGTTTTTTATAGAATTTGTTTGGAAGTGAAATGGCGATCCCTATGGAATTAACTAGTAATCAGATAGATATGCAATTAATTCCTTTTGAAGAAATAAGAGAAGAATTGCAAAAGCTGAAAGGTGAAGTAGAAGGACGATGTCCTGGATTCATATTGGATCAATCCAAATAATGATCAAAGCTAGTTTCAAATAAGGAATAGATTCACCCATAGACATCGTCGTATGCGATAAAAGAATGGAAAATATACAAGACGCTGTTCTGGGAACTATCTCAGGAAATTTATGTGCAGGAAAAAGTGTAGGAGTTATTTATCCAAGAATAGCCTACAATTTAGCTGACAAAGACTTTAGTCATGCCTTGATGTTACAACAAAATTTCAAGAAAAAATGATTAATGAAGAAAGGTAATAGATCATATTATATTACATATCAAATTTCATATTTTCTTTCTAATACCCACCATTCAGAATTATTTATTAGAAATTATTTTATTGAAATCCCTGAGATTTTCGGAAGATTTGCTCAAGCAATCTACCCAAAAAGGATCAAGCTTCTCTAAATTCAGGAAACAGACATTCAGATTCAAGACAAATCGGTTCTATACAGAGATCTTAAAATAGAACCCCGAAGTTTATCCTTCCAGGGTGACCAAATGACGATTCGAAGATGGGAAAAGTTTCCTATACAGGAAATTCCACCAGAAGAAAAAGAGTTTTCCATAATGGGAAAACTTAGATCTCCAGAAGGATGGAAAGAAATCAAAATATTATTTGAAATTACAAGTCATATGAACTAATTCCCTTGTAACTCGATTTGCTATTTAGAACAGAATGAAAGAGGAACTTGCCAAGGATTGATAAATATTGGTGAATTGGAAGTTCAAATTGGGGGAATTCCAGGAAAAAAAAGTAGAACAGCTAATTCTTGGCTTAGAATTCCATGAGGACCATAAACCATGAAAATTCCTTGAAAGAGGAATAGAGTTTATGTAAAAAGAAAAAAAACTTGTAGAATTCAATAAGAATTCTACGAGATGGCAAACCAAGAAAATTGGGTAAGGGATAATCCCCTAACTTGATTTGAGAACTTTGTTCACAACAGAAAAAGAGACAACTCTTGAAGTTAGTGGATCATGAACATGATTTACTAGAACGCATTGAAGAAGTAGAAAAGAGTAATCATACTTTACCTACTGAAGCCTTAGAAATATTAAGGCTAAATAGTCTTAATCGTGTAGTAGCCCGTACCCAAAATCAGTGATTAAGTGTTAATCAATTCATTAATCCTACTAGTTAAGAGTAAATGTGATTAAGGGAAACTCTTAATGGGTTAACGGAGTCCGGATTTGGATTCAGAACACTTGAAAATGGTTTGAGGGTCATCGAGTTCGGAGGCTCCAAAGTCAAGGTTCGGACGGTCCGAAGTCAGGGTTCGGACGATCCGAAGAGTGGTTCGGACGCTCCGAACGTGCTACCAACAGTCGTCATGGATGACGTCATTATGATGACATAAGCAATGATGTAATATTGAGTTCGGATGATCCGAAGTCCAGTTCGGATGATCCAAACATGTTCGGAGGCTCCGAAGTCAGTTCGGAAGGCCCGAACTCCGTCTATAAATAGGGGGTGCCGAGCTCACATTTGAGTGCATCAATTCCTCTCTTCTCTCTCGATTCCTTAGCCTTCTAACTCAGATCTAGGGAATTCTAGACATATCGTTGGGAATCTGGAAGTTGCATAGCAGTCCAGGCGTCGTAGCGAAGCTGTGACCTAGTTTTGAGGCACTCGACAGCAAAGGACTAACGACGGATGAAGGTATAGCTTTTGCTTCCTATAAATATTTAGGAGTATGCAATAGCTTAGTTAAGGCTTTTAGAGCACTATAATGACAGTAGTATCATTTGGCAGTGTAGAGCAGACTATAGGCGTGGACCTAGAGTTGGTAGAGCTTGTACTGATTTGAGGTACGGAAGTACTGTTCGAGATATCCTGACTGAGTATGCATGTATTATGTGACTGCATGGTTTATATGTCATTGATTTATGCTGCATTCATTTGCATACTGAGCTATCTCCTTCGAGATGTCTGTTAGTAGGGTTTTTCCCTATCCTGTTAGTGGTTGGACTTCCATCAATTTGGGTCCGGCATATCCACTAGTATTATGGTATGGGAGCCACCTCCTGAAGAGACGGCACAGCGTGCTACAAACCAGGGCCCGGTCTGTCTCTGTTATCTGATCCTTGACCTCGAGTTTATAGGGAGTTCACTTTGCATGCATGTATACTCATACTTTCGTGCTGAGCATTTTATGCTCACGTCTCGTACTCTGTGTTTCTAGACACCCTATTCCATGGGGCAGGTTTGCGATTGGACGAGGCGGGTGGTTCCAAGAGGGGCTAGGCAGTGGTTGGCTAGCTGGAGCTTCGTCTAGGTTTATTTCTGTTGTTTTGGGTTGATACATCTTTCGATTTGGTTGTATAATCTATTTTGGATATTTACAGATTCCTTGCCTTGGGATTGTAATTTTAGTAATGTTTTCGTAGTTTATTCTGATATCTGTTTATTAAGTTAATTGCATGCCTAAGTTCTGTTTAGTAGGTGATCCGGGTAAGGGTCACTACATTTATGGTATCAGAGCATGCAAAGTATTCTTGGGATTTAGATTATACATAAAGATAACCGTTAGGTTAATTTTGTAGATGGCAAATCGTGACGACCAGAGTTCTCATGGCAGTATTGGTGGGCATTGGGGTGATGCCGACCGGGAGCCTCGTCGGGAACGCCGCCATCGTCATCGAGATGAGAACCGTTTTAGTGTTCGTCGATTCTTGCAGACGGGGCCTAAGCCCTTGGTTGGAGGTGAGTCTCCGGAGGATGCGGAGAACTGGTTAGACTGCATGGAGACGACTTTTTAGACTTTCCAATGCACCAAGGAGCAGAAGATGGAGACCCTGGGTTATCTTCTGGATGGACGTGCGCGCAGGTGGTGGAGGTATACTTCTGCACCTGGGCCGAGTTCCGCACAGCTTTTCAGAAGCTGTATTTTCCTCCTGCACTCCGTCAGTCAAAGGCGGGCGAGCTACTGAGTCTACGACAGGGAGCCATGTCTATTGATGAGTATAAGCAGAAGTTCTTTGATCTGCTATCCTATTGCCCCGATATTGCTGACAACTCTGGGATGAAGTATAATCTGTTTCTTCAGGACCTTAACCCTGAGATCCACGACCGTGTGGCGGTTGGCGACGACATGTCCTACGAGGGTTTGGTGGGCCGTTGTCACCAGGTGGAGGACAGCATTCGGCGGAATAGGTCTTTCTCTCAGTCGAGACCAGCTAGTTCTTTGGGTCCCCGTGCCCAATCTATCAAGAAGTCCGGATCTACTTCTTCTTCCTCTGGCTCTACTGGTGTTGTCCGTTTCGTTAAGAAGGACAAGTGTGATCATTGTGGGAAGAACCATCCATCCGACAAGTGTCGTAGAGCTCCTGGAGCTTGTTTCCGTTGTGGAGAGACTGGTCATATCCGGAGGGATTGTCCACTATCTGGGGGAGGTGGTTCTGGTTCTGGTTCAAGATCTGGTTCTCAGGCCACCGTTCAGCAGAGGTTGCAGGGACAGCCTGCTGGGAGTTCTCATTTGAGGCCACAAGCTTCTGGCCAGGTGTTTGCCCTGAGACATGATCAGGCAGTGTAGGAGAATGAGAAAGTCATTGCAGGTACATCTTTGCTTTATGGTATACCTGCTCTTGTACTTATTGACACTGTTGCATCTCATTCCTTCATTTTTGCACGTTTTGTTAAGAGACATAAGTTACCATGCATTTCACTAGATGTAGTGATGTCTGTTTCTACTCCGACGGGCCAATCTGTTTTGGCTAAGCGTCTAGTTATGGGTTGCCCTTTAGAGTTAGAGGGGAACATTCTGTTAGCGAATCTCATGGTTCTTGCGATGGACGACTTTGATTGCATTCTGGGAATAGACATGTTGACTACCTATCGAGCTTCAGTGGTGTAGTGACCCGTATCCAGAATTAACGATTAATGAATAATTAATCGTGTAATCATGTTTAGATTAAGTAAAACATGATTAATAAAATTTCAAATGGGTTAACGGAGTCCAGAAATGGATCCAAGACACTCAAAAATGGTCGGGAAGGTTCCAAGGGTTCGGATGGTTCGGAGGCTCCGAACTGGATCGGAGGATCCGAACCAAAGATCGGAGGATCCGAACGGGTTCGGAGGATCCGAACTCGGATCGGAGGCTCCAAAGATAATGCGTCATGGGTGACATCATTGATGGGACTTCGAAGGATCCGAAGTCAGGATCGGAGGATCCGAACAGGAACGGAGGCTCCGAAGTCAGGAACGGGGGATCCGAACTAGTTCGGAGGATCCAAAGTCGAGTTCGGACGGCCCGAACTTCGCCTATAAATAGAGGTCCGAAATTTCATTTTCAACTCGCACCTCTCCTTTTTCTCTCTCAATTCCTAGGCCTTCTTACTCAGATCTAGGGAGTTCTAGGCATCCTATTGGGAATCCGGAAGTGGCATAGCGATCCCGATGTCGAGGCGAAGATGTGCCTAAGTTTTGAGGCAATTGTCATCAGCGGGCTGACGACGGACGCAGCTATAGCTATGGTCTCCTTAAATTATTTAGAAGTATGCAATAGCTTAGTTAAGGCTTTTAGAGCTTAAATAATGATGCATGGATATTTGCATTGTAGAGTTGATGATATGCTGGGAACCTAGAGTGGGACTGCTAGGACTGCCTGTAGTAAGGTACGTAAGTATAGACTGAGATAGTCAGCTGGTTTGCATGCTTATATATTGCATTTGTGTGTCATATTATTATGCAACATGTGCATATCATATTGTGTCTGTCCATCTTGTGAGATGAGCCATGTAGGGCCGCTCAGCCCTGTCTGGATGGGTGATGTCTAGGGCCCAGTGACTGACGGGTCATGGGTAGCTAGCATCGGGGGACATGGTCCACGTCCTGTAGGAATGAGCAGTGTACGCAGGGTTTGCTCCCCGGGTTATACCACTCATGTCCTAGGTGCCATTACTGAGCAGCTATATAAAGTTATCCCAGATATGGATACCCTATCATTTGCATGAATCATATTTGTATGTTTTACCCAGTGCTTTGGTATTGAGCTTAGAGCTCACGTCCAGTCTTTTCTGTGTATCTGGACACCCCATTCAATGGGGCAGGTGTAGGTGCAGGATTGAGTACCAGGAGCTTGGAGTAGCCAGTGACCAGTGAAGACAGCAGGATTAGCTGTAGGTTTTGACTTTAGGGTTTATTTATTCGATTGAGTTGTATAATCGAATTTATTTAACCGGTTGTATTCTGTCGGTCTGTTTTTATTTAAGTCTTCCGCAGCGATTTATTTAATGCATGATTAATTATGCTCTTAACTCTGATTAGATAGCGGATCCAGGTAGAGTCGCTACACTTTTTGGTATCAGAGCATATGCATGCAAGAGACATGGGATATAGTAAAGAGACTTTGGGTTATCCTTATAGGATTGATTAGACCTTGGAAGAGGTGATGATGCGGCAATTATTTTGCCCAGAGACTATCATCATAGGCAGGATTTTTGAAGATTTGGCTTATGTGATTCGAGCAAGTGCGGACAGGAGTGATGGATCGTGTCCGAGTTTTCAAGATTTATACTCAGGTGGATCCTAGTTTTGGATCGAGTACCAGATGCCAGAGGCAGTGGCAGAGGATTGGATGGGACGCACTTGATGTTTGCATCTGTATCGTCCGTACCATGATGACACTACTCTGAAGATTCTCCACTAGTATTTGGAGAGATTGTCAGATAGACCTTTACCAGGGAATGCCTCGAGTGCCTAAGGCACGACAGGTTTCGAGCGTAAGGTCATTAAAGTCATGCAGAACATAGTTTTGCCGGTATGCTTGTACCAATGTGTTCGGTAGGAACACGGGAAACTTCATGTTCAAAAGCGTGATATGAATACAAGAAGAACGCTGAAGGTAGATCGTGAGCAGAAGGGGTCGACTGACATGCACTGACGCAGAGCATAGCTTGTTAGCTATCACGAGCCATTTCTCCAGAGTTCTTCGTAGGAGGACATGTAGAGAGACTTGGTCGGGAGTATGCTTGTATCGATGCGTGTGTCGATTAGAAGCTTCATGCTCAAGAAACGAAGACTAGTACGATGATTTAAATACTGTATTGATGTAGTTGTAAACAGTATTTCAGTTGTAATGAATCATCATACTTTGGTTGTATCATTTCAAGTTCGATTGTACATTTCATTGTATTTTGAATACTGTATGTATTACATGAGATTGTAATAAAGAGAATTGTACATAACTTGAAATAAGTGATACATGTTTTATTTAGCCAGCAATTCGTGGATGATTGCATGATTGTGCGGAAGTTTGGATTGGGTTTATTTGATTAGTGTTCAACTATTGCAGCTCATGGGATTTGAGTGAGCCGACTGTGACTGTTAGACTTGTGGTTAGTCTAGGCGTTTTCCTAGGATTGACCTAGTTAGTCAGTGGACTATGTTAGTGCCAGCGATGAGTGGACTCATCTAGAGGCATTAAGGGTATTGTTCGGTTTAGAACATTTGGGCTTTGTTCTAGGTTGTTTCCTTGAGAATAGTAGGTTGTCTGACCTTTGTTAGGTTGAGGCTTGTGATGATGGGTTTTCATCGGGATACCAGGTCCAGTATATGCCGAGAGTTGTGGACTATGACCAGGACTAGACGTGATGGGGCGCGACCCTATGCCAGTATTACTCTGGGAGTCTTGGTACTTCAGAGGTTACCCGGGAGCCTTGTGCTTCAGGAGATGGCGGTGGGAAGGCTACTCAGTCTAGGGATTTGATGACAGTCACGACGAGGTATGACCTTGGATTAGATATCAGGTTTGATATCGATGGTTTGATATCATCTAGTGTGCCAAAGATATAGTTTGAGTGTTCTGCTATGGGAACCAGTCATGGAGGGATTTTCTTGACAAATGTGTACTCTGAGCATATAGGTTTTAACCTTTAAGTTACTGCTAGATGTGCAGATCTAGTAGGTGGATGGATTCTACCAGCGATGGCTATGGGTTGTCATCAGAGTTGTGGTTAGAATTTCCTTGTGATAGGAATTATCCAAGATATTGGATGGGATGTTGTTACGAGACTTTGACTCGAATACGAGGACTACACCATGATGATTGGGGATATCATCTGACTAGTATCATATTAGAAATATGATTGGATTCTCCTGATATGAGACTTATTCAGGAGGGGAGATTGAAGACTATCTGAGACGTTGACTCGGAGGTGAGTATTTCCAGCGATGTTAGTCTTTCATCAGTAATGGGGTTGTATCAGACGCTAAGGATTGTATAAGACTAATTGAGACATGAGGGAAGCGTGATGCCAGTATACACTTGGTGGTGATTCCAGGTGGGACATGGTGGTAGGCTACCTCGGTCTTAATTTGTTGAACAATCTTAGCGAGGGATATAATCAAGATTGTGTCCGAAGATTGTGGAAATCTTTGGGATTCTTTAGTTATTCTTCTTGGACTTGATGAGCCGTGGTGTTCATTCTGAATGAACGAGGTAAGGATAGTGAGTCCAGTGGTTGCGCTAAGTACTGCCTGATATTTTCAGAGATTGAGCGTAGGATTTTCCATGGGATGGAATGGGCTTAGTTTATCTTAATGTTTGCCTTGGGTGAACAAGACAACGATTAGTAGTGCTAAGGTGGCACGGGATCTGTGCTAGTGACTACTAGTGGTTATTGGCAAACTCTGTCAGAGTTAGGATGATTAAGTTCAGAATACAAAGCAGCGGTAAGTAGTGCCGAAAAGGCGAAGGACTTGTGCCAAGTAAAATACTTATGTACTGTGATCTGACACCGTTTGGAAATGGTTCTTTGCGGCAGCTGAGCCATGGTTATTGACCGAGCCATGTAGGTTTAGATGATCAGTGGTTGTCTGATCGAATGAGCGCGACCATCAGTAGTTCGACGAGATCAATAGGGTAAATCCAATCAGTGATAATTTGGATAGAGCAATCGAAGAATACTTGGGGTAGTATTTTGTCGCTTAGTGCTTAGGATATGAGTACTTGGTACAGTCTCAGAGCATTCGACAATTTGGATGATTTAGAATCTCCAGGTTTGCCAGAGACGAATCTATCGAAATATTGCAAGTGGACTTGTATGATCAAGTTAGGTGCTAACTTGACAGTGGAGACAAGCAAGTGAGTTGGTAGTTTCCAGTATAGTTCATTCTTGTTAAGAAGGAAGTTGATATTGATCCAGTTAATTGCTTAGTGATAGCAATAGGTCAGGAAAGGATCATGTTGGTTTTTCATGTGAGAGTTTTCCATTGAACAACAATAGTGAAGATTGTTGACCGGACATTTCGGTTAAGTGAGGGTATCTATGTGTACCTTTGTGGTTGGATCCGACGAGTAGCTGGAAATGCTAATGGACATTAGCAAGAAAACATCATTTGTCTGATCTATGTGACATTAGCTAGGATCTGATCCTCGAGATCTAGCAGGATGTGTCACTAGTCTTCTAGCATGTGATGAACGATGTCTCTGAAATGACAGAGATAGTAGAAATTCGACTTAGTAGCCAACAAGAGTGTTGTGGGAATTGAAGATTTTGCAAGATCGGGAAGGATCAGGTTTGTTCTTTTCAAGCCGTGAGTCACATCCGTGCGGACTATTTGTCAAGTATATTGCGCTTTAGAAATGGACGATAGTCGAACGTGTGTTAGGCGACAAGTAATTTGGTAGCAAGCGAATTGCGATATTCCAGGGATGACGTGTTCATCAGGAATCTTCGTCTTTTCAGTGCTAAGGATGATGCGTTCAGCAAGGGAGCGATTTGACTATTGAGAATTCGTTGGGATTTAGTTCCAGGTTCAGTATGTTCAACCTTGGGAGGTTGGTATGAGCTAATGGTATTATTAGAGACTCTGAGTTGAGTTATACCAGGTGCAATGACTGTCTAGTTTCGAGACGGAATAGGAAGCGTTTCCATATGTCTGTGCACTGTGGAAAGTCCCAGTCGAGCATATTGGTGGAAGCTTGCCTTAGTCTTGATGTGTGTACAGTGGTTGCGAGTATATATGACTATCAAGAGGATGTCCAACGATTGGGATTCATGGGTGAATGACCTATGATCGAGATGGTATAGATCATCAGAGGCGTGATGACTTCCATTGCAATGTATGCGTGATTTCGTAGGCCAATGGCTAGGAGATGACGTAGCACCATGAATTGAAAGTGATGATAGTTATCATCAGGGCACAGTTTTGAGGTTATACTAAGAAACGTGGACAGCAGAATGTACTAGACATGATGGTTTAAGTTTCCAGTATTCCTTGGGAAGCTGGTTGTGCTTCAGGGAGAGTGGGGAGGGTAACCAGTCTAGGGAACATTGTGAGCAGTTACGTTGAAGTATAGACTTGAGTCCACTGGATTATCTTAAAGCGAGATTCATGTTAGAATGTGTCAACACAATGTTGGAAATAGTGTTTCCTAACTAAAGGTGTTGAGCACCAAGAGCTTTTGGAACCATTAGGTGGTTAGATGCAATTAGTGATTTGACGAATGTCGTAAGACAGCCAGATTATGACTTGGTCTTTCGCTAGTATAAGACTTTTCCTTGGGACGATGATCTCGATCAAACAGGTGTTTGTATCCTTTGTGGTCAGGAAGATCGTGGTCCGAGTGAAAGATGTATCAGTGTTACGATACGCTAGCGCTAGGGAAGTTCGAATGTCGACCAGTAGCGCAGTAATTTTCAGCTGGGAAAATGTTAATGCGGTTCATCATTAATGAAGCTTGCAAAAAATTCGACGAGAGTCTGAGAGTGTCGGAAGCTATTTCGACCAGACACTCGAGCAAGGGTTTCTTGTACGTTCTCGAGGTTTTACCCTAGATTTCGAAGAAGAAATCTTTTAAGGGGGGAGAATGTAGTGACCCGTATCCAGAATTAATGATTAATGAATAATTAATCGTGTAATCATGTTTAGATTAAGTAAAACATGATTAAGGAAATTCCAAATGGGTTAACGGAGTCCAGAAATGGATCCAGGACACTCGAAAATGGTCGGGAAGGTTCCGAGGGTTCGTATGGTTTGGAGGCTTCGAACCGGGTTAGGAGGCTCCGAACTGGATCGGAGGATCCGAACCAAAGATCGGAGGATCCGAACGGGTTCGGAGGATCCGAACTCGGATCGGAGGCTCCGAAGATAATGCTTCATGGGTGACATCATTGATGGGACTTCGGAGGATCCAAAGTCAGGATCGGAGGCTCCGAACAGGAACGGAGGCTCCGAAGTCAGGAACGGGAGATCCGAACCAGTTCAGGGGATCCGAAGTCGAGTTCGGACGGCCCGAACTTCGCCTATAAATAGAGGTCCAAAATTTCATTTTCAACTCGCGCCTCTCCTTTTCCTCTCTCAATTCCTAGGCCTTCTTACTCAGATCTAGGGAGTTCTATGCATCCTATTGGGAATCCGGAAGTGGCATAGCGATCCCGATGTCGAGACAAAGATGTGCCTAAGTTTTGAGGCAATTGTCATCAGCAGGCTGACGACGGACGCAGGTATAGATATGGTCTCCTTAAATTATTTAGGATTATGCAATAGCTTAGTTAAGGCTTTTAGAGCTTAAATAATGATGCATGGATATTTGCATTGTAGAGTTGATGATAGGCTGGGAACCTAGAGTGGGACTGCTAGGACTGCCTGTAGTAAGGTACGTAAGTACAGACTGAGATAGCCAGCGGGTTTTGCATGCTTATATGTTGCATTTGTGTGTCATATTATTATGCAGCATGTGCGTATCATATTCTGCCTGTCCATCTTGTGAGATGAGCCATGTAGGGCCGCTCAGCCCTATCTGGACGGGTGATGTCTAGGGCCCAGTGACTGACGGGTCATGGGTGGCTAGCATCGAGGGACACGGTCCACGTCCTGTAGGAATGAGCAGTGTACGCAGGGTTTGCTCCCCGGGTTGTACCACTCATGTCCTAGGCGCCATTACTGAGCAGTTATATAAAGTTATCCCATATATGGATACCCTATCATTTGCATGCATCATATTTGTATGTTTTACCCAGTGCTTTCGTATTGAGCTTAGAGCTCACGTCCAGTCTTTTCTGTGTATCTGGACACCCCATTCGACGGGGTAGGTGTAGGTGCAGGATTGAGCACCAGGAGCTTGGAGTAGCCAGTGACCAGTGAAGACAGCAGGATTAGCTGTAGGTTTTGCCTTTAGGGTTTATTTATTCGATTGGATTGTAGAATCGAATTTATTTTACAGGTTGTATTCTGCCGGTCTGTTTTTATTTAAGTCTTCCGCAGCGATTTATTTAATGCACGTTTAATTATGCTCTTAACTCTGATTAGATAGCGGATCCGGGTAGGGTCGCTACAAGTGGACTGCTATCAGAGATTAGTACGCTTTCATCCGGAAGGGAGTGAGAGCTGGTTTTACTATGGTGAGGGAGTGCGACCCCCGATGCCCTTGGTATCAGCTTTGAGAGCCTGTCGAGCTCTAGATTCTGGCGGGGAAGGTTACCTTATCTATGCAGTTGATTTGTCCGCTGAGAGCGTTGGGATAGAGAGTATTCCGGTCGTGGATGAATTTCCAGATGTATTTCCTGATGAGCTTCCGGGTTTTCCTCCTGTTAGGGAAGTCGAGTTTGGCATAGAGTTGATGCCGGGTACTTCGCCTATTTCTCGAGCACCGTATCGTCTGGCTCCGTCAGAGATGCGTGAGTTGAAGAATCAGCTACATGATCTTTTGGACAAGGGTACATTCATCCTAGTGTATCTCCTTGGGGAGCTCCTGTTCTCTCCGTGAAGAAGAAGGATGGGTCTATGCGGTTATGCATTGACTATTGGCAGCTGAATCAAGTCACTGTGAAGAACAAGTATATGTTGCCTCGTATTGATGACTTGTTTGATCAGCTGCAGGGAACTTTAGTTTACTCCAAGATCGACTTGAGATCTGGGTATCATCAGTTGAGAGTCCGAGATTAGGACGTAGCCAAGACTGCATTCCGTACTCGCTATGGGCATTACGAGTTTCTTGTGATGCCATTTGTTTTGACTAATGCGCCGGCTATATTCATGGACCTGATGAACCGTGTTTTCCGGGAGTATTTGGACAAGTTTGTCGTGGTCTTCATTGACGACATCTTGGTGTATTCACGTAATACGGAAGAGCATGTTTCTCACTTGCGGTTGGTACTGCAGACTCTTCGAGATGAGCAGTTGTACGCCAAGCTGAGCAAGTGTGAGTTCTGGATGGATCGAGTGGTCTTTCTTGGCCATATCATATCCAGGGAGGGGATTTCTGTTGATCCAAGCAAGATTGAGGCAGTGCTTAATTGGTCGCGTCCGACGACGGTTGCTGAGATCCGTAGTTTTCTGGGTCTAGCAGGTTATTATCGTCGCTTCATTCTAAACTTCTCTCAACTAGCTCGACCTTTGATGCAGCTTACCCGCAAGGGTGTGGATTTCGAGTGGTCCTCCGAGTGTGAGGAGAACTTCTGTGAGCTTCGACGGTGGTTGACTTCTGCGCCGATGTTGGCATTACCGTCAGGATCTGGAGGGTATGTGGTATACACTGATGCTTCTCTTCAAGAGTTAGGTTGTGTCCTGACTCAGAATGGGCATGTGATTGCATACTCTTCTAGACAGCTGAAGCTTCACGAGGACAACTACCCAGTCCATGATTTGGAGTTAGCAGCCATTGTGTTTGCTTTGAAGATCTGGTGTCATTATCTGTATGGCGAGAAATTTGAGATCTTCACTGACCATAAGAGTCTCAAGTATTTGTTCACTCAGGCGGAGTTGAACATAAGGCAGAGACGTTGGATGGACTTGCTTAAGGACTATGATTGCGAGATTAAGTACCATCCGGGAGCTGCTAATCTCACTGCTGATGCTTTGAGTCGCAAGGTGCGACTATCCGCACTTCAGACTTGTTCGATGTCTAGTGCGATCAGTGACTATTGTACTTCGGGATATACCTTCAAGCATAAGAAAGGTATGCAGAGTATCCAGATGTTTGCGATATTATCTTAGCCAGCTTTGTATTCGCGGATTCGAGATACTCAGATGTCTGATTCAAAGACCCAGCATTTAGCTCGTCTAGCTAACGAGGGTAGCTCGTCTGGATTTTACTATCAGTCAGATGGCTTTCTGTGTTTGTCTGGTAGGCTTGTGATTCCGCAGGATGAAGAGTTGCGAGAGGAGATTTTGTCTCAGGCGCATCGCACTAAGTTGAGTATTCATCTTGGGAGCAACAAGATGTACAAGGATCTACGTACTCGTTTCTGGTGGAAGGGAATGAAACGCAGTGTTTATCAGTTTGTTTCGAAATGATTGGTGTGTCAACAGGTCAAGGCAGAGCACCGATGACCTGGAGGATTGCTTCACAGTCTGCCTATTTCTGAATTGAAATGGGAGTTTATCACAATGGACTTTGTGACCCATTTGCCGATATCCCCGAGGAACTGTGATGATATCTGGTTTTTGGTGGGCCGACTAATCAAGTCAGCGCATTTCATTGCCTATAGCCGGGAGTACAATATGGATCGTATGGCTCGGTTGTACATTCAGGAGATCGTTCGACTTCATGGAGTGCCTGTGAGCATTGTCAGCGATCGGGACCCCAGGTTTACTTCTAGATTCTGGGGGAGTGTTCATCGTGCGATGGGTACTACTCTCAGTTTGAGTACTGCCTATCATCCGGAGACTGATGGTCAGTCAGAGCGCACTATCCGTACTTTGGAGGATATGCTTAGAGCGTGCGTCATGGATTTTGGTTCAGCCTGGCAGGATCATTTGCCATTGATCGAGTTCGCGTACAACAACAGCTATCATACTAGTATTTGGATGGCACCTTTTGAGGCGTTGTACGGGCGACGTTGTCGTACTCAACTCTTCTGGGAAGAAGTGGGGGAGAGACAGGCTGAGGGACCGGAGTTTATCCAGCAGGCGATAGACATTGTTGATCAGATCAAGAAACGGATTAAGACTGCACAAGATCGTCAGGCCAGCTATGCTAATACCAAGCGTAGGCCATTGCAGTTCGATTTCGGGGATAAAGTGTTTTTCAGAGTGTCACCTTTTCGCAAAATTCTCAGATTTGGCCTTAAGGGCAAGTTGTCTCCCAGGTTTATCGGTCCGTTTGAGATCTTGGAGAGCATTGGCGATTTGGCTTATCGACTAGCTTTGCCACCGCATCTTTCCAGTATTCACGACGTGTTCCACGTATCTCTGTTGCGACGGTATGTGGCGGATGAGTCTCATATTTTGCAGCGGTCTGAGGTTCAGGTGAGCAAGGATTTGACCTATGTTGAGAAACCTATTCGTATCCTGGATTATAAGGATAAGATTTTGCGGAACAAAGTCATTCCTCTGGTTTTAGTTCAGGGGCAGCGCCGAGGCACTGAAGAAGCTACTTGGGAACTTGAGGACAGGATGCGTGAAGACCATCCTGAGTTGTTTTAATTTCAGTTTGAGTTGTATTCAGTTGTAAACTCTGTAAGAGTTTGACTGGAATAAAGAATGTTTCTGATTTCTGTTTTACATTCCGTACTTAAGATCTGTTTTCGAGGACGAAACATCTTAAGTGGGGGAGAATGTAGTAGCTCGTACCCGAAATCAGTGACTAAGTGTTAATCAATTCATTAATCCTACTAGTTAAGAGTAAATGTGATTAAGGGAAACTCTTAATGGGTTAACGGAGTCCGGAATTGGATTCATAACACTTGAAAATGGTTTGAGGGTCATGGAGTTCGGAGGCTCCGAAGTCAAGGTTCGGACGGTCCGAAGTCAGGGTTCGGACGATCCGAAGAGTGGTTCGGATGCTCCGAACGTGCTGCCGACAGTCGTCATGGATGACGTCATTATGCTGACGTAATAAATGATGTAATATTGAGTTCGGATGATCCGAAGTCCAGTTCGGACGATCCGAACGTGTTTGGAGGCTCCGAAGTCAGTTCGGAGGGCCTGAACTCCGTCTATAAATAGGGGGTTGCCGAGCTCACATTTGAGTGCACCAATTCCTCTCTTCTCTTTCGATTCCTTAGCCTTCTAACTCAGATCTAGGGAATTCTAGGCGTCCCGTTGGGAATCCGGAAGTGGCATAGCAGTCCAGGCATCGTAGCGGAGCTGTGGCCTAGTTTTGAGGCACTCGACAGCAAAGGGCTAACGACGGACGAAGGTATAGCTTTTGCTTCCTATAAATATTTAGGAGTATGCAATAGCTTAGTTAAGGCTTTTAGAGCACTATAATGAAAGTAGTATCATTTGGCAGTGTAGAGCAGACTATAGGCGTGAACCTAGTGGCGGGTGGTTCCAAGAGGGGCTAGGCAGTGGTTGGTCAGCTGGAGCTTTGTCTAGGTTTATTTCTGTTGTTTTGGGTTGATACAGCTTTCGATTTGGTTGTATAATCTATTTTGGATATTTACAGATTTCTTTCCTTGGGATTGTAATTTTAGTAATGTTTCTGTAGTTTATTCTGATATCTGTTTATTAAGTTAATTGCATGCCTAAGTTATGTTTAGTATGTGATCCGGGTAAGGGTCACTACAGGATTACTGAGTTACAACACAGTTTATTAAAAATGACAGGGTCATTTAGTAATCTCTTTAAGTAAAATGACAACAATCCCTTTCTCCATATACATTCCAATTGAGATGTTGTACGAACAATATAAGGCTGAATACTTTGCAGCCTATATTGATTCAGGAGCAGAAATTTTCACAGCAAAAAGAGGCGTCTTCCCTGGGAATTGTGAAGAAGACATGCCAAAAATTGCTGGACGCGATTTCACTCGAAAGATTTTAATTCTTTGCAAAGGAATAAAACAAGCAGAGATTCTTATGGGCAGAGTAGGCCAGACACCTTGGTACAAGGTAAAGACACCACCCATATATTTCCATGATACTGGAGCTGATATCCTGTTAGGAAATAACTTCTTACAAATATTTAAGAAGTACACACAAGACAATGAGTCAAGAAGACTTATGTTCACTACGATTTGTGATCATAAAATTATCGTTCGAAGACTCAAGGTTGCCTTTTATCGACAGATTCCGATAAAGTTCCGCAGCCAGTGTGGTGATAAAGGACATCTTTTACACCCAAAGATGAAAGATTCCAGGAGGTTTGGGGAAACAATGTTAAAAATAACAACAGAACAAGAACCACAAATAGAGGATATGGATCTTCTCAAGGTAGCTCTAATTGATAAGTGTATATCTATTTGTGGTTCTTGTTCTGTTGTTATTTTTAACATGTACACTTAATTTATATATGATTTTAATTATTAATTGTTTGTTTCGAATAGATTTATGTGTGGGTTTTGTTGTTTTTGTGCTTGCAAAGAATTATTGAATTATTTTGGAAGAGAACAAAAAAATAAGAATTTGAGAAGGGAAAGGAATTAAAAGAATAAAAGAAAAGAACAGACAAGAAACGAGAAGGAAAGAGTTTGGGCTTTCTTAATGGGCTTCTTGTTTGCTCTTAAAAGAAGCGCTAAAGAGAAGAGAAACAAGCGCAAACGCGCAGCTTTTCGTGAGATTTAAAATTAGAAGGCAGAGACACATGCGCGCCCGCCTGGGATTGTGAAGCGCCCGCGCGACGGAAATCTGAAGTCGGGAATTTTTATCGGGAAGGAAACTTTAATATTTTATGGGATTTTTGCTGGGCTTTTATTGTAACGCTATAAAAAGTAATTTCTTATCAGATGGAGAAAAGGGTCTAGCCGCCACACACAAATCAGACGCATATCAGAGAACAGAGATCGTGATTGTTGAATCTTCGAAAGGAATTCTGGAGCTTAATTGAAGACGGAGCTCGATCGATCGGACACGGCGTCGACGATGGATTTGATTCTTATCTTTTATTTATTTAATTTTGAATTTATGTTTGGATTTATAAACATGTTTTGTGTTTATTTAAATTCGAGTATGAACTAATTTTTATAGTCTAGAGGTCGGATGGAACCTGGTGTAGACGCTTTCATGAATTTTTGATTTTTTTGAATTGAGTTTCTTCTAGATTAATTATTTTTCTAGAATTGATTGTCTTTTCAATTATCTGATCAATAATTGATTTGTAATATTTATTTGAAATCTGGCACTCGGGAGATGAGATTTTGAATAGGACCATTAGAAAATACACTGTTAATTATTTATATAACTCGAAAAAGTGTATAATTTTAACAGAGCTTTTAAAAAGAACATTGTTTTGAATTGATCACTGAATGTAGATTTTTAATAGGGATATTGGAATTGAATTGTAGTTGATATATTTTATTCGGCACTCGGGAGAGGGAATAATACACTTAAGTGTTCTTGGCTATTAATTGATTGAAATTCATGAAGATTAATTAATTAGGATTGACTGTTGTTGAAACCAGGTGAAATCTATACGTCTAGACCATTTTTCTCTGATTGATTTTTATCTGAAAGTTGTGTGCGTACTTTCAATAACTCGTTTGATTATTTATTTTTTTGCAAAATTCTCAAATATTGATTTTCTAGATAAAATTTAGACTATTTTAATTACAAGCACTAAATATTTTCATTTTACTCCCTGTGGGATCGATACTTGATTTTATCACTATATTAAAACTTGACACTCGTACGCTGATGGGCATGTTTGTGTTGCATATTTTAATATCATTGTGTTGTTATTTTGCATGCATTTATGTGTTTTAATTAAGCATTGTGTTCATATTTCATGTATCGCATCTACATTACATTCTCCCGTGTTTATTGTATAGGACGTAGCGTTTTGTCGAGAAAAAGATGGAAAAGCTTTTGCGCGAGAATGAATTACGAAGCAGCAATGATCCAAAAATCATATTTAATTTTATAGAAGTCAAAATCTGATCTTCACCGTCCAGAATAAATTCAAGATGTTTTGAAGCAGCTGTTGAAATTTCAGCTCAATCCGACGGCTAGATCTCCGGATATGAATTTTGAAAAATCGCTGCTCGCTGGGAGAAAAGTTGCTCGCTCGATCCGCAACATCTTGCGGATCGAGCCAGTCCAAAAAATATGAAAACACTAGGTTCGGAATTTTTGCTCGCTCGATCCGCAACATCTTGCGGATCGAGCGAGACGTGCTGTTCGGGAAAAATTCTGTAATTTAGGAATTTTTATTATTAAGGACTCTAGCCTTAATTAAAATAGATATCTCGAATTTTAGAGTGAAAGGGATGATTCTGAAGAACTCTTGACGGCTTGGAACGCGAAGAACAATCTGGCGGCTAGGTTTTATCTTTCTTGTTTTTAGATTTTAATTCTTCTTGTTTTTAGTACTTGGTTGAGGAAGACAAAACCATTGATTTAGTTTATTCATGAGATTTTGATTTTCAATGTCTGATTTTTATCAAGTATCAAGAATTATTCTGAATTGATTGATATGCTTGTGTATGAGATTTTTAGATTGGTCATCTTAGGATTTCATTATACAAACAAAAGATAAATTAGAATTCAAATCCTTAATTGTTTGAAACCTCTAATTTGCGAAGCATCTGCTTGTAATATTTTCTGCTGTTGAATTTATTATTTCGTAGGGATAATAATTGAATAGGCTAAATATAACCGATGGTGTTTGTATTGTCTAGTTTCGTCAGTTTTACTAGTTTGAATGCTACCATGGATTTAAATCTGATCGCTGGTATTGGGTTAGTTTATGGGGTAAGGGTTAACTTAGACTGCTGTTGTCTAGTTAACTAAAATTAAGGTGAGACTGGAATTAAATTTCCAATGACGAATATTTGATGAGATTAATTATTATTTTAGTGAATCGATGATTGATTGAATGAATATCAAGGGTGTAGTCGACCGATACCAAGTCTTATTTCTTATTGATTTTCTCAGTTAATTTTTAATCTTGCGTGATAGTGATAATTTAATTATTTAATTGCTAAGATTTTTAGTAATTAATCTCAACTCCAAAACCCCCTTTTATTTTAAAGAACACTTTTAAATTTACCTTTCCTCATGGGAACGATCCCTACTCACACTACTGCATTATTTGTTTATCTGATTGAGTCGGGTAATTTGGGCGTACGCGATAAGCGCTACCAAATTTTGGCGCCGTTGCCGGGGAAAGGCGTTTAATTTATTTGTGTTTTTTTTATTATTTATTATTATTCCTCCTAGTGCTACTCTGGTTTGTTCGAGCATGCAGGTGAATCTTCGGAAGAAGAAGAATTTCCATACGACCCAGAGATAGAAAGAATTTTGCTTAGGCGAAGGAGGATTCTTGCGGTGTAATACTTTGAGATGTCAAATCAACAAGTATTCCCAAGTTTTATCCAACAACATGGAGAGCCATTCTACGCAGCATGGGGGAGATTCAAGGATTTGGCAACCATCTTCCGGTATCGTGATTTTTCTAACTATTATCTCCTAACATATTTTCTTGGTGGTTTGGATGCAGTGACAAGAAGATGGGTAATTGATGGAGCTTTCACAGCCCGTGTTTCAATATTTTTCCGAGATGATGATACCATGAGACACCTGTTAGATGATATGGCAGAGTTTGACTATTACTGGTATTCACAATCTTAATACCCAGATTTTACAGACCAACTATTCGAGCTTCAAAAGGATGAGGGAAGTTGTTCGCAGTTGATCTTACATCCGCTAGAGGATATCATAAGAAACTTGTGGCATCGACTGTGGAAACTATAGAAGATCTGAAAAAGTCTAGATGCGAACTTGCGGAGCACATGGAGAATATCAAGGGATCACTCGTCCATGAATATCGAGAACAAGAGGTGAAGCTAGATACTCAAGCAGTGACCAACCCAATTTGGCTCGATGATGATGATTCAGAGAACCAGGACTGGGAGTGCGAATCAATTCCTGCTGAAGATTTAGAGGTGCTTGAGTCTTCTCTTATTATTGAACCTCGGCCGGAAGATGTACTGGAAGAAACAGCATATGATGGAGTACCAGTTTCGAAATATTTTGGTTTACAAGTGCCTACAGAGATATTCTCTTCCCATGTTTTCCAGCTTCAGAGTGTTGTTGAGGTGACGAGCTTAATCTGTTTACATCTAGCCAAGCTTGAGGGCATATGGAACCAAGACCCATTTGTGGTGTCATATGACAATTACTTTGGGCGTCAGCCGCTCTTTGAGCAGTGCTTCTGAGAGTCAAGCCGATGACTGAAAATCAAGCGCTGGCTGGGAGGCAACCCAGTGTATTTTCCCTTTATTTCATCTTTGTTTGTTTTGTTTTGTTTTGTTTTATTTACCTTGTTTTTCAGAACCTAGCCACCCCATCTGCTGTCCAAAGTTTCAATAGGAATCTTCCGTTATTTAGCCAGATATCGCAGAGGAAAACATCGACACTTAAACCAGGGGAGTATTGTTTTTCTTTTTCGCTTGCATTTTCATCTTGTGTTTGCATTTTTGTTGTTAGTGCTAGAGCATTGAGGGCAATGCTTTGGTTAAGTGTGGGGGGATTTTCATTTTTTGTTTGTCATTTTGTCTGCATTTGTTTTGTTGCGTACTTGCATATAGTTCGTTTCGTATCATTTGTTAATTTGTTAGTTTTTGTCTTGTTACATAAGTAGGATGGAAATTGATAGCCTATGAAGAGATTGTGAGAAAATAGTTTTTTGTGAAAATTTGCTCTTGATTGGATATGAGAAACTTGAGGTTGAGTAGTGAATATTCTTAAGCACACATGTTTGACCAGTGAACTGTAGCGAGGTATTAGACGAGTTGGTGTCTGTTGGACCATTGCACGGCAATAGGTGTCTGTGAAACTTGATAGTTTCTTGAACCTTGATGATTTTTTGATGTGACACCTACGATCTTGGGCGTACCTAGAAAAAAAAAATTACAATTCCATCCGGGCCTTGACAGGATTGAAATCCTAAAAGAGCAAGATCAAGGCTAAATATGCGGAGTAAATGGGGTTGATGCTCCATCCGGGCTATAGACGAGGGGATTAGAAAGAAAAAATAGAATAATTTTTCATATCCTAGCCAGTTATAGCTAAGTCAGCGGGTAATTATTGGGACTATTGCAATACCGGGTGCAAAATCCGGAGGTACGTAATTTTATCTCAAGAGAGTTGTGTTGTGTTAAAGGGTTGTTGAGAGGAGGGATTCTTGAGGGTGAAACGTACACTGAAGTGTCTTAGGTCGGCGAACATTCTTAAAACTTTGTCTTTTGAAGTTGCACTAGCTGGAATAACATGGCACACACACACGTTTGCGCTTAACTGAAGGTGGATTGTAGAAAATCAAGAGTGTTCGTAGTTTTGAATATTGGATTTTTCTGAGGCTACGATGTCAAGATCCATACTTACTTATGTTGTTTTGTTTTGTTTGCATATTGTTTTGCATAACTTGCTCGAGGGCGAGCAAGGAGTAAGTGTGGGGGTATTTGATGGGCATGTTTGTGTTGCATATTTTAATATCATTGTGTTGTTGTTTTGCATGCATTTATGTGTTTTAATTAAGCATTGTGTTCATATTTCATGTATCGCATCTACATTACATTCTCCCGTGTTTATTGTATAGGACGTAGCGTTTTGTCGAGAAAAAGATGAAAAAGCTTTTGCGCGAGAATGAATTACGGAGCAGCAATGATCCAAAAATCATATTTAATTTTATAGAAGTCAAAATCTGATCTCCACTGTCCAGAATATATTTCAAGATGTTTTGAAGCAGCTGTCCAAATTTCAGCTCAATTCGACGGCTAGATCTCCGGATATGAATTTTTCAAAATCACTGCTCGCTGGGAGAAAAGTTGCTCGCTCGATCCGCAACATCTTGCGGATCGAGCCAGCCCAAAAAATATGAAAACAGTAGGTTCGGAATTTTTTCTCGCTCGATCCGCAAGAATTCCGCTCGATCCGCAACATCTTGCGGATCGAGCGAGACGTGCTGTTCGGGAAAAATTCTGTAATTTAGGAATTTTTATTATTAAGGACTCTAGCCTTAATTAAAATATATATCTCAAATTTTAGAGTGAAAGGGATGATTCTGAAGAACTGTTGACGGCTTGGAACGCCAAGAACAATCTGGCGGCTAGGTTTTATCTTTCTTGTTCTTAGATTTTAATTCTTCTTGTTTTTAGTACTTGGTTGAGGAAGGCAAAACCCTTGATTTAGTTTATTCATGAGATTTTGATTTTCAATGTTTGATTTTTATCAAGTATCAAGAATTATTCTGAATTGATTGATATGCTTGTGTATGAGATTTTTAGATTGGCCATCTTAGGATTTCATTATACAAACAAAAGCTAAATTAGAATTCAAATCCGTAATTGTTTGAAACCTCTAATTTGCGAAGCATCTGCGTGTAATATTTTCTGCTATTGAATTTATTATTTCGTAGGGATAATAATTGACTAGGCTAAATACAACCGCTGGTGTTTGTGTTGTCTAGTTTCGTCAGTTTTACTAGTTTGAATGCTACCGTGGATTTAAATCTGATCGCTGGTATTGGGTTAGTTTATGGGGTAAGAGTTAACTTAGACTGCTGTTGTCTAGTTAACTAAAATTAAGGTGAGACTGGAATTAAATTTCCAATGACGAATATTTGATGAGATTATTATTTTAGTGAATCGATGATTGAATGAATGAATATCAAGGGTATAGTCGACCGATACCAAGTCTTATTTCTTATTGATTTCCTCAGTTAATTTTTAATATTGCGTGATAGTGATAATTTAATTATTTTGCTAAGATTTTTAGTAGTTAATATCAACTCCAAAACCCCCTTTTATTTTAAAGAACTCTTTTAAATTTACCTTTTCTCGTGGGAACGATCCCTACTCACACTACTGCATTATTTGTTTATCTGATTGAGTCGGGTAATTTGGGCGTACGCGATAAGCGCTACCATACACTTGCGAGTATTTTTCACAACAAGTTTTTGGCGCATTGCCGGGGAGTAAATTTTGATTATTTTTTAGTCTTGTTACCAATTAGTCTAGATTTTAATTTAGAGTTTTTTTTATTTTATTTTAATTTACTAATTGATTTCTTCTTATTTTTAATTGTAGTGTATGCGACAATCTCAAAGTGCGAATTCTTTACTCTTTGAACTGAAGCCGGCTTTGATCAACATGTTTCAACAGAACAAATTTAATGGGAGTGTCATTGCTGATCCTCACCTACACCTACGCACTTTCTTGGAGATAATCGATACGGTAAAAATTAATGGTGTGTCTGAGGATAATATACGCTTACGCTTGTTTCTGTTTTTTCTCAGGGATCAAGCAAGGAGTTGGTTGCAATCACTGCCGCTAGGAAGCATTACTACTTGGGAGGGGATGGCAGAAAAATTTCTTGCGAAATATTTTCCACCTGCTAAATCTACCCAATTGAAGATCGAAATCAGCACCTTCAGGCAGATGGACACTGAACATCTCTATGAGGCGTGGGAAAGGTACAAAGAATTAATTAGACATTGTCCTAACCACAATTTTGCAGATTGGGAACAGATCGAGTGGTTTTACAATGGACTGAATGCGCCTACGAGGATGAACGTGGATTTTGCTTCTGGAGGTACTATTTTTGCAAAGGACCCCGCTCAAGCCTATGATATGCTGGAACAGATGACAATCAATAGTTTTCAATGGCCATCTGAGCGTATGGGAGTTAAGAAGCCAGTTGGAGTGTATTCAGTGGATCCTCTCACATCGATCACCGCCCAATTATCTGCCCTGACTACACAGGTAGCTGCGTTAAATAAAGTGAGTGTTACAGAACCAACAGCAGGTGTTCCGGGTGCGGTGGATGAATCTCACTATCATGAACAAGCCCAGTACATCAATCAGAGAGGTTATGGAGGCTATCAAGGTAACCCTGTCCCTAATACTTACCATCCTAGCTTGCGTAATCAAGAAAATTTTTCTTATGCTAACAACAAAAATGTGTTGAATCCTCCTCCGGGGTTCAATACAAACAAGGATGAGGGTAAGCATTCTTTGGAAGATGTGGTTAGTAATTTTGTGCAGGAATCTGGTAAAAGATTGGCGAGGACTAAGACTCACCTGGACAGCTTAGAGACGCATATGGCCAACATGGGTGCTGTATTGCAATCCATGGAGACTAGCATTGGGCAGTTGGCGAATGCCTTGAAGGATAACAACAGAGGCCAGTTTCCGAGCAACACTGAGGTAAATCCCAAGGAGCAGTGCAATGCTATCGTGTTGAGGAGTGCAAAGCAAGTAGATAGAGAAGAAAGCCATCCATCTGAAAGAACTAAAAAATTTGTAGTTGGAGAGAAGGGAGTCGAGGAGAAAGAAATTGAACCTGAACTTGAAGAGAAACCGATGTACAAGCCTCCACTCCCCTACCCGCAGAGGTTCAAGAAGAAAGCTTTAGATGAGCAGTTCTCCAAATTTTTGGAGATTTTCAAGAAAATTCACATCAACATCCCCTTTGCTGATGTTTTGGAGCAAATGCCAAATTATGCGAAGTTCATCAAGGAGCTGATGTCCAAGAAGAGGAGGCTGCTAGAGAATGAAGTTGTGAATTTGACTGAAGAATGCAGTGCCGTGCTTCAAAAGAAAATGCCACAAAAGCTGAAAGATTCAGGAAGTTTTACTATTCCTTGTTCTATTGGTGGTTCTCATTTTACTACTGCACTTTGTTATTTAGGGGTCAGTATTAATTTAATGTCATTATCTATTAACAGGGCCTTGGAGTTGGGAGAGATGAAATCGACTATGATTTCATTGCAGTTGGCGGATCGGAGCATCACATATCCATTGGGTATTGTTGAAGATGTGCTAATCAAGGTGGATAAATTCATCTTCCCAGCGGATTTTGTGATATTGGACATTGAAGAGGATCATGGTGCTCCACTGATTTTTGGGAGACCATTTTTAGCTACGGCGGATGCCAAAATTGAAGTGAAGAAGGGTGACTTGTCATTGGGTGTGGAATACGAACGAGTGATTTTCAATCTATTTACGAAAGCACCCAATCCACCCATAGAAAAATTGTGCTTAATTGAGCCGATTGTGAAGCTAGAGGGATGTCAAAGAGCCGATATTGAGGTTGAATCAAAGAAGAACACGCCAAATTTACCAACGAAGAAGGCCACGAAGAAAAAGAAAGAAAAATTTAAAAGGCGGTTCGTGGAATTTATTTGGCGAGTGAAAGAGAAGGGAAAGACTTAATACCGGTGAAAGTCGGGCTGACGAATCTAAACCAATCGTTTTTTGGGAGGCAACCCAATATTTTTGTTTTATTTTTTATTTCATTTTTTTAATTCAATTTTTGCTTTAATTTTTAATTTTTGTTCATTAGTTAATTTATGATTTTTGAAGACATTATTGGAATTTTGGAGGCCTAATATTACAAAATTTTTAAATTTTTTTCAGGATTTTGGAAGTTTTGACAGAGCGTTATGCGCACTCGCGCAAGCTTCAAAGCGCACGCTGAAGGTTGTGATTTCGAATCAGACATTTATGCGCTCTTGCTCCTCACTGTTCCGCGTCCGCGCAGCCTCCTGGCTCCACTTATGCATCACCATCAGCGCATGAACAAGTGCAAACGCGCTAGCAAAGGGCGCTTCACTAAGCGCTATCGCGCTCCGAAAGGGCGCAGCTCTAAGCCACCATCAGCGCATCATCTAGCGCAAACCATCTCCCATCAGCACAAAACTTGGTGCAATCGCGCAGCCATACCCATTCCCTACCATGCGCTAATGAGCTCCCCAAGAGCGCAAGCCATAGCGCAATCGCGCTCCCTGTTGCTACCTTCACCTTGCGCTAACCAGCTCTCCTACAGCACAGAATCAAGCGCAATCGCGCATCCTTTACATCGTTTGCACCTTTCAGAGTGCAAACACGCTCCTTCTTTGTAGTAGCCCAGTTTCAATTTACAAGATTAATTGGTTAATTATATTTTATTAACAAGAGCACAAGTTAAGATCAAGAACACATGACATGAGTAGCTTGGGTCGGTCATGGTTGTTCAACAATAGCTCGGGCATTGAGCTAGAGCTCGGGCTTGGAACTAGGGCTCGGGAATGTGTTAGTGCTTGGCTCGGGTCGGGGCTTAGGGTGCTCAAGAAAGTGATGTGCAAGGCCAGGGTAGTGTTTGGTCATGGGAAGAACACATGGTATTCAGGTCGGGAATGGACACGTGGCTGGAGCTAAAACACGATTAGTGTCCTGCTAGGTGTCATGCACTTGATTGACACCTGTCCCAGCTCATCCTCTATAAATAAGAGTTGAGATTTCGGTCATTTGTACTCCATTTCATCTCACTTCTTAGTTCTACTCGGATCAAAGAGTAGCTCGGGAGCTCGGGAAAGAGTAGCTCGGGAGTTCGGGAAAGAGTAGCTCGGGAGTTCGGGAAGGAGTAGCTCGGGGCTTGACCAGGAGCAGTTCAGGTCGGGCTTGACCAGGAGCAGTTCAGGTCGGGCTTGAAGGGAGAGGTCAGGTCGGGTCGGGACATGGACCTAAGGCAGCTAGGGGTTGTCTTCTTCCAGCTTAGTTCAGACTTCGGTGTTAGGTACGATAGTACTGTTCGAGATATCCTGACTGAGTATGCATGTATTATGTGACTGCATGATTTATATGTCATTGATTTATGCTGCATTCATCTGCATATTGAGCTATCTCCTTCGAGATGTATATTAGTAGGGTTGTACCCTATCCTGTTAGTGGATGGACTTCCATCGATTTGGGTCTGGCATATCCACTGGTATATGTTGGAAAACGGTGTTCAGATCAATCAGAATTGATACCCGGTGCAGCGGAAGTTTTAAAATTTTATATGGAACGATTCCATATCATGGGTATCAAAACTTTACGATTAAATTGTGCGTGTAAAAATTAAATAACAATTAAATTTTTACCTTGAATCTCGAAACGAGATTATGGACACCAACAGATAACTCTGCTCTTGTTGTATATCCCAGGAACTGATGGACGAACAATTCTTCAATCAGGTCCACGAACAGAATTTGAATCCCTCTGATAGATTGAACTAGAAAATCTATCAGAAGTTTCTACGAAGAGAATTAACGAATTTGATCCGTTAAACCAGACTGCAAATTCAAAATTCACAGACTGGATTTCAGAGAGAAAAACACAGAGAGGGGGACGGCCACTCTAGGTCTCAAAACCCTAGTGTTCGAAAATTATGAGACTTGTGTCTAATTTCTGCACTGCAATAACTTATTTATAATGTGGGCTGCTAACAGCTTAGGGCCCATTAGTCATAAGTTAAAGCCTGACAAGCAAAGCCTGCATATTCAGAAATTAATATAAAATTCATCGTGACTCAGATTGATAAACCAATTTCACCAATGTGCACAGAAACCATTTCTGCATCTTTTAAAGTCAAGATAAATTTTCTAAATCCGAATTCAGTGATTTCCAAAAATGCCCATCCCTATGTCATTTTAGGAAATCTTACTCTTCTACTCTGATATAAGAAGTCCTACTTCTTTGTTCATTAAATTTAACTCTTTAAATTTAACTATCTCAACGGGAATTAGAAATCCATTACTTATGTGACCCTCAATGGTTCAGGGGTACAGCTAGCCGTGGGCTCACAACTCCTTGTGACTCGGAACAACAATTTTCGACTTGCCCATCGAATCATGGTAAGAGCGCCTAGCAACATCGCCCCATGATTCCCTAGGTATCACTGATAGTGCCTGCAAGAACCAATAGATTTTGGTTAGCGTACAGTACGGTCCCTTCATCCATATATCCCGATCGAATCAACAACTATTGGTGAATCGAGAGTCGTTCGAGATTCGATAACTATGCAATGCATATTGAAGATCAAATAGTGACATCGCATGTGCTACTAAGAAACCATTTCTTAAAACACATCATGTACTCTGGCCAGAGATTTGTCACACTAATATCTCCTCAGATTGCATAGGATATCCACACTCGCAAGTATGTGGTGAATCCTTGACAACAAAGCATCGACTCCTATATGTGTCGTAACTGTACCCAATCCCGACACCTGATGACCCCAATAGAGTCGGTAAACGAGTCAAAATACAGTACTAGCATATAGAGTCTCAATGATGTTTTAAGTAGTAAGGACTAATGGTGTACAACCAAAACCACGGACTTTATCCACTCGATAAGTGATAACCACTAGGAAAGTCCGGATAGGGTAGTTCGATCATTCATCATTTGAATATCCATTTGCATGCTTTGAACATCTCTATGTTCCATACCAATGAAACGTGGTACTCGGCATCGCAAATGCTAGTCTCAATCTCGAACGATCCTTATCCTTATTAACGGACGGCTCAATCGACTAGGAACTGTTTAGAATATACAGTGACTATAAGATGTGTTTCATGATAACCATCCCCATGTGCCACCACATCTTACATACACTATAGTATATTCAAGGTCTTCATCTAAACATCTTATAGTATGTCACAACATAATAATATGATAAAAGATAAAGTAAATGTCATTATAAAAGTGTAAATTATATTAAACAAAAGATTGTTTATACATAGAGTCATAAAAGCCCTTAGCCACAAGTTGGCTCACCGGGCACCCACTCTTTCAATCTCCCACTTGCCCTAAAGCCAACTAGTCATGCTACGTAGTCCCATTGCTTCGCGATGTTTGTCAAATAATGGTCCTGTCAAGGGCTTAGTAAGTGGATCAGCGATATTGTCTGTAGAGGCCACTCTCTCGACAGTGATGTCTCCTCTTTCCACGATCTCCCGGATGATGTGGTATTTCCTCAGTACGTGTTTGGATCTTTGATGAGACCTTGGTTCCTTTGCCTGAGCAACGGCACCCGTGTTGTCACAGTACACCGGGACTGGACCAACAGCTTCAGGAATAACGCCCAACTCTTGGACGAAATTCCTCATCCAAACGGCCTCTTTAGCAGCAGCTGATGCCGCAATGTATTCTGCCTCAGTGGTGGAATCCGCTGTGGTGTCCTTCTTGGAACTCTTCCAAGAGACAGCACCGCCATTGAGCATGAACACAAATCCAGAGGTTGACTTCGAGTCATCCACGTCACTTTGGAAGCTAGAGTCGGTATAGCCTTCCAATTTCAGTTCTCTTCCTCCGTAAACCATGAATACATTCTTAGTTCTTCTCAAGTACTTAAGAATATCCTTCACGGCTTTCCAATGCATTTGACCGGGATTGGCTTGATATCTGCTCGTGACACTCAGAGCAAATGCCACATCCGGTTTGGTGGATATCATCCCATACATGATACTCCCTATGGCTGATGCATATGGTATATGTGTCATTTTCTCTATCTCTTCGTCAGTCTTGGGACACATAGACTTGGATAGAGAAACTCCATGACACATAGGTAGATGTCCTCTCTTGGACTCATCCATTGAAAACCTTTTCAATATAGTGTCGATGTAGGTTGCTTGAGTGAGTCCTATCATTCTCTTAGATCTATCTCTATAGATTTGTATCCCTAGAATATAGGATGCCTCACCCAAATCCTTCATCGAGAATCTACCTGATAACCATATATTTGTTGACTGCAACATCCCTACGTCATTCCCAATGAGTAGGATGTCATCAACGTAAAGTACTAAGAATGTTACCGCATCCTTAACTACTTTCTTGTATACGCATGGTTCCTCCGGGTTCTTGATGAAACCAAAATCCTTTATTGTTTCATCAAATTTCTAGTTCCAACTTCTTGATGCTTGTTTTAGACCATAAATTGATCTCTGAAGCTTGCATACCTTATGCTCGCTTCCCATGGAGGTGAATCCTTCAGGCTGCATCATATAGATTTCTTCCTTAATGTTTCCATTAAGGAAATGCAGTCTTCACTTCCATTTGTCATATCTCATAGTCATACCATGCTGCTATGGCAATTAGGATTCTTATGGAGTTGAACATTGTGACTGGTGAAAAGGTTTTATCATAGTCAACTTCTTGTCTTTGAGTATAACCTTTTGCAACCAATCGTGCCTTATAGGTCAACACCTTGCCATCAGGCCCAAGTTTTCTTTTGTAAATCCATTTACATCCAATTGGAACAATTCCATCAGGAGGATCTACTAAAGACCAAACTTGGTTTGAATGCATCGAGTCTATTTCCGACTGCATTGCTTCAAGCCATAAATTAGAATCCGCATCAGAAATTGTTTCCTTGAAGTTTCTTGGATCACATCCAATATCGGGTTCACTTTGATCCCCTTCAAGAAGAAGACCATATCTAACAGGAGGCCTAGAAGTCCTTTCGGATCTCCTAGTAATAGGCGTGTCTTGTGATGATTCTTGAGGTGTAGGATCGCTATTTTGTATCTCGGGTTCTTCTCGAATTTCTTCGAGTTCCATCATCTTGCCTTTCTTATCCAATAAGAACTCCTTCTCCAAGAAGGTGGCATTCCTTGAAACAAACACTTTTGTTTCATTAGGATGATAGAAATAATATCCGATTGAATTCTTCGGATACCCCACAAAATAACATAAGGAGGATCGACTATCCAACTTATCTCCCACTGTCTGCTTCACGTAAGCAGGACATCCCCAAATCCTCAAGTACGAATACTTAGGAGCTTTGTCATTCCATAACTCGTATGGTGTTTTATTTACTGCTTTAGTGTGGATGTTGTTTAACAACAATAGCGCCGTTTCAAGCGCGTAGCCCCAAAACGAAGGTGGGAGCTCAGTGAAGCTCATCATGGATCGAACCATGTCCAACAAAGTTCGATTGCGACGCTCCGAAACACCATTAAGCTGAGGTGTCATAGGAGGAGTCCACTGTGAGAGAATCCCATTCTCTTTTAGATAGTCCAAAAACTTGGTACTTAAGTATTCTTCACCTCGATCCGATCGAAGTGCCTTAATACTTTTACCTAGTTTGTTTTCTACTTCAGCCTTGAATTCTTTGAACCTTTCAAATGCTTCTGACTTATATTTCATTAAATATAAATACCCATACCTAGAATAATCATCAGTAAAGGTAATGAAGTAGGTGTTGCCACATTTAGTACCAATCCTAAATGGACCGCAAACATCTGTATGGATCAAATCCAACAGATTTTGACTACGCTCAGGTTTTCCTTTGAAAGGAGATTTAGTCATTTTTCCCTTTAGGCAGGACTCACAAGTAGGTAGAGAGTTAATATCAGACATATCAAACATGCCCTCTCCTACTAGCTTGTTCATCCTCCTTGAGGAAATATGACCTAGCCTAGCATGCCAAAGGTTTGCCGGGTTTTGACTATCGTTTTTGTTGTTACCGGTTTATCAACATAATTAATTGGAACGTCTTTTAATTTTAAGTTATATAGATCGTTTTTAAATTGTCCACTTAAAATCAAACATTCATTCTTGTAAATATTGCAAATCCCATTCACAAAATTACAAGAAAACCCATCTCTATCAAGCATAGAAATAGAAATAATGTTTTAATGAAATCTTTGGCACAAATAAAAATATCTTTCTCATAATACAACTTAAAATTGGTTTGCAAAATTAAACAAATATTTCCCATAGCTATGGATTTAACTCTGGAACCATTCCCGAGCCTTGACTGGGTCTCACCCATCCTTAGGCCATTACTTCTTGTCATCATTTGCAACTCATTGCAAATGTGAGATCTACATCTGGTATCCAATACCCAAGAAGTAGTATTAAGAAAAACATTTATTTCAATGTAAAACATACCCTTTGCAGTTTGCAACTGCTCGAGGTATCCCTTGCAGTTACGTTTCCAATGACCGGGTTTCTTGCAGTGATGGCAAACTTGTTTAGACTTGTCCAATTTTGCATGTAACATTTGGCCTTGAGATCATGGTCCAACCATTTCTCTAGTTCGGCCAACCTTTCGGCAGTTACATCAGCCGGGGCTGTTTTCGGAGAAGCCTTTTCTAACACTTAGAAAATCTTTTCCGAACTTAGGACAATCTTAACTTATGGAATCATTCTGTATTGTTTGCGCCAGTAAGTTTGTTTTGTTCGAGAATTGAAACATGTGGATTACGAAGATTCATCATAATGATATACTGAGATGAAACAGACAATTATCGATGATTGTTTAATTAATTTACTAAGACATAAAATATGGCGAGATTTTATTTTATGAATTACACTCCCACTATTTTGACGATTTCACTACCCTCTAGTGAAAACGAGAAACATTTTTTTTAGTGGGAACATGGAGTCCAATTGACAAACTATAGTCCCGAATAATATAAGCCAACTATAATTTTCAAAAGGTAGAGCCCAATTGCTTCCAAAGCAACCTCCATGTTTTTACCTCATGTCCAATAAGGGCCCAATAATATGACGCCGTTTATTGTGACATGTCAAGATGACTCATCCATATTAAGTTGTGATGGACGGTCGCCATGTGGATCCCCAATAATATGAGCCAATCCCATGGGAGTTCCTTCCAACTTACAACATGTGTCGATCCAATGTACAGCTTTCCGACGAACGGGCCCCCCCAATAATATGAGCCAGACCGTATCCGCGGGTAGCATCTCATACATTGATCGTTGATGGAAGGTAGGAACATTTAAACAATATTTAAATTTCCTTTATTTATCTTGATATCAATTTTAAATCATATTTAAAATGAGGGATTTTAATTTTGAAAATTTGTCTCATCATTTAAAATTTGTATGCTTGCGGGATTCATACAATTTAGTCTAAACATGCATACAACGATAATATCATATATTATATTTTAGGATGATCGATTCCATTACTAATCGACCCGTGGTTTCCAATCACGAGTCTAAATCCAATCCTAGGTGATATGCAAGTATGCAATGCAATCCTATTACATTGTGCTTCCAATTTACATTTCTTCAGTCTTTATTGTCTGCTGTGCCCACCTTCGTCTTCAAATCTTCATCTCCCACTAAGTATAATGTATTTACAATAAATAACTATGACAAGTAGGGGATACATTTTAAGGGGTGGGAACGGGCCATAAACCAGGCCTATTAATAAATCCAACAACAATAAAAACAAATGTAAATTCCCTAACATACACCTACAAAATTGGTCATGGTAATCGATCATCCTTATCCAATAATATTTAATTCAAAATTAATTTATTGGATAACATGCAATGGCAATTAAATTAAAAAGGATAAAATCATATTCCATATATAAAATCTTATTTTACATACAAAATCATATTTTAACTTTTTATCAAATAAAATCATATTTTACATATAAAATCCAATTTTATACATAAAATCATATTTTACACAATATTTCAATAAGATCATATCTTATCATCAATTGTACCAAAAATAATTAATTTCACAAAATATGATTTAACGGATAAAATCTATAAATTTTCCAAAAATTCAAATTTATCCAAAAATCAATTTTAAAATTTTCGGACTCGAACAATTCGATCTGACACCTCGTGGACCAATCAAAAACAATTTTCGATCGGACTAAAAATAGAATTTTAACATATTAAAATTTTAATTAAAAATAAAAATTAATTTTCCCGGGCCTCCCGGGACGATCCCGGGCAGCCCGCGCCCCAAAAGGGGCTCGGGCCGGGCAGCGATCCAATCGCTGCCCTTGGGCAGCGACGTTCGCTGCCCCGGGTTTTCCCATTAATTTTAAATTTTTAAAATCCTTTTGTTTCAAAAAACCAAGGCTTAAAAATTTTGTACAATCGATTAATTTAATCGCTTGATCTGAGCAACCTGGCTCTGATACCACTGTTGGAAAACGGTGTTCAGATCAATCAGAATTGATACCCGGTGCAGCGGAAGTTTTAAAATTTTATATGGAACGATTCCATATCATGGGTATCAAAACTTTACGATTAAATTGTGCGTGTAAAAATTAAATAACAATTAAATTTTTACCTTGAATCTCGAAACGAGATTATGGACACCAACAGATAACTCTGCTCTTGTTGTATATCCCAGGAACTGATGGACGAACAATTCTTTAATCAGGTCCACGAACAGAATTCGAATCCCTCTGATAGATTGCACTAGAAAATCTATCAGAAGTTTCTACGAAGAGAATTAACGAATTTGATCAGTTAAACCAGACTGCAAATTCGAAATTCACAGACTGGATTTCAGAGAGAAAAACACAGAGAGGGGGGCGGCCACTCTAGGTCTCAAAACCCTAGTGTTCGAAAATTATGAGACTTGTGTCTAATTTCTGCACTGCAATAACTTATTTATAATGTGGGCTGCTAACAGCTTAGAGCCCATTAGTCATAAGTTAAAGCCTGACAAGCAAAGCCTGCATATTCAGAAATTAATATAAAATTCATCGTGACTCAGATTGATAAACCAATTTCACCAATGTGCACAGAAACCATTTCTACATTTTTAAAGTCAAGATAAATTTTCTGAATCCGAATTCAGTGATTTCCAAAAATGCTCATCCCTATGTCATTTTAGGAAATCTTACTCTTCTACTCTGATAAAAGAAGTCCTACTTCTTTGTTCATTAAATTTAACTCTTTAAATTTAACTATCTCAACGGGAATTAGAAATCCATTACTTGTGTGACCCTCAATGGTTCAGGGATACAGCTAGTCGTGGGTTCACAACTCCTTGTGACTCGGAACAACAATTTTCGACTTGCCCATCGAATCATGGTAAGAGCGCCTAGCAACATCGCCCCATGATTCCGTAGGTATCACTGATAGTGCCTGCAAGAACCAATAGATTTTGGTTAGCGTACAGTACGGTCCCTTCATCCATATATCCCGATCGAATCAACAACTATTTGTGAATCGAGAGTCGTTCGAGATTCGATAACTATGCAATGCATCTTGAAGATCAAATAGTGACATCGCATGTGCTACTAAGAAACCATTTCTTAAAACACATCATGTACTCTGGCCAGAGATTCGTCACACTAATATCTCCTCATATTGCATAGGATATCCATGAAAGAGTGGGTGCCCAGTGAGCCAACTTGTGGCTATGGGCTTTGATGACTCTTTGTACAAACGAACTTTTGTTTAATGTAATTTACACTTTTATTAATGGCAATGACTTTATCTTTCTTCATATTGTTATATTATGATATACTATTGTTGTTTTGATAAAGACCTTGAATATACTATAGTGTATGTAAGATGTGGTAGAACATGGGGATGTCTATCATGAAATACATCTTATAGTCACTGTATATTCTAAATTGTTCCTAGTCGATTGAGCCGTCCAATAATAAGGATAAGGATCGCTCGAGTTTGAGACTAGCATTTGCGATGCGGAGTACCACGTTTCATTGGTAGGGAACATGGAGATGTTCGAAGCATGCAAATGGATATTCATAGGATGAATAATCGAACTACCCTATCCGGACTTTCCAAGTGGTTATCACTTATCGAGTGGATAAAGTCCGCGGTTTTGGTTGTACACCATTAGTCCTTACTACTTGAAACATCATGGAGACTCTATATGCTAGTACTGTGCTTTGACTCGTTTACCGACTCTATGGGGGTCATCAGGTGTCGGGATTGGGTACAGTTACAACACATATAGGAGTCGATGCATTGTTGTCAAGGATTCACCACATACTTGCGAGTGTGGATATCCTATGCGATCTGAGGAGATATTAGTGTGACGAATCTCTGGCCAGAGTACTTGATGTGATTTAAGAAATGGTTTCTTAGTAGCACATGCGATGTCACTAATTTGATCTTCAAGATGTATTGCATAGTTATCGAATCTTGAGCGACTCTCGATATACCAATGGTTGTTGATTCGATCGGGATATATGGATGAAGGGACCGTACTGTACGCTAACCAAAATCTACTGGTTCTTGTAGGAACTATCAGTGATACCTAGGGAATCATGGGGCGATGTTGCTAGGCGCTTTACCATGATTCGTTGGGCAAGTCGGAAATCGTTGTTCCGAGTCACAAGGAGTTGTGAGCCCACGGCTAGCTGTATCCCTGAACCATTGAGGGTCACACAGTGTAATGGAGTTTTAATCCCCGTTGAGATAGTTAAATTTAAAGAGTTAAATTTAATGAATAAAGAAGTTGGACTTCTTAAATAAGAGTAAGGGAGTAGGATTTCCTAAAATGACATAGGGATGGACATTTTTTGGAAATCACTGAATTCGGATTCAGGAAAATTTATCTTGACTTTAAAATGTGCAGAAATGGTTTCTGTGCACATTGGTGAAATCGGTTCATCAATCGGAGTCACGATGAATTTTATATTAATTTCTGAACATGCGGGCTTTGCTTGTCGGGCCTCAACTTATGACTAATGGGCCCTAAGGTGTTAGTGGCCTGCATTATAAATAAGTTATTGCAGTACAGAAATTACACACAACTGGTCATAATTTGAGAGACAGAAAATCGAAAACCCTAGCTCTCTCTCAAAAGAAATTCGGCCGCCCCCCTCCCTTCTCTGCGTGAGAAATTCCGGTCTGTGATTTTGAATTGCAGTCTGGAATAGCGAATCAAATTCGTTTATTCTCTTCGTAGAAAACTTCTGATAGATTTTCTAGTGCAATCTATCAGAGGGATTAAACCTCCATTCGTGGACCTGATTGAAGGAAAGCTTGTTCATCAGTTCCAGGGAGATACAAGAAGCGCAGAGAAATCTGTGTGGTGTCCAATAATCTCGCTTCGAGATTGAAGGTAAAATTTAATAATAGTTATTTAATTTTACACACACAAATAATTTAATCGTATGGTTGATACCCACACTATGGAATTGTTCCATACTAAAAATTTTAAACTTCCGCTGCACCGGGTATCAATCGTGATTGATCTGAGAGCCGCGTTTTCCAACAGTGGTATCAGAGCCAGGTTGCTCAGATCAAACGATTAAATTAATCGATTGTACAAAAATTTTTGAGTCTTGGTTTTTTAAAACAAAATAAATATTTTAAATAAAAAAAATTTTTTTTTTTTTTTTTTCGGGCAAAACCCGGGCAGCGATTGGATCGCTGCCCGGTGGGGCAGCGACGGTCGCTGCCCCGGGCGGCGCACGGCGCCGCCCAAAGGGGGCGCACAGCACCGCCCACGGCGGCGCACGTCGCCGCCCAGGGGCGGCGCTCAGCGCCGCCGTGCGCCGCCCAGGGGCAGCGCTCGGCGCCGCCCAGGGCAGCGCACGGCGCCGCCAGGGCAGCGATTGTCGCTGCCCTAAAGGGGCAGCCGGGCTACCCCGGCCCGCGCCCACGGGTGCGGGCCGGCCCGGGAGTGTCCCGGGCGGCCCGCGGGAAAAATTATTTTTTTTATTTAAATTAATTTTAATGTGTTAAAATTTTATTTTTGGTCCGGTCAAAAATTGTTTTTGATTGGTTCACGAGGCATCGGATCGAATTGTTCGAGTCCGAAAATTTTAAAATTGATTTTTGGATAAATTTGAATTTTTGGAAAATTTTAATATTTTATCCTTAAATTGAATTTTGAAATCAATTATTTTTGGTACAATTGATGATAAGATTTGATCTTATGTATATATTAAGTAAAATATGATTTTATCTATAAAATTAGATTCTGTAGATAAAATATGATTTTATTTAATAAAAGGTAAAATATGATTTTATATGTAAAATATGATTTTATATAAAATATGATTTTATCCTGTTTAAATTTAAATTGCCATATGCATGATATCCAATAAATTAATTTTGAATTAAATGTTATTGGATAAGGATGATCGATTGCCATGACCAATTTTGTAGGTGTATGTTAGGAATTTACATTTGTTTTATTGTTGTTGGTTTTATTAATGGGCCTGGTTTATGGCCCAATATGAATGTCATATGTAATAAAAGAGGGCTTGGTTTATGGCCCGTTCCCACCCCTAAAATGTATCCCCTACTTGTCATTGCTATTTATTGTAAATACATTAGATTTAGTGGGAGATCAGGATTTGAAGATGGTGGGCCCAGCAGACAATAAAGACGAAGAAATGTAAATTGGAAGCTAATGTAATAGGATTGCATTGCATACTGCATATTACCTAGGATTGGACTAAGACTCGTGATTGGCAACCACGAGTCAATTAGAAATGGAATCGATCATCCTATATATAATATATGATATTATGATTGTATGCATATTTAGACATAATTGCGTGAATCCGGCAAGCATGCAATAATTTGAAATTGATGAGACAAATTTTTTATAATTAAAAATCCCTCATTTTAAATATGATTTAAAATTGATATCAAGATAAATAAAGGAAATTTAAATTTGTTTAAATATTCCTACCTTCCATCAACGGTCAATGTATGAGATGCTACCCGCGGATACGGTCCGGCTCATATTATTGGGGGGGCCCGTCCGTCGGAAAGCTGTACATTGGATCGACACATGTTGTAAGTTGGGTGGAACTCCCATGGGATCGGCTCATATTATTGGGGGATCCACATGGCGACCGTTCATCACAACTTAATATTGATGGGTCATCTTGACATGTCACTATAAACGGCGTCATATTATTGGGCCCTTATTGGACATGAGGTAAAAACATGGGGGTTGCTTTGGAAGCAATTGGGCTCTACCTTTTGAGAATTATGGTTGGCTGATATTATTCGGGACCATAAGTTTGTCAATTGGACTCCATGTTCTCACTAAGGAAAAAGTTTCCCGTTTTCACTAAAGGGTAGTGAAATCGTTAAAATAGTGGGAGTGAGATTCATAAAATTAAATTCGCCTATTTTATGTCTTAGTAAATTGCTTAAACAATCATTGATATATGTCTGTTTTTCTTTTCAGTATTTCATACAATGAATTTGCGTTAAAACGATCTATACAACTTAAAACTAAAAGACGTTCCAATAAATTATGTTGATAAACCGGCAACAACAAACAAAAGGAAAATCGATAGTCAAAACCCGGCAAACCTTTGGCACGCTAGATGCTACAACTTAAATTGTAATTCACCCAAGTGTAGGTTGTCTGCAAGTAATATACTCGTGAGTACGAGATCGATCCACAGAGAGGATGTTGTAAGTTTAATTTTAGCAATAATATATTATAGATGAAAATATTGTTATAAAACTTCAAATACACAAATTATAAAATTGTCAAGGTTTCAAAGGTTCATTGTTGGTTTAATTAAGATTGCTAAATAAAAATAAATAAAAGAAACTAAAATAAGAATAAACATAAAAGAACAATGAAATATTTAAACAAGTATATCATATAATATAGTTCCCACTATATTAATATCAGATTAACCGATATTTAATACATGGTACCCATAATATATATATAGATGAATAAATATAAACATAAAAAGAACAATTAAATATTTAAACAAGTATATCATATAATATAGTTCCCACTATATTAATATCCACCGATATTTAATACATGGTACCCATAATATATATAAATGAATAAATATAAACATAAAAAGAACAATTAAATATTTAAACAAGTATATCATATAATATAGTTCCCACTATATTAATATCCACCGATATTTAATACATGGTACCCATAATATATATAAATGCATAAATATAAATTGACATAAAAGTAAATGTTAGATCAAATCACAATATTTTATTTAGAACAACCGGCAAAGCCACGCTATCGTCTAAATAAAATATATGACTTTATGTTAGATGCGATAAAGTAAATGTTAGTTGCGGAAAAGTAAAAGTTAGATGCGAGAAAGTAAATGTTAGTTGCGGAAAAGTAAATGTTAGTTGCGATAAAGTAAAAGTTAGATGCGATAAAGTAAATGTTAGTTCAAATCACAATATATTATTTAGAACAACCGACAGTGTCACGCTATCGTCTAAATAATATATATGACTTTATTATAAATAGATACATATATTTCTAGTATATAATTATTGTAGTAATTATTGTATCATATTTGACAACAAATCAAGGTAACCACATTCAAGGTACCAAGCATTTGATGTAAATAGATAACAACAAATCATCCAAAATTATACCTACAAATAAAGATCAATTAGTAAAAATAAAAATAGAAAAGAAAAGAATATACAAAATATAGACAATCTTACTTGACCAACAATGAAACCTTTTCACCTTGACATAAAAAGATTTAGCTTTCCATGAACATGAAACTCAAGAATAAAGATAAAAGAAATTTCATACTTGAACTTGAGAAACTTGCACACTCAAACTTTTATTCTCACACACACAATATTTATTTTACAAATGAAGAATTCTCTACACTCTTGCACACTCAAACTTTTATACAACACATCTATTTATAGGCCAAATGAGAGGAAGAGTCCAAGGCTCATTAAATGTGAAATAGTAAAGTTGGTGGGTGCTTGTCTCCTTGAATGTCAATACCATGACCCAACTTTAATTGGCATGTTTGATGCCTTAGACCACCGATTCAGCCTTTCTTTTCAACATAGAACACGTAGGATATTTTGTGTAGATGTGTTTGGACAACTCATTCACCCCTTTTGGATAAAATATGAAATACTTATGATATTTTTACTCCAAGCTGGTCATAGTAAAAGTAAATCTATCTCCATTTTGATGTTTTATTATTTTGATCATCTTAATGAAGTTTTTGGAATTTCTTGTCTTCTACAAAGTTGAAGATGCCTCTTTTGTGATTCTACAGGTTTTGAGATTACTCCATTATGACCACTGTAGCTTGACTAATTTTATTTTACCAAACCTGCGCAAACCGTAAAATACAACATTTTAGTAAAACATTTAAATATAAACACATAACACTAAAATAATACAACTTCATAATTTTAATTAAACTTAAATTTTAAAACACACTTTTTAACATATAAATAATTACAAATTTTAAGTTTCATCACACCCCCAAACCGGCTAATTACTAGTCCCTTAGTAATAAAATATCATAAAATATCATAAAATATCATAAAATCACAAGTTAGATTTTTATTCCTTAATATATATATTCAAATTTGCAAACTTTAAAATTTTAAAAACACACTTGTGAGGAGATCATATGTTTATTTATAAATCTCATTATCAACCAATATATTAATATGTAATTGGATGGGCTATACATATATATTTCACACAATATCAAAATAGTAAATATATATATATATTTTTTTTTTTTTTTTACATAAATATTTTCTAAAAACTTTGTGAATAATATAATTAAAAGGATAATAGAAATCATTTTCATAACATGTATATCATCAGGAATATTAATGTAAAAGTCTCAACTCCATATTCTCTCGGGTTAAAGTATTTCATATATAGCTGTTTTACACTCGTGGAGTTGGAAGAAAATTATACACTCTTTGAAAATGGCTAGTAAAACAGACAATCAAATAACCTAATATTGAAAATAAGATAGGATGATTTACAAAGAATAAACCCATTTTTTTTTGTTTTTTTGTTTTTTTGTTTTTGTTTTTTTTTTTTTTGCTTGGCTGCAAAATTGTTTTTACATAATCAAATACCTCCAATAAACTTTGAAAATGTAACATTTTTTTTTCAAAGTTTATTTATTTTTTTATTTTTTATGAGGTAAATCTATTACATTAATAATTATAGTAGAGATATTAATACTCTACATCTTTACAATCAAACTTCAAACAACTTTACAGCCAATTTTCATTTTTTTTTTCTTTTTTTTTTTTTCAAAATGGATTTAATCTAGTAATCAACCATTTCTTAATAATCAATAAAAGCTTATAAGTTGTTTTCTCAATTCTTACCCCTCACTCACAAAATTTATGTGAGTAACTATTGCACTTTTACAAATTAATTCCCTCAATTATACATGTTATTATTTATTCAATCAATATCACTTTAATTATATACTCATAAAAGTTTTAAAAAATATGTATTTGAAAACACACAATTATATATTATTTATAACTTATATCCCATCAATTATATATTTTTTATTAAATTGATAAAAAGAATAATAAATAAACATCTATACAAAAAGACTTCATTTTCTTAGTAGTTTGCAATTTAAATATATACGAAATATTAAAATCTAATCTATTGTGATAAAATGATAAATAAAAACTAATGCGTGTCAGGAGTTTTTGACTCCTTACTCTGCCATTGAAAAAGAAAAATAAATATTATTATAGAAATATATATATATTTTTTTTAAATTTTAAATTTTTTTTTTTTTTTTTTTTTAGAGATAAACCCTCCCCCAAACCTGAATATGACATTGTTTTTAATTTTTTTTTTTAAGAAAAATAAAGAGTACATGATGAAAGAGATATCACCTGGAATTATTGAAGATGAGGAACAAACACAAACCATTTCATGACATGTTGAATCAATGATCCAGTTTTCTTTTCTTACTGGTTGGTTGAGACCAATTGATCTTTGTTATAGCTGAATCAGGTTGATGAACAAAAGCTTGGAGATCATCAATTAATTGGTCTTCATTCGAAGCAGAGATGAGCATCCTTCGTGAATTTTCTGAAATAAAATTTTGTTCCACGGCTACATCGAGAAAAGTCAACAAACCATCATAATAGTTATTGATATTCAACAAGCCAACAGGTTTATTATGGATATTAAGTTGTGCCCAAGAAACAACATGAAAAATTTCTTCTAGAGTACCAAAACCACCAGGTAAGGCAATAAAAGCATCAGAATTTTCTATCATTTTAGTTATTCTCGTACATTGATGAAACTTTCAACTCTTCCCCAACCGTAACACCTGTAATATTTCCTTCAGCTAAAGCTGTAGGAATAATACCCAAAACCTGACTACCTCCAAGATGAGCTGCTGTTGAAATAGATCCCATTAACCCAATATTGCCTCCTCCGTAAACCAAGTGAATTTTTCTCTCTGCTAAATTTTTTCCAAGATTAATTGCTGCATCAACAAATATTTCATTCTTTCCAGTATTAGAACCACAAAAGACACAAATATTTTTCAATTTTTGTGAAGAAGATCCTGTCATGTTTTTTTCTTTTCTTTTAAAAAATATAGAGAGAGTTGAGTGATTTTATAAGGAAAACAAGGAATAAGACAGAAATAGGAATACAGATGTGAACAAAATGATAAAAATAGTAAAAAAAAATAATATATAATAATAACATGCATGCGTATAAACAGTGATGTGATTGTGGCTCACAGTGTTCCTTCAATATTTATGAGTCGAGGGTTGGCTTACCATCCAATTTTCTTATAAATTGGCAAATAGGGTCTTTTTTAGTCAGATTCCCAAGACCATTACCATGACGCTGCGCTTGGAATAGTTTCCATAAACGGAGAAGTTGACCTTTTACATCTCCACTAGAATGCGTCTCAAGAGTCAATGAGATATCATCCAATGACTCTTTACTCAGCCCATTCTTAATGAAATCAATTTTATCTTCTCTATTTGTGGAAACATATCCCAAAGATCTGCATTGTCTATTACAAGTCCATCTGGCACAATTATGACAAACATCTAACCTTTTAGCCCTTCTTTTCTTCGCATAGGTACTTTTTCCTAGTCCAGACATATTTCGAACAAGTAAGAATTTTGGAACTTCACCACCTAATCGAACCTTGGCTTCAATTATAAGACGAATATCCTCAGGGATTCCTTTTTGCATAAGCATTCTCAATCTTTCACATCTGCCTTCATAAATCATTCTCAGAACTTTTTTAGAAACAGATGGAAAATATTTACCAAGTTTTTTGATATCTTCATCCATAATATATATTTATATATATATATATATTCAATTATTTTGGGAAATTGAAATAAAACCGACTGAAAGTAGTCACGGAGTACCGTTATCCGCCACTTAACCGGGAAGTGAACTCAATTCTGCAAAAATAAAATAAAAATATAAGTAACAATTAAGTTGGATCATATAAAGGCATAAACTCTTCATTAAGAACTTCATTTTCTATAAACGGTTTAAGTCTTTGCCCATTAACTTTAAATACATTATTATTTTTAGGATTTTCAACATCAACAGCACCATGAGGATAGACAAATTTAACAATAAATGGTCCAGACCATCGCGATCTAAGTTTTCCTGGAAACAAATGCAAGCGAGAATTATAAAGTAAAACTTTTTGTCCGATTTCAAAAGATTTTCTCATAATATTTTTATCATGAAATGCTTTTGTTTTATCTTTATAAATCTTTGCATTTTCATATGCATCATTTCTTAATTCTTCTAGTTCATTTAATTGCAATTTTCTTGATTTAGATGCATCATCTAAATTAGTATTAAACGCTTTAATTGCCCAATAAGCTTTATGTTCAATTTCAACAGGTAAATGACAATGCTTTCCAAAAACTAATCTATATGGTGACATCCCCAATGATGTTTTAAATGCAGTTCTATATGCCCATAATGCATCACTTAATCTTAAAGACCAATCTTTTCGATTTGGATTGACTGTTTTTTCCAAAATTTGTTTTATTTCTTTATTTGCAAGTTCAACCTGACCATTCGTTTGAGGGTGATATGGAGTAGAAACTTTATGTGTAATACCATATTTTCTTAACAACGAAGAAAATGATTTATTTATAAAATGACTTCCCCCATCACTTATTATAGCTCTAGGTATTCCAAATCGACTAAAAATATTTTCTTTCAAAAATTTTATCACAACTTTATGATCATTAGTTCTACATGCAATTGCTTCAATCCATTTTGAAACATAATCGACAGCTACTAAAATATAAGTGAATCCAAAAGATAATGGAAATGGACCCATAAAATCTATTCCCCAACTGTCAAATATTTCAATAATCATGATTGGATTTAAAGGCATCATGTTTCGTTTTGAAATTGAACCCATTTTCTGACAATTTTCACAAGATTTGCAAAATGAATGTGTATCTTTGAATAAAGAAGGCCAATAAAATCCACATTGAAAAATTTTTGCAGCTGTTTTCTTTGACGAAAAATGACCTCCATGTAAGAGTGGGTGCCCAGTGAGCCAACTGTGTGGCTATGGGCTTTGTTGACTCTTTGTATAAACAATCTTTTGTTTAATATTATTTACACTTTTATGGCAATGACTTTATATTACTTCATATTGTTATATTGTGATATACTATTGTTGTTTTGATAAAGACCTTGAATATACTATAGTGTATGTAAGATGTGGTAGAACATGGAGATGTCTATCATGAAATACATCTTATAGTCACTGTATATTCTAAAACCGTTCCTAGTCGATTGAGCCGTCCGATAATAAGGATAAGGATCGCTCGAGTTTGAGACTAGCATTTGCGATGCGGAGTACCACGTTTCATTGGTAGGGAACATGGAGATGTTCGAAGCATGCAAATGGATATTCATAGGATGAATAGTCGAACTACCCTATCCGGACTTTCCAAGTGGTTATCACTTATCGAGTGGATAAAGTCCGCGGTTTTGGTTGTACACCATTAGTCCTTACGACTTGAAACATCATGGAGACTCTATATGCTAGTACTGTGCTTTGACTCGTTTACCGACTCTGAGGGGGTCATCAGGTGTCGAGATTGGGTACAGTTACGACACATATAGGAGTCAATGCATTGTTGTCAAGGATTCACCACATACTTGCGAGTGTGGATATCCTATGCGATCTGAGGAGATATTAGTGTGACAAATCTCTGGCCAGAGTACTTGATGTGATTTAAGAAATGGTTTCTTAGTAGCACATGCGATGTCACTAATTTGATCTTCAAGATGCATTGCATGGTTATCGAATCTTGAGCGACTCTCGATATACCAATGGTTGTTGATTCGATCGGGATATATGGATGAAGGGACCGTACTGTACGCTAACCAAAATCTACTGGTTCTTGTAGGCACTATCAGTGATACCTAGGGAATCATGGGGCGATGTTGCTAGGCGCTTTACCATGATTCGTTGGGCAAGTCGGAAAGTGTTGTTCCGAGTCACAAGGAGTTGTGAGCCCACGGCTAGCTGTATCCCTGAACCATTGAGGGTCACACAGTGTAATGGAGTTTTAATCCCCGTTGAGATAGTTAAATTTAAAGAGTTAAATTTAATGAACTAAGGAGTTGGACTTCTTAAATAAGAGTAAGGGAGTAGGATTTCCTAAAATGACATAGGGATGGACATTTTTGGAAACCACTGAATTCGGATTCAGGAAAATTTATTTTGACTTTAAAACGTGCAGAAATGGTTTCTGTGCACATTGGTGAAATCGTTTCATCAATCGGAGTCACGATGAATTTTATATTAATTTCTGAACGAGCGGGCTTTGCTTGTCGGGCCCCAGCTTATGACTAATGGGCCCTAAGGTGTTAGTGGCCTGCATTATAAATAAGTTATTTCAGTACAGAAATTACACACAACAGGTCATAATTTTTGAGACAGGATTTTCGAAACCCTTCTCTCTCAAAAACGTTTTCGGCCGTCCCCTCCCTTTGCTCTGCCCGAGAAAATTCCGGTCTGTGATTTTGAATCGCAGTAAGGAATAACGAATCAAATTCGTGTATTCTCTTCGCAGAAAACTTCTGATAGATTTTCTAGTGCAATCTATCAGAGGGATTAAACCTCTGTTCGTGGACCTGATTGAAGGCGTTCATCGGTTCCAGGGAGAGACAACAAGAGCAGAATTGTTCTGTTGGTGTCCATTAATCTCGTTGCGAGATTTGAGGTAAAATTTATTTAATTGTTATTTAAATTTTACACACACGTAATTCAATCGATGAACGGTTGATACCCATACCATGGAAACGTTCCATGAAAAATTTTTAAACTTCCGCTGCACCGGGTATCAATCGTAATTGGTCTGGGAACTCGCCAGTTTTCCAACAGTGGTATCAGAGCCAGGTTGCTCAGATCAATCGATTGAATAATCAATTGTACAAAATTTTTGAGTCTCGGTTTATGAAACAAAATAAATATTTTTAATAAAAAAAAATTTTTCGGGGCAAAACCCGGGCAGCGATTGGATCGCTGCCCGGTGGGGCAGCAATTGTTGCTGCCCCGGGCGGCGCACGGCGCCGCCCAAAGGGGGAGCACAGCGCCGCCCAAGGCGGCGACCGTCGCCGCCCAGGGCGGCGCACGGCGCCGCCCAGGGCAGCGCTGTGCGCTGCCCAGCGCAGCGCTGGGCGCTGCGCAGGGCAGCGCTCGGCGCTGCCCAGGGGCGGCGCTCGGCGCCGCCCAGCGCAGCGCTGGGCGCTGCGCAGGGCGGCGCTCGGCGCCGCCCAGGGCAGCGCACGGCGCCGCCCAGGGGCGGCGCCAGGCGCTGCCCTAAGGGGGCAGCCGGGCTACCCCCGGCCCGCGCCCCGGGTGCGGGCCGACCCGGGAGTGTCCCGGGTGGCCCGCGGGAAAAATTAATTTTTAATTTTTTATTAATTTTAATATTTAAAATTTTATTTTTGGTCCGGTCAAAAATTGTTTTTGATTGGTTCACGAGATTTCGGATCGAATTGTTCGAGTCCGTAAATTTTAAAATTGATTTTGGATAAATTTGAATTTTTGGAAAATTTTAATATTTTATCCGTAAATTGAATTTTGAAATCAATTATTTTGGTACAATTGATGATAAGATATGATCTTATGATATATTAGATAAAATATGATTTTATTTGTAAAATTGGATTTTATAGATTAAATATGATTTTATTTGATATGGAGATAAAATATGATTTTATATGTGAAATGTGATTTTATATATAAAATATGATTTTATCTTGTTTAAATTTGAATTGCCACAGCATGTTATCCAATAAATTAATTTTGAATTAAATGTTATTGGATAAGGATGATCGATTGCCATGACCAATTTTGTAGGTGTATGTTAGGAATTTACATTTTGTCTTTATTGTTGTTGGTTTTATTAATGGGCCTGGTTTATGGCCCGATATGAATGTCATATGTAATAAAAGTGGGCTTGGTTTATAGCTCGTTCCCACCCCCTAAAAATGTATCCCCTACTTGTCATTGTTATTTAATTGTAAATACATTAGATTTAGTGGGAGATCAAGATTTGAAGATGGTGGGCCCAGCAGACAATGAAGACTGAAGAAATGTAAATTGGAAGCATATGTAATAGGATTGCATTTGCATACTGCATATTACCTAGGATTGGACTAAGACCCGTGATTGGCAACCACGGGTCAATTAGAAATGGAATCGATCATCCTATATAATATGTGATATTATGATTGTATGCATGTTTAGACATAAATTGCGTGAATCCGGCAATGCATGCAATAAATTAAAAATGATGAGACAAATATTTTTTATAAATAAAATCCCTCATTTTAAATATGATTTAAAATTTATATCAAGATAAATAAAGGAAATTTAAATATTGTTTAAATGTTCCTACCTTCCATCAACGGTCAATGTATGTGATGCTACCCGCGGATACGGTCCGGCTCATATTATTGGGGGGCCCGTTCGTCGGAAAGCTGTACATTGGATCGACAAATGTTGTAAGTTGGGTGGAACTCCCATGGGATCGGCTCATATTATTGGGGGATCCACATGGCGACCGTCCATCACAACTTAATATTGATGGGTCTTGACATGTCACTTTAAACGGCGTCATATTATTGGGCCCTTATTGGACATGAGGTAAATACATGGGGGTTGCTTTGGAAGCAATTGGGCTCTACCTTTTGAGAATTATGGTTGGCTGATATTATTCGGGACCATAAGTTTGTCAATTGGACTCCATGTTCTCACTAAGGAAAAAGTTTCCCGTTTTCACTAGAGGGTGGTGAAATCGTTAAAATAGTGGGAGTGAGATTCATAAAATTAAATTCGCCTATTTTATGTCTTAGTAAATTGTTAAACAATCATTGATATATGTCTGTTTTTCCTTTTCAGTATTTCACACAATGAATTCGCGAAATCCTTTATTCTCGATCCTCGAACAAAACAAGCTGACTGGCGCCAACTATACGGAATGGTTCCGGAAGTTGAAGATTGTCTTAACTTCGGAGAAAATGCTCTACGTGTTAGAGAAAGCACCTCCGAAGGAAGCACCAGCTGACATAAGTCCGGAGGAATTGGCCAAACTTGATGCATGGTGTGACCATGACATCAAGACCAAATGCTATATGCAAGCCTCGATGTCTGATGAACTCCAGAGGCGATTTGAGGACACGGTGAATGCTGCTGACATTCACACGCAACTCAAGGAACTTTTTGGGGCTCAGTCGAGGGCTGAAAGGTTCTCTACTGTTAAGGAGTTGATGACGTGCCGCATGCGTGAAGGGACTTCGGTCCGTGATCATGGGGTACGAGTGATTTGGCTCATACAGAAGTTAGCGACCCTTGATTTGGTGTTGGAGCATGAACTCAATGTGGACTTGCTGCTTCTATCTCTTCCTTCTTCATTTGATGGATTCGTGATAAATTTTAATATGAACAAGATAGAGGCCACCCTTGAAGAGATGGTCAATATGCTCGTTACATATGAATCCACACTTAAGAAGGATAAGCCAGCTTTCTTGGTGGGCTCCTCATCTTCTGCTAAGAAGGGGCCAAGTATGAAGGGCAAGAAACGTTCTGCCCCACCCAAGAAAGTGGAACCCGAGAAGAAGCAAAAGACAAAGGCTTCAAACGATGGAAAATCCAAGGATGTTTGCCATTACTGCAAGAAGCCGGGTCATTGGAAGCGCAACTGCAAGGAGTATCTTGAGCAGTTGGGAACTGCAAAGGGTATGTTCTATATCGAAATAAACATGTCACTTAATACAACTTCTTGGGTATTGGATACCGGATGTGGTTCTCACATTTGCAATGATTTGCAGGTGATGACAAGAAGTCGCAGGCTTAGAATGGGTGAGACCCAGCTGAGGCTCGGGAATGGTTCCAGAGTTGAAGCTACGGCCATTGGAGATGTTTGTTTGATTTTGCAGAATGGTTTTAAATTATTGTTGAGAGATGTTTTATTTGTGCCAGATTTAATTAAAAACATTATTTCTATTTCTATGCTTGATAGAGATGGTTATTCTTGTAATTTTGTGAATGGGATTTGCAGTATTTACAAGAATGAATGTTTAATTGGAAATGGACAACTTGAAAACGATCTATACAATTTAAAACTAAAAGACGTTCCAGTGAATTGTATTGACAAACCGGCAACAACAAACAAAAGGAAAATCGATAGTCAAAACCCGGCAAACCTTTGGCACGCTAGACTAGGTCATATTTCCTCAAGGAGGATGAACAAGCTAGTGGGAGAGGGCATGTTTGATATGTCTGATATTAACTCTCTACCTACTTGTGAATCCTGCCTAAAAGGGAAAATGACTAAATCTCCTTTTAAGGGGAAGCCTGAACGTAGTCAAAATCTGTTGGATTTGATCCATACAGATGTTTGTGGTCCATTTAGAGTAGGGACTCAACATGGCCACACCTACTTCATTACCTTTACTGATGATTATTCTAGGTATGGGTATTTATATTTAATGAAATATAAGTCTGAAGCATTTGAAAAGTTCAAAGAATTCAAGGCTGAAGTAGAAAACAAGCTAGGTAAAAGTATTAAAGCACTTCGATCGGATCGAGGTGGAGAATACTTGAGTACCGAGTTTTTGGACTATCTAAAAGAGAATGGGATTCTCTCTCAGTGGACTCCTCCTATGACACCACAGCTTAATGGTGTATCGGAGCGTCGTAATCGAACTTTGTTGGACATGGTTCGATCTATGATGAGCTTCACTGAGCTTCCACCTTCGTTTTGGGGCTATGCGCTTGAAACGGCGGTATTGTTGTTAAACAACGTCCACACTAAAGCAGTGGACAAAACACCATACGAGTTATGGAATGGCAAAGCTCCTAAGTATTCATACTTGAGGATTTGGGGATGTCCTGCTTACGTGAAGCGGACAGTGGGAGATAAGTTGGATAGTCGATCCAGCCTGTGTTATTTTGTGGGGTATCCGAAGAATTCAATCGGATATTATTTCTATTATCCTGCTGAAACAAAGGTGTTTGTTTCGCGGAATGCCACCTTCTTGGAGAAGGAGTTCTTATTGGATAAGAAAGGCGAGATGATGGAACTCGAAGAAGTTCGAGAAGAACCCGAAATACAAAATAACGATCCCACACCTCAGGAACCATTGCTGGACACGCCTGCACCTAGAAGATCCGAGAGGACTTCTAGACCTCCAGTTCGATATGGTCTTCTTCTTGAAGAGGGTCAAGATGAACCCGACATTGGATGTGATCCAAGAAGCTTCAAGGAAGCAATTTCTGATGCGGATTCGAATTTATGGCTTGAAGCTATGCAGTCAGAATTGGATTCGATGCATACTAACCAAGTCTGGACTTTAGTGGATCCTCCCGATGGAATTGTTCCAATAGGGTGTAAATGGATCTACAAAAGAAAGCTTGGGCCTGATGGTAAGGTATTGACCTACAAGGCGCGATTGGTGGCGAAAGGTTATACTCAAAGGCAAGGAGTTGACTATGATGAAACCTTTTCACCAGTCGCAATGTTCAAGTCCATAAGAATCCTAATTGCCATAGCTGCATGGTATGACTATGAGATATGGCAAATGGATGTGAAGACTGCTTTTCTTAATGGAGACATTAAGGAAGAAATCTATATGAAGCAGCCTGAGGGGTACACATCCATGGGAAGCGAGCATAAGGTATGCAAGCTTCAGAGATCAATTTATGGTCTAAAACAAGCATCAAGAAGTTGGAACCAGAAATTTGATGAAACAATTAAAGACTTTGGTTTCATCAAGAACCCGGAGGAACCTTGCGTGTACAAGAAAGTAGTTAAGGATGCGGTGACATTCTTAGTACTTTATGTTGATGACATCCTACTCATTGGGAATGATGTAGGGATGTTGCAGTCAACAAAGATATGGTTATCAGGTAGATTTTCGATGAAGGATTTGGGTGAGGCATCCTACATTCTTGGGATACAGATCTATAGGGATAGATCTAAGAGAATGATAGGACTCACTCAATCAACCTACATCGATACCATATTGAAACGGTTTTCAATGGATGGGTCCAAGAGAGGACATCTACCCATGTGTCATGGAGTTTCTCTATCCAAGTCTATGTGTCCCAAGACTGATGCAGAGATAGAGAATATGACACATGTACCATATGCGTCAGCTATAGGTAGTATCATGTATGGGATGATATCTACCAGACCGGATGTAGCATTTGCTCTGAGTGTCACGAGCAGATATCAGTCTAATCCTGGTCAGATGCATTGGAAAGCCGTGAAGGACATTCTTAAGTACTTGCGAAGGACTAAGAATATGTTCATGGTTTATGGAGGACGAGAACTCAAACTGGAAGGCTATACCGACTCTAGCTTCCAAAGTGATGTGGATGACTCGAAGTCAACCTCTGGATTTGTGTTCATGCTCAATGGCGGTGCTGTCTCTTGGAAGAGTTCCAAGCAGGACACCACAGCGGATTCCACCACTGAGGCTGAATACATTGCAGCATCAGCTGCTGCTAAAGAGGCCGTTTGGATGAGGAATTTCGTCCAAGAGTTGGGCGTCATTCCTGAATTTGTTGGTCCAGTCCCGGTGTACTGCGACAACACGGGTGCCGTTGCTCAAGCAAAGGAACCAAGGTCTCATCAAAGATCCAAACACGTACTGAGGAAATACCACATAATCCGGGAGATTGTGGAAAGAGGAGACATCAGTGTCGAACGAGTGGCCTCTGCAGACAATATCGCTGATCCACTTACTAAGCCTTTGCCAGGACCATTGTTTGACAAACATCGCGAAGCAATGGGTCTACGTAGTATGACTAGTTGGCTATAGGGCAAGTGGGAGATTGTAAGAGTGGGTGCCCAGTGAGCCAACTGTGTGGCTATTGGCTTTGTTGACTCTTTGTATAAACAATCTTTTGTTTAATATTATTTACACTTTTATGGCAATGACTTTATATTACTTCATATTGTTATATTGTGATATACTATTGTTGTTTTGATAAAGACCTTGAATATACTATAGTGTATGTAAGATGTGGTAGAACATGGAGATGTCTATCATGAAATACATCTTATAGTCACTGTATATTCTAAAACCGTTCCTAGTCGATTGAGCCGTCCGATAATAAGGATAAGGATCGCTCGAGTTTGAGACTAGCATTTGCGATGCGGAGTACCACGTTTCATTGGTAGGGAACATGGAGATGTTCGAAGCATGCAAATGGATATTCATAGGATGAATAGTCGAACTACCCTATCCGGACTTTCCAAGTGGTTATCACTTATCGAGTGGATAAAGTCCGCGGTTTTGGTTGTACACCATTAGTCCTTACGACTTGAAACATCATGGAGACTCTATATGCTAGTACTGTGCTTTGACTCGTTTACCGACTCTGAGGGGGTCATCAGGTGTCGAGATTGGGTACAGTTACGACACATATAGGAGTCAATGCATTGTTGTCAAGGATTCACCACATACTTGCGAGTGTGGATATCCTATGCGATCTGAGGAGATATTAGTGTGACAAATCTCTGGCCAGAGTACTTGATGTGATTTAAGAAATGGTTTCTTAGTAGCACATGCGATGTCACTAATTTGATCTTCAAGATGCATTGCATGGTTATCGAATCTTGAGCGACTCTCGATATACCAATGGTTGTTGATTCGATCGGGATATATGGATGAAGGGACCGTACTGTACGCTAACCAAAATCTACTGGTTCTTGTAGGCACTATCAGTGATACCTAGGGAATCATGGGGCGATGTTGCTAGGCGCTTTACCATGATTCGTTGGGCAAGTCGGAAAGTGTTGTTCCGAGTCACAAGGAGTTGTGAGCCCACGGCTAGCTGTATCCCTGAACCATTGAGGGTCACACAGTGTAATGGAGTTTTAATCCCCGTTGAGATAGTTAAATTTAAAGAGTTAAATTTAATGAACTAAGGAGTTGGACTTCTTAAATAAGAGTAAGGGAGTAGGATTTCCTAAAATGACATAGGGATGGACATTTTTGGAAACCACTGAATTCGGATTCAGGAAAATTTATTTTGACTTTAAAACGTGCAGAAATGGTTTCTGTGCACATTGGTGAAATCGTTTCATCAATCGGAGTCACGATGAATTTTATATTAATTTCTGAACGAGCGGGCTTTGCTTGTCGGGCCCCAGCTTATGACTAATGGGCCCTAAGGTGTTAGTGGCCTGCATTATAAATAAGTTATTTCAGTACAGAAATTACACACAACAGGTCATAATTTTTGAGACAGGATTTTCGAAACCCTTCTCTCTCAAAAACGTTTTCGGCCGTCCCCTCCCTTTGCTCTGCCCGAGAAAATTCCGGTCTGTGATTTTGAATCGCAGTAAGGAATAACGAATCAAATTCGTGTATTCTCTTCGCAGAAAACTTCTGATAGATTTTCTAGTGCAATCTATCAGAGGGATTAAACCTCTGTTCGTGGACCTGATTGAAGGCGTTCATCGGTTCCAGGGAGAGACAACAAGAGCAGAATTGTTCTGTTGGTGTCCATTAATCTCGTTGCGAGATTTGAGGTAAAATTTATTTAATTGTTATTTAAATTTTACACACACGTAATTCAATCGATGAACGGTTGATACCCATACCATGGAAACGTTCCATGAAAAATTTTTAAACTTCCGCTGCACCGGGTATCAATCGTAATTGGTCTGGGAACTCGCCAGTTTTCCAACACTCCACATGCCTCAGAATGACAAAATTTAATGACACTACTTACCTCATTGTCGGGTATGCATCGTCGAAAAATTTGATCAGGACAATACTTAAACAAATAAGGATCATCCCAATAAAATTTTTTGACCTCTTTCAAGAATTTATTTTTATCTTGTGAACTCCAATGAGAAGGCATTTTATTTGTCACAAGAAAATTTACAATATTAGCAAACCAAGGCATAGTAGTAGCATAAAATAGTTGATCATCTGGAAAATTTTCATTTATTGGTATTTCATTTTGAGATGATTTAGAAATTATTCTTGATAAATGATCGGCTACTACATTTTCTTTTCCTTTTTTATCTTTTATTACAAGATCAAATTCTTGTAACAACAAAATCCATCTTATTAATCTTGGCTTAGCATCTTGTTTATTTGATAAATATTTTATGGCAGAATGATCAGTGTAAACAATAGTAGTAGAACCAATTAAATAGGATCGAAATTTATCTAATGCAAACACTACTGAAAGTAATTCTTTTTCAGTTGTTGAATAATTGATTTGAGCACTATTTAAGGTTCTACTTGCATAATAGATCACATAAGGTTTACCTTCTTTTCTTTGTCCTAACACGGCTCCTACAGCATAATCACTTGCATCACACATTAATTCAAATGGTAAAGACCAATCAGGAGGTTGTAAAATAGGTGATGTAGTTAAAAGATTAATTATTTTTTTAAAAGCAGTTTCACATTCTTGAGTCCATTCAAATTGTGCATCTTTTGTTAAAAGATTTGAAATTGGTTTCGATATTATGCTAAAATTTTTTATAAATCTTCTATAAAATCCCGCATGACCCAAAAATGATCGAATTTCTTTGATCGTGTTTGGTGATGGTAGATTAGCAATAACATCAACCTTAGCTTTATCAACTTCAATTCCTTTTTCAGATATGACATGCCCTAACACAATTCCGGATTTAACCATGTAGTGACATTTTTCCCAATTTAAAACAAGATTTTTTCTTCACATCTTTTTAAAACTTCTTCCAAATTTTTAAGACAGTTTTCAAATGAGTTTCCAAAAACAGTTATATCATCCATAAAAACTTCCACAAATTCTTCAATCATGTCACTAAAAATACTTAGCATGCATCTTTGAAAAGTAGCCGGGGCATTACATAAACCAAATGGCATTCTTTTAAAAGCAAAAGTTCCGAACGGACAAGTGAAAGTAGTTTTTTCTTGATCTTCTAATGATATTGGTATTTGATAATACCCCGAATACCCATCAAGAAAACAATAATAAGGATTACCTGCCACTTTCTCTAAAATTTGATCTAAAAATGGTAACGGAAAGTGATCTTTTCTAGTTGCATCATTTAATTTTCTATAATCAATGCACATACGCCAACTAGATGGAATCCTAGCTTGTAATAATTCTCCCTTTTCATTTTTTATAACAGTGATGCCTGATTTTTTTGGTACTACTTGTGTTGGACTTACCCATTTACTATCCGAGATTGGATAAATAATTCCGGCATCTAATAGTTTTAAAACTTCATTTTTAACAACTTCTTTCATGTGTGGATTTAATCTTCTTTGTGGTTGTTGATATGTTTTAGCATTTTCTTCCAAATGAATTCTATGTGTGCAGATTAAAGGATTTATACCTTTTATATCTTGCAAAGTCCATCCAATTGCATTTTTGTGTTTTTTAAGTAGTGTTATTACATCTTCTTCTTGTTTTGGTAAGAGGGTAGAAGATATTACAATAGGATATGTTTGATTTTCACCAAGAAAAGCATATTTTAGTTCTATTGGCAAGGGTTTTAATTCAAGTTTTGGATGATCATTTTCTTTTACTTCTTCAAGTTCATTAATTTCTTCAAATAACTTTGATTTAAAAACATTTTTTGAATCAAAACTTTCCACTAAACAAACTTCAGATTGTTGATTTAAGTTTTCTTGGTGTATATTTTCTTCCACAATTGTTTCTATTGCATTATCATCTTCATCTTCATTAATACTTGGTTGTTTACATAAATTGAACACATTAAGTTCTAAAGTCATATTTCCAAAAGACAATTTCATTATTCCATTTCGACAATTAATTAAAGCATTTGAAGTTGCAAGAAATGGACGTCCCAATATTACTGGAATTTCGTTATGTACTTCTATTGGTTGTGTATCCAAGACAATAAAATCCACAGGATATATGAATTTATCGACTTGAACTAACACATCTTCTACGATACCTCTAGGTATTTTGATTGACCTATCGGCTAGTAAAAGAGTAACAGATGTAGGTTTTAAATCTCCCAACTTAAGCTTTTCATAAACTGAATAAGGAATTAAATTCACACTTGCTCCCAAATCTAACAAAGCTTTTTTAATTTTATTTTTTCCAATAATACATGAAATTGTTGGACAACCGGGATCTTTATATTTCAAAGTAGAATTATTTTGAATAATAGAACTTACTTGCTCCGTTAAGAATGCTTTCTTCTTTACATGCAATTGTCTTTTTACAGTACATAAATCTTTTAAAAACTTTGCATAAGAAGGCACTTGTTTAATAGCATCTAATAATGGAATATTTATTTTTACTTGTTTAAAAACTTCATAAATATCAGAATCATTTTTTTGTTTTTTATTATTTACTAATGCATGAGGAAAAGGAACATGTTTATTTATTTTATCATCAATTTTCTTATTTTTAGGACTCAAAGCATCATCTTTCTCAAAAGTATCAGGATTTGAATCCTTACTCTTTGAGTTTAATTGATCTTTGTTTTCATCACTATATGGATCATTAACTATTTTACCACTTCTAAGAGTAATAACAGATTTTACTTGATCAAATTTTTCTTGATTTTGATTTTTAGGATTAGGTTGTGGTTGAGATGGAAATTTTCCTTTTTCATGAATATTAAGTGCAGATGCAAATTTTGCAAGAGTTTCTTTCAAATCATTCATAGATTGAATGTTTTGAATATTGATAGACTCTTGCTTTTGAATGTATGCATGAATTTCATCTTCAAAATTTTTTCTTGGAGGTGGGATATAAGAAGCATAACCTTGATGATTTTGGTTATTTTGAAAAGGTTGTTGTGAAGGTTGTGCATTATTATCGTTCCTCCAACTAAAATTGGGATGATTTCTCCAACCAGGATTGTATGTTTGTGAAAAAGGATCTAATGTTGGTTTTTTAAAATTGTTAACATAATTGGCTTGTTCATGGAGACATTCTTTAAATGAAGGCAAAGTAGGACAATTTTTTGTAAGATGATCATGTGTGTCACATATATGACAAACAATTTCTTGAACACTTTTTAATTGATCACTCTTTTTTATTTCTAATGACTCGATTTTTCTTGCTAAAGATGCAAGTTTAGCTTGAATATCTGCATCATCTTTAAGATGATAAATACCACCCCCATTTGTTGAATTATTGGTTTTACTTGGTGGTTCAATTGAGCCTATATTATCCCAATTTTGAGCATTTTCTGCTAATGACTCCAAATATTCCATAGCTTCATTTGGGTTTTTATCTTCAAAAGTTCCATTACACATGAATTCTATCATTTGCCTATCTTTAGGTATTAAACCTTCATAAAAGTGAGAAATTATTCTCCATATTTCAAAACCATGATGTGGGCATGTATTAAGTAACTCTTTATATCTATCCCAACATTGATAAAATGTTTCCCCTTGTTTTTGAGAAAAAGTTGTAATTTGTCTTTTAAAAAAGAGTTTGTTCTATGGGAAGGAAAAAACTTTTTTAGAAATTGTTGTTGCATTTCTTCCCATGATCTTATTGAACTTGATCTCAAATTTTGCAACCATGTTTTAGCTTTATCTTTTAAGGAAAAAGGGAAAAGCTTTAATCGAACAGTATCCATGCTACAATTTTGATCATTATAAGTGTTGCAAACCTCCTCAAATTCTCTTAAATGCAAATATGGATTTTCAGAATCTAAGCCATGAAAATTTGGTAAAAGTTGAATGACTTGTGGCTTAAAATTGAAATTAGATGCATCAGGAGGAAAAACTAAACAAGATGGTGTACTAGTTCTTATTGGATTCATATGGTGCCTAAGTGTTCTTGGTTGTTCATGTTCTTGATGATGATGATTATTATTATTATCATCTTGATTATTAGAATTATCGTCCATGTTTAAAATATTTTCAGTTACTCGAACAAGTCTACCACTTTGTTTACGACTCCAAACAATCATACAATTAAAAACAACATACTATTTACATAATAACAAAATTAAACTTAATTTATACCTCCCCGGCAACGGCGCCAAAAACTTGCTACAACTTAAATTGTAATTCACCCAAGTGTAGGTTGTCTGCAAGTAATATACTCGTGAGTACGAGATCGATCCACAGAGAGGATGTTGTAAGTTTAATTTTAGCAATAATATATTATAGATGAAAATATTGTTATAAAACTTCAAATACACAAATTATAAAATTGTCAAGGTTTCAAAGGTTCATTGTTGGTTTAATTAAGATTGCTAAATAAAAATAAATAAAAGAAACTAAAATAAGAATAAACATAAAAGAACAATGAAATATTTAAACAAGTATATCATATAATATAGTTCCCACTATATTAATATCAGATTAACCGATATTTAATACATGGTACCCATAATATATATATAGATGAATAAATATAAACATAAAAAGAACAATTAAATATTTAAACAAGTATATCATATAATATAGTTCCCACTATATTAATATCCACCGATATTTAATACATGGTACCCATAATATATATATAAATGAATAAATATAAACATAAAAAGAACAATTAAATATTTAAACAAGTATATCATATAATATAGTTCCCACTATATTAATATCCACCGATATTTAATACATGGTACCCATAATATATATAAATGCATAAATATAAATTGACATAAAAGTAAATGTTAGATCAAATCACAATATTTTATTTAGAACAACCGGCAAAGCCACGCTATCGTCTAAATAAAATATATGACTTTATGTTAGATGCGATAAAGTAAATGTTAGTTGCGGAAAAGTAAAAGTTAGATGCGAGAAAGTAAATGTTAGTTGCGGAAAAGTAAATGTTAGTTGCGATAAAGTAAAAGTTAGATGCGATAAAGTAAATGTTAGTTCAAATCACAATATATTATTTAGAACAACCGACAGTGTCACGCTATCGTCTAAATAATATATATGACTTTATTATAAATAGATACATATATTTATAGTATATAATTATTGTAGTAATTATTGTATCATATTTGACAACAAATCAAGGTAACCACATTCAAGGTACCAAGCATTTGATGTAAATAGATAACAACAAATCATCCAAAATTATACCTACAAATAAAGATCAATTAGTAAAAATAAAAATAGAAAAGAAAAGAATATACAAAATATAGACAATCTTACTTGACCAACAATGAAACCTTTTCACCTTGACATAAAAAGATTTAGCTTTCCATGAACATGAAACTCAAGAATAAAGATAAAAGAAATTTCATACTTGAACTTGAGAAACTTGCACACTCAAACTTTTATTCTCACACACACAATATTTATTTTACAAATGAAGAATTCTCTACACTCTTGCACACTCAAACTTTTATACAACACATTTATTTATAGGCCAAATGAGAGGAAGAGTCCAAGGCTCATTAAATGTGAAATAGTAAAGTTGGTGGGTGCTTGTCTCCTTGAATGTCAATACCATGACCCAAATTTAATTGGCATGTTTGATGTCTTAGACCACCGATTCAGCCTTTCTTTTCAACATAGAACACGTAGGATATTTTGTGTAGATGTGTTTGGACAACTCATTCACCCCTTTTGGATAAAATATGAAATACTTATGATATTTTTACTCCAAGCTGGTCATAGTAAAAGTAAATCTATCTCCATTTTGATGTTTTATTATTTTGATCATCTTAATGAAGTTTTTGGAATTTCTTGTCTTCTACAAAGTTGAAGATGCCTCTTTTGTGATTCTACAGGTTTTGAGATTACTCCATTATGACCACTGTAGCTTGACTAATTTTATTTTTACCAAACCTGCGCAAACCGTAAAATACAACATTTTAGTAAAACATTTAAATATAAACACATAACACTAAAATAATACAACTTCATAATTTTAATTAAACTTAAATTTTAAAACACACTTTTTAACATATAAATAATTACAAATTTTAAGTTTCATCACTAGACTAGGTCATATTTCCTCAAGGAGGATGAACAAGCTAGTGGGAGAGGGCATGTTTGATATACCTGATATTAACTCTCTACCTACTTGTGAATCCTGCCTAAAAGGGAAAATGACTAAATCTCCTTTTAAGGGGAAACCTGAGCGTAGTCAAAATCTGTTGGATTTGATCCATACAGATGTTTGTGGTCCATTTAGAGTTGGGACTCAACATGGCCACACCTACTTCATTACCTTTACTGATGATTATTCAAGGTATGGGTATTTATATTTAATGAAATATAAGTATGAAGCATTTGAAAAGTTCAAAGAATTCAAGGTTGAAGTAGAAAATAAGCTAGGTAAAAGTATTAAAGCACTTCGATCGGATCGAGGTGGAGAATACTTAAGTACCGATTTTTTGGACTATCTAAAAGAGAATGGGATTCTCTCTCAGTGGACTCCTCCTATGACACCACAGCTTAATGGTGTATCGGAGCGTCGTAATCGAACTTTGGTGGACATGGTTCGATCCATGATGAACTTCACTGAGCTTCCACCTTCGTTTTGGGGCTATGCGCTTGAAACGGCGGTATTTTTGTTGAACAACGTCCACACTAAAGCAGTGGACAAAACACCATACGAGTTATGGAATGGCAAAGCTCCTAAGTATTCGTACTTAAGGATTTGGGGATGTCCTGCTTACGTGAAGCAGACAGTGGGAGATAAGTTGAATAGTCGATCCAGCTTATGTTATTTTGTAGGGTATCCGAAGAATTCAATCGGATATTATTTCTATTATCCTGCTGAAACAAAGGTGTTTGTTTCTAGGAATGCCACCTTCTTGGAGAAGGAGTTCTTATTGGATAAGAAAGGCGAGATGATGGAACTCCAAGAAGTTCGAGAAGAACCCGAAATACAAAATAACGATCCTACGCCTCAGGAACCATTACTGGACACGCCTGAACCTAGAAGATCCGAGAGGACTTCTAGACCTCCTGTTCGATATGGTCTTCTTCTTGAAGGGGATCAAGATGAACCCGACATTGGATGTGATCCAAGAAACTTCAAGGAAGCAATTTCTGATGCGGATTCAAATTTATGGCTTGAAGCTATGCAGTCTGAATTGGATTCAATGCATACAAACCAAGTTTGGTCTTTAGTAGATCCTCCTGATGGAATTGTTCCAATAGGGTGTAAATGGATCTACAAGAGAAAGCTTGGGCCTGATGGTAAGGTATTGACCTACAAGGCGCGATTGGTGGCGAAAGGTTACACTCAAAGACAAGGAGTTGACTATGATGAAACCTTTTCACCAGTTGCAATGTTCAAGTCCATAAGAATCCTTATTGCCATAGCTGCATGGTATGACTATGAGATATGGCAAATGGATGTGAAGACTGCTTTTCTTAATGGAGACATTAAGGAAGAAATCTATATGAAGCAGCCGGAGGGGTTCACATCCATGGGAAGCGAGCATAAGGTATGCAAGCTTCAGAGATCAATTTATGGTCTAAAACAAGCATCAAGAAGTTGGAACCAGAAATTTGATGAAACAATAAAAAATTTTGGTTTCATCAAGAACCCGGAGGAACCGTGCGTGTACAAGAAAGTAGTTAAGGATGCTGTGACATTCTTAGTACTTTATGTTGATGACATCCTACTCATTGGGAATGATGTAGGGATGTTGCAGTCAACAAAGATATGGTTATCAGGTAGATTCTCGATGAAGGATTTGGGTGAGGCATCCTACATTCTTGGGATACAGATCTATAGAGATAGATCTAAGAGAATGATAGGACTCACTCAATCAACCTACATCGACACCATATTGAAACGGTTTTCAATGGATGGGTCCAAGAGAGGACATCTACCCATGTGTCATGAAGTTTCTTTATCCAAGTCTATGTGTCCCAAGACTGATGCAGAGATAGAGAATATGACACATGTACCATATGCGTCAGCTATAGGTAGTATCATGTATGGGATGATATCTACCAGACCGGATGTAGCATTTGCTCTGAGTGTCACGAGCAGATATCAGGCTAATCCTGGTCAAATGCATTGGAAAGCCGTGAAGGACATTCTTAAGTACTTACGAAGGACTAAGAATATGTTCATGGTATATGGAGGACGAGATCTGAAATTGGATGGCTATACCGACTCTAGCTTCCAAAGTGACGTGGATGACTCAAAGTCAACCTCTGGATTTGTGTTCATGCTCAATGGCGGTGCTGTCTCTTGGAAGAGTTCCAAGCAGGACACCACAGCGGATTCCACCACTGAGGCTGAATACATTGCAGCATCAGCTGCTGCTAAAGAGGCCGTTTGGATGAGAAAGTTCGTCCAAGAGTTGGGCGTCATTCCTGAATTTGTTGGTCCAGTCCCGGTGTACTGTGACAACACGGGTGCCATTGCTCAAGCAAAGGAACCAAGGTCTCATCAAAGATCCAAACACGTACTGAGGAAATACCACATCATCCGGGAGATTGTGGAAAGAGGAGACATCACTGTCGAACGAGTGGCCTCTGCAGACAATATCGCTGATCCGCTTACTAAGCCCTTGCCAGGACCATTGTTTGACAAACATCGCGAAGCAATGGGTCTACGTAGTATGACTAGTTGGCTATAGGGCAAGTGGGAGATTGAAAGAGTGGGTGCCCGTGAGCCAACTTGTGGCTATGGGCTTTGATGACTCTTTGTACAAACGATCTTTTGTTTAATGTAATTTACACTTTTATTAATGGCAATGACTTTATCTTTCTTCATATTGTTATATTATGATATACTATTGTTGTTTTGATAAAGACCTTGAATATACTATAGTGTATGTAAGATGTGGTAGAACATGGGGATGTCTATCATGAAATACATCTTATAGTCACTGTATATTCTAAACTGTTCCTAGTCGATTGAGCCGTCCGATAATAAGGATAAGGATCGCTCGAGTTTGAGACTAGCATTTGCGATGCGGAGTACCACGTTTCATTGGTAGGGAACATGGAGATGTTCGAAGCATGCAAATGGATATTCATAGGATGAATAATCGAACTACCCTATCCGGACTTTCCAAGTGGTTATCACTTATCGAGTGGATAAAGTCCGCGGTTTTGGTTGTACACCATTAGTCCTTACTACTTGAAACATCATGGAGACTCTATATGCTAGTACTGTGCTTTGACTCGTTTACCGACTCTATGGGGGTCATCAGGTGTCGGGATTGGGTACAGTTACAACACATATAGGAGTCGATGCATTGTTGTCAAGGATTCACCACATACTTGCGAGTGTGGATATCCTATGCGATCTGAGGAGATATTAGTGTGACGAATCTCTGGCCAGAGTACTTGATGTGATTTAAGAAATGGTTTCTTAGTAGCACATGCGATGTCACTAATTTGATCTTCAAGATGTATTGCATAGTTATCGAATCTTGAGCGACTCTCGATATACCAATGGTTGTTGATTCGATCGGGATATATGGATGAAGGGACCGTACTGTACGCTAACCAAAATCTACTGGTTCTTGTAGGCACTATCAGTGATACCTAGGGAATCATGGGGCGATGTTGCTAGGCGCTTTACCATGATTCGTTGGGCTAGTCGGAAATCGTTGTTCCGAGTCACAAGGAGTTGTGAGCCCACGGCTAGCTGTATCCCTGAACCATTGAGGGTCACACAGTGTAATGGAGTTTTAATCCCCGTTGAGATAGTTAAATTTAAAGAGTTAAATTTAATGAATAAAGAAGTTGGACTTCTTAAATAAGAGTAAGGGAGTAGGATTTCCTAAAATGACATAGGGATGGACATTTTTTGGAAATCACTGAATTCGGATTCAGGAAAATTTATCTTGACTTTAAAATGTGCAGAAATGGTTTCTGTGCACATTGGTGAAATCGGTTCATCAATCGGAGTCACGATGAATTTTATATTAATTTCTGAACATGCGGGCTTTGCTTGTCGGGCCTCAACTTATGACTAATGGGCCCTAAGGTGTTAGTGACCTGCATTATAAATAAGTTATTGCAGTACAGAAATTACACACAACTGGTCATAATTTGAGAGACAGAAAATCGAAAACCCTAGCTCTCTCTCAAAAGAAATTCGGCCGCCCCCCTCCTTTCTCTGCGTGAGAAATTCCGGTCTGTGATTTTGAATTGCAGTCTGGAATAGCGAATCAAATTCGTTTATTCTCTTCGTAGAAAACTTCTGATAGATTTTCTAGTGCAATCTATCAGAGGGATTAAACCTCCATTCGTGGACCTGATTGAAGGAAAGCTTGTTCATCAGTTCCAGGGAGATACAAGAAGCGCAGAGAAATCTGTGTGGTGTCCAATAATCTCGCTTCGAGATTGAAGGTAAAATTTAATAATAGTTATTTAATTTTACACACACAAATAATTTAATCGTATGGTTGATACCCACACTATGGAATTGTTCCATACTAAAAATTTTAAACTTCCGCTGCACCGGGTATCAATCGTGATTGATCTGAGAGCCGCGTTTTCCAACAATCCACACTCGCAAGTATGTGGTGAATCCTTGACAACAAAGCATCGACTCCTATATGTGTCGTAACTGTACCCAATCCCGACACCTGATGACCCCAATAGAGTCGGTAAACGAGTCAAAATACAGTACTAGCATATAGAGTCTCAATGATGTTTCAAGTAGTAAGGACTAATGGTGTACAACCAAAACCGCGGACTTTATCCACTCGATAAGTGATAACCACTTGGAAAGTCCGGATAGGGTAGTTCGATCATTCATCGTATGAATATCCATTTGCATGCTTTGAACATCTCTATGTTTCATACCAATGAAACGTGGTACTCGGCATCGCAAATGCTAGTCTCAATCTCGAGCGATCCTTATCCTTATTAACGGACGGCTCAATCGACTAGGAACTGTTTAGAATATACAGTGACTATAAGATGTGTTTCATGATAACCATCCCCATGTGCCACCACATCTTACATACACTATAGTATATTCAAGGTCTTCATCTAAACATCTTATAGTATGTCACAACATAATAATATGATAAAAGATAAAGTAAATGCCATTATAAAAGTGTAAATTATATTAAACAAAAGATTGTTTATACATAGAGTCATAAAAGCCCTTAGCCACAAGTTGGCTCACTGGGCACCCACTCTTTCAGTATATTGGTATGGGAGCCACCTCCTACAGCGACGGCACAGCGTGCTACATACCAGGGCCCGATCTGTCTCTGTTATCTGATCTTTGACCTCGAGTTATAGGGAGTTCACTTTGCATGCATGTATACTCATACTCTCGTAGTGAGTGTTTTATGCTCACGTCTCGTACTTTGTGTTTCTGGACACCCTATTGCATGGGGCAGGTTTGCGATTGGACAAGGCGGGTGGTTCCAGGAGGGGCTAGGCAGCAGTTGGTCAGCTGGAGCTTCGCTTAGGTTTTTATTTCTATTGTTATCGGATTAATACAGCTTTTCGATATGGTTGTATAATCTAATTGGATTTTTACAGATTCCTTGCCTTGGGATTGTAGTATTTGTAATGTTTCCGCAGTTTATTCTGATATCTATTTAATTAAGTTAATTGCATGCCTAAGTTCTGTTTAGTAGGTGATCCGGGTAAGGGTCACTACATTTATGGTATCAGAGCATGCAATAAGATTCTTTGGGACATAATATTGATTTTGGGTTATCCTTTGTAGGATTACAAGTTGGATTCAATAACGATAGCAGTATCAGGAATTGGAATAGCAGGATGTCTAGGCTTTTCCAAGATCGTCATTGCCAAAGTTGGCAGCAGAAGTTCGTATTATGTGGATCCCAGCAGGATGGAGCTGGTAGAGAAGATCCAGTTTTCAACACCAGGTGCTTCTCCAGGTTGAAAGAAATGTGTGACATGTAGTCATCCATTCTGAGTCTGTAATACCCCGATTTTATTATTAATTGAGTTTAATCGAGATAATCAGGGTTTTCAGTAATTGAGGATTGTTTTGATATTTAGCAGGGGGTTACTTTGCAACCTTGGAGAAATAAAGGACTGAAATGCAAAAGTTGGATTTTTATTATAATTATACAAGCAAGTTGACATAGCCATCACTTCACTCTCCATACCTCTCCTCCTTCTCCTCCCTCTCTCTCGTTCATACGTACTGAAGCAAAAGCCATGGATGACTTTTTGAGCTTTTCATCCGTCCGATTCGCTCGATCCGACCGTTAGATTTTCATTCCGAGTTGAGATTCACGATCACCGCAACGAGGGCTTCATTTAGACGTAAGTTTTGCTACGATCTCTTGAAATTCGATTTTTTTGAGTTGTCAGAATTTGATAATATTGGAGTATGTCGTTCTTGAGCTAGTATAGATCGTTTATTCGAAGTCGGTTTGTAAAAAGAACGAAGTTTGGATTTTATATGATTTTAGAGGTAAAATTCAAAAATGATGAGTTTGATTGAGGTTGGATTTGAGTTTTTTTGATGGATTGTGGTGATAATTGAGTTATTGGGATTGTTGTTTGATGGTTTGTATTTTCGGATAGTCAGTTTATAGCCGTTATGCCGTCGAAATCGAGTTTGAGTTATCAGTTTTGGTTCGGTTTGATTTGTATATCTAACTTGATTGAGTTTGAATTCCGAGTTGATATTGAGTCCGTATTCGTTGTTTTGACAGTTGATTGAGGATTCGGGAGTTGATCGAACTTGGAGACTTGTTTATCGATCGAAGAATTGAAGACGATATATTATTGATTGTTGTATCGACTTTGAGTTTGTTATCCGAATAGACTTTGATATCGAGTTATCTCTTGTTGACAGGAATCACTTGAAGCTTCAAAAAAAAGGTAAAAGATTACATCGATTCGAATGGGGTTGAATACTCGAGTTGATTGATTCTCGAGCCCCGAAAATCACATACTGCATGTTATTTGTTTGTGTGAACTTGACTGATTATTCGTTTACACTTGCATTCATATTGAGCCGATTATTCGATTCGTTTTGAATATAGATGATTTAGGGAGCTATATTGAAGTGGCTTTGGATTTCGAGTTTTTCCAAGTGCCAGAATACTTCTTATAGTTGCTCTGAAGTCTAGGGGTTGAGTTGAACGACATTCACCCCGAATGGGTGTGTCGGTGAGTTGTTGTGAAGACTTGGCCCCGGGATCCTAACTGAATACTGATTGACATTTCGACTATCTGACTTGATAGTCTCGAGTTTGAAATCATGCATACATTCACTCTCATTTGGATTGATTGATGAATGTTACATTTCAAGGTGGAATGTTTAACTGATATTGTATGCCTGTTTCTTTTACTTAGAAATTATATTTCTAACCGGTTTATCCGGCTGTTGTCTTTGTTTGTATGTGTAACTTGGCAACAGGAGGATCAGGAGCTGGACCGAGTCATCCTGGTTAGCTTGGGGGTGAGATTGATAGAAGTGAGACTCCGGGTCGTAGGGTCGAGTCTATTTGGATTTGTATTAGTTTTGTTGAGTCGGTGGAACTCATTTATAAAACTCGACTGGTTATTGTATTTTGGGCAGAACCTAGATTTGGCATGTTCTAAATATTGATTTGTATTATGTTTGAACTTGGAATGTTTAGATTTTCCTTGTTGGTTGTTTTTGTAGGCTCCTCGACCCCTCTGCCCATTTTGCCTGCGCGCGGGCGAGGCATCACCGCGCGCGCGCGTGAGGAGTTTGATGAGGCTCGGGAGATTTTGCCCGCGTGCGCGCGAGCATCTCTGCGAGTCTCTGCTTGCATAGCCTGCGCGCGCGCGAGGTGATGACCTCTCGCGGGCGCGAGGCTTCTTTAAAAAAAAAATTAAAACTTTTGATTCGTTTTCCGCGGCTTATTGTGTTCGATTATGATTAATTATTCGAGTTTAGAAGATTAGAAATGGGGTCTCACATTAAGTGGTATCAGAGAGATAAGATTCTTGGAGTCGAACTAGAGTGAGCGGGGTAGATCGAGTCCGCATGAATTGAACTCTCGCATATGATTGATTTATTTAAATGATTATTTTAAATATGTGCGAGCATGCTTTATTGATTCTTGAATTAATTGAATTATATGAGTTGTGGTTTAATTTATAAAGCATGAATTATGTGATATATATCTGTCATTGTATATCGTTGAGATTCATGAGTTCTCAGAGCAGTGTTTTGGATACCGAGGTTTTGAGGTTGAGATTGAGATTGAGTTTGAGATATTGTATCCTAACCCCTTGATATCAGATGGCACCTCGACGATCTTTGAGAAGGAATCAACCACCTTTGACTCCTCCTTCTACTGAGAATCCTCCGCCAGTTATTACTCCTCCGAATGATCAGGATAGTACAGGAGTGGATCAGTTTGATGCAACTGCGACCCCGATGGAGACTCTTCTGAAGATATTCCGATCTTTTCGACCACCTACTTTAACGGGTACCGAGAACTCCGTTGCTTGTGAAAGTTGGCTAGATGAAATGGATGAGCTCTTCGATTCCCTCGACTATACCGATGACCGCAGAATCAGGTTAGTCAGTCATCAGTTGCAGGGTGTTGCTAAGAATTGGTGGACCACAACCAAGAGAGCGAATGAGAACCGACGCACCGCCATCACTTGGAGCTTGTTCAAGACTGAGTTCTTTAAGCGTTTCTTTCCTGTCTCATATCGAAAGGAAAAGGGTGCCGAATTTGCGAATCTGAAACAAGGGAACTTGAGCATTGAGGACTATGTGAGTAAATTTGATAGTCTCTTGAGGTTTGCACCTCATGTTGCAGATAACGAAGAAGCCAAGGCCGACCATTTCATCAATGGATTGAACCCTGAGATATTTACCTCGGTCAATACCGGAAGACCCAACAACTTCGCTGATGCTATGGATCAAGCAAAGGGAGCCGAAGCCGGATTCTTGATGCAACGAGGTAATCAGGTAGCTCCTCAGCAGCAGCAGAGATCTTTTCAAAACCAGCCTGTTCAGTTTCAGCCTCAACAGTCTCAGTATCAGTACCAACCGTCTCAACAGTAGAATCAGCCTCAGCGGTTTGAGGCAGGCAACAGTGGCAGAAACAGGCGAGATCAGTATCGGCCGAAGGGGAAGAATTTCAAGAAGTCTGGTAACAGTTCATCGAGTTCCAGTGGCTCTAGACAGTTCAATTCTGGGCAGAGTTCAGGGTTTTCTGGAGCTTCGTGCAGCAAGTCTGGAGGATGTCATCCGAGTGATCAGTGTCGAGGCGTGTTTGGTAGTTGCAACATCTGCCAGCAGCCGGTTCATTTTGCTAGCGTCTGTCCTCAGCGAGGATCCGATAGAGCTCAGAGCGGCAGTTCTTCACGACCGCCAGCTCAGCCCGAGAGATCAGGTTCTGCAGTCCATTCCTTTCCGCCTCAGCAACAGAATTGTCAGGGAGGTAATCAGAACCAGAACCAACCTCCACGACAACAGGCGAGGGTGTTTGCCTTGACAGAGGATCAAGCCAATGCAGCCCCAAATGACGTGATAGCAAGTAACTGTTCGATCTTTGGTTATCCTGCGTTTGTTTTGATTGATAAGGGTGCTTCTCACTGTTTCATCTCTGAAAGATTTGTTGTGATGCATGATTTAATTTTTGAGCCTTTATCTGGTTGTTTCTATTACTTCACCTTTGGGTGGAGAGACTGTTTCGGTGAGATTGGTCTGTAACTGTGTGTTAGAATCCGAAGGGAATTCGATTGAGATTGACTGCATCGTACTTGGATTATCTGATTTTGACTGTATTGTCGGGATTGATGCTTTGACCAAGTATAGGGCGACAGTAGATTGCTTTCAGAAAGTGGTTCGATTCAGACCTGAGACGGCAGACGATTGGAAGTTTTTCGGTAAGGGGTTCTCGATCCAAAATTCCGTTGATTTCTATGTTATCCATGTCTCGTTTGCTACAGAAAGGAGCAGAGAGATTCTTGATTTATGCAATGGATGTTCAGAGGTCTAGTCCTGAGTTTTCTGAGATACAGGTTGTTAGCGAGTTTCCAGATGTTTTTCCAGACGAGATTCCTGGTTTACCGCCTATTCGAGACATCGAATTTAGCATTGAACTTACATCAGGTACTCAACCTATTTCGAAAGCACCTTACCGTATGGCTCCGTTAGAGTTGAAAGAATTGAAGGAACAGTTAGAGGATTTGATTGCCAAGGGATACATCCGACCTAGCATATCGCCTTGGGGTGCACCAGTGCTTTTTGTGAGGAAGAAAGACGGTTCTATGCGACTTTGCATCGACTACCGCCAGTTGAATCAAGCGACGGTCAAGAATAAGAATCCTCTACCAAGAATCGACGATCTTTTTGATCAACTGCAAGGTTCTTCAGTGTATTCGAAGATAGATCTGTGATCAGGGTATCATCAGCTGAGAGTTCGCGACGAGGATGTGCCGAAGACAGCTTTCAGAACCAGATGGGCAATTCGAATTCATAGTCATGCCGTTTGGTTTGACCAATGCTCCAGCAGTTTTTATGGATTTGATGAATCGTATCTTTCAGCGGTATCTAGATGAGTTCGTCATCATCTTCATCGACGACATTCTGATCTATTCAAAGAACCGTTCTGATCATGCCAAGCATTTGAGAATCGTATTGCAGACTTTGCGAGCCGAACATTTGTATGCTAAGCTATCAAAGTGCGAATTTTGGTTGGACCGAGTGGTTTTTCTAGGCCACATTGTATCGGGAGATGGAATATCTGTGGATCCCAGTAAGATCGAAGCAGTTATGAATTGGCAGAGACCAACATCAGTGCCAGAAATCCAAAGCTTCATGGGTTTAGCGGGGTATTATCGCCGATTTATCGAGGGATTCTCTTCCACTGCAAAGCCGATTACTCAGTTAACCCAGAAGAATGCACCGTTTGTTTGGTCCGAGCAGTGTGAGGCCAGTTTCTTTGAGTTGAAGAAGAGATTGACGAGCGCTCCGATCTTGTCTATTCCATCAGGTACTGGAGGTTTCTCTGTGTACTGTGATGCTTCTCACCGTGGTCTTGGATGTATTCTGATGCAGAGGAAACATGTCATAGCTTATGTTTTGAGGAAGCTAAAGCCGCATGAGACGCGTTATCCGATCCATGATCTCGAGCTAGCTGCAATTGTGTTTGCTTTGAAAACTTGGAGCCATTACCTTTATGGTGAGTCGTTTGAGATATTTTCTGACCACAAGAGCCTGAAATACTTGTTTTCCCAGTCCGAGCTGAATATGAGACAGAGGAGATGGATGGATTTGCTTAAGGACTTCGACTACGAGATCAAGTATTATCCTGGAAAGTCGAATGCAGCTGCAGACGCTCTTAGTCGGAAGTTTTGTTCTTTGTCTCTTTCTACGATTGGTTTCTCTCGATTGATTGAAGACTGTTGTAATTCTGGTTTGGAGTTTGAGACCGATAGGAGATCCATCAGAGTTTTGCGATTCAGGCCGAGCCAGAGTTGTTTCAGTCGATTAGAGAGGCTCAGAGATCAGATCCGAGTATTCAGAGTTCGATAGAGAAAGTCCGATCAGGTCACCAGTCAGAGTTTCAGGTCAGGGATGACTTTTTGTTTGCGAATAGACGTATTGTTGTGCCCGATGTTTTTGAGTTGAGACAGCGTATTCTACGAGAGGCGCATTGCAGTCGGTTCAGTGTTCATCCTGGAGGCCGGAAGATGTATAATGACTTGAAGACTCAATTCTGGTGGAAGCAATTGAAAGGAGACGTCACGAGGTTTGTATTCCGTTGTCTGAATTGTCAACAGGTGAAAGCTGAGAGGAAGAAGCCCGGAGGATTATTGCACATTTTGCCTGTCCCGGAATGGAAATGGGATCATATCTCAATGGATTTTGTCACGAAGCTACCGCGTTCAGTCAGAGGTTGTGATGCGATTTGGGTTGTGATTGACCGTTTGACGAAATCTGCTTGTTTCATTCCTTACCGTATGACATACCGTCACGATCAGATGGCCAAGTTGTATGTCAGAGAGGTTGTGAGATTGCACGGCGTGCCGAAGTCGATAGTATCAGATAGAGATCCGAGATTCACTTCTCACTTTTGGCACAGTCTTCAGGAGGCTTTGGGTACTCGTTTGCACTTGAGCACAGCATATCACCCTCAGACCGATGGTCAGTCCGAACGTACAATCCAGACCTTGGAAGATATGCTTCGGGCTGTAGTGCTTGATTTTGGCTCAGGTTGGCAAGATTCCTTACCTCTAGAGGAGTTTTCGTACAATAACAGCTTCCAGGCAAGCATTGGAATGGCACCTTTTGAAGCTTTGTACGGGAAGAAGTGCAGATCTCCGTTATTTTGGGATGAGATTTCAGAATCACCTGAGCTGGGTCCAGATATGATTCGTGATATGGCAGAATAGGTGAAGTTGATCCGAGTCAGAATGAAGACAGCCCAAGATCGATAGGCCAAGTATGCGAATGTCAGACGCAGACCACTGTGTTTCGAGCAGGGAGGCCGTGTGTTTCTGAAGATTTCTCCTTTCCGAGGCACTGTCAGATTTGGGAAGAGAGGAAAGTTGTCATCGAGGTTCATTGGCCCGTATGAAATTCTGGAGAAGATAGGCGATCTTGCCTATAGGATTGCTCTTCCTCCGTCTCTTTCAGGCATCCACGATGTGTTTCACGTTTCGATGCTACGGAAATATCATCCGGATCCATCTCACGTTCTTCAGCCGGACGAGGCCGAACTTGATGAGACTCTGAGTTACTTCGAACGACCGATTCAGATTCTTGACAGAAAAGAGAAGCAGCTCAGAAACAAGTCGTTTTCGTTGGTGAAGATACAGTGGAGTCGTCACGGAGTTGAAGAAGCGACTTGGGAGACCGAATCCGATATGAGGCAGCGATTTCAAGAGTTATTTGATTGAGGTGAGTTCGTCTTCAGTTTGTTTCGTTCTTGTTTCAGTCTGTGATCTGTCACATTTCGAGGACGAAATCAAATCTTAGAGGGGGAGAATTGTAATGCCCCGATTTTATTATTAATTGAGTTTAATCGAGATAATCAGGGTTTTCAGTAATTGAGGATTGTTTTGATATTTAGCAGGGGGTTACTTTGCAACCTTGGAGAAATAAAGGACTGAAATGCAAAAGTTGGATTTTTATTATTATTATACAAGCAAGTTGACATAGCCATCACTTCACTCTCCATACCTCTCCTCCTTCTCCTCCTTTTCTCTCGTTCATACGTACTGAAGCAAAAGCCATGGAGGACTTTTTGAGATTTTCATCCGTCCGATTCGCTCGATCCGACCGTTAGATTTTCATTCCGAGTTGAGATTCACGATCACCGCAACGAGGGCTTCATTTAGACGTAAGTTTTTCTACGATCTCTTGAACTTAGATTTTGTTGAGTTGTCAGAATTTGATAATATTGGAGTATTTCGTTCTTGAGCTAGTATAGATCGTGTATTCGAAGTCGGTTTGGAAAAAGAACGAAGTTTGGATTTTATATGATTTTAGAGGTGAAATTCAAAAATGATGATTTTGATTGAGGTTGGATTTGAGTTGTTTTAATGGATTGTGGTGATGATTGAGTTATTGTGATTGTTGTTTGATGGTTTATATTTTCGGATAGTCAGTTTATAGCCGTTATGCCGTCAAAATCGAGTTTGAGTTATCGGTTTTGGTTCGGTTTGATTTGTATATCTAACTTGATTGAGTTTGAATTCCGAGTTGATATTGAGTCCGTATTCGATGTTTTGACAGTTGATTGAGGATTCGGGAGTTGATCGAACTTGGAGACTTGTTTATCGATCGAAGAATTGAAGACGGTATATTATTGATTGTTGTATCGACTTTGAGTTTGTTATCCAAATATACTTTGATATCGAGTTATCTCTTGTTGACAGGAATCACTTGAAGCTTAGAAAAAAAGGTAAAAGATTACATCGATTCGAATGGGGTTGAATACTCGAGTTGATTGATTCTCGAGCCCCGAAAATCACATACTACATGTTATTTGTTTGTGTGAACTTGACTGATTATTCGTTTACACTTACATTCATATTGAGCCGATTATTCGATTCGTTTTGAATATAGATGATTTAGGGAGCTATATTGAATTGGCTTTGGATTTCGAGTTTTTCCAAGTGCCAAAATACTTCTTATAGTTTCTCTGAAGTCTAGGGGTTGAGTTGAACGACATCCACCCCGAATGGGTGTGTCGGTGAGTTGTTGTGAAGACTTGGCCCCGGGATCCCTACCGAATACTGATTGACATTTCAATTATCTGACTTGATAGTCCTGTGTTTGAAATCATGCATACATCCACTCTCATTTGGATTGATTGATGAATGTTACATTTCAAGGTGGAATGTTTAACTGATATTGTATGCCTGTTTCTTTTACTTAGAAATTATATTTCTAACCGGTTTATCCGGCTGTTGTCTTTGTTTGTATGTGTAACTTGGCAACAGGAGGATCAGAAGCTGGACCGAGTCGTCCTGGTTAGCTTGGGGGTGAGATTGATAGAAGTGAGACTCCGGGTCGTAGGGTCGAGTCTATTTAGATTTGTATTAGTTTTGTTGAGTCGGTGGAACTCATTTATAAAACTCGACTGGTTATTGTATTTTGGGCAGAACCTAGATTTGGCATGTTCTAAATATTGATTTGTATTATGTTTGAACTTGGAATGTTTAGATTTGCCTTGTTGGTTGTTTTTGCGGGCGAGGCATCACCCCGCGCGCGCGAGGAGTTTTATGAGGCTCGGGAGATTTTGCTCGCGCGCGCGCGAGCATCTCCGCGAGTCTCTGCTCGCGTAGCCTGCGCGCGGGCGCGAGGTTTCTTTAAAAAAAAAATTAAAACTTTTGATTCGTTTTCCGCGGCTTATTGTGTTTGATTATGATTAATTATTCGAGTTTAGAAGATTAGAAACGGGGTCTCACAGAGTCAACCAAGGAAGCCACCCCGAAAGACTCTCCTCTAGTAGTTGGAGAGATTGACGGGAAAATCTTGTCTCATCTACCAGATAAGGAACCCAACAATATTGGAAGGATCCGGTAGATTAGCAAGATTTTATTCTTTGAGATCTTGTGAGGTAGAAGTTCTGCTGACATGATTAGCAGACGGGAAACTTCACGTTCAAGATCAGTAGACAGAATAAAAGACTTCAGCATGAATTTAAATATTGTATTTGGTTGTAAACAGTATTTCAGTTGTAATCAGATGTATTAAAGATTTCAGTATTTGATGTACTCAGTTATTGTTGTATTGTACATCTTTTAGTGTAATCTTTTGATTAAGTTATGTATATCATGGGATTGTAATAAAGATTGTATTAGAACCTGTGGTTCAAGTGTTGTAATCTTTGAGATTAACTTGGTTATTTTGATTAAAAGACTGATCATTGTTTTAAATGAGTACTTGGGAATTTTACATGTTTTCAATGAATAGTTCTAGATGTTTTACCTAGAATATTCTATTAAGCCAAGTTTTTGCCAGGGATGATGTGACTCATCAAGACGCATGAATGTTTGTTCTAGACGTATTTTCTTAGAACAGTTGGTTGCTTTAATCCTTTTAGGTTGTTACCTAGTGATGATGGATTTTCATCAGGATGACAGATTAACTAATACCAAGAGTTGTGGATTGTGACCAGTACTAGACATGAGGGGGCGCCACCCTTAGTCGGTTATTTCTTTGGAAGTTTCTATACTTCGGAGATTGTTTGGAGGCCTTGGTGCTCCAGGGACTATATAGGGAAGGCTACTCAGTTTAGAAATTTGGCAACAGTCACAACAGGATATGACTTTGGATAGGACAGATACCAGGTGTGGTATCAAGGTTTAGTTATCATTTATTTGAGATAAAGATGTTCCGTTGTCAGAACAGTCTTGGAATGGATTTTTCCTTGACAAGTTATTGTTCTGAGTAGATAAGTTTTTGATATTGATTTGTGATATCGGGATTTAATCCAGGAGATTAGTTGAATTGATATTCAACAGGATTTAATTATCAGATGCTTGCAGACTCGGGATTTGAGTTGTGCCTCTATAGAGAATTTTCCTTGACCAATGATTTTGGTCCAGAAAGGAATGATTGCATAATATCATAGACTCAGGGATGAGTTATGCCAGGGTGCTCTTGACTTTCGGGTTCCGAGATGGTATAGTAAGTGCGACCTTATGCCGGTGTACTCTGGAAGGATTCTTTTGTTCCAGTTTGGCATTATAGGAAGACTTACCACAGTCTCGTTGTTTGTATACTCATAGCAATAGGTATAATTATCAGGAGAATATTCAGGATTTATTTGAGTCTTCTGGAGTTATACTTGGTACTGGATTAGTTCCAAGGGATTTGAGTTATCGTCTGACTTCATCAGAGATACAGACTTTCGTTTTCGTGGACAGAATAGTCTTGGAAAGGATTCCTCGACAAGTGAATATTCTGGACGGGTAGTTCTTGCACGTGATACTGGGGGAGAACCAGGAGGTTTTACCAGTATTGTCTGATTCTATCAGAGGTATTTTAGTGATCAGGATCTTGATTACGAGATGAACAGGAAATTCTAAGTGATGAGTTTACTTAGGTAAATTTTCCTGTAAGAATTGGAATTCAATCGATGGATTGTCAAGCAAAGAAGAATTTTATCAGGGCACTGTGATGACTTATACTAGGAGACGTGAACTGTGATCAACGATAGACATGGGAGAGTATATTTCCATTGATATTCTGGAAGTATTTTGTACTTCAGGAAATGATGGAAAATTTACTCAGTCTAGAGATCATTGCAACAGTTACGTTAAAAATATAGTTTGGTCTCAGTTTGATAACCTTGAAAAGATACTCGATTCTATTGACAGATGTCATGAGCTTGCTAAATTACAGCATGAATTCATCAGTATGAGAATTCACTTGGTTAGTGAAAGCTGGGCACTTAGGTGTTCATGTATGTTTTGAAATGGTCAGTTAAACTGGTGCAAGTTTGGTGCCCAGTGACTATTTGCAATTTTATCTGAACCAGCTTTGTATTCGCGAATTCGAGATGCTCAGATGTCTGATTCGAAGACCCAACGTTTGGCTCGCCTAGCCAACGAGGGTAGTACGTCTGGATTTCACTATCAGTCAGATGGTTTTCTGTGTTTGTCTGGTAGGCTTGTGATTCCGGAGGATGATGAGTTGCGAGATGATATTTTGTCTTAGGCGCATTGCACTAAGTTGAGTATTCATCCAGGGAGCAAAAAGATGTACAAGGATCTACGTACTCATTTTTGGTGGAAAGGAATGAAACGCAGTGTGTATCAGTATGTTTCAAGATGCTTGGTTTGTCAGCAGGTCAAGGCAGAACACCGACGACCTGGAGGTTTGCTTCACAGTCTGCCTATTCTTGAGTGGAAATAGGAGTTGATCACGATGGATTTTGTGACCCATTTGCCAATGACCTCAAGGAACTGTGATGCTATCTGGGTGGTGGTAGACCGAATCAACAAGTCAGCACATTTCATTGCCTATAGCCGAGAGTATTCTGTGGATCGTATTTCACGGTTGTACATTTAGGAGATCGTTCGACTTCATGGAGTGCCTGTGAGCATTGTCAGTGATCGAGACCCCAAGTTTACTTCTAGGTTCTGGGGGAGTGTTTAGAGTGCGATGGGTACTACTCTCAGTTTGAGTACTGCTTATCACCCGGAGACAGATGGTCAGTCAGAGCGCACTATCCGTATTTTGGAGGATATGCTTCGAGCGTGCACTATGGACTTTGGTTCAGCCTGGCAAGATCATTTTCCTTTGATTGAGTTCGCGTAAAACAACAGTTATCATACTAGTATTGGGATGGCACCTTTTGAGGCGTTGTACAGGCGACGTTGTCGTACTCCACTCTTCTGGAAAGAAGTGGGGGAGAGACAGGCGGAGGGACCGGAGTTTATCCAGCAGGTGGTAGACATTGTTGATCAGATCAAGAAACAGATTAAGACTGCACAGGATCGTCAGGCCAGCTATGCTAATACCAAGCGTAGGCCTTTGCAGTTCGATGTCGGGGAGAAAGTGTTTCTAAAAGTGTCACCTTTTCGCAAAATTCTCAGATTTGGCCTTAAGGGCAAGTTGTCTCCCAGGTTTATCGGTCCGTTTGAAATCTAGGAGAGCATTGGCGATTTGGCTTATCGACTAGCTTTGCCACCGCATCTTTCCAGTATTCACGACTTGTTCCACGTATCTCTGTTGCGACGGTATGTGGCGGATGAGTCTCATATTCTGCAGCGGTCTGAGGTTCAGGTGAGCAAGGATTTGACCTATGTTGAGAAACCTATTCGTATCCTGGATCATAAGGATAAGGTTTTGCGGAACAAGGTCATTCCTCTGGTTTTAGTTCAGTGGCAGCGTCGAGGAACTGAGGAAGCTACTTGGGAACTCGAAGACTGGATGCGCACAGAATATCCTGAGTTGTTTTGATTTCATTTTCGAGTTGTATTCAGTTGTAAACGTTTGATTAGAATAAAGAATGTTTTTGATTTCTGTATTACATTCAGTACTTAAGATCTTATTTCGAGGACGAAATATCTTAAGTGGGAGAGAATGTAGTAGCCCAGTTCCAATTTACAAGATTAATTGGTTAATTATATTTTATTAACAAGAGCACAAGTTAAGATCAAGAACACATGACATGAGTAGCTCGGGTCGGTCATGAGTAGCTCGGGTCGGTCATGGTTGTTCAACAATAGCTCAGGCATTGAGCAAGAGCTCGGGCATTGAGCTAGAGCTTGGGCTTGGAACTAGGGCTCGGGAATGTGTTAGTGCTTGGCTCGGGTCGGGGCTTAGGGTGCTCAAAAAGTGATGTGCAAGGCCAGGGTAGTGTTCGGTCATGGGAAGAACACATGGTATTCAGGTTGGGAATGGACACGTGGTTGGAGCTAAAACACGATTAGTATCTTGCTAGGTGTCATGCACTCGATTGACACCTGTCCCAGCTCATCCTCTATAAATAGGAGTTGAGAGTTCGGTCATTTGTACACCATTTCATCTCACTTCTTAGTTCTACTCGGATCAAAGAGTAGCTCGGGAGCTCGGGAAAGAGTAGCTCGGGAGTTCGGGAAAGAGTAGCTCGGGAGTTCGGGAAGGAGTAGCTCGGGGCTTGACCAGGAGCAGTTCAGGTCGGGCTTGAAGGGAGAGGTCAGGTCGGGTCAGTCTTGAGACCAGGTCGGGTCGGGACTTGGACCTAAGGCAACTAGGGGTTGTCTTCTTCTAGCTTAGTTAAGACTTTGGTGTTAGGTACGATAGTACTGTTCGAGATATCCTGACTGAGTATGCATGTATTATGTGACTGCATGATTTATATGTCATTGATTTATGCTGCATTCATCTGCATATTGAGCTATCTCCTTCGAGATGTATATTAGTAGGGTTGTACCCTATCCTGTTAGTGGATGGACTTCCATCGATTTGGGTCCGGTATATCCACTGGTATATTGGTATGGGAGCCACCTCCTGCAGCGACGGCACAGCGTGCTACATACCAGGGCCCGGTCTGTCTCTGTTATCTGATCTTTGACCTCGAGTTATAGGGAGTTCACTTTGCATGCATGTATACTCATATTCTTGTACTGAGCGTTTTATGCTCACGTCTCGTACTTTGTGTTTTTGGACACCCTATTCCATGGGGCAGGTTTGCGATTGGACGAGGCGGGTGGTTCCAGGAGGGGCTAGGCAGCGGTTGGTCAGCTAGAGCTTCGCTTAGGTTTTTATTTCTGTTGTTATCGGATTGATACAGCTTTTTGATATGGTTGTATAATCTAATTGGATTTTTACAGATTCCTTGACTTAGGATTGTAGTATTTGTAATGTTTCCGCAGTTTATTCTGATATCTATTTAATTAAGTTAATTGCATGCCTAAGTTCTGTTTAGTAGGTGATCCGGGTAAGGGTCACTACATTCTTCCTCTTTAGCAAAAAAAACCATGATCTAATGATCTCCATAGCAGCACAGAACTATGTGCAATCGAGCCTCCTTCCATGCACAAACAATCAAAAACAGCGCAGCTCAAGAGAAATTGCACACCATTCCAGCTAGCGCAATCGTGCCTTTCAGCAGCACCAACTCATGCGCTATTTTTCTTCGAAGTTGCAGCCTTCACGCTTGATTGATCTCACCAACAACCTCTCCATTCGAGAACAAGATTCTTAAAAAAAGCTGTTAAATTGGATGTTAAGTCGTGCATATTTATCCACCTCTTCCACGATGGTTTGCGGTTGCAAAATTTTTTGTTATGGAGATGATGATATCGGGTACTGATGCTTAGTGTCGAAGGTTAATAGGTGTTTATGTTGTTGCTTATCACATCCTCCCCTGGTCGGTTTCTGATGGAGCTATACATGTTGGAAAATTTGTCTTCGCATCATGAAGTTTATTACGCCGAGTCCTGATGCTCGGTGCCGAAGGTATGAGTCCCTTGTTCTTTTTCTTATTTTTTTAAATTATTAGGGACAATGATTATATTAAGTTTGGGGGGGTGAATCAGTGTCTGATCTTGTTGTTTAGTTGAATTAGTTGATTGGTTGATTGTTGTTTAGTTGAATTATATTGTGCTTCATCGGAAAATTTTTTTGTTGATTTTATTTGTTGTGTTAGTTGAAGTTTTGAGTTGAGTTGAAAAGAAGTCGATAAAGAATTGGATGCATGGCTGAAAGAAAATTTTTTTGTGCTATCACTGAAATCCATGATTGTCTACCTATCTGACAAATATTTTTGAGAAAATGGAACCAAGTGAATGAACAATTTTCTATATACTCTGTGATTAATACTTGATTTTGATTTTTGAAACATACAGACATAGAGATGATTGAGGCATTGTTTGGAATTTTTGGGCCTAATTTTCATTGAATTTATTTATCCTTAGTTTCCAAGTTGAGCCTACACGTATATGAGTACTATGAGGTACGAAAAATTTGAATTTGTTGTGGAAATCATCGTTTACTGCTGATGATTATCTTTTTTTCACTGATTGAAATTTTTATGATTTAATTGTAGATTAAGACTTGTCTAGAACTAGTTCAAACACTCTTCGAGGCGAAATACGGGCATAACTGTGATTAGGAATGATTTAGGCAATTTTTCTGAATTCGTTTGAGCCTTTCAAGCTACCTATTTATATTTGTTATCCCTAGTACCTTGTTTGAGCTTAATTGAAAATCGAATGACATGCGTGTAAACGTGTGATAAACCACCATTTGTTATTATTTCAAGGTCCTACATTGACTACTTGAATAGACGAAAAACTATTTCCTACCTTTAAGGGAGTAATTTGAATGCTAAAATATTATATGCTCCTAGTTTTTATTTGTGAAAAATGGAATGTGTGGTGGAAGAGATGAAAAGAGGATTGAAAAATAAAAAAAAAATGTGGTTGAAAAAGTTGTGAAAAATTGTTGGTATAAAAAGAGAAGAATGAAGAAAAAATCACTGAAGTGGAAAAAAAAGTGTGAAATTGTGAATGAAAAGGAGTTGAAGTTAGATTGAGTATAAATATAAATTACTCCTTATATTGAATTCTTAATCCTTCATTTGTAGCCATGAGTCAGGCCTTACATTATAAGCTGATTAAGTCCTATTGACCGAGTCTCAGTTTCCCAATATACTAGTGGAGAAGAGTTGCGAGAATTTAGCCTATGGACTGTTGATTGATACTTTTAATGATTATGAATTTTGATCGAAACACGCACACACTATTATTCTTTGCATTTACCTAATTGCGAGTGTTTTTTATAAATATCCTATATTTGATCCCATGCTACCTTGAAAAGTCCTCATGATCTATGAATGTTTGAATTGAACTTGGATAAGGGTGTTTTGAACGTGAGTTGCGGAGATTGTGAGTTTATGTGGTTATTTGTTATGATTGAAACTTTCAAGTGTTAGTAGGTTGGATGTGATTGATTTTAATTTTTTTGAAATTATTTCTGAGGTCATTGCTCCATAATATTTCTTGGCTATTCTTGTTGGTTTTGATGATTTGAGTTTTAGAATTTGATTTTGAATAGTTTTGCTCGGGACTAGCAAAAGTCTAAGTTTGGGGGTATTTGATAAGTGTACTTTATACACTTAATTTATATATGATTTTAATTATTAATTGTTTGTTTCGAGCAGATTTATGTGTAGGTTTTGTTGTTTTTGTGCTTGCAGAGAATTATTGAATTATTTTGGAAGAAAAGAAAAAAATAAGAATTTGAGAAGGGAAAGGAATTAAAAGAATAAAAGAAAAGAACAGACAAGATACGAGAAGTAAAGAGTTTGGGCTTTCTTAATGGGCTTCTTGTTTGCGCTTAAAAGAAGCGCTAAAGAGAAGAGAAACAAGAGCAAACGCGCAGCTTTCCGTGAGATTTAAGATTAGAAGGCAGAGACTCATGCGCGCCCTCCTGGGATTATGAAGCGCCCGCGCGACGGAAATCTAAAGTCGGGAATTTTTATCGGGAAGGAAACTTTAATATTTTATGGGCTTTTTGCTGGGCTTTTATTGTAACGCTATAAAAAGGAATTTCTTATCAGATGGAGAAAAGGGTCTAGCCGCCACACACAAATCACACGCATATCAGAGAACAGAGATCGTGATTGTGGAATTTTCGGAAGGAATTCTGGAGCTTAATTGAAGACGGAGCTCGATCGACCGAACATGGCGTCGACGACGGATTTGATTCTTATCTTTTATTTATTTAATTCTGAATTTATGTTTGGATTTATAAACATGTTTTTTGTTTATTTAAATTCGAGTATGAACTAATTTTTATAGTCTAGAGGTCGGATGAAACCTGGTGTAGACGCTTTCATGAATTTTTGATTTTATTGAATTGAGTTTCTTCTAGATTAATTGTTTTTCTAGAATTGATTGTCTTTTCAATTATCTGATCAATAATTGATTTGTAATATTTATTTGAAATCTGGCACTCGGGAAATGAGATTTTGAATAGGACCATTAGAAAATACATTGTTAATTATTTATATAACTCGGAAGAGTGTATAATTTTAACAGAGCTTTTAAAAAGAACATTGTTTTTAATTGATCACTGAAAGTAGATTCTTAATAGGGATATTGGAATTGAATTGTAGTTGATATATTTTATTCGGCACTCGGGAGAGGGAATAATACACTTAAGTGTTCTTGGCTATTAATTGATTGAAATTCATGAAGATTAATTAATTAGGATTGACTGTTGTTGAAACCAGGTGAAATCTATATCTTTAGACCATTTTTCTCCGATTGTTTTTTATCTGAAAGTTGTGTGCGTGCTATCAAGAACTCGTTTGATTATTTATTTTTCTGCAAAATTCTCAAATATTGATTTTCTAGATAAAATTTAGACTATTTTAATTACAAGCACTGAATATTTTTATTTTACTCCCTGTGGGATCGATACTTGATTTTATCACTATATTAAAACTTGACACTCGTAATCTTGCGAGTATTTTTCACAACACTAATCCATAGAGATATAGAGTTAGAAAATAAGGCATCCCTTGAAGATGTCAAAAAGAAGCTTAAAGAAAATTATAATGAGCATCCCCTGGCATGGTGGGATAGAAATCAACTCAAAGTCTGCCTTACTTTAAAATAAGGCAAAGAGAATGAATTCGTTAGATATATGTAACGCCCCAAAATTTAATTACCGAATTAATTAGCAATTGAAATAATTATTGAGTTGATGAAATAATTATTATTGCTAATGAAATTTTAGAGTGTATTTACAAAATACACGTGTCAATTAGTCAATGAGTTTGACTAGTTTTAGATATCTGGAATATTTGGCATTTTGGAATAATTATTGAGATATGAAAATAAAAATAATTAATTATGCCATATATTTTTAAGTTGGAAAAATATTGACTGAGATGACTGGTCGAAGTCTAAGTTGAACTTAGTATGTAATTTGAAAAATTATGAGTTCAATTGACTGGTCAATTTCAATAATTTCAGAAACTGGTGATAATAGATGTTGGGTGCGTGTACAGAAAAATATCAGATTTAAGACTAGTTTTTACCAGTTGTGTATTAAATAAATTAGTCCGAGACCCAAAAATATCGAGTTGCTATAAATAGAAAAGACGCACGGAATCGTCATAAAAAGAAAACACAAACTAAAGACCTTTTCCCCAATTTTCGAATTTCCGACCGGCACTGTAGCAGTCCACGTTTTTTATTTTTTCGGACATTCACCGGAACTCTGATAAAAAATCCGAATGGTGAAGTTGTAGCTAAGATCAAGATGAATCTATTGGTATAAAAAAAATTGACGATCGGACGGTTGGATCGCCGAAAAACTGAGAACGAACGGACGCAATCTGCACAGGTACTGTTCATTGTTTTCTTCGTCGGAAATTTCGAGTTTTGAGCTCGTTTTTGTTGGTTGTAAAGCTAGTAAATGATTCTTTGAGTTGTGTATAGCATTTCCCTAGCTCATGGTAGCATTTTGGTGTAGAAATCACGTAGATCGAAGCTTTTAAAGCTCCACCATCGCCGCATCGTTTTTCTCCGATCTACGGTGCGTCAGAGTTCCGTTCCGGGCATGGCTTAGATGGTTGAGATTGTCACGTCTAGCCCTACAAGACTGCCAAATTTCATAATTTTTGGAGAAGTTTTGCATCGCCGCAGCCGGACCTCCGCCTCGCCGCCGTCTTCTCGACGAACCACCGTCCATCGACGTGTTACCAATTTTTTATCGTCTCGACGTGATAGATCCAAATATCCAAGTTTTGAGTTGGGATTTGAAACAGTGAAGCGATGAGAACGCGATAAAGTTTGCAAATTTATCGGTCAAAGTTTGACCAAAGTTGACCCATGTTGACTTTTGTATATTATGTGATTTTTCACAGATTTGAAGCCAGTCGAGGATATTACAGGTAGAGATCAACAGTCTAGGGGTTTAAACTTCTCCGGACTTGGAAAACTGAGGTATGAGCAGTTGTTGATTTCGAAGGGAATGAATACTCGAGCAAGTTTGAGATTCTTGAGTTCCCGTTAAAATCACATACTTGCAAGTTTATTTGATTATTTGATATTGAATGAGAATTTAGATGATTAATTGATTTTCGATATTATTTGAAAGACATGAGTCTGTCTATCTGAAATTGTTTGAAGTAAGTGATGCATATATTCAATTTAAAAAGCATGAGGTTGCTTATTTGAATTACTTCAATGATTTTCAATATTATATTCAGGAGTTTGAATATATGAATTGAATGAGATGACATCTACAATATTTTGATGTCTGAATGAAGAGATTTGTTATTTTAATTTGATTTAATTGCATTTATGTCATATTCATTCATATTGAGCCTGATTCCTTGATTTTTTGAGAGGGCTGAGTTGCCCAGATTTGAATTAGACGTTCTGGGGATTATACTCGAGTGGCACTGGTAGGCGATTTACTAAAGTGGCCGATCAACTCTCTATTGAATGCTCCTGAGTCTAGAGGATTGAAGTATACATCGTCCACCTCAAAAGGGGAAGTCGGTGTGATTATTGTGATATTTTATCCTCGAGATTCCAATCGAAGAATTGAAGAAATGAATTACCTTTTGATTATCCGATTTTATAATCTCGGATTTAAAGACATGCATTTCAATTTTGCATTATTATTGAATAATATATCTGTTATATCATGATTTTGATATACGTATTTGATATTGCATGTTTACGTCGTTTGTACTGGGATTTTATTCTCACCGGAGTTATCCGGCTATTGTCTTGTTTTGTATGTGTACTTGACAACAGGTGGGGCAGGAGCTAGTCAGAGTCGGCATGGTTAGCTTGGGATCAAACGATAGACGTGAGGCGTCGGTTTAGAATTTGAATAACTTTTAGAACTTGTTGTATATATACAAAAAATAATAATTGTCTTGTTTTATTGTTGTTTATTGTATGATTTATATTTGATTAGATCATTAGAACTGAGGTCCTCATATTAAGTGGTATCAAAGCGATAAGATTCTTGGAATTAAATAGAAGTTAGTGAGCGGGGTAGATCGATTCCGCATAAATTTATTCCTTCGCATGTGATTGATTTCATTTGTTTGATTACATGAATTACATGCGAGGATGCTTTACTGATTCAAAATTATATGTTTACATGATTATGTGAATTGAATTTTTTTTTTTAAAAGCATGCATTATATGAAAGAGTATCAGAACTGAATTCGAGATGAGAATTTGAACACTCATGTGATTACATGAGTATGATGATTAGAGGATGATCGAAACTTAAATGATAATTTGATATTTCGATAATTGTGCTTATGTGAATATTTGAGATAATTGTGAAGACGATATGGTTGAGATAGCTAGCAAATCAGATTTGATTGTGGTGAAAGACTGCTTGCTCCGGAGGATTGGGATTATGATAAGAAGTTGAGGTTTATGAATTGTTGAGCAGGATTAGATTACAGACGAGACTTTATTTATGATATTCTGAATTTTTACATACTTTTCATTATCAACTGTATCTCCCTGTTGAGCAAAAAATTGTACGCTCTCGAAACTGAGAATCAGTATTTATGAAAAATGAGATGATCTAGAATATGATTAGATGATGCATGTTCTTGAGGATATTGAATTAAAAACCACTCGAAGTTTATTGTGGCTTAGATTGATTGAGGTAAGAGTTGATATTTTAATTCTTAGCAATTATTGAATTCATTCGTATCAGATGAACCTCAAGACAGAACATAGATAGAAACTCGATCATATGAATTTCAGAATTTCAGAATGAAATCAGATTTGATTAGTGATGAAAGTGATTGGTAAGAATCCTCGAGGTAAGAATTCTATTGATCTTGACTTGTCGATGTGAAGAATGTCATGTAAGTTTTGAGAGAATGTTGTATAATACTCTGAGATCAAAGCTAGATGTTTCTAAACGTCCATTCTGAATTGATGTTTAAGATTATTACATTATGAGATTGATATATGAATGAATAGATTGTATCTGATTAATTGGATCTAAGATGATTATATTTTGGTAATAGATCGAATTGTCGGGAATTGATCTAAGTTGCGATACTTTTGAAAGTTATTTGTAAATATTCAGATGTGAGTACTCTTGTGCTAAAATTTTGGGATGAGTATGATTGATAGAATACTTTGAGAATTATATTAGATCCAATCGATTGTATGGATGACTTGTTGAGTTATCTGATATTTTTCTTTCGAAAATGATGTTTTATTGGGTCTTAAGAGAACTTGTACGAACTTTTAGTATTGAATTGGTTCGAGGAGTTACTGTGATTGATATTTTGGAAAAATATGAATTTGAAAATTTCCGAGGAAAAGAACTTTTCCGATAGAATAAGAGGATGGAATTAGTGCTTTTGGGATAATATCAAATTCAGTTACAGTTGAGTCTTCCTTCGATTAATCTGAAAATACTTGAATATTATTGTAGTTATGCATATTTGATTCGCATAACATTTAATTCGATGAATATTACTGTAGTAACCCAGATACCATTTTAAGATAATAATATGTTAAACATGATTAAGGGTTGGTATTTAACCAATTTCGGAGTGTTATTGGACTTCAGAAGTAAAATTTGGGCTTTTTCATTTTGGGCCGGATAGTAAGTTCCGATCCCGGATAGTAAGCTCCGATCCCGGATAGTAAGCTCCGATCGGAACGGAAGCTCCGATCCTGGAACGGAAGTTCCGATCCCCAGCTGTCAGAAATGATCGATGACTCAGTCGCGAGTTTTGACAAGTGTCGGTCATAGAGTAGATCGGAAGCTCCGATCGTAGATCGGAAGTTCCGATCCTGGCGTGGTAGACATGCACGCAATGAGCTGGATCGGAAGCTCCGATCCTGAAATCGGAAGTTCCGATCCTGGCCGAGAAATTTGGCTATAAATAGGGCCGTTCAGAGTTCATTTTCAATTACGAATTCCCGAGTTTCCTTCTTCAGTTATATAGTGTGAGTTATACACTTGAGGGCCTTATCGGTTATAATAGAGGTTCTGGAATAACCAAGGGGTGGTTATAGTCATCCGGGACTAGCGACTCCAAAGGGCTAACTACGGACGAAGGTATGGTCCGGGAATCTATTTATGTTTTGGGAGTACTTATTAGCTTAGTTAAGGCTTATAGAATTTATGTAGTGATACGGTGAACTTTTGAATATAGGCTTGGAACCTAGGATCTACTTTACTTGAACTAGCCTAGAGGTACGTACACATTGACTGAGATTGCCAGAGATTATACATGTTTATATGTTGCATTTATTTCGCATTATTATATGGCATGATGTATGATTTACCGTTTTCTATACTCATATGTCATGTGCATATACACGTTGAGCCTATTCCTTGTTATACCTGATTATAGAGCCGCTCAGCTCTATACTCGATAGTCTGTCACTGAGAGTACCGCGACGGCGGGGGCATTTATGTCTGTCTACTCTGGTGTACTAGACGAGTGTGGTTGCACACAGAGGTTGATCCGTGCGGTGGCAGCACTCATATGGCGCCGGTTCTGAGCATGACTTTTCAGATGACCCTGTACCAGTCATCATGTTGCATGCATTATATACATATGTTTACTCATGTCTATGTACTGGGCGTAGCGCTCACGTCCTAGTTGTTATCTTGGACACCCTATTCCATGGGGCAGGTCGCAGGATGGACGGAGCTGGTAGTTCAAGGCAGGACTAGGGAGCAGGAGCTTTAAAAGTTTTTATACAGCACGATTTATTAGCTGTATAATGTTTACTTTTAAGAATTTCGATATGGTTGTATCACTACAGATTTAAGCCCAGATTATATTACTAAGCTGATATGTAAATTATGGATTATGTTTCCGCACGTTTTTACTCTGTTAAGTATTTTATTGTATTAAGTTTAATGCATGCTATTAGTTGCCAGTTAGTAGGTGATTCCATGCAGGGTCACTACATTTTTGGTATCAGAGCATGCTTAGATTTTGGGATTAGTACTTGGGATTTAGTTTAGTCTTGAGTAATTCTTGCGCATTTGGGATTTTAATGTGCAATTCTTTTCAGGATATGGCTGACGAGAGTCACGGTAGTGTTGGCCAGGGAAGTGGTCATCATCATCGTCTCCATCATCATCAGGATGATCAACATCGTCCTCATGAGGGTCGACGTCGCTATACTATTAATAAGTTCATGCAGGTAGGACCGAAACCCTTAGTGGGAGGCAAGAATCCTGAACAAGCTAGAAGCTGGATGTCTAAACTCGAGAGTACTTTTCGTGCTTTCGATTGTACTGAGGATCAGAAATTGGAAGTTCTAGAATTCGTTCTAGAGGATAGAGCACGTTTTTGGTGGGATGCCAAGGTTGCTCAGGCACGTACTGAGAGAGGACAGGTGACTTGGGGGGATTTCTGTCGGGAGTTCCAGAAATTATATTTTCCTCCGGCTGTTCGCCAAGCACGATCTATGGAGTTGCTTACTTTGGGGCAAGGATCAATGACTATTGATCAATATCAGCAACGATTTCTTGATCTGCTACCTTTCAGTCCTCATATTAATGAGAGTGATGCATCGAAGTATGATATCTTTTTACAAGGTTTGAACCAAGATATCTACTCTCAGGTTGTCGTCTGTGATGACCCGGTATCTTTTGAGACTTTGGTGAACCGTTGCCGTCTTGTGGAGACTAGCAACAGGCGTGCACAGTTGATGATGCCAGCACAGCCTAGTGGATCTTTTGAGCCTCGAGCTCAATCTGTTGTGCAATCTGGACCTACGTCTTCTTCTACTCCTACTACTTCGTCTGGTTCTCGTGGTTCACGAGGTATATTCCGTTTTGGAAAGAAGAAGAAGAAGGAGGAGTTTTGTAGCCATTGTGGAGGGAAGCATCCTGCAGCTTCATGTCAGAGAGCTACTGGTGCTTGTTATATTTGTGGTCAGCAGGGACATCTGCGGAGAGATTGTCCTCAGCGCATGGGTTCTGCTAGTGGATCGGGATCCCAGGTTGGATCTCAGGCTTCTACTTTTCCACGTCAGCAGCCAGCACCACAGAGTTCTTCTGGTTATCGTCCCCAGACTCAAGGGCAGGTGTTTGCTCTGTCTCAGGAGCAGGCTACTGAGGGAAGCGATCGCATGTTGGCAGGTAACTTCTTGTTATGTGGTATTCCTGCACTTGTATTAATTGATACTGGAGCATCGCATTCCTTTATTTCTAGTCGCTTCGTTAAGAGACATAGATTACCTTATGTATCATTAGATATGGATTTAGTTGTATCTACTCCGTTGGAGCAAGAGATAGTAACTAAGCATCTAGTGATGGGTTGCCTTCTGGAATTTGAGGGTAATGTGTTATCGGCTAATTTGTTGATATTAGCGATGACGGATTTTGATTGTATTTTGGGAATAGATATGCTGACTTTGTATCACGCTACTGTGGATTGTTATCAGCGTCTGGTACAGTTTCATCCCGTTGAAGGTGATAGCTGGTACTTTTATGGTGAGGGTGCGCGACCTCCGATGCCACTTGTTTCGGCTCTGAAGGCATGTCATGTCTTGGAGTCAGGTGGGGAGGGCTACCTCATCTATGCAGTTGATATGTCCATGAGTAGTACGGGTATTGATCAGCTACCGGTTGTCAGCGAGTTTCCTGACGTATTCCCTGATGAGATTCCTGGTTTTCCTCCGGTTCGAGAGGTTGAATTTGGTATTGATCTAGTACCAGGAACTACGCCTATATCCCGAGCACCTTATCGTCTGGCACCGTCAGAGATGAGGGAATTGAAACAGCAGTTGCAAGATCTTCTTGATAAGGGATATATTCGTCCGAGTGTTTCTCCATGGGGAGCACCTATTTTGTTTGTCAAGAAGAAGGATGGATCGATGCGATTATGTATTGATTACAGGCAGTTGAATCGTGTCACCATCAAGAATAAGTATCCTTTGCCACGGATTGATGATCTGTTCGATCAACTACAGGGTACTTCTGTTTATTCGAAGATAGATCTGAGATCTGGATACCATCAGATGCGGGTACGAGACTCAGATATATCTACGACTGCTTTCAGGACCAGATACGGACATTATGAGTTTCTGGTGATGCCATTCGGTTTGACGAATGCACCGGCAATCTTTATGAATCTGATGAATCAGGTATTTCGAGATTATCTGGATAGATTTGTCATCGTCTTCATAGATGATATTCTTGTCTATTCTCATGACAAGGATGAGCATGCACAGCATTTGAGGATTGTTCTACAGACGTTACGAGATAAGCAGCTATATGCGAAATTGAGCAAGTGTGAATTCTGGCTTGATCGGGTAGTATTTCTCGGTCATGTGATTTCTAATGAAGGGATATCTGTTGATCCTAGTAAGATAGAGGCAGTGCTGAACTGGTCTCGACCGACGATGGTTGCTGAGATTCGTAGTTTCTTGGGTCTAGCTGGATATTACCGTCGGTTCATCGAGAATTTTGCACAGTTGGCAAGGCCTTTGACTCAGCTTACACGGAAAGATGTTGCCTTTATTTGGTCCTCGGATTGTGAGGAATCATTTCACGAGCTGCGTAGACGTCTTACTACTGCACCTGTGTTAGCTCTACCTTCTGGATCAGGAGGTTATGTTGTCTATACTGATGCCTCTGGTCAGGGGTTAGGATGTGTTTTGACACAGCATGGACATGTTATTGCCTATGCTTCTCGACAGTTGAAGTCACATGAGAGTAATTATCCAGTGCATGATCTCGAGTTAGCCGCCATTGTATTTGCGCTCAAGATTTGGAGACATTATCTTTATAGCGAGAAATTTGAGATATTTACGGATCACAAGAGTTTGAAGTATTTATTCACTCAGGCAGAGTTGAATATGCGACAGAGACGCTGGATGGATCTCCTGAAGGATTATGATTGTGAAATCAAATATCATCCAGGTTCTGCTAATCTTACTGCTGATGCCTTGAGTCGGCAAGTGAGACTGTCTGCACTTCAGACTAATGAAATATCTCATATGATTCAAGAGTGATGTTCATTGAGTTTTACGCTCAAGCACAAGAAAGGGAGGAATGGGATTCGTTTGTATACTATTCTATCTGAGCCAGCATTGTATTCTCGGATCAGAGATGCTCAGATATCTGATGTTAAGACTCAGCGATTGGCACGTCTAGCCAATGGAGTTAATACATCTGGATTCCATTTTCAGGCAGATGGTTTATTGTGCCTATCCAATAGAGTGGTTGTACCTAATGTTGCGGAGCTCAGGAATGATATTCTATCTCAAGCTCACAGGAGTCGATTATCAGTTCATCCTGGAAGTATGAAAATGTATAAGGACTTGCGAACTAGATTTTGGTGGAAGGGGATGAAGCGAAGTGTGTATCAATTTGTTTCGAGATGTTTGGTTTGTCAACAGGTCAAGGCTGAACATCGACGACCAGGTGGATTACTGCAGAATCTTGAGATTTCCGAATGGAAGTGGGAGCACGTGACTATGGATTTTGTTACCCACTTGCCTATGACTTCACGTCAGTGTGATGCTATCTGGGTTGTCGTTGACCGTTTGACAAAATCAGCACATTTCATTCCTTATAACCGGGAGTATTCTTATGATCGCATGGCACGCTTATATATCCAGGAGATTGTGCGATTACATGGGATTCCAGTGAGTATTGTCAGTGATAGAGATCCGCGATTTACTTCACGTTTTTGGGGTAGTTTTCAGCAAGCGTTGGGTACCACTCTGAGTTTGAGCACGGCGTATCATCCGGAGACTGACGGGCAGTCAGAGCGCACTATTCGTACGCTGGAGGATATGCTACGTTCTTCTGTCATAGATTTTGGCTTATCTTGGCAGGATCAGTTACCTTTGATTGAATTTGCCTACAATAACAGTTATCATCGTAGTATTGATATGTCACCATTCGAGGCATTGTATGGTCGACGGTGTCGTACTCCGTTATTCTGGGATGAAGTCGGGGAACGGCAAGTCGAGGGTCCTGAATTGGTACAGCAGATTGTAGGAAAGGTAGATTTGATCAAGCATAGGATCAAAGTTGCTCAAGATAGACAAGCCAGTTATGCGAATATTCGCCGCAGGCCACTTCAGTTTGAGCTTGGTGAATATGTTTTTCTGCGAGTATCACCTTTCAGGAAGGTGATGAGATTCGGTGTGAAAGGCAAGTTGTCTCCTCGTTACATTGGGCCTTTCCAGATACTGTAGAAGATCGGAGATGTTGCTTATCGTTTGGCTTTACCGCCATCTCTTTCCAGTATACACAATGTTTTTCATGTGTCGTTGCTTCGACAGTACATAGCTGATGAATCTCATGTGATTCAGTCTACTGATATTCAGCTAGAGCCAGATCTATCTTTTGTTGAACGACCAATCTGTATCCTAGACAGGAAGGAGAAAGTTCTTCGGAACAAGAATATACCACTTGTGATGGTACAGTGGCAGCGCCGAGGCGTTGAAGAAGCAACTTGGGAAACTGAGAGTCGTATGCGAGCAGAATATCCTGAGTTGTTTGCTTTGTATTTTTGATTACCATATAAGATGTAATTACCTTTGTTGTAATAATACATGGTTTAATGTTTCATATTGTTATCTTGATTTATCTTTAGATGTTATTTCGCGGACGAAATATCTAAAGGTGGGGAGAATATAGTAACCCAGATACCATTTTAAGATAATAATATGTTAAACATGATTAAGGGTTGGTATTTAACCAATTTCGGAGTGTTATTGGACTTCAGAAGTAAAATTTGGGCTTTTTCATTTTGGGCCGGATAGTAAGTTCCGATCCCGGATAGTAAGCTCCGATCCCGGATAGTAAGCTCCTATCGGAACGGAAGCTCCGATCCTGGAACGGAAGTTCCGATCCCCAGCTGTCAGAAATGATCGATGACTCAGTCGCGAGTTTTGACAAGTGTCGGTCATAGAGCAGATCGGAAGCTCCGATCGTAGATCGGAAGTTCCGATCCTGGCGTGGCAGACATGCACGCAATGAGCTGGATCGGAAGCTCCGATCCCGAAATCGGAAGTTCCGATCCTGGCCGAGAAATTTGGTTATAAATAGGGCCTTTCAGAGTTCATTTTCAATTACGAATTCCCGAGTTTCCTTCTTCAGTTATATAGTGTGAGTTATACACTTGAGGGCCCTATCGGTTATAATAGAGGTTCTGGAATAACCAAGGGGTGGTTATAGTCATCCGGGACTAGCGACTCCAAAGGGCTAACTACGGACGAAGGTATGGTCCAGGAATCTATTTAAGTTTTGGGAGTACTTATTAGCTTAGTTAAGGCTTATAGAATTTATGTAGTGATACGGTGAACTTTTGAATATAGGCTTGGAACCTAGGATCTACTTTACTTGAACTAGCCTAGAGGTACGTACACATTGACTGAGATTGCCAGCGAGTATACATGTTTATATGTTGCATTTATTTGGCATTATTATATGGCATGATGTATGATTTACCGTTTTCTATACTCATATGTCATGTGCATATACACGTTGAGCCTATTCCTTGTTATACCTGATTATAGAGCCGCTCAGCTCTATACTCGATAGTCTGTCACTGAGAGTACCGCGACGGCGGGGGCATTTATGTCTGTCTACTCTGGTGTACTAGATGAGTGTGGTTGCACCCAGAGGTTGATCCATGCGGTGGCAGCACTCATATGGCGCCTGTTCTGAGCATGACTTTTCAGATGACCCTGTACCAGTCTTCATGTTGCATGCATTATATACATATGTTTACTCATGTCTATGTACTGGGCGTAGCGCTCACGTCCTAGTTGTTATCTTGGACACCCTATTCCATGGGGCAGGTCGCAGGATGGACGAAGCTGGTAGTTCAAGGCAGGACTAGGGAGCAGAAGCTTTGAAAGTTTTTATACAGCACGATTTATTAGCTGTATAATGTTTACTTTTAAGAATTTCGATATGGTTGTACCACTACAGATTTAAGCCCGGATTATATTACTAAACTGATATGTAAATTATGGATTATGTTTCCGCACGTTTTTACTCTGTTAAGTATTTTGCTGTATTAAGTTTAATGCATGCTATTAGTTGCCAGTTAGTAGGTGATTCCATGCAGGGTCACTACAATTACCTTTTGGTATCGATTATTTTTCGAGTATGAATTCGGAAATTAATATTTCTTGACATTGGAATTTTAATTCTGGACATTGATATTGATTCGGGTGAATTTCGATTATCTGATTTCTTGATGATCTAGATTTATTTGTTGCGACATTCGAATATGCCTTAGGACTGAGTCCAAATCGATGAGTACGTGTGGATTCCTCTTGATTGAGGTCACGTGGGCAACCATGATTTTGGTTTATCTTGATGATGGGCATTATGTCGTATCTATTGATGAGTGATCTCTTGATTTGATATTGATTGATTGGCTCGCTTTTCTTATTCTTTAAGCCTGATTTGATGTATTCACCCTCGATTTTGAAATGCAAGTGAGTTGTTTTCACTTAGCAGAGTTTGTTGTTCAGAATTCCTTCTATTTGATAATCATGATTTGAGCGATTTTCTTTGATATTAATTTGATTCTGACTCTGAGAGTCATTGATTATTCTCTGCATATCTTCAGTATATACTATTTTGATTGGCTCGTAACTGATAGTGATTGATAGCACTATTAGAATTTATTGTGGAACCGATATCAGATTCAGGTAAAGTCCGAAGATCGTTCCTTTTTTTGACACCTTGGGTGTAACCTTGGATCAGAATTACAGTGGATTCGAATAGATGATTTGTGATGATATGGAATAGATGATTTGTGATGATATGGAATTAGTTTAGTGAACTCTTTGGGTTTTTAAGAACATTTCAAATGTTTTAGAAGTAATTGATAAGATTCACTCAATGAATCAGTGATAAGGGATTTATCTATTGATCTTTGGATTTTGTGATGATTGTTCGGAAATTTATGGAATTTTGCGGTAATTTTCCATTGTTGGACTAAGAGCAGAACTTTGAATTCAGAAATAAGACTGGAATTTCAATGTTAGTGGATATGCTTAATCTCGTTTTAGCATTCGAACTCAATTGCGAGAATTACTAACACTTGAGATCAGAAAGAGCGAATAAGTAGAAGAAGGAACTCGAATTAGTGAACTGGTACCGACTAAGTTCCAGTGCAGACAGATGATTACCTGAGTATCGTTTTTTCAATTGAAGAGATTAATCCGATTTATTTTTGAATTATGATTAAATGAGAGATTTTGGAAATTGAGTTTTGATTATTTGATTGATATTGGAAGAATTTGTTGAACTTCAGAACTTCTTGATTTGGGATTGTCCGATGATTGCGAAAACAGATTGTGAATTGCCGATAATTATATGATCTTTTGTAATGACAGCGAAGAAAGAACTTACTGATATCGAATTTTTGGGGAATGGTGAAATTGTTTGATTGATCGAATTTGACTTGAAGACATTAGAGGAATATCGATTTGATTAAGATTAACTCAGTATATGAGTTTGAGATGTTAGGAACTGTCTGATTTACATAAGTTTTCTCTGAATTCTAAACTGTGTATTGGGTTTAGATTAAGATTGATTGATTGAAGATTGAATTTTTGACTCGTTAGAGGTTTTCGAAGAATTCTTGGTTATTTCCTTATCAGCTGACAGACAGATATGATCCGATAATTGAAATTGGGTCAGTATTGAATGTTCTAGAACTCCTGTTACTCATCTCATCATAGTACAGTACACTAATTTCAGACTGTCCAACAGTCAGAACAGACTGTTCATATTTTTTAAAGGATATTATACGAGCCGTAGTGCTAGATTTTGGCACTAGTTGGCCAGATTCATGATTTTGATTGAATGTTCTGATTTGAACTATTATCATAAGAGTTTAGAGATGACAATTTTCGAAGAGATATACGATTAGTATTGCGAATTTTTTTTTCTCTCATTTCGAGAATGATGTTTCTGAAATGCATCAGTTGTAGATCCAGATTTGACCTGATATGGTCATAGATGTCAGAGAGTGATTATGATTCCGAATAGAATCAGAACAGTGCGAGGCAGATGTGTCAAAGTAGTAAGTCTTGATTCAGACTTTAATTATGGAACAAGATTCGTTCCTTTGTACTTTGGCTAGATGAGACCGAATTGAATGAGACTTTGAACTACTTGATTGATCGATAATCGATGACAGATACAGATTACGTACCAAAAAGAGAAGTAGTTCTAGAACAAGTTAATTCTAGTTGTTTCAGTATGGTGACTTAAATAATAATTGAAAAAGTCACTTGAAAGATAGAACATGGCATGAGTTAGAGATATCCGAATCTCTTTATTGCAATGAGATTGAGTACAGATTCTTTCATATCTTTATCTGATGTGCTCAGATTGCATGCGATTTCGAGGACGGAATCAATTCTTAGAGGGGAAGAATTGTAACGCCCCAAAATTTAATTACCGAATTAATTAGCCATTGAAATAATTATTGAGTTGATGAAATAATTATTATTTCTAATGAGATTTTAGAGTGTATTTACAAAATACACGTGTCAATTAGTCAATGAGTTTGACTAATTTTAGATATCTGGAATATTTGACATTTTGGAATAATTATTGAGATATAAAAATAAAAATAATTAATTATGCCAGATATTTCTAAGTTGGAAAAATATTGACTGAGATTACTGGTCGGAGTCTAAGTTGGACTTAGTATGTAATTTGAAAAATTATGAGTTCAATTGACTGGTCAATTTCAATAATTTCAGAAACTGGTGATAATAGATGTTGGGTGCGTGTACAGAAAAATATCAGATTTAAGACTAGTTTTTACCAGTTGTTTATTAAATATAGTAGTCCGAGACCCGAAAATATCGAGTTGCTATAAATAGAAAAACACGCACGGAATCATCATAAAAAGAAAACACAGACTAAAGATTTTTTCCACAATTTTTGAATTTCCGACCGGCACTGTAGCAGTCCATGTTTTTTATTTTTCCAGACGTTCATCGGAGCTCCGATCAAAACTCCTAACGTTGAAGTTGTAGCTAAGATCAAGATGAATCTATTGGTATAAAGAAATCGATGATCGGACGGTGGGATCACCGAGAAACTGAGAACGAACGGATGCGATCTGCACAGGTACTGTTCATTGTCTTCTTCGTCGGAAATTTCGAGATTCTAGCTCTTTTTTTGTTGGTTTTAAATCTAGTAAACCAATTGTTGAGTTGTGTAGAGCATTTCCCTAGCTCATGGTAGCATTTTGGTGTAGAAAACACGTAGATCGAGGCTTTTAAAGCTCCACCGTGGCCGCCTCGTTTTTCTCCGATCTACGGCGCGTCGAACTTTTGTTCCCGGCGTGGCTTAGATGGTTGAGATCGTTTTGACTAGCTCTATAAGCCTGCCAAATTTCATAATTTTTGGAGAAGTTTTGCATCGCCGCCGCCAGACCGCCGCGTCGCCGCCGTCTTCTCCGACGAACCATCGTCCATCGACGTGTTACCCATTTTTGATCGTTTCGACGTGATAGATCCAAATATCCAAGTTTCGAGTCGAGATTTGAAACAGTGAAGCGGTGAGAACGCGATAAAGTTTTCAAATTTATCGGTCAAAGTTTGACCAGAGTTGACCGATGTTGACTTTTGTATATTATGTGATTTTTCGCAGATTCGAAGCCATTCGAGGATATTAAAGGTAGAGATCAACAGTTTAGGGGTTTAAACTTTTCCGAACTTGGAAAACTGAGGTATGAGCAGTTGTTGATTTCGAAGGGAATGAATACTCGAGCGAGTTTGAGATTCTCGAGTTCCCGTTAAAATCACATAATTGCATGTTTATTTGATTATTTGATATTGAATGAGAATTTAGATGATTAATTGATTTTCGATATTATTTGAAAGACATGAGTCTGTCTATCTGAAATTGTTTGAAGTAAGTGATGTATATATTCGATTTAAAAAGCATGAGGTTGCTTATTTGAATTACTTAAATGATTTTCAATATTATATTCAGGAGTTTGAATATATGAATTGAATGAGATGACATCTACGATATTTTGATGTCTGAATAAAGAGATTTGTTATTTTAATTTGATTTAATTGCATTTATGTCATATGCATTCATATTGAGCCTGATTCCTTGATTTTTTGAGAGGGCTGAGTTGCCCAGATTTGAATTATACGTTCTGGGGATTATAGTCGAGTGGCACTGGTAGGCGATTTACTACAGTGGCCGATCAACTCTCTATTGAATGCTCCAGATTCTAGATGATTGAAGTATACATCGTCCACCTCGAAAGGGGAAGTCGGTGTGATTGTTGTGATATTTTATCCTCGAGATCCCAACCGAAGAATTGAATAACTGAATTACATTTTGATTATCCGATTTTATAATCCCGGATTTAAAGACATGCATTTCAATTTTGAATTATTATTGAAGAATATATCTGTTATATCATGATTTTGATATGCGTATTTGATATTGCATGTTTACGTCTTTTGTACTGGGATTTTATTCTCACCGGAGTTATCCAGTTGTTATCTTGTTTTGTATGTGTACTTGACAACAGGTGGGGCAGGAGCTAGTCAGAGTCGTCATAGTTAGCTTGGGATCGAACGATAGACGTGAGGCGACGGTTTAGAAGTTGAATAAATTTAAGAACTTGTTGTATATATATAAAAAAATTGTCTTGTTTTATTGTTGTTTATTGTATGATTTATATTTGATTAGATGATTAGAACCGAGGTCCTCACAATATAAGTCTATCCCAATGAAGATAACAGATCAAAGGGATATGAGGATGATATCAAGGAACATTTGGACCTTGGTCTAATAAAAGAAGGAGTTTCACCATATAGCATACCAGGTTTCTTGGTCAGAAATCATGGGGAAATAAAGAGAGGTAAACCCATGCTAATTATTAACTACCAAATTATAAATAAAATCCTTGAGTTCGATGGGTACTTCATACCCAGTAGAGAACACTTAATCAGCTGTGTCCGAAGTGCTAGAGTATTCTCAAAATTTGATTGTAAATCTGGGTTTTATCAAATTAGGATGAAAGAAGGTAGTAAGAAATCCACAACCTTCTCCACACCACAAGGACATTATATTTGGGAAGTTATGCCTATGGGATTGGCTAATGCACCCCAAATATTTCAAAGAAATATGGATAATCTTTTTAAATATTATTTTAACTTCATGTTTGTTTATATTGACGATATTCTTATAGCATCCAAAAATATAAACGAACATATTAAACATTTAGAGATTTTCTCTAAAATATGTAAACTAGAAGGACTGATTTTATCTGAAAAGAAAGTAGTCATAGCAACAAGGAAAATCGAATTCCTTGGCATTGAGATTGATGAATCTGGAATAATTCTACAACCCCTGATAAGTGCATTTTGTGTGCATTATTTTATGTCTATTTGGCATGCATTCATATAGTTTTTTGTGTATTTTTATATGTATTATTTGTAATTAATCTCATGCATGAGCATTTCACTCTCCGGGTTAATTTTGTAGGAAATGGGTTTTTGAAGAATGAATTACGGAGCAGCCATGGTAAAAAATTCAAATTTAATTTTACGAAGCACCAAATCAAATCTCCACCGTCCAGATTGTTGTTTAAGATGTTTTAAAGCTACTGTCAAAGTTTCAGCTCAATCCGACGGCTAGAACTCAAGTTATGAATTTTACAAAATTGTTGCGTGCTGGAAAAAACAGTGGGCGCGCGGGCTGCTATTTATTACCGCGCGGGCGCATGCCTGTTTGAGAAAAAAGTTCAGAACAGAAGCCCCAGCGCGCGAGCTGCACTTTTTTACCGCTCGGGCGCCCGTGCGTAAGTTGAAAAAAAGATATTTCTGGGTGTTTTACATGGAAAGAACTCTTGGGCACTATAAATAGATAAAAATATGACGTTTTAAGGGTTCCACACATCAGAAACGTAGGAGAAAGGCGGCCATCCAAGGAGAAGAACAAAAAGAGGGAGAAGAACGTGAAGAACTCAAGAACCACAAACTAGTTTTCTCTTTTCCTTTTTTTTATTTGTTGGGATTTAGGGGATCCTACCCCCAAAACTTATGTTTTGATTTTTTCTTGAAGATTGAAATTAGTTTTTAAGGATTCTTGATTATATTATTGTGTTTATTGCAATTTTGGAGATTGATCAACTTCTTATTGATTTTATGTGTTATAATTGATACCGAGAGGAGATTTTATGACATGATAGGGTAATATAACCCATGGATCTACAACTTACATAGAGATATGAGGTTGGATACATGTTGATAGTCATAGTCCACCAGGGTGAAAGCTAGAGGATTCCAAAAATCGTTAATGCAATTGCAGTTGTTAAATAACATAAGGAGACTTGGTTATTACAATTCGTTAATTAGATTAATATAGCTCGAGAGAGTATATTGATAGATTAGGGAATTCCGTCAAAAGCATGATTTGAGAATTAAAATTCAATCATTAGAGAAGAAAAGGGGTAGGTGAACCGAGATCCTAACAATCGTTTATTTATTTTCTGAACTTAATTTATTGTTTTGCTTTTAATTTATATTTTTATTTTAGTTTATTAATTTATTCTCTCTCTCATTTTAATTAATTAAAGAATCATACTTGAGGTAATCTTATCATAAATCAATCTCTGTGGGACGATACTCGTACTTTGTACACTATATTATTACTTGACTCGTGCACTTGCGATTTATTCGAGCTTAATTGATAGATATATTTACGTTGATTTTTCGTGGTAGTATTTGCTCGATCAAGTTTTTGGCGCCGTTGCCGGGGATTGAAATTGACAATTTTTACTTTTTGTTATTTTCTTTGGTTAATTCTTTTATTTATTCTACTTTATTCCTGCGTGATCTACCGTTTTCTATTTTATTTTTGCAGGAATTTATCTGGTGTAATACTTTGAGATGTTCCATCGACAAGTATTCACGAGTTTTACCCAGCAACATGGAGAGCCATTCTACGCAGCATGGGAGAGATTCAATTATTTGGCGAATACTTTTCGGTATCATGACTTTTTTAATTATTCTCTTCTTAAATTTTTTCTTATTGGTTTGGATGCAGTGACAAGGAGATGGGTAATTAATGGAGCTTTGCAAACTGGTTGTTCACTATTTTGCCGCGATGAGGACAGTGCAATACACATATTAGATGATATGGCAGAATTTGACTACCATGGGTATTGGGATCTTACACCACAGATTTGGAGCCACCAATACCCGCAAGATACTCATTACCCAAAGTTTTCAGACCAACCATTTGAGTTTCAAGAGGAGGAGGTAAGTTGTTCTCAATTGATCTTGCAGTCACTAGAGGATATGGTGAGCAAGTACGTGGCACTGACTGAGACAGCTATAGAAGATCAAATCAGTTCTCGGTGCCACCTTGTCGAGCAGATAGAGAATGTGAATAGATCAATTTTTCATGACCACCGAGAACATGAAGTGAAGAAAGATACTCAAACAGTGATTCCCCAAATTTGGTTCGATGATGATGACTTAGAGAACCATGATTTGGAGTGCGAATCAATTCATTCTAAAGATCTAGAGGTGTTTGAGTTTTCTCTTCCCATTGAACCTCAGCCGGAAGAAGTTCTGAAGGAGAAAATTTATGCAGATACACCACCAACACAAATTTCACCAAAATTTGTTCTCCGAGAACCTACAGAGATGTTCTCCTCCCATGTTTATCAGCTGCTATGGAGTGTTGTTGAGGTGACGAGCATAAACTATGTAAGGCCCGGGATTATTTAATTTTAATTCGAGAATATTTAATTTGGGAATATTTAGAGTTTAGAATTAAATTCTAATAATTCTTAAATTGGAAGGATTGAAATTGAATTAAATCGCTTTTCCGGAGACTGAATTGCAAATAGTCAAAAGTTCAGGGACTAAACTGCAAATATGCTATATATATCTCATTCTCCACTTGAATTATTCTGAACACACGTGATATATCATATTTTGGAGAAGGAAAAACAGAGAACTCGGCTGAACCCTTTTCCAAGCCATTTTTGTCCGTTCAAGCTTCGATAACTCGCGCTCCGGTTGTCAGAAATTCCAGATAAATATATATCTGCGATCACAGCTCCGAGACCTTCGATTTGGTACATGTTTTATTCACATATCTCAGATTTTATTTTTATGTGAAAGATGGAAAATTATGATTTTATCATATATGCGTATATCAGCTGTACCGATCGTGTATTCGCAGACGGTTCGACAAAAGACTGTCGTTCGGATTTTATATGAATTTGGGAAGAATAATTCGAACACTATCATGTTTGATTGATACTGATTTTTATAGTAATGAGATGATATGTTAGAGATTATAAGTTATCTGGATTGTTGGATTGATTTGGATATTGTTTGGATTGCCGGTTTTAGCCGTTATGCCGCCGATTTGCAAATTGTCAAGATTTTGCTCTTATTGATTGAACAAAGCATGATTAGAGTTGGAATTTGATATGGTTAGATTGTATCTACTATTTTTCAGATTTGATCAAAGTGTTCCGAACTCGAGATTGTCGATTCGAATCGAGAACGATTTAGAAGGTTTGAAGTTCTTTAGTTGAAATTTTGTTATGCTTTGGAACAGATTTTGATAGATGGTTTTACTATGATGTTTTCAGACTTGAAGTACTGTCAGACACGACATCGAAAGGTATAAATGACAGCAAATCCAGATGGGATAGAACGCTTGAAATAGCTTTCATTTCAAGTATTCCCATGTCAATCACATACTTGTTTCTTTATATTTCTTATGTGATTATTTGTTTGTATTGCTTTGTTTGCTTATATGCTTAGTTGTTCAAGATGTGTTTTATAGCTTTTAATGCATACAGCTTATGTTGCATTCATCTTGAACTCCAGCCTTAATAGCACAGAGGGCAGCCATCGCCTAGAGTGCAGATGACGTTTGGAGAGCTGTAGTGAGTGACATGGAATGTAGATTTATTTCTAGAGTCAGCTTGACTCATGGCACAGAATATGGATTTATGTTCAGAGCCAGAAGACTCACTATAGTTGTACCAAAGTCAGAGGACTAAAATACTTGATGCCGCCTCGAATGGGAGTGTCGGTGGTTTGATAGTTATTTTATTCCTCGGGATCCCAAAGAACTAAGTTTTATTGATATCAGCTTGATAGCCTTCCTTTGCCATTTGCATTGCATTCACGTTTATTATCTCGCGTTTAAAGTTGTTTATACTGGGATTTTATTCTCACTGGAGTTATCCGGCTATTGCTTTGTTTTGTATGTGTGCATGGCAATAGGTGGGGCAGGAGCTAGTCAGAAAAGACAAGGATAGCTCGAGATAGAGGCATAGCAAGTGAGGACATGGGCTTAAGTAGCACGACTTGTACTTTATGTTGTTGAACCATGCTAGAAGTGATACAAGAACTTTGTATATTATGGCTTGAATACATGCTAGTTTATGTTTATTATGTTTAGAAGCTTGTAAGACGTTATAAGATAGCATGTATTTGATTTTGTAGCATGTATAAAAGATTATGACTTGTTTATCCATTCTTTGGCGGCAGATTTTTGATAGCATATTCCCCGATCGAGCGAGACCCTGCCTTCTAAAACAAAATTTTTTTTTTAGCTCTTGTTTCTTTAATTCTTTTAAGTACTTGTTTAATTGTTAATTACAATAAATTGCTCTAAGATAAGATTAGCAACCCGGGTCCCCACAATAGGTGGTATCAGAGCATAAGTTTCTGGATTTAGATAGAAGTTGATGAGCGGGGTAGTTTGAGTCTGTCTGATTGTTTAATATTGCATGAGAGTACATGTTATATCTGATTATGTGCATTATCTGCTAGCATGCTTTATATATCGCAATAATTATGTGATTGCATGATTATGTGCTTTTATTGCTACTGCATGCTATATATATGCAATTGTATTCCAGAATATCCTTAGTCAGAACCTGAATTCTCATGAGAATGCATGAGAATGCTTATCAGAGAAGGATGGAATAAATTTCTGCATATTATATTGTTTATGCACTAATCTGTTTGACAATCAGATATGCCTCCCCGTAAAGCATCGGTCATTAGACAGCCATTAGTGGTTCCTCCAGCTGAACCAGTACAAGTACCACCGCCAATTGTTGAAACTCAGAATGCACATGGTAGTACATCTACTGACCCGTTGGATCCTACTGCTACTCCAATGGAGACTTTGTTAAAGCGATTTCAGTCATTCAAACCGCCAAAACTGAAAGGAACAGAAAACTCAGTTGATTGTGAAAATTGGCTTGAAGATATAGAACAACTATTTGAATCACTTGACTATACAGATGATCTTCGTATCCGACTGGTAATACATCAACTTCATGAAGTTGCCAAAAGTTGGTGGATTACTACCAAACGGGCATTGGAACAACGAGGTACGATTATCACCTGGACTGTATTTAAAACTGAGTTCTATCAACGTTTCTTTCTAGTCTCCTACAGGAAGGATAAGGGTGCTGAATTTGCCAATCTAAGGCAAGGTAATTTGAATATCGAGGAATATGTGGCCAAATTTTCAAGTCTTTTGAAGTTTGCACCACATATAGCAGCTACTGATGAAGCAATGGCGGATCAGTTTATCAATGGCCTTAATCCAGATGTGTTTACCTTGGTGAACAGTGGACGACCAAATACTTTTGTTGATGCCTTGAACAAAGCTAAGGGAGCCGAAGCAGGTATTTTGCGACAAAGAGGAATACCGTTCATTCCACAGCCATTTCCCCAGCCTGTATCAGCTTTCATTTCACAGAATCCGCCACAGTTTCAGCAAACATCTCCCAGATTTGAGGGAGGAAGCAGTGGCAGAAAGGATTCTAGATTCAGGCCAAAGGGAAAGCAATTTAAGAAGCCAGGTAGTAGTTCTTCAAGTTCTAGTGGACAGAGACAGTTTGGGGCAGGTCAGAGAACTGGTGAATCAGGAGCATTCTGTTTTAAGTGTGGTGGAAAACATTCAAGTGATCAGTGCAAGGGTGTGACAGGTAATTGCAATATTTGTCGTCAACCTGGTCACTATGCCAAGGTATGTCCTCAAAGAGCTATAGGTGAAAGTTCTTCTCAACCAATACCTCAGGCCGAAAGGCAATCAGTGCATTCATTTCAGCCTCAGCAACCTCAGCAACAGACCAGAGGAGGAGGAAGCCAGACTGTGACTCAACCTCCTAGACAACAGGCTCGAGTTTTTGCACTTACTGAGTAACAGGCACAGGCGGCACCTGACGATGTCATAGCAGGTAACTGCTTTATTTATGGTTATCCTGCCTATGTTTTGATAGATACAGGTGCATCTCATACATTCATCTCTGAAAAATTTGTTATGATGCATTCTTTATCTTCTGAGTCATTGCCTACTGTTGTTTCTATTTCATCACCGTTGGGTGAAGGTATTATATCTGTTCGAATGATTCGAAATTATGCGTTGCAATATGACGGGAATGTGATTAATATAGATTGTATAGTACTTGGATTATCAGATTTCGATTGTATTGTTGGTATCGACATGTTAACCAAGTACAGGGCAACTGTAGATTGTTTCCAGAAAGTGGTTCGATTTAGACCAGAAATGGCATCTGAATGGAAATTCTACGGTAAGGGTTCTCGAGCCAAGATTCCTTTGATATCTGTGTTATCTATGACCCGTTTATTGCAGAGAGGGGCGAAAGGATTTCTGATTTATGCAGTCGATGTATTGAAATCCAGTCCAGTAGTAACAGATATTCCAGTTGTGCATGAATTTGCTGATGTATTTCCTGATGAAATTCCTGGTTTACCTCCAGTACGAAATATAGATTTCAGTGTTGATCTAATGTCAGGTACGCAACCAATATCCAAGGCTCCTTACAGAATGGCACCTATTGAATTGAAGGAGTTGAAGGATCAATTGGAAGATTTGTTAGCCAAGGGGTACATTAGACCGAGTGTTTCACCTTGGGGTGCTCCGGTACTGTTTGTACGCAAGAAAGATGGTTCCATGCGCTTATGCATTGATTATCGTCAATTGAACAAGGTAACCATCAAGAATAAATATCCACTGCCTAGAATAGATGATTTGTTTGATCAGCTACAGGGTTCAGCTATCTATTCGAAAATTGATTTGCGATCTGGATATCATCAACTGAGAGTACGAGATGAAGATATTCCTAAAACTGCTTTTAGAACAAGGTATGGACATTATGAATTTATCGTCATGCCTTTTGGTTTAACCAATGCTCCTGCAGTATTTATGGGATTGATGAATCGGGTATTTCAGAAATATTTGGATGACTTTGTCATTATTTTTATCGATGATATCTTGATCTATTCCAAGAATGTACATGAGCATGCTGAACATCTCCGACTCATTTTACAGACTTTGAGAAATGAGAAATTATATGCTAAGTTATCGAAATGTGAATTTTGGTTGCAGAAAGTTGTGTTTCTTGGGCATATTATTTCAGGTGATGGGATTTCAGTGGATTCAAGCAAGGTCGAGGCTGTATTGAATTGGCCTAGACCTACATCAGTACCAGAAATACGGAGTTTTATGGGCTTGGCAGGTTATTATAGACGTTTTATCAGAGATTTTTCCAGCATTGCGAAGCCTATTACGCAACTGACTCAGAAGAATAAGCCGTATGTCTGGACTGAAGCCTGTGAAACTAGTTTCTTGGAGTTGAAGAAAAGGCTTACAAGTGCACCTGTCTTGACGATTCCATCAGGTACAGGTGATTTTGTTGTATATTGTGATGCTTCTCACAAGGGTCTGGGTTGTGTGCTTATGCAGAGAGGTCATGTTATCGCTTATGCTTCGAGACAGTTAAAGCCACACGAGACTCGATATCCTATCCATGATCTGGAGCTTGCCGCTATTGTCTTTGCATTGAAGATATGGCGACATTATTTTTATGGTGAGAAGTTTGAAATCTTTTCAGATCACAAAAGTTTGAAATATCTGTTTTCGCAATCAGAATTGAATATGAGACAGCGTAGATGTCTTGATTTATTGAAAGATTTCGATTGCGAGATTAAATATTATCCAGGAAAATCTAATGCAGCTGCGGACGCATTAAGTAGAAAGGTATGTTCTTTATCCTTGTCTACGATAGGTGTATCTCAAATGGTGGAAGATTGTTGTCTTTCTGGATTAATATTTTCAACAGATATGCAACCTATCTGTGTTTGTGCTATACGAGCTGAGCCAGAACTTTTGATACGAATCAAAGAAGCACAGAAAGAGGATCAGAATATTCAGAATTCGATTGCTATGGTCAGATCTGGACATCAATCTGAATATCAGGTCAGTGCTGATAATGTGTTATATGTGAATACCAGACTTGTTGTTCCAGATGTTTCAGCTTTGAAACAGCAAATCTTGAAAGAGGCTCACAGTAGTCGATTCAGTATTCATCCTGGTGGCAGAAAAATGTATAATGATTTGAAAATGCAGTATTGGTAGAAACAAATGAAGTCAGATGTGACTGAATTTGTAGCCAGATGTTTGAATTGCCAACAGGTAAAAGCAGAAAGAAAGAAACCAGGTGGTCTATTGCAGAGTCTATCAGTTCCAGAATGGAAATGGGATCACATTTCCATGGATTTCGTTACACAGCTACCACGTTCATCCAGAGGGTGCGATGCCATTTGGGTGATTATTGATCGTTTGACGAAATCAGCATGTTTTATTCCGTACAGAATGACGTACAGACATGATCAGATGGCAGAAATCTACGTCAGAGAAGTGGTAAGATTACATGGTGTGCCTAAATCTATTGTTTCAGATCGAGACCCTAGATTTACATCACACTTTTGGCATAGCTTGCAATAAGCTCTTGGTACTCAATTGCATCTGAGTACAGCTTATCATCCTCAAACAGACGGACAGTCAGAGCGAACTATCCAGACACTTGAGGATATGTTGAGAGCTGTAGTACTAGATTTTGGTACTAGTTGGCAAGATTCATTACCACTTGCAGAATTCTCTTATAATAACAGCTATCAGACGAGCATTGAGATGGCTCCTTTTGAAGCATTGTACGGAATGAAATGCAGATCACCGTTGTACTGGGATGATATCTCAGATGTTCCTGATGTTGAGCCTGATATGATCCGAGAAATGACAGAGAAAGTAAAGCTTATTCAGAAAAGAATGAAAACAGCTCAGGATAGACAAGCAAAGTATGCAAATATCAGACGACGACCTCTATCTTTTGATCAGGGAGACAGAGTTTTCTTGAAGATTTCTCCGTTTAGAGGTACGGTCAGATTTGGAAAGAGAGGAAAGTTATCTCCACGTTTTATTGGTCCATATGAGATTATCGAGAAGATAGGTGATCTTGCTTATCGACTCGCTCTTCCTCCATCTTTGTCTGGTATTCATGACGTATTCCATGTCTCTATGCTGCGGAAGTATCAGCCTGATCCTTCCCATATTCTTCAGCCTGATGAAGCTGAACTTGACGAGACTCTTAGTTATTTTGAGCAGCCTATTCAGATTCTTGATCGCAAAGACAAACAGCTCAGAAACAAAATAATTCAGCTAGTCAAAGTTCAGTGGAGTCGACATGGCATCGAAGAAGCGACTTGGGAGACTGAGTCAGACATGAGACAGAGATTTCCAGAGTTGTTTCATTGATGTGAGTTCTTATTCTGTTTTCTGTTATTTCATTATCTTATGTGTATACAGATTGTCTATACAGCTTGCTTGTGATTTCGAGGACGAACTCATGTCTTAGTGGGGGAGAAATGTAAGGCCCGGGATTATTTAATTTTAATCCGAGAATATTTAATTTGGGAATATTTAGAGTTTAGAATTAAATTCTAATAATTCTTAAATTGGAAGGATTGAAATTGAATTAAATCGCTTTTCCGGGGACTGAATTGCAAATAGTCAAAAGTTCAGGGACTAAACTGCAAATATGCTATATATATCTCATTCTCCACTTGAATTATTCTGAACACACATGATATATCATATTTTGGAGAAGGAAAAACAGAGAACTCGGCTGAACCCTTTTCCAAGCCATTTTTGTCCGTTCAAGCTTCGATAACTCGCGCTCCGATTGTCAGAAATTCCAGATAAATATATATCTGCGATCACAGCTCCGAGACATTCGATTTGGTACATGTTTTATTCACATATCTCAGATTTTATTTTTATGTGAAAGATGGAAAATTATGATTTTATCATATATGCGTATATCAGCTGTACCGATCGTGTATTCGCAGACGGTTCGACAAAAGACTGTCGTTCGGATTTTATATGAATTTGGGAAGAATAATTCGAACACTATCATGTTTGATTGATACTGATTTTTATAGTAATGAGATGATATGTTAGAGATTATAAGTTATCTGGATTGTTGGATTGATTTGGATATTGTTTGGATTGCCGGTTTTAGCCGTTATGCCGCCGATTTGCAAATTGTCAAGATTTTGCTCTTATTGATTGAACAAAGCATGATTAGAGTTGGAATTTGATATGGTTAGATTGTATCTACTATTTTTCAGATTTGATCAAAGTGTTCCGAACTCGAGATTGTCGATTCGAATCGAGAACGATTTAGAAGGTTTGAAGTTCTTTAGTTGAAATTTTGTTATGCTTTGGAACAGATTTTGATAGATGGTTTTACTATGATGTTTTCAGACTTGAAGTACTGTCAGACACGACATCGAAAGGTATAAATGACAGCAAATCCAGATGGGATAGAACGCTTGAAATAGCTTTCATTTCAAGTATTCCCATGTCAATCACATACTTGTTTCTTTATATTTCTTATGTGATTATTTGTTTGTATTGCTTTGTTTGCTTATATGCTTAGTTGTTCAAGATGTGTTTTATAGCTTTTAATGCATACAGCTTATGTTGCATTCATCTTGAACTCCAGCCTTAATAGCACAGAGGGCAGCCATCGCCTAGAGTGCAGATGACGTTTGGAGAGCTGTAGTGAGTGGCATGGAATGTAGATTTATTTCTAGAGTCAGCTTGACTCATGGCACAGAATATGGATTTATGTTCAGAGCCAGAAGACTCACTATAGTTGTACCAAAGTCAGAGGACTAAAATACTTGATGCCGCCTCGAATGGGAGTGTCGGTGGTTTGATAGTTATTTTATTCCTCGGGATCCCAAAGAACTAAGTTTTATTGATATCAGCTTGATAGCCTTCCTTTGCCATTTGCATTGCATTCACGTTTATTATCTCGCGTTTAAAGTTGTTTATACTGGGATTTTATTCTCACTGGAGTTATCCGGCTATTGCTTTGTTTTGTATGTGTGCATGGCAATAGGTGGGGCAGGAGCTAGTCAGAAAAGACAAGGATAGCTCGAGATAGAGGCATAGCAAGTGAGGACACGGGCTTAAGTAGCACGACTTGTACTTTATGTTGTTGAACCATGCTAGAAGTGATACAAGAACTTTGTATATTATGGCTTGAATACATGCTAGTTTATGTTTATTATGTTTAGAAGCTTGTAAGACGTTATAAGATAGCATGTATTTGATTTTGTAGCATGTATAAAAGATTATGACTTGTTTATCCATTCTTTGGCGGCAGATTTTTGATAGCATATTCCCCGATCGAGCGAGACCCTGCCTTCTAAAACAAAATTTTTTTTTAGCTCTTGTTTCTTTAATTCTTTTAAGTACTTGTTTAATTGTTAATTACAATAAATTGTTCTAAGATAAGATTAGCAACTCGGGTCCCCACAAACTACTTACATCTGGCCAAGCTTGAGGGCACATGGAATAAACACCCATTGGTGGTGTCATATGACACTTACTTTGGGCATCAACCGCTTTTTGATGAGTGTTTCTGAGGGTCGAGCCGAAGACTGAAAATCAAGCGCTACTTGGGAGGCAACCCAAGATTTTTACATCATTTTTTTTAGTGTTAGTTTTTATCTAGTTGTTGTTTTATATTGAGTTGATCATGTTTAATCCCTCAAAATTTTTGATTTGCAAGGTGAATATTTTGGAATATTGATGGCCTAATAAATGTGGTGCAACAGCGGCAGATGGATATACACCACGATAATTGACCAGGGGAGTGTTATTTTGTTTTCATTGTGTTTATTTTTGTTTTGAATTTGTTCGTTTTGCATTCTGTTCATTGTTCTGAAGCATTGAGGGCAATGCTTTGGATAAGTATTGGGGGGTAGACTAGTATTGCATTGTCTATGTGTTTATGTTGCATCTTTCGTGTTTCGTATTTGTTTGCATACAGTTTGTGTTTGTTGTTGTTTGCATTGTTATGGGTAGGATGAGTCATAATAGCCAATGATGATGAAGTTTTTTTGAAAAATTTTGCTCTTGACTGGACATGAGAAACTGTAGGTTGAACCGAGAATATTTTTAAGCACTAATGTTAGACCAGTGAATTGTAGCGAAAGATTTGATGAAGTTTGTGTCTGTTTGACCATTGCACGACAATAGGTGGTTTGTGGATCTTGATTGTGCTCTATGAATTTTGATGAGGCTCTAGTTTACACTTATGATCTTGGGCGCACCTAGAAAAAAAGTATCTACAATTCCATCCGAGCCTTGAAAGGATTAAAATCCTAAAAAAAAAAAATTAAATTTAAGGATAAGTATGCGGATTAAATGGGATTGATGCTCCATCCGGGCTATAGACGAGGGGATTAGAAAGAAAAAATAGAATGATTTTTCGTATCCTAGCCAGTTATAGCTAAGTCAGCGGGTAATTATTGGGGCTAAAGCAATACCGGGTGCAAAATCCGGAGGTGTGTAATTCATTATCTCAAGGGAGGTGGGTTTAGTTTAGAGATTGTTGGAAGGAATGAGCACTTGAAGAATGAAACTTGCACTAATTTGTCATAGGTTGCTAAGCAGTTTTGAAACGAATTCGGTTTAAGTTGTATGAAACTGAAATGACATTTCACACACACACGTTCACGTTAAACCGAAGGTGTATTATGAAAAGTTGAGAGCATGTCGGTGATTTTGTTTTGTGATTGAACTTCTCGGAGGCTGTGTACATTATTGAATCATCCTTACTTATGTTTTTGTTTGCATTTTATTTTTGCATGTCTTGCTCGAGGGCGAACAAGAGTTAAGTTTGGGGTTGTTGATAAGTGCATTTTGTGTGCATTATTTTATGTCTATTTGGCATGCATTCATATGGTTTCTTGTGTATTTTTATATGTTTTATTTGTAATTAATCTCATGCATGAGCATTTCACTCTCCGGGTTAATTTTGTAGGAAATTGGTTTTTGAAGAATGAATTACGGAGCAGCCTTGGTAAAAAATTCAAATTTAATTTTAGGTAGCTCCAAATCAAATCTCACCGTCCAGATTGTAGTTTAAGATGTTTTAAAGCTACTGTCAAAATTTCAGCTCAATCCGACGGCTAGAACTCAAGTTATTAATTTTACAAAATTGTTGCGCGCTGGAAAAATCAGTGGGCGCGTGGGCTGCTATTTATTACCGCGCGGGCGCATGCCTGTTTGAGAAAAAAGTTTAGAACAGAAGCCCCAGCGCGCGAGCTGCACTTTTCTACCGCTCGGGCGCCCGTGCGTAAGTTTAAAAAAAGATATTTCTGGGTGTTTTACATGGAAAGAACTCTTGGGCACTATAAATAGATAAACATCTGACGTTTTAAGGGTTCCACACATCAGAAACGTAGGAGAAAGGCGACCATCCAAGGAGAAGAACGAAAAGAGGGAGAAGAACGTGAAGAACTCAAGAACCAAAAACTAGTTTTCTCTTTTCCTTTTCTTTTATTTGTTGGGATTTAGGGGATCCTACCCCCAAAACTTATGTTTTGATTTCTTCTTGAAGATTGAAATTAGTTTTTAAGGATTCTTGATTATATTATTGTGTTTATTGAAATTTTGGAGATTGATCAACTTCTTATTGATTTTATGTGTTATAATTGATACCGAGAGGAGATTTTATGACATGATAGGGTAATATAACCCATGGATCTACAACTTACATAGAGATATGAGGTTGGATACATGTTGATAGTCATAGTCCACCAGGGTGAAAGCTAGAGGATTCCAAAAATCGTTAATGCAATTGCAGTTGTTAAATAACACAAGGAGACTTGGTTATTACAATTCGTTAATTAGATTAATATAGCTCGAGAGAGTATATTGATAGATTAGGGAATTTCGTCAAAAGCATGATTTGAGAATTAAAATTCAATCATTAGAGAAGAAAAGGGGTAGGTGAACCGAGATCCTAACAATAGTTTATTTATTTTCTGAACTTAATTTATTGTTTTGCTTTTAATTTATAATTTTATTTTAGTTTATTAATTTATTCTCTCTCTCGTTTTAATTAATTAAAGAATCATACTTGAGGTAATCTTGTCATAAATCAATCTCTGTGGGACGATACTCGTACTTTGTACACTATATTATTACTTGACTCGTGCACTTGCGATTTATTCGAGCTTAATTGATAGATATATTTACGTTGATTTTTCATGGTAGTATTTGCTCGATCAACCCCATATTGTGAAAAAGGTACATAATTTTCCAGATAAACTCAAAGACGTAAAACAACTCCAAAGTTTTCTCGGAGTGGTAAATTTTTCAGGGATGTTCATAAAAAACTTAGAAATGTACATGAAGATGTTCAGTCCTTTGTTAAAAAAGGATGCAAGGTTTATATGGACCGATGAACATACTATAGGGGGTAAACCAACTAAAGGAGATATGTAAGAAACTCCCGAAAATGGCTATACCCGTAGATGAGGATGATTTGGTGTTATTTACATATGCCAGTGATAAAAAAGAATTTTATACAGTTAAAAAGGCTTTTGAAAAATGGCATTTATTTTTACTTGCTAAAAAATTTACCTTAAAAGTTGATAATAACTAGGTAAAAGCTTTCTTAAGAAATAAGATTGAATCTAAACCAGATAAAGTCATATTATTAAGATGACAAGCTTTTTGATATTGTTATTATTAAATCTCATGAAAATATTCTTGCAGATTTTTTAACAAGAGATGGAAGGAAGTGACGTGGATTTCATCATGAAAATGCAGAGGCATCTCAGGAAACACCTTGGGTTGCTTCAAACTGAGTTCAACCAGTTAGTCATTAATGTTGAAATGGCTGGCAGGTTACAACAAGCTGATCAATGTATCTAATCGAATAACAGGATGTTTCAAGCTCAAACTCAACTATGGGCTGCTATTCAAGGGCCAATTGTGAAGGCTATAGAGAAACCATTGGTTTCTTATAAACAGGAAATGATAAAACATTGGTTTTACAAGAAGAAAAAATACAACCACTGGTTGTAAAACAAGAGGTTGGTGATTCTAAAACCCAAGAAACACATGCTAATCTATCATTAGCTTTTGATTAATTGGATGAAGCAACAATTGATGAGCAAAACTCATCAAGTCAACCCTCTGCCTCTGGGGTAAAAGAGGAAGAGATCAATCTTAGGCCCAACACTAACATGGGAAAATCTAAGATTTATACTAATCCAGCTATTATTTTTCTATTCCAGGTTTATCAACAAAGGTGGAAAAAATTGAATACAAGAAGTGAAATCAACCCGAACACTTGCAGGATTGATGTTGCAGGAATATATCTAAGGGTTTGGTTTAAAAAACAATGTCAATCCTAAGGATGTAAAGATCTGGTATGAATTTGGGGATTTGGCCTCAGTTTATAAAACGTCACCAGGCTTCCCGGAGATATCACGGTTACCAAAATGGATCCAAGAAGAAGTCCAAGAAACATGGGCAAATAATGATCATTTGTCCAGAGGAGATGTGCTAGAGTTATAATTTTTCAGTGCAGCTCCAGAACCAATAGGAAAAGAATCACATGAACCCTTTCATTTCATAAAGCTGAGGAGACCTGATATAAATAGTCATAAATTTATGAAGGATCCTACAACTGAAGAAATACCCTTGGTGCCCACTTTCGGAGAAAATGAAATCTCAACCAGAAGGGCATGGGGTATTTGGGTTTGTCTTATCGAGATAGACAAAGTCAAGTTTCCATTCAAAATTTATCAGAACTTTGTAAATGGATCATTCCTGTTAAACACAATGACAGGAAAAACTACAACTTTCGCGGAAGAACTCTTCGAAAAGAAGAGGAACCTTTTGTGGAACAACAAGCTGCCAGGAAGTAAAGAAACTCGTCGAAAATTTTGTAACATGGCTCATATCGGACGATGGTTAGAAAATATCTGCCCAGAATGTCCAAATCAGAAGGAGCCAGAATTTGAAAAAACCTTTAGGCCCCGAACGGATCGGAAGAATTTTTCCGAGACAAGAAAAGGTGGACAGGGCCACTGAAGACGCGTTTTCACAGGGGCCCACTTCAAAAGCAAAATATGCCTCGACAACAATAAAAAAGGCATGAGAGGAGAATAAAGCCAAAAGGATGATGCAGGAATGTGACTCCTCCACTAGTAAAAGATGTCATCAATAATGACATAAAAAATACAAGACAAATGTAAGATTCCATGAAGTTTCTCGGTGAAACGAGTGGAACTAAAGCTATAAATACAAGCATTTGAGGAAGCTGAAGACATCGATCATTCCCTTCATTTTTTTACAAATAAAATTATTGTAATATTTCTCTTCCTACATTTGTATTAAGTTTCTGTAATTTTAACTATTTCAAGAACAATGCTACGATCAGTAGTTAAACAAGTTATCTCCTCATCTTCAAAGGAGGTTGATTTATATAATAATATGTTGTCTGAATAAATTTTCGAAGTTCTTCCCTATCATATTGTTTTCATTCAAAAATTAAGCTTTTAATATACGCCTTAAAGAAGGAAACGAAATACGGCTGTGCTAGGTGCTGCTGAAGGAGTCTGCGTCAGAAACCATCGGTTGCGATCGCGTGGCTCGGTTGTGAGGAACAACCTGTAAAACCCGGTGGACATAACCCGACAACATTTTGGTCAAAGAGATAATTTATTTTAATTTACTTACGGAAGCATGATGGGATTAAGCTTTATAATAATAAATTGGGAAATAAAGGGTAGAATAGGTATTATTAGTTTCAAAGACATATTTGAGACACTTTTTAATTAATAAGGGATATTTTTAGGATACGAAAAAACAAAAGGAATATAATTGGGACAATAATGACACTATAAGGATATATTTAAAAATTATCCTTGCTTAAATTGGTTGAACTTGAGGGATTCATGAGGATTTTATTTATTATTTGAGGAAATTTTTAATAGTTTTAATAATGTTTATTTTAAAAGAAGAGTCTTTGATTGTACATATTTGGTTAATGAAAATTTTTAGAAAAGTATTTTCATGCACTTGATGCTTGAACTTTTCAAGATTTTAAATGTTAAATAAATATTTTTTTCTAAGTTTGATGCACAATTCGAAAATAATGTGTATATTTTTATTTGGAATTTTAATTGTGCAAATTTTATATTATGAGAAGTTTTAGTTGATAAAATAAAATTGCAAGTCTTACTTTATATCTTTTTTTTTTTTGTTATGTGCAGGATTTTTAAATTATATTTTTTGAGGTATTAATGTCAATTTATGAAGTATTTTTATGCATTAGATGTGTAAACTCTTCAATTTTTTAAATCTTAAATTTTATTTTCAAGCCTTACATGCATGTTTCAAAATTTTGATGTGGAAATTTTTAGTATATTTTAATTGATGGTTCAGCCATGATTTTATTTCCAAAAATAAAAAAAAATTTACATTAGTTTTCAATAAAATTAGGCGAGTCATTTTGCCAAAAAAATTAAAAATATATATATATATTGGCCAAAAATAATCATACATAAATAATTATTAATAATATATTTCAAAATTCATCAAATAAATATAATTTACAATAAGATAATATTTTTTTTTCAAAGTTAATCAATTGTACATAAATTATTATAAATATTTCAAACATATCAATCATTTATGAAACATTTCAAATATTTTAAATTTTCAAACTTATCAAACTATTAGAAATTTAAAAAAATAAATAAAAATTGGCAGGCCAACTCACTCTGGTTTGTCTAACGATCCATATTAGTCAGCTAATTTTGACTCACTTTTGAACATATGGACAAAATCACAAATCAACTCGTTCTTATTTAGCGATGAGTTGGGCTAACCCGACGAATCAACTCAAAATGATAGATATAAAGAGTTCCATGAAAGGGAGTCTTTTTGTTTTGTTTTTTTTATGTGTGTGTTTTTTTTTTAAAAAAAATGTCTTTTGGGGGGTTCGCTATCATATATTAAGTGGATATAATCTATAATTAATGCAATTTGTAGTATGTATTTTAATTAATTAATGGGATCGCTTTCACTCTTTTTATTAATTACAAATTGGTAATACTAAATCAGATCCATTGAATTTATTTGTTCCAAATCTTGAATCGTGTTAGCAATGTATCCTACATCATGTTATGAGAAAAATTAAATTGTTTTTCTTCTTGACTTTAATAGAACTTAGTCCTCAAAACTACAAACAAATAAACAAGTGATGCACTGAAATCAACAAAACGATACTATATTTTACATCAAAAACAAAAAATTCGACTACGAATTTTCTATGGAACCATACATACTATCGATCATTTTACATGAACAATAATAAAAGTACATCCCTAAAATACATTCTGAACTTCATCTCTTATTTTCCATAAACACCACGAAATAAACTCAACCGCTCCCTCGAGTCACAAATTAATTATAAGAATAATACGATGTGGAATACTGGAATTTGACCCTTTTTTTTTTTTTTTTCGTTTTTCTATGCCCCAAAATAAGGATGAATGTAACATTATGTTTTTACATAAATTGAAATAATTTTTGATATCACAAGAAACAGAGAACCTTTTATGCTTCAAAACAGAACATCAAATTTTGGTTCATGATCTGAGAGGTATAATTAATAGTAAGAGACATCTTGGTAGCCTACATCGGTTCCTCCATAGCCACCGTCGACATAGTAACTTCCATCGGTAGTTCCGGCATCTTGAGAGCTATGATTAACAACGCCTGCACCTCCTCCAGCGCCGCCTCCTCCTCCACTCGTGAATCCCTGTATCACAGCTTGGGCAGTAGCCTGAGCAACGCCGCTAGCTATACCATTCGCCACATTTCCCAAGAGTAGGTTCCCCAATCCATTGGCTGGCCTAACACCCCCTTGTGGTTGATTGAAGTTATTATATGGCACCGGAGCCGGATACGGTTGAGCCGGATATGGGTGCCCCAAGCTGGCAGAATGATGCGGCGGCCTCGCATGATATGTTGGAAGGCTCGGAGATGGATATATGTTGGAAGGCTCGGAGATGGATCTGGGTAAGTTTTGCGGATGATTGTGAGGCGTAGAAGTTGGTATCATCGCCACACAAGTCAAATGAACATCAAACTCGCACAAGTTACAGCGATAGAGCCATGTTTTCGACCCAACCCTCTTGCAAATATCACAAGAAAACGCGTTACCCGCGTACGGTGCGGAGAAGGTCAACGAAAGGTAATGCTGCTGGTGGCAGTTATGACTCAAAGTCATCGGCAGACTCGCGCAGATGGAGTGCAGATCAGTGCCGCAAGGGCTGCAATGGTAGGAGAAGCCATCGCCCTGGATCCCGCAGGCGTCGCACTTGAAGACTCCTTCGGGGTAAACGGGCTTCGGCTGCAGAGAAAGAACATGGGCCTGGTCGAATTCGTGCTTGATCTTCTGAGGCAGATCGTAGCATTTCTTGTGGAGGCTGAAACTGCACACTGTGCAGGAGTAAACGGCGGCGGCGCCGGAGGCATCGAGTACTTTGCAGGCGGAGCAGTGAGAAGCTGCGGCGTTGGAGAGTTTTAAGGGGTGTGGGTGGCTGAAATGGGTTAGGACCGGCGCTGTTTGATCGGATTGTTCCAGGTTTGGATTCCCCATTTCTCAAGATTATTTTAGTTGTCTGAATTGGAGGCGTGAATTAATATAAGCTAGCAAGGTTTGAGTCGACATTTATGAGGCTTATTTGATAGACCAAGTCAACTCAAACCCTTTATATATATGGAATTATTCTATGCTACACTTGGAGTACTTCTCTCCCTATGACGTGGTCAAATATCAACCATTAGATTATCAAAACATATGTCAATTTTCATAAAAATATATGAGTCCCACGTGATCTAATGGTCTTGAAATAGGGAGAGAAACACTCCCGATATAGCATAGACTAACCCATATATATATATATATATATATCCTTTTAATTAGCAAAAGATTTGATTATGGTTTTGATTTTGGTTTTGGTTTTGGTTCACTCACGCGGCTGATTTGGATTGAAGTTTTGCTTATCTTTATTAATTGTTACAATCGAACAAGTGATTATTACGGAGTTATTGAGGTGCAATATTTGTGTATGTTAGATAAAACAATCGAAACATGATATTTAAGTTATCGATACAATTTAAAAGAATTATCGTTATTTATAGATTTTGATATTGTGGTAATTAATAACATTGTGCTACAATTAGTATTAGACTCAATGTTATTAGTTTGATTCCGATTGATTGCAAATAATGCAATTAATGAGATGAATATTGTTGAAATTAAATAATTATTTTATTTGTGTTTAAATTCATGGTCTGCTTCACCATAAAATCGTGAGAATTTTTATTGTCTCACTTTTACAACTTTTGTCTTTAAAAATATTATGACTTGGTTATTTGCATTGAGTGGTAGTGGAAAAGGTGTACTAGATATATATTTTAAAAATATATATATTTGGTGTGGTACTGTCTGTTCTGATATAAGGTATTGTACTTGTTGAGGGTGAACCAAAATACCAACTGGTTTGTTGATCTAGCAGAACCTAATGATGATAGTGAATGTAATAAGTGAATTTTTACTATTTTCAAAAATCGGACCGTGGGGGTATACCGACGGTTATTTCTTTTGTTCACATATGGGAGTTGGACCGCAACTGTTATTCCGGTGGATGCGTTAGGACCGCCACTTATAATATTTTCGACGGAGAGTTTTCCGAACGTCTGAAAGATTTTTGTCTTCTAAGCAATCTCTTGAGGGAATGAGTTTTCTGCAATCCTTTGGAGTAGTATTTTCGATGAAAACCCTTGAGTTAGTGTATTTCACGTAACCTCTTAGGTTGGTGCATTGGATGTAACCCCTTGGGGCTATGATTCTATATAGTCTTGTAGTGACCCGTATTCGTGATTAACGATTAATGAGTAATTAATCATGTAATCATGTTTGGGTTAAGTAAAACATGATTAAGAAAGTCCAGGAGGATTAACGGAGCCCAGAAATGGATCCAGGACACTCGAAATTGGTTTAGAAGGTTCCAAGACTCGAGTGGGATCGGAAGCAACGATCCAGGATCGGAAGCAAAGATCCAGGATCGGAAGCAACGATCCAGGATCGGAGCGTCCGATCGACGATCGAAACGTCCGATCAAGAACGGAGCTTCCGATGGCTGTTGGTGACAGGTGTGTGGTTGCATGTGGGCCGAATTGACACGTGGCGAACGGAGCATCCGATCGGGGAACGGAGCTTCCGATCTGCCGGAACGGAACGTCCGATCGAGGAACGGAGCTTCCGATCGACGTCTATAAATATAGGGTCCGAGCTCCTCATTTCTTGCCAATTCCGAATTCCTCTCCTTCGCCCTAGTAGCTCTATGTTGGGCTTTGGGTACTCTTATTTTAGAGTTGGAGTATGAAATATACTTTAGTATAGTCAGACAGTGTCTGACATAGTAGCGGGGTAGTGCTCGTGTAGCGGAGCAGTGCTTGAAGCTGTGGAGCTGCAGCAGGGGTGTGCCCTAGTTGCGGGATAGTCGCCATCAGTGGGCTGACGACGGACGCAGGTATAGCTATGGTCTCCTTAAATTATTTAGGAGTATGCAATAGCTTAGTTAAGGCTTTTAGAGCTTAATGAATGATGCATGGATATTTGCATTGTAGAGTTGTTGATAGGCTTGGAACCTAGAGTGGGACTGCTAGGATTTGCCTATAGTGAGGTACGTAAGTACTGACTGAGATGGTCAGCATGATATATATTATATGTGTTGCATGAGTATGTGCTATGTGTTTACCATGTTTTACGGCTTTAGCACATGCATATGTTTTTACGGACACTGCATCGAGTACGATGTGAGTTATGACAGTTTCCATCAGTCGAGGCGATTCTTCCTGAGGATTCGTGTCTTGGGAATATACGAGTACCACGCGGAGTCGCTCTCTAGCCCGGTACCGTGTATTCCAGGCGCCCAGAGAAAGTGATTTAACCCTGATTTTAAAATCATTTATGTGTTGCATATATTATATATATCATTGCTTTCCTATTGAGCTTAGAGCTCACGTCCAGTGTTTCTGTATGTCTGGACACCCCATTCGACGGGGCAGTTATAGGTGCATGGTTGGGCACCTGGAGCTTGGAGTAGCCAGTGACCAGTGAAGACAGCAGGATTTAGTTGTAGGTTTTGCCTTTAGGGTTATTTATTTCGATTGATTTGTATAATCGAATTTATTTATCCGGCTGTATTCTGCCGGTCTGTTTTAATTTAAGTCTTTCGCAGTGATTTATTTAATGCATGTTTAATTATGCTCCTAAACTCTGATTAGGTAGTGGATCCGGGCTGGGTCGCTACAGTCTTTAGGACTTGGTGAATTTTTTATGGTTATCATGACTTGATAAATTTTTTTTATAGTCATTATGACATGATAATTTTTTTTATAGTCGATATGACTTCTTCTGAAAAAAAATTTATAGTCGCTATGAATTTTTTTGAAAATTTTTTTATAGTCACTATGACTTCTTCCGAAAAAAATTTTATAGTCTCTATGACTTTTCCTCAAAAAAATTTCATTGTCACTATGACTTCTTCTTAAAATTTTATTATAGTCTCTATAACTTTTCCTAAAAAAATTTTATAGTCATTATGAATTCTTCTGAAAAAAAATTTAATAGTCGCTGTGACTTCTTCTGAAATTTTTTTTATAGTCGCTATGACTTCTTGGATTATTTATAGTCGCTATGACTTTTTTGAATTGTTTATAGTCCCTATAACTTTTTCTGAATTGTTTATAGTCGCTATGACTTTTTCTGAATTGTTTATAGTCTCTATGACTTTTCTGAATTGTTTATAGTCGCTATGACTTTTTTTGAATTGTTTATAGTCGCTATGACTTTTTTTGAATTGTTTATAGTCGCTATGACTTTTTGTTGCGTTCTTGGAGAAATAACATAGTGCTTAACATGGAGTACTTAGGAATGGATCAAGTTCCTAAAATTTTGTCTCATGGGGAAGTCCCGAACCCAATCTAGTTGTCAGGTGGTGAGGTATCCCGGGACTTTATTTTTGTCGTCTTGACCTCTTACAACATCGTGGCTTAGGTAGTCCTACAGGGCTGGCCAAGCCTTTGAAGCCTTAATGATTGCATGGGTCGTGACGTATGAGTTAAGCATTCGTTGACGAAGCTGAGTTTATTCCTATATAATTAAATAGAAAAGTAAACAAATAAACATAAGTTTATTATTAAACCTAAAATAAAAGAGAATTAAATAAAAGTTTTGATCTGCAGAGCAAATAAAGTAGCGGCAAGCAATTTATTTTAGCTTGCAGGTGTTTGCTCTATGAGTATAGAGTTTCTTTAGATTGACATGACTCTCTGTCCTGCGTTATATTTCATCATATTTTTCGTTTCGTTTTCTTTTTTCCGAGGAGTGCAACTCATCAGTTTCCTCGATAAGGATGTATTTTTCGGCTCTAGACAACAGCTCCTCCAAGGTGTTCGGGGATTTTCCTGCTATAGATTCCTTGAACCTTCTAGGACACAAGTTCTGCTGCATTATTCCAGATAACATATCGTGGTTCACCTGTGGGACTTCATGAACCGCATGAGTAAATATCTTAACATAGTCTCGCAAATTTTCACCTTCTTTTTGAAGAATTGTGAATAAGTATGTTGTTATTTTCGGGTATTTCTTGTTAATTGAGAATTGTTGGATGAAGCGCTGAATGAGTTGCTCCAAGTTGGCGATGGATTCAGACGACATCTTATTGAACCATGTGAGAGCCTGTCCTGATAACTTTGTTCGGAATATCTTGCAGTAAGCTGCATCTGTGATGTCATACAAATATGCTTTCACGTAGAATTTGTCAATATGATCTTGAGGATCACTAGTTCCATCGAACTCAGGTAGGCTTAGAATTTTGACTCCCTTGGGTAATGCTTCAGATAGAATGACGTTAGTGAACGGACTCCGACGTACATGCAAGATTGCTGAAGAATTCTCTCCAGTTACATATGTGTGAGATCCATCTCCACGTGTTGGATTAGTGGCTTTGTTTTCATCAGAGACGTCGTGAACTGTGTGAGCACTTGTTTCACCCTCTTTATGAGTAGTATTTTTCTTGGTCCCCTCAAGATCTGTCTTTCACTTTAGACTTAGTTTTCTTTGGGTCTTTGTTACCGGGGTCATGAGATGCGATCCCTCTTCTATGAGCTCTCTTGTCGGTGCTTCGGCGTTGACGGGATTCCACAAACTGAGCGATCGATTCAGTCGCTGCGCGTGCGACTGTTCCTTCCATTAAGGCTGTCAACGTTTCCTGTGTGAAACTAAATTCAAGCGGTGGTTTAGAGATTGTAGGTGTGTTTTCATTGCGATTATTTTCTTGAGATGTTTGTGATGGAGTATGCATTCTCAATGATGCAGTGAACAATTTTTCACTGACGGCGCCAAGCTGATGTAGAAAAAAATTGATATTACCCGATTGGAGCAAATCTGGGTACTTGCAGAGATCTGGATAGCCAGATTAATACTTGAATTATTCCAAAGACCGAACTTCGTGGGTTGTTACCTGCATCACAAAGCAAAGTGAGTGGCGCCGGGGATTGTCCGGCGAAGACACTCCGACGCTCAAGTCAGTATATGCCCAATAAAAGTTATAGAGAACCAGAGCATGTGACTATAGAGTGCATACCTTAAGAATGAGAGAATTTGAGCTATTTATAGATAGTCGGAGAGTTTCATGGGCTTGAGCCTCTTATGGGCTTTTAGGAATTTATATCAAGGCCAAATAAATAACTAAATAATATGAGACCCAAATGGATTGAGTCACTGAGCTTGAGCCCGAGAGAAAGTCAAATTGGATAATAACTCATCGGTAATGTTTAAAAGTGACGCAATCATGGAAGATCCTAGACGTGATGAAGAACCTAGCTAAGACGTAAGGGACCCATTGGAATGGCCTTTAGGACCAATTACAAAAGGAATAAATTAGAAGTTCAAAGAGGCATTCCATGGATTAATTATGAACATCCGAGAAGCACTTACTTGCATAGATTCAACGCACGATTTATTTAGCATGCATCAAAATCATTTTTTTTGTGACGTGGAAACCCACAGCCGCTACCTTCGGTGTGCACTGGGTAAACATCCGGACTAACGTAATAGGCCTGCAAACTACGTTAGTCAGGTAAACCACACTAGACAAGCCCTGTGTGACAGGCTAGTCTAAGAAGTTGTTGGTCGAAAAAAATCGAACTCCTGACCTCTGGCAAAGAGTTCACCTACTCCACCAACTTGGACACCCCCTTAAAGGCATGCATCAAAATCATTTTGGAGATTCGAGTGGTGGTGTTATCAATATTATTAAAGTCCAAGATGATCAATTGAAGTTTGGCAAGTAGATCATATGCATACATTGCACATATGACACCCGAGTGGTTATTGGCTAAGGCGTGGATTGAGTTAGGTTAATTTATTATAATTTTCTAAATTGAAGTATTTATATTCAGAATTTATAATTGATTTCGAATTTTAGGCCATATATTTAGGTTTCTTTGGTTGCAAGCTAAAAAGTTTCCTTATTATAATTTGTCTAGTTAATGTAGTTTTGGTTGCCTATAAATAACTCAATGTATTATGTAAGAGTTATTATTGAGTTTATGTAAGAGTTTTCTCTCTTTCAAATTTATGTAAGAGTTTTATGTAAGGGGTTGGAACTCGCACCCCAAGAACCGTGCAGAGATGCCACTGTATGTCATGTACAGGAGAGTCATGTAAGGTTTATATTTGTGATGGGGGAGTATATTTTTCGGTAACATAAAAATAGAATTAAATAAGTAGATGCATTTGTATGTATAAAATACAAAAAAGAAATTAAGAAAAATTTTAAATACATAAATAAATATTTTCTTTATAAAATTAAAGAATCGATCTATCATTTTTAACTAATTGAGTTTAAAATTTAAATATAATATCTTATTGATCGTAATGCTTGATTACTTGTAGCTTCTTATCATTATTTTAACAAAACATATATAATATATAATGTAAAAAAAGGTCATTTTCTTATCATTACTATGAGCAAACCCAGACTTGTACATGATAGAAAATTTTAAAATGAAATACTTTTACCTATAAATTTTTTGGTTTCTTATTTTTTTTTTAAAAAAAGAAAAAAATTGAAAACAATACACTTTGACAATAAGAAAATATTGTTTAAATTCCTGAAGACCTGATTTTATTAGATGTATAGATTGACTCGATACTGATAGGCCGTATTATGTTCCACGGAATGTGTTACACTTGCTAAGATAAATTACACGGGATCTACAATGATCCAAGGATTGTGTTCCACCTAAAAACAGCTATAGTTTGATCCGCCCTCAATAACGAAAAAATGACAGGTAAAATTCAACTGTTTTATTTAATTTGAACAAAAAAATAAGAAAACATTTTATAATTTTGAATAATGAATATTAATGTATGAAAATGATGAAGATCCAGATCCAGCTGGTTTGTATTAAATGTGGAATGAAATAAAGGCGACTACATGCAACCAATTAAATGCTGTGGTTAAAGAGGTTGACTTTAAGGAAGTTGACTTGGCTGTATTTGGTCTCGAAGTCAACTACAAAAAAACAAAGACTGATTCAAAGGTTTACTTGGTCCAATTTCATCTCCATCAATATTTTTTAATTAATATATTATATTATATTTGGTAGGATGTGATATCTAATTATTTTATCTATAAAATAAAAGTTTATAATATATTGAATAGGAATGGCAACGGGGCGGGTTTCGCCGAACCCGAGACCCACCCCGCCAAGAAAAGATTAGATTCGGACCCGGATCCGCCCCGACCCGACCCGCATAAAAAACCCGGGTTGGACCCTCCGACCCGCAAATATTTAGTTTTTTTAAAAAAAATTAATTGATTATTATTTATGATATATATTATATCTAAATACATACATATTTATTATATGAAATATATATATAATATGTACAAGTCCATATTTAATTATATATTATGTGTACATATATATTTATATATATATATATATATATATATATATATTTTGAAGAATGATATTTACACTCCAAAAATTTAAAATTAAACTCCACTTTGGATATTTTTGTGCTTTCTCACAAAATTACCCCTTCTTAAATTATTCCATATTTTTGTAAGACTAATGTGTCCTTTCACCAATCCTACAATTTACTCACATTTCCTAATATATTTCATTAGTTTTATTTAGATAATTTCACGATTTTTTCTTATCTTCTTTTGCTTCCTTAACAATGGAGAAGAATGATAGTATTTAATATTTAGAGTTTGGTGATGATATTGATCGAATAATAAAATTACCAACTCAAGCAAATATCGAAGAAAATTCCTGCGTACGAAGATTTTTGCATTCTCCAATGGATGATAATTATTTCAATTTCAAGTATTTTTTTTGTTTTTGTTTTTTTTCCCTAATGATTTCTTGCAACTGAAATTTAATTCCTAGTTGAAATTTTTCTGAAATTTTGAATTGAAAAATTTATGGTGATAAATCTTCAATAAATAAAATTGATTAGTAAACAATAGAAACAAATTCTATTAATCATCCTTTCAAAAAAAAATTCTATTAATCATGATATTAGTGAAAACTATGCCTTTTATTCTCTACCAAAAATTTATGTGCTAATTGAATAATATTTAATTTGTTTGGTTGTATCATAATTGAACGAAGAAGAGAAATTCACAAGCTGTAAGATTATGTCAATTTTTATTCGCATATGAAATGGATTATAAACAGATCATGTTATTGTTAAGAGTATAAAAATGAAAAATAAAATAAGTTGTTTTGCATTCAAAATTTATACACAATTTGAATCAAAATTTAAAATATTTTTCCAAATGACGTGTTACATTTCTTTTTTCTTATAGTTATGCAAAAATTATATTTTATTAATGTCTTATCACTCATATTTTTTTCAAGAAATATTTTTGAGAAGGAAAGGTATAATAAAATTCTCTATAACCCCATATATATGGTAAGTTCAATTGGAAAGATATAGATATATAAAGAAGGTAAATGAGTCTTAAAAAATATGAAATCATTAATCGAGGGTAATTTTGTAAGAAAGTACATTAAATATTAAAAGTGGAGTGTGCTTATAAATTTTTGGAGTGTAAATATCATTCCCCATATATATATATATATATATGTACACAATATACATTATATTATATATATAATATACATATTTATATATAGAGTTCATTTATGGTGCTCAACACTATATGCCCACTTCATGCCCACCATGTACAATAGATGAGTTGACCGGTACAATAGATGAGTTGACTTGTACATGGTGGGCATATAGTGTTGGACACCATAAAAGAACTCTATATATATATATATATATGCGGGGAGGGTCTACCCAAACCCGAGACCCGCTCCGAACCCGTTGACCTGAACTCGCCCCGCCCCGTAACCCGTTTGACCGGGTTTGAACTCGTCCCAGACGGGGCAGGTTTCACACGGGGCCGGGTTCCCTAATATCGGATATATTTTACGGCAAGTTCCATAAAAATAATCAAAGTAATCTTTCTCTTAAGAGGTGTCCAAGTTGGTGGAGTAGGTGAACTCTTGGCCAGAAATCAGGAGTTCAATTCCCCCTACCAACATCTTCTTTGACTAGCCTGTTAGACGGGGCTTGCCTAGTGTGTTTTACCTGACTAATATAGTTTGCAGGCTATTGCATTAGTCCGGAGGTTTACCCAGTGCGTATCAAAAGGTAGCGGCTGCGGGTTTTCACGTCATAAAAAAATAAAATCAAAGTATTCTTTTAATTATTGTACAGTCCCTGTGTCAGACTTTGTTATTTTTCAGTCCTTACTTCACCAAATTTGTTAGTATGGGCTCCCTCGTGGATACAAGATTACCATGTTACCCTTAAATATATCTTAAAAGTCAATAATAACCTTAAATATATCTTAATACTCAATAATACCATGTAACTTATTATTTTTTGTAACAATATTATGAATGTCAAGATAATCAAAGATTGAAATTATCAAAGAAATTTATATTCAAATCTTAAAAAGATGATAAATAATCGTGATCAAATCAATTTATTTTGATCTTATATCTAGTCTCTTGTACTGTGAAGACTAATTTGACTCAATATTAGGATCAACGGCCAAGATTAAATGTGTCTACTTGATCTTGATCCAGTGGCTGAGATTGATTGGAGAAGATTAGCCTTCAGTTTAAATCGGCAATACGAGAGTTAGTTGGGAACTAAATGATTCTATTCATCTACCTTTAGAGTCGTTCTTTGATATCCTTTTTTCGGCAACAGAACTCGAGATTGTTAATCCTCTGGGAATCGAAGCTGATGTTATCTTCTTCTTGTTCATTAGAGAATTTAGCGATTTAAGTCTTGTACAATTGTATCTCTGAGAGGATTGAGCGTTGTATCTTTGATTATGTTGATTTAGTGGATTCATATTGGGAGAACCCAAGAACCTTGAATGTAAGATAGAAATATTCGAACCAAGTAAAATTCTTACGGCGTTGTGTTCTTATTTTCTGCATTCGTTTGGTTGAATTGCATGAATGCACTCTCTCTCGCATGATGTTCTTGGGATTAATCTTGACAAATTGGTATCAAGAGCTTGGTTATTCATTGATAAAGGGATTCATCTTGTTATGCTCTTGAGGTGTTTGATTTTCTGCCTAAAAGAAAGTTCTTGAATTGAATATTTGGAAGAATGTCTACTGGCCAGGGGCAATCTCACCAAATGCCAACGTCAAGATTTGAGGTAGAGAAGTTTGATGGGAAAAACGATTTCAATATCTGGAGGGAAAAGATGATGGCTTACCATGAAAACTTGGGGTTAGACGAAGATCTAAAGGGTGAAACTAAGATGTCCGATTCAATGAAAAATAAAGAGGAGATCCTCAAGAAAGCAAGAAATACAATTGTCTTGACTTTAGGCGATCAAATCCTTAGAAAAGTTGTGAAGGAGAATACTGCTTGTGAGATGTGGATAAAATTAGAACAACTATACATGACCAAGACGTTACCCAATTGAATCTACTTGAAACAGAGATTCTATGGATTTAAGATGGATGAAACTAAATCTATCGATGAGAACACTGATGAATTCACCAAGTTGCTATCTGATCTAGAGAATCTGGATGTGACAGTAGATGATGAGGATCAAGCCATTTTCCTGTTAAATTCCTTACATAAGGCATATGATCAATTAAGGGATACCCTGAAATATGGAAGAGAGACTCTAACCCTTGAAGAAGTCATTGGAGCTGCCTATTCTAAGAAATTGAACTTGAAGGCAACAGGGAAACATCTTAGACCTGCTGGTGAGGGACTAAGCATCAGAGGTAGATCAGTTGAAAGAAAGGAATATTCAAATAAATGCAGAAGACAATCTAGATCAAAGTCTAGGCCTAAGAAAACCTACTGGTTCTACAAGAAAAAAGGACACTTTAGAAGAGACTGTCCTAAAAGAAAATCTAATTCTAGACAAGATATTGTCCCTATGACCGAAGCAGAAAATATACATGAAGATTTTGAAGAAGCTGAGATCCTAACAATTTCCACTAATGATCCAAAGGAGGAGTGTATATTAGACTCGGGATGTACTTACCATATGTCACCTAGAAAGGATTGGTTTTTTTATTTCAAAGAAGTTACTACTGGACAAGTCTTAATGGGAAATAATCATTCATGCAAAATACATGGTATTGACTCTGTTAAGTTAAGAATGGAGGATGGATCAGTGAAGATCATCACTGAATTCAGATTTATTCCTAATCTCAAAAGGAATTTAATTTCCTTAGGTGCACTGGATCGAAAGGGCTTAAGCTACAAGACACAAAATGGAATTCTAAAGGTAGCCAAAGGTTCCTTAGTAGTAATGAAAGGAATTCTGGAACAAGGTTTGTATGTCCTACAAGCAAATACCATTACAGCTGAAACAAATACAGTGGTAGCTAGCAAAGATCAAACTGAGCTTTGGCATAAGAGGCTTGGTCACATGAGCCTCAAAGGACTACACGAGCTTAGCAAGCAAGGCCTGCTGGATCCAAAGCAGATCAACAACATTGTGTTCTGTGAAAACTGCATACTTGGTAAAGCTCATAGACTGAAATTCAGTACTGGAACTCACAAAACAAAATCAACTCTTGACTACATACACTCTGATTTGTGGGGTTCTCCAAATGTATCACTTTCACTGTCTAAATCTCAATATTTCATTTCCTTGATTGACGAATACACAAAAAAATTGTGGATTTACTTTTTGAAAACTAAGGATGAAGCTTTTAATAAATTTTTTGAATGGAAAACCTTGATAGAGAATCAAATAGGAAACAAAATTAAGAGATTGAGAACCGATAATGGGTTGGAATTTTGTAACCATGAATTTGATAACTTATGCAAGAAATATGGTATTGCAAGGCATAAAACGTGCACATACACACCACAACAGAATGGGGTAGCATAACGAATGAATCGAACCATTATGAATAAAGTTAGATGCATGCTAAGTGGAAGTGGTTTTCCTAGCAAGTTCTGGGCTGAAGCTGCCTCAATAGCTTGTTATCTAATAAATAGATCTCCATCCTCTGCAATAGATTTCCTGGTTCCTGAGTTCAAATGGTCTAACCTAAAACCTGATTATAATCACCTAAAAGTTTACTAATGTATGGCCTATGTTCATGTTAATCAAGGGAAGTTAAATCCGAGAGCTATGAAAGGAGTCTTTATAGGATATCCAGTTGGTTTTAAAGGTTACAAAGTATGGTTGTTGGATGATCTTAAATGCATAATCAATAGGGATGTAATTTTTAATGAAAATGAATCTTATATCTCTAACATGAAAAATTCAGTCATATCCAGCTCTAAACAAGCTGAGCAGAATTTAAGGTTTCAGGTGGAGTCACAAGATCTTGACATCTTCTCAGATTCAAAAACTACAATGAATCAAGATCAAGGTGGAGAAACTCTTACAAAACCTGAGAATTAAAGCACGATGATGTAAGGACTGTACATGATCAATAAAAACCTGACTCTGAGACATATCAAGTGCTGAATGAGAAAGGAAAACACAAAGAGACTCAAAGAGATCAGTAACTAAGTGATTACATGCTTGCTAGAGACAAAGTAAGGAGGGAAATCAGACTTTCTCCCAGGTTTGCAAGTTCTGATTTTACAGCTTTCGCATTGAATGTGGCTGATCTTATTGAACTTTAAGAGCCAACTAACTACATTGAAGATATAAAAAGTAAGAATTGGACAAAGTGGAAGAAAGCCATGGAGGAGGAAGTTAAGTCATTAAACAAAAATAACACTTGGGTTTTGATTGACAGACCGAAACGAACTAAAGTCATTGGGTGTAAGTGGGTGTTTAAAAGAAAACAAGGTATTCCTGGGGTTAAAAAAGGTAGATACAAAGCTAGATTAGTAGCAAAAGGTTTTTCTCAAGTTGAAGGTATTGAATATCATGAGGTATTCTCCCCGATCGTTAAGCATACCTCAATTAGAATCATATTAGTCATCACAGCTATACATGTAGTAGCCCGTATCCAAAATTAACGATTAATAAGTATTTAATCATGTAATTATGTTTGGATTAAGTAAAACATGATTAAGGAAATTTCAGAAGGGTTAACGGAGTTCAGAAATGGATCCAGAACACTTAAAAATGGTTTGGAGGGTTCCAAGATTCGAGTGGGATCGGAACCACCGATCCAGGATCGGAACTTCCGATCTTGGTGAGTTCGGAACCACATCGGAAGCAGGGAGATCGGAACGTCCGATCAGGATCGGAGCTTCCGATGACTGTCGGTGACAGGTGTGTGGTTGCATGTGGACCGAATTGACACGTAGCGAACGGAGCTTCCGATCGGGGGAACGGAGCTTCCGATCTACACGTTCGGAGCTTCCGATCGAGGAAGGGAGCTTCCGATCGATGCCTATAAATATGAGGTCCGAGCTCCTCATTTCTTGCCAATTCCGAGTTCCTCTCCTTCGCCTAGTAGCTCTATTTTAGGGCTTTGGGTACTCTTATTTTAGAGTTGGAGTAGGGAATATATTTTAGTATAGTCAGACAGTGTCTGACATAGTAGCGGAGCAGTGCTCGAGTAGCGGAGCAGCGCTCGTATAGCGGAGTAGTGCTAGAGGCTGTGGAGCTGCAGTAGGGGTGTGCCCCTAGTTGCGGGATAGTCGCCATCAGTGGGCTAACGACGGACGCAGGTATAGCTATGGTCTCCTTAAATTATTTAGGAGTATGCAATAGCTTAGTTAAGGCTTTTAGCGCTTATTGAATGATGCATGAGTATTTGCATTGTAGACTTGATGATAGGCTTGGAACCTAGAATGGGAATACTAGGACTGCCTTAGAAAGGTACGTAAGTACTAACTGAGATTTCCAGCGGATATGCATGCTTATATGTTGCATTTATGTGTTTGCATGTTATTATTGTTATGCGGCATGTGCATATCATCTTGTGCCTGTACATCTGTATATCTTTCGAGATGAGCCAGTTAGGGTTGCTCAGCCCTGTTAGGACGTTTGATATCGAGTACCCTTAGGTACTGATACCTCGAGGACTCCGTGGTCCGTGTTCAGGATTCGAGAATGAGTGGTCGCACACAGTGGTTAGCTACCCTGATGTGACGAGCTTATATCCTAGGCGCCAGTTTGAGCAGTTTGTATACAGTTATCCCAGATATGGATACGCGGTCATTTGCATGCATCATATTTGTATGTTTATCCGTGCTTTCGTATTGAGCTTAGAGCTCACGTCCAGTATTTTCTGTGTGTCTGGATACCCTATTCGATGGGGCAGGTGAAGGTGCAGGATTGAGCACCAGGAGCCTGAAGTAGCCAGTGACCTTGAAGACAGCAGGATTAGCTGTAGGTTTTATTTAAAGTAATTCGATTGGGTTGTATAAATCGAGTTTGATTAGCCGGTTGTATTCTGTCGGTCTACTTGTATTTAGTCTTCCGCAGCGAATTTATTTAATGCATGCTTAATTATGCTCTTAACTCTGATTAGGTAGTGGATCCGGGTCGGGTCACTACATTTATTGGTATCAGAGCTGCATGCAAGGGACTTAGGAAATTGATAATAAGACTTCTTGATTATCCTTGTAGGATTTATTGAGGCCTAGCGAAAGAAGATTTGGTTCTTCATTGCCGAGGTTTGCGGCATAAGTCTTCGCCATAAGGAATGCAGTAGTGATGAGAACACCAGTAGTAGCATATCGATAGATAGACTGACTGCTGTGGACGGTTCATCATTCGATGCATTGGGATGTTGATCGAAGAAGATATGGATTCCAGCCAAGGAAGACTGGAAGAGAAGATCGAGTATATCGCGTCAGATACCTCTGAGGGCTTTTTGGAATGAATGGTGTTTAGTAATCCATGTGGTTCCAGTCCTTGAAGATTCTCCACTCGTAGCTGGAGAGATTGTCAGATAGACCTTTACCAGGGAATGCCTTGAGTGCCTAAAGCATGACAGGTTTCTAGTGTAAGGTCTGTAAACTCGTGCAGAACATGGTTTTGCCGGTATGCTTGTATCGATGCTTTTGGTAGGCATACGGGAAACTTCATGTTCAAAAGCATGATTTGGTTACAAGAAGAACGCTGATGGTAGATCGTGAGCAGAAGAAGTCGAATGACATGCACTGACGCAGAGCATAGCTGGTTAGCTATCACGTGCCATTTCTCCGGATTTCTTCGCTGGAGGACATGTAGAGAGACTTGGACGGAAGTATGCTTGTAACGATGCGTGTGTCGATTGGAAGCTTCATGCTCAAGGAACGAAGACTAGTACGATGATTTCAAATACTGTATTGTTGTAGTTGTAAATAGTATTTCAGTTGTAAAGAATCATCAGAATTTGGCTGTATCAGTTCAAGTTATTGGATGTACATTTTGTTGTATTTTGAATACTGTATGTATTACATGGGATTGTAATAAAGGAAATTGTACGTAACTTGAAGTAATGATACATGTGTTACTTATTCAGCAATTCGTGATTGGTTGCAAGTAATTTTATAAAGTTTGGCTTGGAATTAGTTGATTGGTAATCAACTAGGATAGCTCATGGATTTTTAGTAAGACAGCGGTAATGGATTGACATGGGGTTAGTCTAGGTGTTTTTCCTAGGGCTGACCTAATTAGTCGTTTGATTGGGTTAGCGCCATTGATGAGATAATCCATCCGGGGGCATGGAAATATTGATCTTGTTTGGAATTTTGAGTTTTTGTTCTAAGTTGTTTCCTTAGGACAGTAGTCTGATTGACCTTCATAGGTTGAGACTTCGTGATGATGGGATTTCATCGGGATACCAAGTCGAGTATATGCCGAGAGTTGTGGACTATGACCAAGACTAGACATGATGGAGCGCGACCCTATGCCAGTGTTACTTTGGGAGTCTTTCGTACTTCGGAGAATGCCTGGAAGCCTTCGTGCTTCAGGATTTGGCGGTGGGAAGGCTACTTAGTCTAGAGTTTTGGTAACAGCCACGACGGGGTATGACATTGGATTGGATGCCTGGTTAGGTATCGGCGGTATAGATATCGTCTGACTGTCGTCAGAGATATTGGTTTGCAGTTTTTGTCATAAGAACCAGTCTTGGAGGGATTTCCTTGACAAGTGTGTACTCTGAGCAGATAGTTTTAGCCTATCGAATATTGCTGGACTAGTGGATCTAGTCGGTGTTTGGATGCTCTGGTGATAAGGGCTATTCAGGAGTTGTGTTAGTGAATTTCCTAGAGCATTTGACTCGGGGATGAGTATTTTTTGGCAAGAATAGTTTTCTTCAGTGATAGATTATATCTGATGATAAGGATTGTACATGGCTATTTGAGGCGTGAGGAAAGCGTGACTTATACCAGTGTACACTTGGTGGTGATTCCAGGTGGTACATTTTGACAGGTTACCTCAGTTTCGATTTGTTGCAATCTCAGCGAGAGATATAATTATCAGGAGCATGTTCAGCGTTATCTGGAATCTTTCGGACTTGTATTGTGATTTGAGTTGAACAAGTCCTTATAATAATCTTGAACGAGTATAGACAGTGGTTAGTATGTCTAGACGGATGCCGGCTCGGCACTGGTGATTACTCGTGATTATTGTCTGACTCTGACAAAGATGAGTGGTTGAATCAGCTGTGATTCTTTTGATTCCAAGTATTTGGGATCTGCGGACGTGTGGCAGGGAGATCATCGATATTGATCATCCATGAGAATTCATTGATCTGTGATCGTCTGACTAAGGTCGATATCGTCAGGAAGATCGAGAGCTACAGTAGATTGACTTGATCAATCATATTATTCCAATCGGTGTTGATTGGGATGTAGTGAATCAACAAGTGCTGGAAATAGTACTTTAAGTATTGTATGCTTGATATAGCGATTCAAGTGTATTTAGGGGATTCTTCATCGCTAAGGATCTTTAGGAATGCGGAGATCTGGACTTTTGGATTCTATGGATCACGAAAGTGGTCATAGGGTGGCTCTTGTGATCGTAGTTCGTTAACAGCGTTGCTGAGATTACCATTGACGGATTTTGATTTGAGCATTGCTTGGTTTTAGAAATGATTGATTCAGCATGGGAAATGGGATTCAGTGATTGTCCAAGGATTGTCAGTGGACAAATTTTAAAGACTGTTAATCGAAATGATTAGTTTGGGTGCTTCCAGTGGATTTCTTGAGATTTGTTCTTTGGAGGCGCATCACGCTAAGTTAAATATTCATCCGGGGAAGCAACAGGTTGTGCAAAGATCTACGTACTCGGTTCGGATGAAAGGGAATGAAACGCTATGTTTATCAACTTGTCTCGAGATATTTGGTGTGTCAGCAGGTCAAGGCAGAGCACCGACGACCTGGAGGTTTGCTTCACAGTCTGCCTATTCCTGAGTGGGAAATGGGAGTTATCACAATGGACTTTTTGTGACCCATTTTCCGGTATCCTCGAGGAATTGTGATGCTATCTGGGTTGTGGTGGACCGACTCACCAAGTCAGCGCAATTCATTTTCTGTAGCCGAGAGTACAATGTGGATCGTTTTGACTCGGTTATGTATTTAGGAGATCGATCGACTTCATGGAGTGCCTATGAGCATTATCAGTGATCGAGGCCCCAGGTTTACTTCCAGATTTTGGGGGAGGGTTCGACGTGTAATGGGCATTACTCTCAGTTTGAGTAATACATATCATCCGGAGACAGATGGTCAGTCAGAGCGCACAATCCTTACTTTGAAGGATATGCTGCGAGCATGTGTTATAGATTTTGGTTCAGTCTGGCAGGATCAGTTGCCATTGATTGAATTCGCGTACAAACAACAACTATCATAGTAGCTTTGGGATGACACCATTTGAGGCGTTGTACGGACGACATTGTCATACTCCACCCTTCTAGGGGAGAAGTGGGGGAGAGACAGACTGAAGGACTGGAGTTAGTCTAGCAGTTAGCAGACATAGTTGATCAGACCAAGAAACGGATTAAGAATGCAAAGGATCGTCGGGACAGCTATGCCAGATACTAAGCGTGAGCCTTTGCAGCTTGATGCTGGGGGAGAAAGTAACTCTGAGAATGTCACCTTTCTGCAGGATTCTCAGATTTGACCTTAAAGGGCAAGTTATCTCCTAGGTTTATGGTTCGTTCGAGAGCATTGGAAATTTGGATTATCGGCTAGCTTTGCTACCTTATTTTCCCAGTATTCACGACGTATTTCACGTATCTTTGTTGCGACGATATGTGGTGGATCAGTCTCATATTCTGCAGCGGTCTGAGATTCAAGAGGATACTGAATTGATTTACGTGGAAAGACCTAATCGTATCCTGGATCATAAGGATAAGGTCTTGCGTAATAAAGTTATTCCTCTGATTGATAGTTCAATGACGACATTGAAGTACTGAGGAAGCTATTTGGGAACTTGAGAGCAGGATGTGTTCAGAACATCCTGAGTTGTTTTCATTCGGTACTTAAGATCTGATTTCGAGGACGAAATATCTTAAGTGGGGGAGAATGTAGTAGCCCGTATCCAGAATTAACGATTAATAAGTATTTAATCGTGTAATTATGTTTGGATTAAGTAAAACATGATTAAGGAAATTCCAGAAGGGTTAACGGAGTCCAGAAATGGATCCAAAATACTCGAAAATGGTTTGGAGGGTACCAAGATTTGAGTGGGATCGGAACCACCGATCCAGGATCGAAACTTCCGATCTTGGTGAGTTCGGAACCACATCGGAAGCAGGGAGATCGGAACGTCCGATCAGGATCGGAGCTTCCGATGACTGTCGGTGACAGGTGTGTGGTTGCATGTGGACCGAATTGACACATAGCGAACGGAGCTTCCGATCGGGGGAACGGATCTTCCGATCTACACGTTTGGAGCTTCCGATCGAGGAACGGAGCTTCCGATCGATGCCTATAAATATGAGGTCCGAGCTCCTCATTTCTTGCCAATTCCGAGTTCCTCTCCTTCGCCTAGTAGCTCTATTTTAGGGCTTTGGGTACTCTTATTTTAGAGTTGGAGTAGGGAATATATTTTAGTATAGTCAGACAGTGTCTGACATAGTAGCGGAGCAGTGCTCGAGTAGCGGAGTAGCGCTCGTATAGCGGAGTAGTGCTAGAGGCTGTGGAGCTGCAGCAGGGGTGTGCCCCTAGTTGCGGGATAGTCGCCATCAGTGGGCTAACGATGGACGCAGGTATAGCTATGGTCTCCTTAAATTATTTAGGAGTATGCAATAGCTTAGTTAAGGCTTTTAGCGCTTATTGAATGATGCATGGGTATTTGCATTGTAGACTTGATGATAGGCTTGGAACCTAGAATGGGACTACTAGGACTGCCTTAGAAAGGTACGTAAGTACTGACTGAGATTGCCAGCGGATATGCATGCTTATATGTTGCATTTATGTGTTTGCATGTTATTATTTTTATGCGGCATGTGCATATCATCTTGTGCCTGTACATCTGTATATCTTTCGGGATGAGCCAGTTAGGGTTGCTCAGCCCTGTTAGGACGTTTGATATCGAGTACCCTTAGGTACTGATACCTCGAGGACTCCGTGGTCCGCGTCCGGAATTCAGGAATGAGTGGTCGCACACAGTGGTTAGCTACCCCGATGTGACGAGCTTATATCCTAGGCGCCAGTTTGAGCAGTTTGTATACAGTTATCCCAGATATGGATACCCGGTCATTTGCATGCATCATATTTGTATGTTTATCCGTGCTTTCGTATTGAGCTTAGAGCTCACGTCCAGTATATTTTGTGTATCTGGATACCCTATTCGATGGGGCAGGTGAAGGTGCAGGATTGAGCACCAGGAGCCTGAAGTAGCCAGTGACCTTGAAGACAGCAGGATTAGCTGTAGGTTTTATTTAAAGTAATTCGATTGGGTTGTATAAATCGAGTTTGATTAGCCGGTTGTATTCTGCCGGTCTACTTGTATTTAGTCTTCCGCAGCGAATTTATTTAATGCATGCTTAATTATGCTCTTAACTCTGATTAGGTAGTGGATCCGGGTCGGGTCACTACAATACATGACATGGAACTGGAACAATTAGATGTCAAGACAGCTTTTATACATGGGAATTTAGAAGATAAGATTTTAATGGCTCAACCGAAAGGTTTTGTGAAAGAAGGAGAAGCTGAAAAAGTATGTTTGCTACAAAAATCTCTCTATGAACTTAAACAATCAACAAGGCAATGCTACTGCAAATTTGATGATTTTATGCTTCGAAGGGGTTTCCAAAGATCAAAATTTGACAGCTGTGTCTATTGTCAAAAGCTTCCAAATCTATCATACATATATCTACTTATCTATGTCGATGACATGCTTATTGCATGCAAATATCTAAAGAAAATATAGAGATTGAAAGAAGTTCCCAAGTCTAAATTTGATATGAAAGATCTGTTGGAAAACTGGCGAGTTCCCAGACCAATTACGATTGATACCCGGTGCAGCGGAAGTTTAAAAATTTTCATGGAACGTTTCCATGGTATGGGTATCAACCGTTCATCGATTGAATTACGTGTGTGTAAAATTTAAATAACAATTAAATAAATTTTACCTCAAATCTCGCAACGAGATTAATGGACACCAACAGAACAATTCTGCTCTTGTTGTCTCTCCCTGGAACCGATGAACGCCTTCAATCAGGTCCACGAACAGAGGTTTAATCCCTCTGATAGATTGCACTAGAAAATCTATCAGAAGTTTTCTGCGAAGAGAATACACGAATTTGATTCGTTATTCCTTACTACGATTCAAAATCACAGACCGGAATTTTCTCGGGCAGAGGGGGAGGGTTCGGCCGATTTGTTGAGAGAGAGGCTAGGGTTCGATTTTTGCTCTGTCTAAAAAATTATGACCTATTGTGTGTAATTTCTGTACTGAAATAACTTATTTATAATGCAGGCCACTAACACCTTAGGGCCCATTAGTCATAAGCTGGGGCCCGACAAGCAAAGCCCGCTCGTTCAGAAATTAATATAAAATTCATCGTGACTCCGATTGATGAAACGATTTCACCAATGTGCACAGAAACCATTTCTGCACGTTTTAAAGTCAAAATAAATTTTCCTGAATCCGAATTCAGTGGTTTCCAAAAATGTCCATCCCTATGTCATTTTAGGAAATCCTACTCCCTTACTCTTATTTAAGAAGTCCAACTCCTTAGTTCATTAAATTTAACTCTTTAAATTTAACTATCTCAACGGGGATTAAAACTCCATTACACTGTGTGACCCTCAATGGTTCAGGGATACAGCTAGCCGTGGGCTCACAACTCCTTGTGACTCGGAACAACACTTTCCGACTTGCCCAACGAATCATGGTAAAGCGCCTAGCAACATCGCCCCATGATTCCCTAGGTATCACTGATAGTGCCTACAAGAACCAGTAGATTTTGGTTAGCGTACAGTACGGTCCCTTCATCCAAATATCCCGATCGAATCAACAACCATTGGTATATCGAGAGTCGCTCAAGATTCAATAACTATGCAATGCATCTTGAAGATCAAATTAGTGACATCGCATGTGCTACTAAGAAACCATTTCTTAAATCACATCAAGTACTCTGGCCAGAGATTTGTCACACTAATATCTCCTCAGATCGCATAGGATATCCACACTCGCAAGTATGTGGTGAATCCTTGACAACAATGCATTGACTCCTATATGTGTCGTAACTGTACCCAATCTCGACACCTGATGACCCCCTCAGAGTCGGTAAACGAGTCAAAGCACAGTACTAGCATATAGAGTCTCCATGATGTTTCAAGTCGTAAGGACTAATGGTGTACAACCAAAACCGCGGACTTTATCCACTCGATAAGTGATAACCACTTGGAAAGTCCGGATAGGGTAGTTCGACTATTCATCCTATGAATATCCATTTGCATGCTTCGAACATCTCCATGTTCCCTACCAATGAAACGTGGTACTCCGCATCGCAAATGCTAGTCTCAAACTCGAGCGATCCTTATCCTTATTATCGGACGGCTCAATCGACTAGGAACGGTTTTAGAATATACAGTGACTATAAGATGTATTTCATGATAGACATCTCCATGTTCTACCACATCTTACATACACTATAGTATATTCAAGGTCTTTATCAAAACAACAATAGTATATAACAATATGAAGTAATATAAAGTCATTGCCATAAAAGTGTAAATAATATTAAACAAAAGATTGTTTATACAAAGAGTCAACAAAGCCCATAGCCACACAGTTGGCTCACTGGGCACCCACTCTTACAATCTCCCACTTGCCCTATAGCCAACTAGTCATACTACGTAGACCCATTGCTTCGCGATGTTTGTCAAACAATGGTCCTGGCAAAGGCTTAGTAAGTGGATCAGCGATATTGTCTGCAGAGGCCACTCGTTCGACACTGATGTCTCCTCTTTCCACAATCTCCCGGATTATGTGGTATTTCCTCAGTACGTGTTTGGATCTTTGATGAGACCTTGGTTCCTTTGCTTGAGCAACGGCACCCGTGTTGTCGCAGTACACCGGGACTGGACCAACAAATTCAGGAATGACGCCCAACTCTTGGACGAAATTCCTCATCCAAACGGCCTCTTTAGCAGCAGCTGATGCTGCAATGTATTCAGCCTCAGTGGTGGAATCCGCTGTGGTGTCCTGCTTGGAACTCTTCCAAGAGACAGCACCACCATTGAGCATGAACACAAATCCAGAGGTTGACTTCGAGTCATCCACATCACTTTGGAAGCTAGAGTCGGTATAGCCTTCCAGTTTGAGTTCTCGTCCTCCATAAACCATGAACATATTCTTAGTCCTTCGCAAGTACTTAAGAATGTCCTTCACGGCTTTCCAATGCATCTGACCAGGATTAGACTGATATCTGCTCGTGACACTCAGAGCAAATGCTACATCCGGTCTGGTAGATATCATCCCATACATGATACTACCTATAGCTGACGCATATGGTACATGTGTCATATTCTCTATCTCTGCATCAGTCTTGGGACACATAGACTTGGATAGAGAAACTCCATGACACATGGGTAGATGTCCTCTCTTGGACCCATCCATTGAAAACCGTTTCAATATGGTATCGATGTAGGTTGCTTGAGTGAGTCCTATCATTCTCTTAGATCTATCCCTATAGATCTGTATCCCAAGAATGTAGGATGCCTCACCCAAATCCTTCATCGAAAATCTACCTGATAACCATATCTTTGTTGACTGCAACATCCCTACATCATTCCCAATGAGTAGGATGTCATCAACATAAAGTACTAAGAATGTCACCGCATCCTTAACTACTTTCTTATACACGCAAGGTTCCTCCGGGTTCTTGATGAAACCAAAATCTTTAATTGTTTCATCAAATTTATGGTTCCAACTTCTTGATGCTTGTTTTAGACCATAAATTGATCTCTGAAGCTTGCATACCTTATGCTCGCTTCCCATGGATGTGAACCCCTCAGGCTGCTTCATATAGATTTCTTCCTTAATGTCTCCATTAAGAAAAGCAGTCTTCACATCCATCTGCCATATCTCATAGTCATACCATGCAGCTATGGCAATTAGGATTCTTATGGACTTGAACATTGCGACTGGTGAAAAGGTTTCATCATAGTCAACTCCTTGCCTTTGAGTATAACCTTTCGCCACCAATCGCGCCTTGTAAGTCAATATCTTACCATCAGGCCCAAGCTTTCTTTTGTAGATCCATTTACACCCTATTGGAACAATTCCATCGGGAGGATCCACTAAAGACCAGACTTGGTTAGTATGCATCGAATCCAATTCTGACTGCATAGCTTCAAGCCATAAATTCGAATCCGCATCAGAAATTGCTTCCTTGAAGCTTCTTGGATCACATCCAATGTCGGGTTCATCTTGACCCTCTTCAAGAAGAAGACCATATCGAACTGGAGGTCTAGAAGTCCTCTCGGATCTTCTAGGTGCAGGCGTTTCCAGCAATGGTTCCTGAGGTGTGGGATCGTTATTTTGTATTTCGGGTTCTTCTCGAACTTCTTCGAGTTCCATCATCTCGCCTTTCTTATCCAATAAGAACTCCTTCTCCAAGAAGGTGGCATTCCGTGAAACAAACACCTTTGTTTCAGCAGGATAATAGAAATAATATCCGATTGAATTCTTCGGATACCCCACAAAATAACACAAGCTGGATCGACTATCCAACTTATCTCCCACTGTCCGCTTCACGTAAGCAGGACATCCCCTAATCCTCAAGTATGAATACTTAGGAGCTTTGCCATTCCATAACTCGTATGGTGTTTTGTCCACTGCTTTAGTGTGGACGTTATTCAACAACAATACCGCCGTTTCAAGCGCATAGCCCCAAAACGAAGGTGGAAGCTCAGTGAAGCTCATCATGGATCGAACCATGTCCAACAAAGTTCGATTACGACGCTCCGATACACCATTAAGCTGTGGTGTCATAGGAGGAGTCCACTGAGAGAGAATCCCATTCTCTTTTAGATAGTCCAAAAACTCGGTACTCAAGTATTCTCCACCTCGATCCGATCGAAGTGCTTTAATACTTTTACCTAGCTTGTTTTCTACTTCAGCCCTGAATTCTTTGAACTTTTCAAATGCTTCAGACTTATATTTCATTAAATATAAATACCCATACCTTGAATAATCATCAGTAAAGGTAATGAAGTAGGTGTGGCCATGTTGAGTCCCTACTCTAAATGGACCACAAACATCTGTATGGATCAAATCCAACAGATTCTGACTACGCTCAGGTTTCCCTTAAAAGGAGATTTAGTCATTTTTCCTTTTAGGCAGGATTCACAAGTAGGTAGAGAGTTAATATCAGACATATCAAACATGCCCTCTCCCACTAGCTTGTTCATCCTCCTTGAGGAAATATGACCTAGTCTAGCGTGCCAAAGGTTTGCCGGGTTTTGACTATCGATTTTCCTTTTGTTTGTTGTCGCCGGTTTGTCAATACAATTCACTGGAACGTCTTTTAGTTTTAAATTGTATAGATCGTTTTCAAGTTGTCCATTTCCAATTAAACATTCATTCTTGTAAATATTGCAAATCCCATTCACAAAATTACAAGAATAATCATCTCTATCAAGCATAGAAATAGAAATAATGTTTTTAATTAAATCTGGCACAAATAAAACATCTCTCAACAATAATTTAAAACCGTTCTGCAAAAATGTCTCCTATAGCTTTGGATTTATCTCTGGAACCATTCCCGAGCCTTGACTGGGTCTCACCCATCCTTAGCCTATTACTTCTTGTCATCATTTGCAACTCATTGCAAATATGATATCTACATCTGGTATCCAATACCCAAGAAGTAGTATTAAGAAAAACATTTTAATGTAAAACATACCCTTTGCAGTTCGCAACTGCTTGAGGTATTCCTTGCAGTTACGTTTCCAATGACCGGGTTTCTTGCAATGATGGCAAACTTGTTTAGACTTGTCCAATTTTGCATGTAACATTTGGCCTTGAGATCATGGTCCAACCATTTCTCTAGTTCGGCCAACCTTTCGGCAGTTACATCAGCCGGGGCTGTTTTCGGAGAAGCCTTTTCTAACACTTAGAAAATCTTTTCCGAACTTAGGACAATCTTAACTTATGGAATCATTCTGTATTGTTTGCGTCAATAAGTTTGTTTTGTTGGAGAACAGAAACATGTGGATTACTGAGATAAAACAGACAATTATCGATGATTGTTTAAATAATTTACTAAGACATAAAATAGGCGAATTTAATTTTATGAATCTCACTCCCACTATTTTAACGATTTCACCACCCTCTAGTGAAAACGGGAAACTTTTTCCTTAGTGAGAACATGGAGTCCAATTGACAAACTTATGGTCCCGAATAATATCAGCCAACCATAATTCTCAAAAGGTAGAGCCCAATTGCTTCCAAAGCAACCCCCATGTATTTACCTCATGTCCAATAAGGGCCCAATAATATGACGCCGTTTAAAGTGACATGTCAAGATGACCCATCAATATTAAGTTGTGATGGACGGTCGCCATGTGGATCCCCCAATAATATGAGCCGATCCCATGGGAGTTCCACCCAACTTACAACATTTGTCGATCCAATGTACAGCTTTCCGACGGACGGCCCCCCCCAATAATATGAGCCGGACCGTATCCGCGGGTAGCATCACATACATTGACCGTTGATGGAAGGTAGGAACATTTAAACAATATTTAAATTTCCTTTATTTATCTTGATATAAATTTTAAATCATATTTAAAATGAGGGATTTTATTTATAAAATTATTTGTCTCATCATATTTAATTTATTGCATGCATTGCCGGATTCACGCAATTTATGTCTAAACATGCATACAATCATAATATCACATATTATATAGGATGATCGATTCCATTTCTAATTGACCCGTGGTTGCCAATCACGGGTCTTAGTCCAATCCTAGGTAATATGCAGTATGCAAATGCAATCCTATTACATATGCTTCCAATTTACATTTCTTCAGTCTTCATTGTCTGCTGGGCCCACCATCTTCAAATCTTGATCTCCCACTAAATCTAATGTATTTACAATAAATAACAATGACAAGTAGGGGATACATTTTTAGGGGGTGGGAACGGGCTATAAACCAAGCCCACTTTTATTACATATGACATTCATATCGGGCCATAAACCAGGCCCATTAATAAAACCAACAACAATAAAGACAAAATGTAAATTCCTAACATACACCTACAAAATTGGTCATGGCAATCGATCATCCTTATCCAATAACATTTAATTCAAAATTAATTTATTGGATAACATGCTGTGGCAATTCAAATTTAAACAAGATAAAATCATATTTTATATATAAAATCACATTTCACATATAAAATCATATTTTATCTCCATATCAAATAAAATCATATTTTATCTATAAAATCCAATTTTACAAATAAAATCATATTTTATCTAATATATCATAAGATCATATCTTATCATCAATTGTACCAAAATAATTGATTTCAAAATTCAATTTACGGATAAAATATTAAAATTTTCCAAAAATTCAAATTTATCCAAAATCAATTTTAAAATTTACGGACTTGAACAATTCGATCCGAAATCTCGTGAACCAATCAAAAACAATTTTTGACCGGACCAAAAATAAAATTTTAACATATTAAAATTAATTTTTAATAAAATATTAATTTTTCCGCGGGCCACCCGGGACACTCCCGGGTTGGCCCGCACCCGGGGCGCGGGCCGGGGGCAGCCAGGCTGCCCCCTTAGGGCAGCAACGCTTGCTGCCAGGGCGGCGCCTGGCGCCGCCGCTGGGCGGCGCCGAGCGCCGCCCCTGGGCAGCGCCGTGCGCCGCCCTGGGCGGCGCCGTGCGCCCCCTTTGGGCGGCGCCGTGCGCCGCCCCTGGGGGCAGCGATCCAATCGCTGCCCGGGTTTCGCCCCCGGAAAAAAAAAATTTTTTTTTTATTAAAAATATTTATTTTGTTTCAAAAACCGAGACTCAAAAATTTTGTACAATTGATTAATTCAATCGATTGATCTGAGCAACCTGGCTCTGATACCACTGTTGGAAAACTGGCGAGTTCCCAGACCAATTACGATTGATACCCGGTGCAGCGGAAGTTTAAAAATTTTCATGGAACGTTTCCATGGTATGGGTATCAACCGTTCATCGATTGAATTACGTGTGTGTAAAATTTAAATAACAATTAAATAAATTTTACCTCAAATCTCGCAACGAGATTAATGGACACCAACAGAACAATTCTGCTCTTGTTGTCTCTCCCTGGAACCGATGAACGCCTTCAATCAGGTCCACGAACAGAGGTTTAATCCCTCTGATAGATTGCACTAGAAAATCTATCAGAAGTTTTCTGCGAAGAGAATACACGAATTTGATTCGTTATTCCTTACTGCGATTCAAAATCACAGACCGGAATTTTCTCGGGCAGAGGGGGAGGGTTCGGCCGATTTGTTGAGAGAGAGGCTAGGGTTCGATTTTTGCTCTGTCTCAAAAATTATGACCTATTGTGTGTAATTTCTGTACTGAAATAACTTATTTATAATGCAGGCCACTAACACCTTAGGGCCCATTAGTCATAAGCTGGGGCCCGACAAGCAAAGCCCGCTCGTTCAGAAATTAATATAAAATTCATCGTGACTCCGATTGATGAAACGATTTCACCAATGTGCACAGAAACCATTTCTGCACGTTTTAAAGTCAAAATAAATTTTCCTGAATCCGAATTCAGTGGTTTCCAAAAATGTCCATCCCTATGTCATTTTAGGAAATCCTACTCCCTTACTCTTATTTAAGAAGTCCAACTCCTTAGTTCATTAAATTTAACTCTTTAAATTTAACTATCTCAACGGGGATTAAAACTCCATTACACTGTGTGACCCTCAATGGTTCAGGGATACAGCTAGCCGTGGGCTCACAACTCCTTGTGACTCGGAACAACACTTTCCGACTTGCCCAACGAATCATGGTAAAGCGCCTAGCAACATCGCCCCATGATTCCCTAGGTATCACTGATAGTGCCTACAAGAACCAGTAGATTTTGGTTAGCGTACAGTACGGTCCCTTCATCCAAATATCCCGATCGAATCAACAACCATTGGTATATCGAGAGTCGCTCAAGATTCGATAACTATGCAATGCATCTTGAAGATCAAATTAGTGACATCGCATGTGCTACTAAGAAACCATTTCTTAAATCACATCAAGTACTCTGGCCAGAGATTTGTCACACTAATATCTCCTCAGATCGCATAGGATATCCACACTCGCAAGTATGTGGTGAATCCTTGACAACAATGCATTGACTCCTATATGTGTCGTAACTGTACCCAATCTCGACACCTGATGACCCCCTCAGAGTCGGTAAACGAGTCAAAGCACAGTACTAGCATATAGAGTCTCCATGATGTTTCAAGTCGTAAGGACTAATGGTGTACAACCAAAACCGCGGACTTTATCCACTCGATAAGTGATAACCACTTGGAAAGTCCGGATAGGGTAGTTCGACTATTCATCCTATGAATATCCATTTGCATGCTTCGAACATCTCCATGTTCCCTACCAATGAAACGTGGTACTCCGCATCGCAAATGCTAGTCTCAAACTCGAGCGATCCTTATCCTTATTATCGGACGGCTCAATCGACTAGGAACGGTTTTAGAATATACAGTGACTATAAGATGTATTTCATGATAGACATCTCCATGTTCTACCACATCTTACATACACTATAGTATATTCAAGGTCTTTATCAAAACAACAATAGTATATAACAATATGAAGTAATATAAAGTCATTGCCATAAAAGTGTAAATAATATTAAACAAAAGATTGTTTATACAAAGAGTCAACAAAGCCCATAGCCACACAGTTGGCTCACTGGGCACCCACTCTTACAAGATCTTGGTCCAGCAAAACAAATTTTGGGAATGGATATTGTAAGAAACAGGAAGCTCAAGTCATTATCGATATCTCAAGCTGGTTATCTAAAAAAATTTGTCGAGGTCTTTGGCATGAAGGATGAAAAGGAGGTAAATACTCCTATTAGTGCTAATTTTAAACTGAGATATGTCAAAGATGAAGAGGCTGAAAATGAATCTGCACAAATGAAGAATGTTCCTTATAAAAATACAGTAGGAAACATCATGTATTCCATGGTATCAACAAGGCCGGATATATCTTATGGCATGGGATTGGGGAGCATATTCATGAGTAAGCCAAGTAGAGTGTAGTAACCCATATTCCATTTTAAGATAATAATATGTTAAACATGATTAAGGGTTCAATCAGACTTAAAAACTAAGAATTGGACTTTCAATATTTGAGCCAGTTTGGATGGTCTGAAGAGGACTTCGGACGATCCAAACTCAGCAAGCTGGGGGCTCCGAAGTAGGGCTTGTTGACTTTGGAGTTAAGGCACGTTCGAACGGTCCAAACCAGGATCGGACGGCCCGAAATTCCTCTTTCCAAGCAGGCAGGATTACTCAGCCATGGATTTTGACAAGTTTCAAGCATTGGACACTTTGGACGGCCCGAAGTGGCGATCGGACGGTCCAAACTCAACGTGTCTTGCATGCAGGCAGTAAGTTGGATCGGACGATCCGAACCCGAGTTCGGAGGGTCCGAACTTGACCGGAAATTTTCCTATAAATAGGGGTCTTCAGATTCATTTCTGATTACGAATTTCCGAGTTTCCTTCTTCGGTTATATAGTGTGAGTTATACACTTGAGGGCCCTATCAGTTATTATAGAGGTTCTGGAATAACCAAGGTGTGGTTATAGTCATCCGGGACTAGCGACTCCAAAGGGCTTACTATGGACGAAGGTATGGTCCGGGAATCTATTTAAGTTTTATGAGTAATTATTAGCTTAGTTAAGGCTTATAAAACTTGTGTAGTGATACGGTGAACTTTTGAATATAGGCTTGAAACCTAGGATTCTACTAGACTTGAACTAGCCTAGAGGTACGTACACATTGACTGAGATTGTCAGCGAGTATACATGTTTATATGTTGCATTTATTTGGAATTATTATGTGGCATGATGTATGTTTTACCGTTTTCTATATTCATATATCATGTGCACATACATGTTGAGCCTATACCTTGATATACCTGATTATAGAGCCGCTCAGCTCTATACTCGATAGTCTGTCATTGAGAGTACCACGACGACGGGGACATGTATGTTTGACTACTCTGGTGTACTAGACGAGTGTGGTTGCACTCAGAGGTTGATCCGTGCGGTGGCAGCACTCATGTGGCGCCGGTACTGAGCATGACTTTTCAGATGACTCTTTACCAGTCATCATGTTGCATGCATTATATACATATGTTTACTCATGTTTATGTACTGGGAGTTAGCGCTCACGTCCTAGTTATTATCTTGGACACCCTATTCCACGGGGCAGGTCGCAGGATGGACGGAGCCGGTAGCTCGAGGCAGGACTAGGGAGCCAAAGCTTTTAAGGGGATTTTATACAACAGGATTTGTTTAGCTGTATAAATGCTTTAGACAGTTTATTTTAAGCTTTTCGATATGGTTGTATCACTACATTATTAAAGCATGGATATGTTTTACTAAGCTGATATGTAAATTATGGATTATGTTTCCGCACGTTTTACTCTATTAAGTATTCTTGCTTTATTAAGATTAATGCATGCTATGAGTTGCCAGTTAGTAGGTGATTCAATGCAGGGTCACTACATAGAGAGCATTGGAAAGCTGTAAAATGGTTACTTAGATATCTAAAATGGACAACCAATATGAAATTAGTATATTCAAGAAACGCACAATCATCTTGTGAAGTGATTGGATACTGTGATTCGGATTATGCTGTGGATCTTGATAAGAGAAGGTCACTGTCCGGATATATCTTTACAGTTGGAGGAAATGTGGTAAGTTGGAAGTCTAGTCTGCAACATGTAGTGGCTTCGTCTACAACAGAAGCAGAGTACATTTCACTCACCGAAGCAGTAAAGGAAGCATTGTGGATTAAGGGATTTGTAACTGAAATGGGATATGAACAAAAGTCTACAAGTGTTTTCTGTGATTCTCAAAGTGCAATCCACTTGTCAAAGAATGTTATGTTTCATGAAAGAACTAAGCATATCGATGTGCGATTACATTTTGTTCGAGATATCATTTCAGGGAAGCTTGTCACTGTGAAGAAAATTGATACACAAGTGAATCCAGACGATATGCTAACAAAAGTGATTCCAGTGAGCAAACTTAAGAATGCTTGAGAATGCTCAATATACTGGAATGAATGCTAAACATTTTAGCATTGGGGTCACTCATTTGAACCACTTAAATGCAAGAGATTGAGCCAAATAGGTGGAGATTTGTGAAGACTAATTTGACTCAATATTAGGATCAACGACCAAGATTAAATGTGTCTACTTGATCTTGATCCAGTGGCTGAGAATAATTGGAGAAGATTAGCCTTCAGTTTAAATCGATAATACGAGAGTTAGTTGGTAACTAACTGATTATCTTCATCTACCTTTAAAGTCGATCTTTGATATCCTTTTTTCGGTAACAAAGCACAATATTGTTAATCCTCTGAGAATCGAAGCTGATGCTATCTTCTTCTTGTTCATAGAGAATTTAGAGATTTAAGTCTTGTACGATTGTATCTCTGAGAAGATTGAGTGTTGTATCTTTGATTATATATGTTGATTTAGTGGAGTCATATTGGGAGAACCCAAGAACCTTGGATGTAGGATAGAAATATCCGAACCAAGTAAAATTATTGCGTCGTTGTGTTCTTATTTTCTGGCATTCGTTTGGTTGAATTGCATGAATACCTGTCATTTATAACAATGATCCACTGAAGTTTATATTTACCTGTAAATTACCGAATAAATTAATCAGTGCGAAATTATTTTTAATAGTTAATTAAATGGGTGAAAATGATGCAGATCCTACCAATTATAATGCAATGAAATAAAGGCGACTACATGCAACCAATTAAATGTTGTAGTTGACTAGGTGTATTTGATCACAAAGTCAACTGAAAGAACAAAAACTGATACAGAATTACTCGGGCCAATCTCATCTACATTAAAAATTTTCTATTAATATTATATTATATTGGTGGGATTTTATATATAATTTTTTTTATCTATAAAATAATCGTTTATGATATACGGGATAAACTTTATTCGAATTAATATGAATTATGCATATTTTAAGTATTGGATGCAATAATTATCTCTGAATTGAGCAATTAAAATATAACGCTTGAGTCGTTGTGCGGTTTCAAAAGTTTAAGTTGTACTGTTATAACACTATTATAAATGATAAATTGCACCCTGAGTATTCTAGTTGAATCTGAAGGTCGATATTTATCCATAAGGGTTGGTCTTCTAAAATAATGTAAACCCACACATTAATAAATATAAAATGTTAGATATATTTAATTTTTAAGACATTACTCCTGCTATTTTGCTTTCCACTCGGTCCACATATGCAATTAAGGGGAAAAAGATCCTTTGCTGTGAAGAGAGAAACAGCATTGGTGCTATGCATTGAAAAAACCTTGATTTGCAATATTTTATGTGTGTAATTAATTAAACATATTATTTTTTAATCCTGTGATATGAATTAGAGAAGCTAATTCAATGCACAGTATCTGATGTTGTTTCTCTCTCCACAGCAGAGGATCCAAATTCCAATTAAGATTGGATTAGATGTTTGGTCGATGGCATAATCACGGCTGCTCATCTCTTTCAACTCGAGCCAAAAATTATCTATTGCTAGCTATTTATTGTAGCACATTATTATGAAATATATTTTAAGTAGTGGAAATTTTTATTCATAGCTTGCTCTATATATAGATATAAGTAGGGATATTTCTTATTCAGAAAAGGGATTTAATTCATTTATCTATTAGTTAATAAGTTTGGTGCCTGCCATAATAATTATCTGATAACCAAATTCCATCTTCCTTAAAATGTAAATATTTTAATTTCTTTTATTTGTTGATAATGTTTTCAATTAAAAGTGATAGTCATTCTTTAAAACTAAAATCAAATTTGTACATGTAAATTACATAAATACAAATAATCGAACCGAAAGAAATATTTTAAGAAAGAAAACTCACTGAAGGGTCGTTGTATAGAGAAGTACTTCCTTTCTATGCTCAAGTCATATATAAACAAAAAATGATTTAGCTAGCTTGTTAGATTTGTTTGAGTTATATATTTATGCTGCCACAAGGCATCATAATTTTATGGAAAAATTGCTTTTTTGGTCCTGTATGTTTGTTACTTTGCGATTTCAGTCCTTTATATTTTCAGATTTCAGTTTTAGTCCGCTATTTTTATTGTTTTGGCAATTTTAGTTCTTTTTTCGACGTGACGCAGACGTGGCACCAATTCAGTGCTGATGTAGAGCTGACGTGTACAGTGCCACGTAAGCATTTTCGAATAAAAATGACCGAAATTGCCAAAAATCAAAACATGCAGGATTAAAATTGAAATGTGAAAACATAAAGGACCAAAATCGCAAAGTGACAAACATATCGGATTAAATTTGTAATTTTTCCTAATTTTATTTAGAGCTGTTTAATTATTGTACATTTGCGTAATTGGGTGATTCGATGCAATTATACAGGTAGTATATTAATCTTCAATTTTATTTTGTGGCACAAAGTACAGATAGATATATATATATATATATATATATATATATATATATTTGTAATTAGTAACATTTGATACATAAAGATACACTTTGATTGATGATTCCAAACGCAGCAATTATTATGCAAGTTTTGAAATATACAGCAAATTCCAAACACATGAATTTACATAAACTTGCCAAGGATTTTTTATTCATGACATAATCAATTCAAGAACATTTACATGAAATTTTAACTGTTTTTAGATTTCAGTAAATGTGGATCAAAACCAAATTTTAAAAAAAAAATTGAAAAAAAACTCACACACAATTAGAAAACGAACGGAAGATACGATTAATCCAAGGAAAGCCTGGATTATTTTAGTTTGAGTTTCATTGGAAATTATTGAAATCAAAAGCCAAATCCACCAAGCATTCCTCCGAGGAAATCAAGACCTCCTCCACCCCCGGATAAAGATTGTAATAAATCCAGTCCTCCGGCGCCACCAAACCCGCCGTTCATTAATGATTGCAAGAATTCTTGACTTCCACCGCCGCCACCAAAACCGCCGGCGCCGCCATTAAAACTAGAATAGAGCTGCATCAACTGTTGATATCCATTACCACCAGCAGCTCCAAAACCACCTGTGCCTCCGCCAAATCCACCAGCTCCAAGGCCGGTTGTGCCGCCAGCTAGTAAGGCCTGTGTCATAGCGTTATTGTTCTGTATGATTTGCTGTAAATGCTGAAGAAACATCATCTGATTCTGATCTCTCTGCCTGTTCACCATAGACATATTGTGCTGCAGAGCCGTGAATCCTGCCGGTGCCGGAATCCCAGAAACCGGTGGCGGTGGAACGAAATGATGTTGCACGGGGGGAGGAGCCATATTATTATAATACTGTGGGCCATTAATGAATCCCTGATCAGGAGCAGATCTAGTAGTACTAGTACCCACTTTACTCGCGCAGTGCAAATGCGCATCAAATCCACACAAATTACATCTATAAATCCAGTGATCCGAGCCCACCCTTTTGCATATATCACAGCAAAAATCCTTAGTAGGATAAGGCGATCCGAACGTAAGCTCAAGCTTATGAACATGAGTGGCATGAGAAACCGACAAAGGCAAGGCGGAACACAGTATATGCAAATCATTGCCGCATGGCTTGCAGTGATACGAGAAGCCGTCGCCGATTTCCCCGCAAGCATCACACTTGAACTTCCCGTCTGCATACGCGGGTTGCGTCAAGAGGGTGAAAGCGTGGTCTTTGTGACATGGGTGGGTGATTTTCTTTGGCATTTCGAAGCATTTTTTGTGCAGAAAAAAGCTGCACACAGTGCAAGAGTAGATGGAACCAGAAGGTTGGAGCTTGCATCCTGAACAACAACTTGTCGGGGTAATTTGTTGAGGGACATAGTCGTTGCAAAGCTTCAAGGGATGGGGGTGGCTCAAATGGGTTACTTTGGGGGATTCTGAGGTTATTTTCCCCATTGCCTCTCACTCACAAGATTAATTAGCTAGCTATGGACGGTATATAACACCAATGATATTCCATTTTAATTACGTGTTTGATCAAGACAAAGAGTGGACTTTTTTTTTTTTTTTTTTTTTTTTTTTTATCATACCAGCTGCCTCTTTTTTGTTTTATTTATTGTTACTGTTATATATTTACTTATTAATTATTAATTATTAATATTAATAAAACGCGTTTGATTGATTAAGATTAAGATTAAGATAGTAGACTTTCTGAGAACATGTTTTTATTTTTTATTTTTAGTTCAACGTATAGGATGTTGTACCCTTTTTGCGTTATTTGTTCGAGGAGTGACATGGCGATGTGTATATTTCGTGTAAAATATCCGAAGTGTATATTTCCTTTTATGAAAATTAAATAGGTATCCAAGTCTTTGATATTTTATAAAAATTGCACAATTAATTAATTTTGTTAACGCGATTTATTTTGCACACATGTTCGTGCTGCAGATAACAAATCAACGTCAAATCCAACATTGAGTTAAAATTTCACATACGAAAAGACTGATCGAGGAATCTTGCTCGAAGATTTCATCATTTCTTGCTAAAAATTTTCATGGTTTCTTGTTCAAACTTGATGTGTGAAAAATCTGAAAAATTATATTATGATGAATGTATTATGTGGGTCTAGAAAATATTATAGGTCAATAAAAGAATATTTTGTATATTCAATGTAATTGTAATAACCCAAATCCTTATTTGAATAAAAGCATAATTAAAGTTGTGATTAAAGAGTTGTTAATTAACTATTGATAATGAATCGGTTAATAGAGGATCAATATGTGGGGATCCACCGACCAATATAATTCAGATTATTTTATCACAATTAATCCAATTAGACGAATGAGATTGTGACGCGTGTCAGATAAGATAAAGTTCGGATATTCTGAACTAGTCCGGATCCAACCTATATATAGGAGTCGATTTCATTGGTTTCTTCACCGATTTCCCTCAGCTTATCTCTCGAGTTTCTAGCCTTATACCTTAGGTTTTCTAGCCAGTTCTAGGGTATAGTTTAGTGTTGAGAAGGTTCGAAAGTAGTGTCAGATTGAGGAGGGGTCACCATCAGATCAAGACGTCATCAGCGGGCTGACGACGGACGTAGGTATAACCCTAAAGCCTTCAGTATTGAGTTAAGAATCATGTTTAGTAATTATAGATTTGGTATGATAGTAATTTCAGCATGTTGGTATTGCTTAGGTTCAGACGAGTAGACTTTGATCAGATTTTTTAGTGAGGTACGTGATGATTGTCTGAGATATCCAAGCATAGTATACACACTTATATGCTTCATTTCTATCTGTTGCATTATACATGATTTACTGTTTTGCTCTATTATGCATGACATATCACATTGGACCTGATATCTTTGAGATACACCTCATTTGTTGGGACCGCTCAGCCATGTTATGGATTGTGGACGGTTCGGTATCAAGAGATACAGTGTCCGACGGGACACATGAGCACTGATGACCCTAGACATAGTAGGTCCATGTCTTGTTCATGAGTGTGGGAGCCAAAACATGCCTAGGGAAGATCAGAAAGTACTACACACTCACGCGCCTCTAAACTGAGCATGAGATTATAGACTTGATCCTTGATATCCAAGAATAGTGCATTTTCATGCATCATATCGATTTGTATACTCCTACATTCTCGTATTTGGTGATTTTCGCTCACGTCCTTGTTTTTATCTTAGACACCCCATTTCACGGGACAAGTCTTAGGTTGGACGGATCGGACTACCAGGGAAGTGTTTAGAGCACTGGAGTCCTCGGTGGTGATCCAGTTGATGTTGCTTGGTTTCTCGTATTCTCGTGCATGGTTGTGATTACTGTTGTGCTTTTATTAAAGTTTAAGACTAAGATTATCATCTGTGTTTTCGTTTGGGGTTGTAAATGTACTTAAGTTATTTCCGTTGTTTAATTGATGTTGTAGTTAACTTTAATTGTGCATGATTATTAGTCTGTTTAGTGGTGTCTCAGGTAAGAACGCTACATTTAGTGGTATCAGAGCACATGCATATATATTTTGAGACATTAGAAATCCTGTTATGAGGATTTAGAGTTTGATTTTGAGTTCCTTTCAGATGTCATGAGGAGGAAGCAGTCACGGTAGTGCTGGTCATGGCCGTTATGGCGACGATGTTGCAGGTCGAGAAAATCGTCGTAGAGATCGTGATGGAAGGCATCAAAGATACCATGATGAAAAAAGATGCAGGGACCGCTTCCACATTATAGATTTCATGAAGGACCTCCACAGGTGACTGGAGATGAAATGCTGAAGTTTGCTGAAGCTTGGGTCAATATCATGGAGCAATGCTTTCGAGTTTTGCATTATGACGAGGATGAGAAGATGGAGGTAGCTGATTTTATGATCCAAGGGAAAGCTCGAAAATGGTGGAAATCTGATTTCGCGATTCTATCTCAACAGCACAGGAAGATTCATTGGGAGAATTTCCTTCATGCCTTTATCAACCATAATTTTCCGCTAGTTGTTCGTCAAGATAAGGAGATGCACTACAACAAAAACGCTAAAAGAAAAGGGTGAAAAACCGTTGTTAAAGGGGGATTTAAAACCGATATTAATGGCTATGTTGTTAAAAACACGGTCATAGACAACGGTGAAAAACCGTTGTCTAAGATGTTAAACCACAACGGTGTATAAGCGTTGTATTATTGAAAATAAAACGATGTCTTATATCAAATACGACATCGGTTTTACAACAGTTTTCCACCTTGTCTTTGATCGTAATAGACAACAGTTTCACAACGTTTTTAACCGTTGTCTTTTAGTGTGTTTACAACGTTTTAAAACCGTTGTCTTTGATCAACATAGACAACGTTTTTTTAGAAAAAAAAACCGTTGTGTTTAGTCTAATTAGCCACAAGTTTTTTTTTTATCAAAATTAAAACCATTGTATTTTAGTTTAAATAAACAATCAATTTACAAAAACTAATTGCTCTCATATTTAAAACATCATAAAATGTGCATTAGTTGATCAAAACAACTTACAATTCTTAAAAATTGATCATAATCTATCTAGTTTCGAGTAAATTAAGTTCAAAACATCAATTTAGATAAAATTAATGTGCTACAAGCCTTGTATTTCCATTGTCAAATACTTTCTGGAACAAGACATCACAAAAGCATCCACAAGCAATTCCCCCACTAACATCTTTAGCCCCTCTCCATCCAAACCTTTTTTCTCTTTGGACAGACCTACAATATAAAATAGACAAATGTAAAAGTAAGAAACTTAATTATAATATCAACAAAACTATGGAACTAAAGATGGAGTCCAATAATATAAGGATTATGTAAAAATATCTAAACACCCAGAAAGGAAAGATGAGCAAGAAGATTAAGTTGTATCAAAAGGAAAAACATTAGAAATATTTTAAAAGAGGGAGCAGTTTTCGTAAGAGGTTGCAAGTGCTTGCATATATAAGCTCTTCTCTCAGAAAATTTATGGATAAAACGTGAAAAGTACAAGTACTATATGCATCAAAAGCTGCTGCCATGGTTTTTTTGTATCAAGAGAAATTGATGATTCACAATCAAGGGACAATTAATCAATGCTAAAAGGTAGTAATATTAACCTGATTCTTATACCAAAACCAAAGAACAGTAAATTACTAGATGGGAAAAAGTTTCAAATTCTAAACCAACAAAAGATTGAATCGGTTTTTTGAATAAACAACCTTTAAATAGAACCTTTTTCAAGATCCACTCAAATCGGCAATTTTTGGATATATCAATGCCCTGAACTCGATTAAATACCACCAATCATCACTAACAAAGGACCAATAAATAGATTAGAAAGAAATCTAAATCTACATCCAACCATCTATTATATTTTTGGATATACCAATGATCAAACACCGATGGTTAAAAACGCAAAATTATGAAAGCCATATATATACCTAATCATAAATATGATCTTGTATGCATTCAGCCATCTTGGAGCGCACCTCATCAATTTCTTCCATAGTGTACTCTGCTTTCATGAACTGGAAACACTCACGTGAGGTATAGTATTAAAACCAACCATTAATGAATTCCTAAAATAAAATAAATATATATAATATTCAAATTTTTTAAGAGAGAGATCATAGTACTATTGATCGTATTGAATCCCTCCCAATATTTGACACTTGTTCAGTAATCTGTTTCATAAATCTCATTACGTAATAACCACATTGTTTCACGTCTGGTTGTCTAGGAGCCTATCATAAAAAAGTAAAATTATTAATGAGAAATATACCAATAAAAGAAAATCAGCTCGGTATAAAATTATATATACATGCCTGTATTACATCCCATTGCACACTTTTTCTTCCTTTTCTTCCCTTATTTGAATTAAACAATCTCAACGCCCTACGTATATAACGTACATTGATTAAAGTTGATGTATGATATGGCTAAGAGAATTCAACAATCACAACTAAATCAAATGCTTAAGAAAAAGGAATATGAACTCACATTTCCACCACATATTTCCAATCTTCGTCGTGAATGCGATGACTTAGAGAATCAAGCAAATAGACAGCCTCTTTGTAAGGTTCAATGACAGTAAGAATCCAATGACAACTACACACAATCACATAATTAGTACTGCACAAAATTCAATAAATTTTCAAAAATACAATAGAAAATGGTATTGCACGTAATTCTGGCTTACCCGAGACTACTTGGCACCAAAACCAATTGATTTACCGATGCATCACTCAGTCTATCTGCTAAAACACTCGCTCTCAGATTCAACATTTCAATTTTGCTGGTTTTGTCTTGTGTAGTTTTCTGCAAACATGGAATGCTGTGTGGTTTTACAAATATGAACTTATCGTCTTTCTTTTCTTTCACCAACCTTTTGTAAAGATGCCTATTATTTCAAATAAACAAAAATCATTATACTGAATATGATACCAATTAAAGTTATACATCTTATACACTAATTACTAAGCTACGAAAAAAATTTTAAGTTGCTGAAAGACTTACCACATGTAAGCAACTACACAATTTTCTGAAAGTGGCTCGAAGTGATATAAAGGACTGATGTCGTCAATGTGCAAATTCAACTCATAATCATCTCCAAATATCCCATGATCGAAACGCAGTGGTAAATTATTGCCATCACGAAGAACATTCTTACAATAACAATACAACATGCGCAATGATCTTGGCACACTTGAAGCCAACGGCTGGTTCTCTCTTACAAATGTAGTTTTCTTCCTCTGACGCTTTTAATTAATGTAATTGTAAACATGTTAAGTGAAATACTAAAGAATTCATCATAATTTACAAAGAAATATAAGTGCACATGTACCTCGTGTCGCAAGATAATCAAGTGTGTTGGCCAAGCCACATGTGTTCCCACGGCATCACCAAAGAGTTCACATTCATGTGGAATCGGAACCGGCAAACGTGCTGATTTTTGTAGTGCTTCATCAATGGATACACGCATGAAATTCAATGGTAATGGAACACCATGCAGTAATTTACTAGGTCCATTGACCTCAAAAATTGTTCCACAAGCAACAACATCTGAGCTAGACTCCAATGTCAAAAATACCGGTTTACCCTAAAAAACAAATAACGAGATCAATTAGTGGCACTAACTCTTTATTTCACAAATATTAAGTAATATATATAGCAACAAGTGATTAAATACCTGTAGAGAAACAGATTTGTCCACAACTTGCATCTCGATGTCATCCAAATCCTCATGATTAGGCGAATTGTTGTCGGTTTTCAGAAAGGGTTCATTGAGCTTATGTAACTTCACCGAGCAACTACCTTTCTCACTGTCTAGAGCACTTTTTTTGTACACAAATGCTTCAAGTTTTTGAATACGTGTATCTTGTTTTTATATTCGTGCATCTTGTTCGGATATTAATTTCTTAGCCTCCGACAACTCTTTCTTTTGCTCAATAACCAAATCTCTGTCAACATCGACATTCTTCCATACTCTACCAACATTAAAATATAATGTTGGAGTGACATGACCTCCAACAGCCCTCACACGCCCACCATGTTCGTATGATTCGAGTGCTTTTGTCAAGATATCTTCTTTTGTCCCTATCATGTTCAGTTTACCCTCACGCTTTTGTTGTATGTAATCATCCTGTAATGGAATTGAGAAAGAAATAATTATTTTACAAGATTTCATTGAAATTAAACAATAGATTGTGATGTTGAGAAATCTCACTATCTTCTCTACTGCCATTTTCAAATCGCTTCCTTCAAATTCCCCTTCTTTATTGACTCGACCTTTCTTCCAAATAATAGCTCTATTGATCTCATCATCATCAGATAATTCATTTGCCTACAAAAAATAACAATCAAATGATATATACCAACAAAAGTGCGTGCTTTCCAGTGTATTGTAAACTTACAATTTCTTCGGCATAGCGTGCATATCCCTTACGAGCAAGACGATGGGGGTACAAGTTCTGTTTTCTTCGTTCTTTTTGTTTCTCACTCAGTTTCTAATCAAGTCAAACATTCAACATATAAAATTTATTTATTCCAAAAATTAACAAATGATCAACTTACTTTACAAGTAAAAAGAAACTTACAGTGAAGTCATCGGACATGCGACTAATGACAAAAGAACTCCAATCATCTTGTGCAATACCATATCCAGTCGGTGGTTCATTCAACTCCTCCGGTTTATCAAGCTTGCTCAAGATGAAAGTCTGAGTGAGATAGGTTTTAAATTGACGCCACTTAGTATTTTCCGAACTCAAACATCCCTTCTTCTAGCTTTGGTGAACATCATACGTCAACTATAAAAAAAATAATTGGAAATTTTATAACCATATGAATATTGAAATGCATGAATCATGATAAAGATTTTAATATTCATTTTGAAATAAGAATGTTAAGTGATTTTATATCAGATCAGTGGAACAACATTAACATATGAAACTATCAACCTGAAAATTCCACGTGATTACCTTGAAAAGTGAAGAAATTCACAAGCTGATACTTTGAAAATATTGTAAATTATAGAGCATTTTGCAATCAAATGTGACCAAATATTTATGATATCAAAGCACAATAACTATGCAAAAAATTATAAACATTGGTTTCAAAATATCAGTACTTCAAAATAGCAACAAGAATTGGAAATAAATGACAATTTAATCCAAAAAGCAAATAAATGGCAGAAGCAACTAATTTACTTACATTAACAGATTCCCATATCAATTCTTTGACTCCATTTGGAACTTGCTTCCAAGACTTGTAACTTATCTTAACTTTTTCTCGAGCTAGCACCCCAATATAACTTTGCATTTCAGCAGCAAAGTCTCCTACTGGCTGTCCAAGTTTATTTAATCTTACTATCTTCCGAATTCCTTGAACCCTTCTCCTAGCAATCTTATCTAGATGTGTACGACCTCTAGGTGTTCTTGTTGTTTCAGTATCTATAGATTCGAACACCGTATTTCCCTCCAAACTCTTCTCGCTGATGGCATATCCAACTTTTTCTTTACCCTTCCTACTCATTGCGGACAATTGTAATCTGATTCTGTTGATAAAAAAAGAGAGTAGTGAATTCTTTCATCAGAGTGCCAAGTTAACTCCTTGGATATCGTCTTATTCCGAAACATTCTTTGAAATCTTGGAATAGGTGGGAAATACCACAAGACCTTTGCCGGAACTCCTTCTTTTACTTTAGACTTGTTGCCCACCTTCCACCTTGACGTCCCACAAGTAGGGCAATTGATAAAATCTTCATACTCCTTTCGGTATAAGATACAATCATTAGGGCATGCATGAATTCTAACATAATCCATTCCTAATGCACGTAAGCTTTTCTTTGCATCAGACAATGACAAAGGCAATTCATTTTCACCTGGAAGCATTTCTCCAAACAGAAGAAGCAGATCAGTGAAACTTTTATCACTCAAACTATATTTTGCCTTGAAGTTAAATAGTTTCACAATTGCAGATAACTTTGTGAATTTAGTGCATCCTGGATATAAAGGTTTCTCAGCATCTTCTAGTAGCTTAGTGAATTGATCTGGATTCTCAGAATAACTATCATATACACCATGTACCATATCTATTGGTTCTTCAGCAAAATCTTTGTGTTCAACTTTCCCAGCTCGATCATCATACTTCATTGAGCTTTTACTCGTATATCTTTCCCCATGTCATATCCATGTATGATATGTTAAATCTATCCCATTACAGTACAAATATGCCCTTATAGTTTTGACATTTTTCTTCTTCATATTACCACATTTTGCACAAGGGCAAGGGATTGCATCAGGATCGTCGGCATTTTGCAATGCAAATTTCAAGAAAGACTCTACTCCAATATCATATTCAGTTGATAATCTATGCTTAGACATCCAATCTTTGTCCATTTTAGATATAACCAAGCAGCCAGAAATAAGACAACACCTACCTTCAAAAAATTTTACATCATACAACAAGATATTAAAACAATCTCAAGTAAAGAATAATAACAAAAAAATCATAATCAATTTATTTATCCGAATTCTTGTAGTGAATAAGTAGTAGCATATAAATTCCAACAGACGGATCGAGCTCGGGGTGAAATCTGGAAGCTTGAGAAAGCTTGGAGTCGGCTCTAATGGAGGGAGACGGCTTGGAGGGGAAGGAAATGAAGAAAAGAAGTCAATCCCAAGTATAAATATCTATTAAAGTCCAAAATTGCGTTTTAATCCCTGAAATTTCCAAAATTTTCAAAATAGACCCTGATCAAAATCAAGTCGGCTCTTGAACTCTGGAATCTCCGATTATCTCAAATAAAGTCAATTAAGATAAAATCGGGGCGTTACAACATGCATGAATAAAAGCGACTTCTTTTGTAACATTTCGCTCAGCTCAAAGACGAGACTCAAAACACAAGTATGCAACTATGGGAAATGAAACTCAACACAAAAATTGTGGGTGTTAATGTGAGAGTGGCTGCCCCTAGGTGCTACTACCCAACCTTAACTCTATTTTTTGCAACCAAGGCATAACCCGAGTAAGCAGACTAAAAAGCCCTTAACTCGATCTTACCTTAACCGGATTCGACCCCGCTCGAACCGAAACTCTCCAAACACTACAAACTAACCATAGGTCTAGTCTATAACCTCATTTGACAGCCCAAGCAATACAAGAACAAATCAACTTTGGACAGCCCCTTATTTCTTCCCAAAAATTCTGCACCGACACCTCAACTTCAAAGACCCATAACTCATTGAATACTTAACCGAAACGAACCCATTTTATACCAACGCGACCACAACATTATAACCTAGACCTGGGACCAGCCCTAACCACGCCCAGACCTCGTTCAGTTCCTCCCCTGCCCCGAAACCAGACTGCCCTGCCCATGGAGGTCAACACCTTACAACCATTCTACTTGGAGGAAACCATCCCAATCCCTTTTCCCTTGCCTCTACCTCCTTCCAAACCACCAAACACAACTATAGACATGTCTTAGGACTTTCCACAAACACTTAGGCAGCCCTCAACCACCCTACATTTTAAAAATTGTAAGAATTTCAAAATTTAAGAAAAGGTGAGGTGCAAGAACATAGTAGTTAGCTTTAATGCCCAAGGAATGCTCATACTTGCCTTGGCTTGAAAAGATAAAAGAAAACGATGGAACCTAGCTAGAATACACGACCCAACAGTTGCTTGACCTCCTAAGACTAGAGCTCCGGTCGGCTATGGTGGTTGTAGGTTGGCGGCGACAGCGGGAAAACAAGAGAAAGAAGTCGATGCATCGGCTAGTGAGAAACGAGAGAGAGAGAGGGGGAGAGGCGTGAGGAAGGGGTTATTTTGGGGGCTAGGGTTTGGGTTTTAATTTGTTGTGTGTGTTGTGTTTAAAATATTATAATATGTAGTATTTTAAATGGTGTGTGTAAAAGCGTTAGTCTCAAAATTATAAAAGTGCTACTATAGTTATTACAATATTTGCACTACACACTCAAAGCCCCTCAAACACTCTTAAGTTTAAAAAAAATTCAAGAATTGAATTAAATACTTAAATCTCATTTTCCGGGTTTGAAAATGCTAAATTTTGGAAAAGTTTAAAAAAACAAACTTAGGAATGCGATAAAAGCGATTTTTTTGACACCCGAAAAATTCTAAAATCAGCATTTCATCTATTTTCCTCAATTCTCAAAAATATTAACTCTTGAAATAAAATTTAGGAATTTTCTGCCGAAACCCACCATCATCGTATGCCGGAACCGGAAGTCACTGGACTCAAGAAATCTCAATAATAAATAACTTAAATTATTTGAGCACTTAAACTTTAATGGAAACTTAAACAATTAAATCCAAGGAATTAAAAATCATAATTATTAAAATGAATTTAGGCACTATCTTAGGAATTAAAATCAACACTTTAAATATTTTGATGTCGCAACGATAAATAAGATTTTTAAATAATAAACAGAGCGATTAAAATAATTTAAACAAACTAGAAGAACGTTTAAAAGTAATTTATATAAATACACAAACGGAATAAAAACATTTAAAACGACTTTGATAGTTAAAATCATTTAAAATAAATAATCTAGACATTTAAAATAATTTAAAATAACTAACCGCTAAACTTAAGTTATTTAAAATAAATAAGTTGGGCAATCAAAAGTATTTAAATAAATAAGCTAAACAGTTAAAATAATTTAAATGAATAAACGAAACAATTAAAATCATTTAAATATGCAAGCTTAAACCTTTAAAATATTTAAAATAATTTAAATTGCACAATAAAATTATTTAGACAGATAAACGTAAACAATTAAAAATATTAATTAAATAGTTAGTAAAATAAAATCATTTGAATAAATATTAAAAATATTTATTAACACATAATTCACATAAAGAATTTAAATCAATTAAACTTAAAAAAATAATAATCTCAATATTTATTAAATTTATTCATGTGATTTAGTAGATTGGATTTTAGGCGTCACAAATTGATTGCGGAGCAGGTCCAAGAACTATTGCAGGCCGGGCACATCAAGGAGGTACAGTTCCCTACTTGGTTATCTAACGTGGTACTGGTGCCAAAGGCTACAAGGAAGTGGCAGATGTGTGTGGATTTTCGGGATCTAAATAAATCTTGCCCGAAGGACTGTTATCCTTTACCCCAGATTGACCAGTTGGTGGATTCCACGTCCAGGTGTGAACTGCTCTGCTTCATGGATGCATACCAGGGGTATCATCAAATTTCTATAGCCCTGGAAGATCAGGACAAAGTCAGCTTTGTCACGTCGGGAGGTACTTTTTGTTACGTGGTTATGCCATTTGGGTTAAAAAATGCAGGGGCCAAGTATCAAAGGATGATGGACAAAGTATTCCGGGAGCAAATGGGTCGGAATGTGGAGGTGTACGTGGATGACATACTGGTGAAATCCAGGACCCGAGAATGTTTTATATCTGGCCTGGAAGAAACTTTTGCCATAGTTCGGCAGTATGGAATCAAGTTAAACCCAACCAAGTGCATGTTTGGAGTGAAAAGTGGTAAATTTCTGGGGTTCATAGTGACCGAACGAGGGATAGAAGTAAACCCAGAAAAAGTGAAAATGTTACAGGAGATGCCTTCGCCCACATCAATCAAGGAGGTTCAGCAGTTGACTGGGAGAATTACAGCCCTGGCTCGGTTCATTGCCCGATCTTCTCATCGCAGTTATCACTTTTTTCAGGTGTTGCGCAAGGCCCAGAAGTTTGGTTGGACTGAGCAATGTGAGCAGTACTTTCAGGAATTGAAGGAGCATCTGGCTAGCTTGTCTGTCTTGGTTAAAACCAGAGCCGTGAGAAAGGTTATGAATATACCTATCTACTACGGAGCAGGCGGTCAGCACTGTTTTAATAAAAGAGGAAGAGGGAGATCAGAGGCCTGTGTATTATGTCAGTCATGCTTTGAAGGGGTCGGAAGCCAGATATACCGAGATTGAGAAGATGGCCCTAGCCTTGGTAATAACAGCGCGGAAATTGAGACCATATTTCCTGTCCCACCCGGTAACTTTCCTTACTAACAGTCCTCTGGGGCGAGTCATGACTCATCCAGATGCCTCGGGGAGGCTTGTGAAGTGGACGGTAGAATTGGGAGAATGTGACATTGAGTACCAGCCTCGTAAGGCCATCAAAGCCAAGGCCTTATCCGATTTTTTGACAGAGGTGGTCACGTTTGGTCAAGAAGAAGTATGGAGAGTATTCGTGGACGGAGCCAGTGGTATTGAAGGCAGTGGTTTAGGAGTCATTCTGATTTCACCCACCCAGGAGAAAATCAAAATAGCTGTGAAATTGGATTTTCATGCCTCCAACAATGAAGCCGAGTATGAAGCAGTAGTGGCCGGGATGAAACAGGCTCAAGAGGTCGGGGCAAGCCACAATATAATTTACTCTGACTCACAATTGGATGTTCAGCAGGTGAAGAAAACCTTCTTTACCCTAGAGGTAATATTGATGAAGTACTTAGGGATAATTGAGGAGCTCGGTGCAGGTTTCATTACTTGGAGCATAGAGCAGATACCTTGGGCAGAAAATATGGAAGCAGATGCCTTGGCCAAAGAAAGCAGTAGCCGGGGGAAATGAGGATGATAGGGAGTCTCTGGTACAAAAAGAATTGGTGGCTACCATAGAAGCCCTGGAACGGGTCTCCCGAGAAGATACATGGATGGCCCCGAGAGTAAAATACCTCACAAGGGGGGATCTTTCGGCGGATGAGGGGCAAGCTCGGGTAATGCGAAGACAAGCACCCCGATTTGCCCTCCTTGGTGGTATGTTGTATAGGCGTTCCTATCAGGGCCCACTAATTAGATGCTTGACGGACGGGGAAATAGAGTATGTTTTAAGGGAAGTGCATGAAGGATGCTGTGGGAACCATGGAGGGTCTATGAGTCTGGCTCGAAGGGTACTTCTGTCAGGATACTGGTGGCCCACTTTGCAGGATGATTCATAAAAAATGGCTCGGTCTTGCGATGGATGTCAGAGGTTTGGCAATACACAACACAACCCAACAAGCAATCTTAAGCCGATATGGACTTCGTGCCCTTTCGATCAATGGGGTCTGGACATAGTGGGCCCTTTCCCACAAGCTCAGGCTCAGAAGAAATTCTTGCTGGTAACGGTGGATTATTTTTCCAAATGGGTGGAGGCGGAGCCCCTATAAAAAATAACAGAAGGAGAGGTGATGAAATTCCTTTGGAAAAATATAGTGTGTCGGTTTGGGCTCCCGCGGAAGTTTGTTTCGGACAATGGTAGACAATTACAGGGGCAGAAGCTGGCAGATTGGTTTGCAGAGATGGGCATTAAACAGGACTTTAATTCAGTGGCTTATCCACAAAGTAATGGCCAAACTGAGGTAACCAACCGTACTATTTTTCGATCCTTGCAGGCCTGACTGTATGGAATAAGGAAAGAATGGGTAGAAGAGATCCCAAGTGTGCTGTGGGCCTATCGCACTACTCCTCATACTGCCACACAAGAATCACCCTTTAGCCTGGTATACGGTTCTGAGGCCATTCTGCCGGTAGAGATTGGAAAACCCTCAGCTCGGGTTATGGCTTATGATGGTACAGAGGAAGGAGTCCGGGCACAAGAGTTAGATCTAATTGAAGAGCGAAGGGACAAAGCAGCTCGAATAATGGAGGTCTATCGAGCCCGTGTGATGAAAGCTTACAATCGAAAGGTCAAGATCCGGGAATTTCAAGAAGGAGAGTTCGTGTTAAAGAGGGTTAATCCAGCAGGGGAATTGGGGAAGTTAGATGCCCGATGGGAGGGGCCATACAAGCTCATACGAAGGGTGGGTATTAACACTTGGTACCTAGAATATGATCAGGGACGTTTGCTCAAACGACCCTGGAATGCAGTACATCTAAAGAAATATTTTTCTTAATTTTTGTAGTTAATGTTTATTAATGAAAGTATTTATTCATGCAAGAAAGTTTCTCTTACGAAGCCCGGGAGGTTCCATGCCCCGACACTTATTTAATCCCAAGGCATTTATAAGCCCTTGAAACTCTATAAGCCCGGGAGATTCCATGCCCCGGCACCTATTTAAGCCCAAGGCATTTATAAGCCCTTGGCACTCTATAAGCCTGGGAGGTTCCATGTACCGGCACCTATTTAAGCCCAAGGCATTTATAAGCCCTTGGAACTCTATAAGTCCGGGAGGTTCCATGCCCCGACATCTATTTAAGCCCAAGACATTTATAAGCCCTTGGCACTCTATAAGCCCGGGAGGTTCCATGCTCCGACACCTATTTAAGCCCAAGGCATTTATAAGCCCTTGGCACTCTATAAGCCCGGGAGGTTCTATGCCCCAACACCTATTTAAACCCAAGGAATTTATAAGCCTTTGCCACTCTATAAGCCCAGGAGGTTCCATGCCCTGACACCTATTTAAACCCAAGGCATTTATAAGCCATTGGCACTCTATAAGCCCGGGAGGTTCCATGCCCCGACACCTATTCAAGCCCAAGACATTTATAAGACCTTGGCATTCTATAAGCCCGGGAGGTTCCATGCCCCGTCACCTATTTAAACCTAAGGCATTTATAAGCCCTTGACACTCTATAAGTCCAGGAGTTTTCATGTCCGGCACCTATTTAAACCCAAAGAATTATAAGCCCTTGACACTTTATTAGCCCGGGAGGTTCCATGCCCCGGAACCTATTTTAAGCCTTGATACTTATTATTTATTTATAATCAGAATTCAAAGTATTGAGCAGTTGAAGAAGAATATAGAAATCAAGAAATTTAGTTTGCATAGAAGGGAAATTACAAGGCGAGGGGCTTTTATGGCCCAATTACAGACATAGCCTATACTAAGGGGTCATTGGGGGCATCCCCACCCTCGAGAGTTGGGGTCTTGGTTGGCTGGGAAGAAGTTGTTCCGAAAGGTGCCGCAGGGCCTGGGAGAGAATCAATGGCTTTATCCAAATCCGGGAATTCTTTTTGCTCAGTAGACCAAAGCCCGACTTCTTCAAATTGATCGCGACATTTATAAAAGCCAGTCTGGAAGAAAGCGTAGGATTTGTCTACTACAGCCTATTGGAATTCCGCCGATGTAAGGAAAGAGGCATTGAGTTCCTATTCAGACTTTAAGCGGGTTTCCAGGGCTGAAACCTCTTTTTCAGCCTTATCCTTGGCTGCTGCCACCTCGGCTCGGGCTTCTGCAGCTTCGTGTTGGGCCGCCTCCAGTTGAGTAGTGACTGCCGTGAGGAGATCTTGGCTTCGACCAACAGCAGCATGATATTGGGCAAGATCAACCTAAGCAGAGTATAGGGCTTTATCAGCCACGTCCAAGGAAGAACGAAGGCTTGAAACCACCTGGTCATGAGTCTGCCTCGTCATTTCCAGCTCTTGCTCTAGCTTCTTGTTTAGCTCCACAGCAGCCGACATCTCTCCGCCTATATATGTGCTCGGTCTCTCTTGATCCGGCCAAACCGGGTCGCATATTCATGGCTGTCCACCAGCATATGTAGTCCCTGAAAACACAAGTATTAGGAAGGGAAAGATGAATACCATTAAAGCCAGAAAAAGTAGACTTACGGATAGAATCCGATTGGTGCCCTCTAAGTACTTGACATTCGGGCCTTGATGGTAAAGGTGGTTCTTCTCTGTAGGGGTTAGGAGGTCCTTCAGTATCCGTACTCCTCGACCAGAGACCCCGGCTTTGAATATATTCTCCCTGGAACCTAGAGGGCTAGAGCCCTGAGCAGCTTGGTAAAATGGTGCCAGGGGTCGGAAAGAAGGAGAAAGGGGAGCCACCTCTTCTGGCTTACTTATAATGACCATGTCTGGTTCCTCCACAGCTTTCTTTTTACGAATCAGGAGGGAGGAGGGTTCAACAACAGGGGAGGCAGGCTCATCAGCTCTTTCGGTTTCCAAGGAAGGAAGCACGGGGGGCACACGACAGAAGGCGATGGGGTGGCAAGCATGGGGGCAATTATGAATGAGGGATGCTCTCGGGCCTGTCCTCTCGCGCCCGGAGTTCCTCAGCCAGTTGGAGGACTCTCGTTTTCCTGGCCGCCTCCGCAGCCCGGGATTCCTCTTTTTGTTGAGCAGCCGCCTTCTCGGCTGCCCGTTTTTCAGCAAAGGCCTGCTTCATTAATCGAGATTTTTTATTTTTTTTCTTGGGGGATGGTTCTTATGTACAAGAAATAGTGAGAGTTGTATATTAGTGATAGCATATAAAGAAAGACAAGTGAATAATGGCAATAAAGCATACCAGGAGTTGGGCCCGGGGCCTCATACTCATCGATTATCCGGTCCACCGGATCGACAACTCGGGCGCCCAGCCCATAAGCAATCAAACTCTTCTCCTCCAAGAGAGGGGCTGAAGGAAACTTATGGTTTTCCACCAGCTCTTGGAAGCGGAGATATGGTTCTTCAAACTTATAGTTCCTAGGGAGTTCGGGTTGGGGCGAAAGAGCTGTCAAGAATTGGGTGGGTCTTGTCCGGGCAGAAGGTAGCTGAATGTAAAAGAATCTTTCTTTCCAGCCCTCCAAAAGGAGGGGGTGTCGTCTAGGAAACGAGAGTTTTGCCAAGCATTCAAAGAGAAGGTCATCTCGGTAAAACGACAAACATAGTAGTAGTGGAAAACAAGAGGGGTGATGTCCAAGTGGTGTGTTTTGAAAAGAACATAGGTGGCGGCCATCATTCGGAAAGCATTTGGATGAAATTGATTCAAGGGTACCTTGTAAAAAGCGGAAACCTTATAGTATAAAGGGTGGAGCGGGAAGCGGAGCCCATTTCGGAGCTGCTCCCTGAAAAAAGCATAAAAGCCCTCGGGAGGTTGGTCAGCCCTGCCTACGGGGCCGGGGATAATAATGGAGTAAGAAGGGGGAATATTACCCATGGCTAGGAGTTCCTCTATGGACTCCGGGCGAAGAGTGCTGGTGAAATTGGAAAACTAGGGACCTTCAGAGTTTGGTTTGTGGGAGGACAAAAGGGGGCGCAAGTTGCGTAACTTTGGCCTTCCCCTTATCTTTAGAAGCCCCAGCTGGGGCCTTTTTATGGCAAGAGGAAGAAGGAGCCATGGTCACTAGGGCAGAAGAAGTAATTGGGGGAGGAGAATGGTGGCGCAAGGTAGCTGACTCCACACTAGAGGAGCAGCGAGCATTGGCACTGAAAGTGGAGGATGCAAATTCCGACATTTTCAATAGGTAAAAAGGGAAGAAGAAAGGAAAATCTAATAGAGGATAGACAGAAAACTTACAGGGAAAAATATTGAGCGTGAAGAAAATCCTGGAGAGTTGGCCGGAGAGCAAAATAGTAGGAGGATGGCAGTTGAGAATTGCGAAGGAAGCGAGGGTGCAGAGAGAAGAGAAGGTGAATCAGGGAATGGGAGAAGGAGTATATATAGGTGTGGGAATTAAATCAAGGCCGTGGATTTAAAGATGATCAGATGGTGGGGGTGAGCCTGGGAAGATGGACCGGGCAGGGTAATTATGATACGGGCAGCTGAAAGGACAGGTAGCGTGTACTGACCCTTGCCCGTCACTTCAACTTCTAGGGCTGACGTCGGCCCTAGCAGGTTTTTGAAATTTAAAAAATAGATTTCTCCCGCTCATCGAGATAAAGGCATCAGGGCTATTCTTCGGGACAACGAGCAGGGCTCTAGCCCGACTATTTTAGGGAGGAGTGGTGATGCCCCGGGAAGCTAGAGGCATCAGGGCTATTCTTCGGGACAGCGAGCAGGGGTCTAGGCCGACTATTTTTAGGGAGGCGTGGTGATGCCCCGGGAAGCTAGAGGCATCAGGGCTATTCTCTGGGACAACGAGTAGGGCTCTAGCCCGACTATTTTAGGGAGGAGTGGTGATACCCCGGGAAGTCAGGGGTGTCAGGGCCACGGGAAGGCAAGGGCATTAGGGCTGTCCCCTTGTAGGAGAGTAAGTAGGGTTTGACGAGGTCGGACTAGTAGCTCGGAGATAAGGGAGTAGCTCATCCCGGATAGATGCGTGAGCCTGGAAAGACTAAGTCTTCATGACTTGGACAACACCCATCTCTCAGGGGCATGATCCCCACGTTGCCATAACCCCGAGCCTTCCGGCTTGATCGTGCGTGACGAGTAAACGAGGGCAACCCCTGCACCCACGACCCAGATCGTGGCCACTACCCTTAAATTGCGGAGGCACTCTCTCACTCTAAGGCTTATAAATACCTTGCATCAGGTATCAGTAGAGGTATGTTCATCTAAAATCCCAAAGGCACTATACTCATTTTCCCTTAAAAAGCCCACTCTATTTTCTAAGTCTGACTTAAGCATCAGAGTGGCCCCGCCGAAAAACCTTCCGGCGCCCCACTAACGTGTTTTTGCTGTCTTCCCTTGTGTGCAGATTGGGTCAGGAAAAAAAATATTATCTACCATCCTTACCACTCGGCTAGCTCGTCAGGCCCATCTCGCTATCCTGATAGCCCGGACACCCATTTTAGCAAAACATCATCAGTATATATTTTTTGGGTGATGTTACATACACACGAAAGGTTACATATTAGGTTACACATTGTATATACACTACAAGAAAAATGGCTAAAGACAACGCTTTTTCCGCGTTGTTAATGTCCCCAAAAAAGCGTTGTCGTAGCCAGTGTTGTAAAAGACTATGGTCAAAGACAACACGGAAAAAGCGTTGTCGTTTCTGAAAAAAACAACGCTTTTTAAGCGTCGTTGTATTTGAAAAAGACAACGCTTCAAAAAAGCGTTGTCTTTTCTGGTAAAGACAACGCTTCTAGCGTTGTCTTTTTTTAAACAAAAAACAAAAATAAAATTAAACCACAAATTTTCAATATTATAAATCACTCAAAATTCAAAAATTTCTAAAATAAAATTTAGTATACAATCTTCCAATATTATAAATCATTCAAATAAATAAATAATCGAATTCTAAATTAATGAACACTAAGAAAAAACTATGCATTAATCTCGAAAAACTTTGATTCCTTCCTTCAGCACATGTTAGCGTCCCAAGCTTTCATAAAAGCCGCAACAATCTCTTTTCCTTTAATTTGTATCTCCATACTGCAAATTATTAAAAATAAAAACAAACATAAAACAAATATGAATAGATTAAAATGGAAAGTACTAAACTTAAACAATTATTTATCAGTAAAAGAACATGAATTTAAAAAAATTATGTTGTTGGATTGTTCCCAGAAGTGATAAAGAGGGGAGCCCTGGTGGCCATGGTCGCTTCAGTCTCAGAGAAAATGGTGATGGGTACATTGGGAATGTTGTTAAAGGTTCAATTTCCCACAAAGACACTCTTGGCTGCCTCTCCCCAGCAGTAGATTCGTCCCAGTCGACCTCCATTAAACAAGTTAACATTCAATTTCACGACAAGAATTAAAAATGAATAAATTATGTTCGATATCTTTGGATTCAGACCAACCAAGAAGAACAAAAAAACACAACACTCTAAACTTTTGTATTATATGAAATCAATGGGCAGGAACATTGTATGTGTTCACCTTAACTGAACGCCAGTGTGAATTTGGCCATCTGGTAGGATCTAAATCACCTATCCCGGTTATTGTGCCCATGTAACTGAATCAATAAGAGGTCAGAAATCTCACAAAATTATGCAACTTGAACATCTATCAATACCATAGGGAACTCACCATACACAAACAAAGGAGGATGGACAGAAAATAGAATTGAGAAAAATAAACATACCGTCGAACACTAGATTCTTCGGTTTCAAACAGCATCCGGAAACGCATGCCCACAGACACTTGAGTGTGATAAACGGCTTTTACAAATTTGGCCAGAGGTATGACAAATTCGGATGGACTAGCTCTGAAATTTTTTAAGTTAGTATAATCATGAGATATTGCATACTCTCCTAGGTTGGTAGAATCATGCGATAAAGGCAGCACATGCACACCTTGGTAGTGTTGGAAAGAACAAAGTTACCTGGGATTATAAAATATGGTGAAACGGCTATTTGTTGCAGCTGCATGAGCAGCAACAGCAAGAAGGACGAGATGCATACTATCACTTGATAAAACTGATGAAGGCATCACAGTTTGTGGTCGATTAGCACGCCTTATACCGAGAAGCAACTGATTCTTCTCATTCCTGATAAATGCCCAAAAAGCATCGCATGGTTCAGTACTGATCAGACGTAGCACTTGAGGAAAAAGAAACTCATCACTTTTTTCAATGTTTTGCAAGGTGAAAATCCACCATGAGTACTGGTGTCACTGGCAGTCAAAGTTTTGCAAAAGTAATTTGTTGGCTGTTTATTGGGGGTTCCTAAATCTGCCGAAAGAAATGAAATCTCTTTCTGCTCTTGCTGCAAAAACAGTAATAAAAGAATAAAAATAACCCAGAAAAAAAAAACAAAGTTGACTTATAAAAGAGGAAGAAAAAGTTGATGAAGATTTAGAGAACATACTGGGCTCAGCGGTTGCAAGGTCATTTGGGCGTAAACCTCGTCTGTCTCTAAATCAGCCTACTTGAATAAAACATTAAGATTCTACAAGAGAACTCCAATAACTGCAATAGGAACACAACAAAACTTGAAAGAAAAAAAAAAAAGCGTACATGAATTGTCACGTTATGAAGCTGGCAAATGAGTTGCGGAGGCAAGCTAGGGTAATTAGGTATCTGTGCATCAACTTCCTTTTTGGTAGATACAACAACCTGTGCAGTAGCCAGTATGTATCAAGAAACAATGACATTCAACAGAACTTTCGCGTGTAGGATATATCAATCTCCTCATTACTGAACCAGAGTGCTCAAAGTGAATGATTGAATTCGAATCTCCATACAAAATACCGGGGATTTAACAATTGAAAATCATGAAGAGAGAAATTAAACGCTCTCAAAATTGGATGTGGTAAGATAAGCTGTTTCTTGTTTTGTAGATACAGTCATAAAAACAATATACCTCCCAATTCATTGCCAAAAAATAAGAAAAATAGTTTGTTATTTACACAAACTACAATTGAAATACACAAGCAAGAATCAAACCTGTTCACTGTGACCCTGAGGAAAATACACTACATGGCTTCCAATAACAGGCAAAGAAACAAGAGGACCCGCACAGGCATGCCAAAGTTCAGAATTTAGGCAGTTCTTGTCTCCTGCTAATCAAATTCGAACAAAACTATTTAGTTCGTGTTAAAACAGTGCTAAAGACGTGAGAATTAACCTTAATTCCAGTTTCTCAATTGCCAGACTGAGGCCTAACCACTTTTCCAAATCACGAGGTGTATAGTCAAGAATGGAAATATAACATACTCTTTCAAGAAAATGACTTGCTGGCACTTACAAATGGTTAATATTCAACTTATACGCCCAAAAACATACTTAAATTCAAGAAAAGGAACAAAGTAAGTTTACCGTCAGGAGATTGCTGGTTTAGACCAACCGCGGAGAGTTTTATTTTGCAGATTCGATAAGAAAAAGGTTGGAGCAGAAAAATTACAGCCAACAACTACACATTTGCATCACAAAATCCCCAACCTAAGATTCCCAAAAGCAAAGCTGCTCCATTTGCCTCAATTCTACCCCCAAAATAGCACAATATCCACACCCTGTACTCTTGAGTAACCCACTAAAATCTAAAGCATGAGCTGGATTTCCGTGCTATCCACATCCCTTTATCAACTCAACAACTACGGGGTTAGAAACTTGGAGAAATAATGAAAATTGAAGTATTCATAGAGGGTACCGAAGCTAAAGGACCCAAAGCTTTTTACACTCAAATCATTATGAACATGGCCAGGTGTTCCATTGGGGTGGTCCATATCAGGAGAAACCAAACCTCTTGCCATATCTCAAATTTCATGAATTAAGATTCGAAAACCGAATGCATCTCTTCTATGGAGATAGACCAAGATTACAATCTCAGCTTCATTATGCAAAAGAAAACACTTTCGGAGAAATGTGGACTCTCATACATCATTGTAACCCAACATTAACATTTTCCTTTCAATATCCAAGCATGAATTAATACTAAAAAAACAGCCATGTATCATTTCTAGCTCTCTGGAGAGGATATCATGAATTTAAGCTTTGCACATTCAGCAATTTCAAGATGTCTAAAACAATATTCAGTACTACAATACCATAAGAAAATCTACAACACATTTGGTGTAGTGAACCTTACCTGAATAACCTACTAAACAGAACTTAGGCATGCAATTAACTTAATTAAACGGATAACAGAATAAAACTGCGAAAACCATAAACAATATACAATCCCAAGGCAAGGAATCTGTAAAATACCCAAAAATTATACAACCAGATCGAACAGCTGTATCAATCCAAATAACAACAGAATAAAACCTAGGCGAAGCTCCAGCTGGCCAACCACTGCCTAGCCCATCTTGGATCCACCCGCCTCGTCCAATCGCAAATCTGCCCCATGAAATAGGGTGTCCAGAAACACAGAGTACGAGACGTGAGCATAAGATGCTCAGTACGAGAGTATGAGTATACATGCATGCAAAGTGAACTCCCTATAACTCGAGGTCAAGGATCAGATACAAAGACAGACCGGGCCCTGGTATGTAGCACGCTGTGCCGTCGCTTCAGGAGGTGGCTCCCATACCATAATACCAATGGATTTACCGGACCCAAAGCCATGGAAGTCCTTCCACTAACAGAATAGGGTACAACCCTACTAATAGACATTTCGAAGGAGATAGCTCAGTATGCAATGAATGCAGCATAAATCAATGACATATAAACCATGCAGTCACATAATACATGCATACTCAGTCAGGATATCTCGAACAGTACTTTCGTACCTCAAATCAGTGCAAGCTCTACCAATTCTAGGTCCACGCCTATAGTCTGCTCTACACTGCCAAATGATACTACTATCATTAAAGTGCTCTAAAAGCCTTAACTAAGCTATTGCATACTCCTAAATATTTTTAGGAAGCAAAAGCTATACCTTCATCCGTCGTTAGCCCTTTGATGTCGATGCCTCCAGAACTTGGGCACAACTCCGTTAAGACTCCCGAATGCCTCGCCGACCTCCGGGCCAAGCCTAAGAAGACTAGAACAACTCGAAAACGTCTAAAAAGAGAGGAAATTCTCGGAATTGGCAAATCAAAATGAAGCCTCGGCCTTCTATTTATAGACCACGATCGGAACCTCCGATCCTTGATCGGAACTTCCGATCTTCGATCGGAACGTCCGATCCTGCCATCGGAGCTTCCGAACATTGTTATCTGCCACGTGTCAAACTATCACTGGTTGACTTCGGATAGGGGCGATCGGAGCTTCCGATCCCTGCATCGGAGCTTCCGATCCGTCCGGTACCTAATCTATTTAATTAGCGTTGATTAATCCCTTAATCACTGATTTTGGTTACGGGCTACTACATTCTCCACCACTTAAGATATTTCATCCTCGAAATCAGATCTTAAGTACCGAATGTAATACAGAAATCAGAAACATTCTTTATTCAAATCAAACGTTTACAGAGTTTGCAACTGAATACAACTTAAGAATGAAATCAAAACAACTCAGGATGGTCTTCACGCATCCTGTTCTCAAGCTCCCAAGTAGCTTCCTCAGTGCCTCGGCGCTGCCACTGAACTAAAACCAGAGAAATGACTTTGTTCCGCAAAACCTTATCCTTATGATCCAGGATACGAATAGGTTTCTCAACATAGGTCAAATCCTTGCTCACCTGAACCTCAGACCGCTGCAGAATATGAGACTCATCCGCCACATATCGTCGCAACAGAGATACGTGGAACACGTCGTGAATACTGAAAAGATGCGGTGGCAAAGCTAGTTGATAAGCCAAATCGCCAATGCTTTCCAAGATCTCAAACAGACTGATAAACCTAGGAGACAACGTGCCCTTAAGGCCAAATCTGAGAATTTTGCGAAAAGGTGACACTCTCAGAAACACTTTCTCCCCGACATCGAACTGCAAAGGCCTACGCTTGGTGTTAGCATAGCTGGCCTGACGATCCTGTGCAGTCTTAATCCGTTTCTTGATCTGATCAACAATGTCTACTGCCTGCTGGATAAACTCCGGTCCCTCATCCCGTCTCTCCCCCACTTATTCCCAGAAGAGTGGAGTACGACAACGTTGCCCATACAACGCCTGAAAAGGTGCCATCCCAATACTAGTATGATAGCTGTTGTTGTACGCGAACTCGATCAATGGCAAATGATCCTGCCAGGCTAAAACAAAATCCATGACGCACGCTCTAAGCATATCCTCCAAAGTACGGATAGTGCACTTTGACTGACCATCAGTCTCTGGATGATAGGCAGTACTCAAACTGAGAGTAGTACCCATCGCACGCTAAACACTCCCCCAGAATCTAGAAGTAAACCTGGGGTCCCAATCGCTGAAAATGCTCACAGGCACTCCATGAAGTCGAACGATTTTCTGAATGTACAACCAAGCCATACGATCCACATTGTACTCCCGGCTATAGGCAATGAAATGCGCTGACTTGGTGAGTCGGTCCACCACAACCCAGATAGCATCACAGTTCCTCGGGGATACCGGCAAATGGGTCACAAAGTCCATTGTGATAAACTCCCATTTCCATTCAGGAATAGACAGACTGTGAAGAAATCCTCCAGGTCGTTGGTGCTCTGCCTTGACCTGTTGACACACCAAACATCTCGAAACAAACTGATAAACACTGTGTTTCATTCGCTTCCACCAGAAACGAGTACGTAGATCCTTGTACATCTTGTTGCTCCCAAGATGAATACTCAACTTAGTGCGATGCGCCTGAGACAAAATCTCCTCTCGCAACTCTACATCCTGCGGAATCACAAGCCTACCAGACAAACACAAAAAGCCATCTGACTGATAATGAAATCCAGACGAGCTACCCTCGTTAGCTAAACGAGCTAAACGCTGGGTCTTCGAATCAGACATCTGAGCATCTCGAATCCGCGAATACAAAGCTGGCTCAGATAATATCGCAAACATCTGGATACTCTGCATACCTCTCTTATGTTTGAAAGTATATCCTGAAGTACAACAGTCACTGATCGCACTAGACATCGAAAAAGTCTGAAGTGCGGATAGTCGCACCTTGCAACTCAATGCATCAGCGGTGAGATTAGCAGCTCTCGGATGGTACTTAATCTCGCAATCATAGTCCTTAAGCAAGTCCATCCAACGTCTCTGCCTCATGTTCAACTCCGCCTGAGTGAACATATACTTGAGACTCTTATGGTCGGTGAAGATCTCAAATTTCTCGCCATACAGATAATGACGCCAGATCTTCAAAGCGAACACAATGGCTGCCAATTTCAAATCATGGACTGGGTAGTTGTCCTCGTGAAGCTTCAGTTGTCTAGAAGCGTATGCGATCACATGCCCATTCTGAGTCAGGACACAACCTAACCCCTGAAGAGAAGCATCAGTGTACACCACATAACCTTCAGATCCTGACGGTAATGCCAACACTGGCGCAGAAGTCAACCGCCGTCGAAGCTCATAGAAATATCTTCTCACACTCGGAGGACCACTCAAAATCAACACCCTTGCGGGTAAGTTGCGTTAACGGTCGAGCTAACTGAGAGAAGTTCAGAATTAAGCGACGATAATATCCTGCTAGACCCAGAAAGCTACGGATCTCAGCAACCGTCGTCGGTCGTGACCAATTAAGCACCGCCTCAGTCTGCAGTACCAACCGCAAGTGAGAAACATGATCTTTCGTATTACGCAAATACACCAAGATATCGTCAATGAAGACCAGGAAAAACTTGTCCAAATACTCCCTGAAGACACGGTTCATCAGATCCATAAATATAGCCGGCGCATTAGTCAAACCAAATGGCATCATTAGAAACTCGTAATGCCCATAGCGAGTACGGAATGCAGTATTGGCTACGTCCTGATCTCGGACTCTCAACTGATGATACCCAGATCTCAAGTCAATCTTGGAGTAAACTGAAGTGCCCTGCAGCTGATCAAACAAGTCATCAATACGAGGCAAAGGAAACTTGTTCTTCACAGTGACTGGATTTAGCTGCCGATAGTCAATGCACAGCCGCATCGACCCATCCTTCTTCTTCACAAAGAGAACAGGAGCTCCCCAAGGAGATACACTCGGACGAATGTACCCCTTGTCCAAAAGATCTTGTAGCTGATTCTTCAACTCACGCATCTCTGACGGAGCCAGACGATATGGTGCTCGAGAAATAGGCGAAGTACCCGACATCAACTCTATGCCAAACTCGACTTCCCTAACAGAAGGAAAACCCGGAATCTCATCAGGAAATACATATGGAAATTCATCCACGACCGGAATGCTCTTTATCCCAACGCTCTCAGCGGATAAATCAACTGCATAGATAAGGTAACCTTCCCCGCCAGACTCTAGAGCTCGACAAGCTCTCAAAGCTGATACAAAAGGCATCGTGTGATGCCCCATTTTTATCTTAATTGATGTTATTTGAGATATTCGGTGATTTCAGAATTCGAGATCGGACTTTTTATTAATCAGGGACCTTTTTGCAATTTTCGGAAATTTCAGGGACTAAAATGCAAAAAGTGGATTTGTTATATTATAGACTTGTTGACTAAGTCTCTCATTCCTCCCTTATCTCCTCCAACTCGGTTTTACTCCATGGAAGGCGCCCAAAGATTTTCCAAGCTTTTGTGATTTCATTTCTAGCTCAATCCGTCCGATAGAATTGATTTCTGACTTGATATCTGCGATCACAGCGACGAGTGATCCGTTTGGAAGTAAGTTTATCTTAATTCTGAGAAGTTTGAATTTATTGATGTTGTCAAAATTTGTTTATATTCGGAGAGGATGATTATGAGTTAGTAGTGATCGTTTATCTAGGACGGTTCGAAGATCTAACGACAATCGGAATTGTTATGATTTTTCTTGTCATTTTGGAAAATGATGATTTTGAGATGTGTTGATATTGTGTTGGGTTTGATGTTTGAGGATTGGAATGAGTATGTTGAGCTGTTTTTTTGCTGTCTGCATTTCCGGATTGGTCAGTTTATAGCCGTTATGCCGTCAGTTTGAGTTTTGGATATCGTTTCGATGTTTTGATCGTATTGAGTTTTGATTGAGTTTTGATATCGATTTTGATCCGTGACTTCTTCTGATAGATTGATTGGGAGTCCTTGAAGTTGCTAGAGTTGCAGCTTTTGGCAAGTTTGGAAGAGTTGAGCCGGTATAGTATCGATGTCTTTCTATATCGATTAATGAACTTGATTGGATAGTTTTTGAATTGAGAATTGTTGTTTTCAGATTGAAGTTTTGGAACGACAAAGAAGAGGTATAAGACGACTTCATAATGGAATGGGACGATTAACTCGAATCAGGATTGACTTGAGTGTCCTAGAAGAAATCACATATTGCATGTTTTGATTTCTTATTTGATTATATGATTGAATTTATATTGAGTGCATTAGATTACATTGCATTCATATTGAGCCTTGATTTGTTCAATTTGAATTAGACGATCTAGGGATTGTAGTTGAGTAGCCTGGTAGGCGATTTAGTATCTTGTCGAGTAGCTCACTATAATGCTCTTGAGTCTAGAGGATTAAAGCATGCCATGTCCACCTCGAGAGGGGAGTCGGTGTGATTGTGGATGTTTTAGCCTCGGGATCCCAAACCGAAGAAAGAAATAATGGAAGAAATTCATTGATTGTCTGAGTCTGATAATCCAGAAGTTTAAAGACATGCAGATCATTTTAAATACAGTACTTGATTGGATTATTTGATTATATGGGGAACGAGTTTTTATATGACTTGATATGTTTAATTGATTGCATGTCAGTCTCTTTTACTAGGAATATTATTCTCACCGGATTATCCGGCTGTTGTTTTTGTTTGTATGTGTACTTGGCAACAGGTGGGGCAGGAACAAATCAGAGACAACATGGCTAGAGGATTGAGAGAATAGAGTGAGGCTTGGATGTTAGGAGTCACTTTGTAATTGAACTCCTTTTTGTATTGAATAAGTCCGAACTAGATGGACCTTATTATGCATGCTTTATTTTGTGAGGTTTGTATAACTCATTACATATATGTTGTATCTTGTTGAATGAGATTTTGATGTTGTTATTGTGGATTGAATGGAATTCAAAAATTGGAGAATAAAACCAGAATTTTTCTGGGCAGAGGATCTCGCTCGATTGGCGAATTCTTGTAGATCGAGCGAGCACCTTTAGTAGCGAGGCAGTGTATGTGAATTTTATGCTCGCTCGATCGGTAAGATTTTACCGATCGAGCGAGGGGTCCTGATCCTTGGACAAAGAACTGGAATCTTTTGGCTCGCTCGATCGGTAAGATTTTACCGATCGAGCGAGCACCACCTTTAAAAAAAAAAAAAGTTTTCCTTGAATTCTTTAATCCTATTCTTTTAATTGAGTTGATTAATTTAATTACCCTGAGATTGCATGATTAAAATCTAGGCCTCACACATCGGGGGTCGTGCTCCCTTACCATAGAAAAACCAGCTCTCACTCCCTTCCGGATGAAAGCGTACTAATCTCTGATAGCAGCCCACTGAAGCTCGATAGGTAGTCAGCATGTCTATCCCCAGAATACAATCAAAATCATCCATCGCAAGGACCATGAGATTCGCAATCAAAATGTTATCCTCGAACTCTAAAGGGCAACCCATCACTAGGCGCTTGGCCAAAGCAGACTGACCCATCGGAGTAGAAACAGAAACTACAATGTCTAGTGAAATGCAAGGTAACTTATGCCTCTTAACGAAACGTGCAGAAATGAAGGAATGAGATGCACCAGTGTCAATAAGTACAAGAGCAGGTATACCATAAAGCAGAAATGTACCTGCGATGACTTTCTCATTCTCCTCCACTGCCTGATCATGTCTTAGGGCAAATACCTGGCCAGAAACTCGTGGCCTCAAATGAGAACTCCCAGCAGGCTGTCCCTACGATCTCTGCTGAATGGTGGCCTGAGAACCAGATCCTGAACCAGAACCAGAACTGCCTCCCCCAGATAGTGGACAATCCCTCCGGATATGACCAGTCTCTCCACAACGGAAACAAGCTCCAGAAGCTCTACGGCAACGTTCGGTCGGATGGTTCTTCCCACAGTGATCACACTTGTCCTTCTTACCGAAACGGACAACACCAGCAGAGCCAGAGGAAGAAGAAGTAGATCCAGACTTCTTGAAAGATTGGGCACGGGGACCCAAAGAACTAGCAGGTCTCGACTGAGAGAAAGACCTGTTCCATCGAATGCTGTCCTCCACCTGGTGACAACGGCTCACCAAACCCTCGTAGGACATGTCGTCACCAACCGCCACACGGTCATGGATCTCAGGGTTAAGGCCCTGAAGGAACAGATTATACTTCATCTCGGAGCTGTCGGCAATCTCCGGGCAATAAGCTAACAGATCAAAGAACTTCTGCTGATACTCGTCAATAGACAAAGCTCCCTGCCGCAAGCTCAGAAGCTCACCTGCCTTCGTCTGTCGGAGTGCAGGAGGAAAATATAGCTTGTGGAAAGCTGTGCGGAATTCGGCCCAGGTGGCCACTCCTCTCGCCGCAACAAAAGGTGTAGAAGTAAACCTTCACCACCTGCGCGCACGTCCATCCATAAAATAACCCAGTGTCTCCATCTTCTGGTCCTCGGTGCAGTGAAACGTTCGGAAAGTCGTCTCCATGCGGTCTAACCAGTTCTCCGCCTCTTCCGGAGACTCGCCTCTGCACAAGGGCTTCGGCCCCATCTGCAAGAATCGACGTACACTGAAACGGTCCTCATCTCGATGACGATGGCGGCGTTCCCGACGAAGCTCCCGGTCGGCATCACCTCAACGCCCACCAATACTGCCATGAGAACTCTGGTCATCACGATCTGCCATCTACAAAATTAACCTAACGGTTATCTTTATGTAGAATCTAAATCCCAAGAATACTTTGCATGATCTGATACCATAAATGTAGTGACCCTTACCTGGATCACCTACTAAACAGAACTTAGGCATGCAATTAACTTAATTAAATGGATAATAGAATAAAACTGCGGAAACCATAAACAATATACAATCCCAAGGCAAGGAATCTGTAAAATACCCAAAAATTATACAACCAAATCGAACAGCTGTATCAATCCAAATAACAACAGAATAAAACCTAGACAAAGCTCCAGCTGGCCAACCACTGCCTAGCCCCTCTTGGATCCACCCGCCTCGTCCAATCGCAAACCTGCCCCATGGAATAGGGTGTCCAGAAACACAGAGTACGAGACGTGAGCATAAGACGCTCAGTACGAGAGTATGAGTATATATGCATGCAAAGTGAACTCCCTATAACTCGAGGTCAAAGATACAAAGACAGACCGGGCCCTGGTATGTAGCACACTGTGCCGTCGCTTCAGGAGGTGGCTCCCATACCATAATACCAGTGGATTTACCGGACCCAAAGCCATGGAAGTCCATCCACTAATAGAATATGGTACAACCCTACTAATAGACATCTCGAAGGAGATAGCTCAGTATGCAATGAATGCAGCATAAATCAATGACATATAAACCATGAAGTCACATAATACATGCATACTCAGTCAGGATATCTCGAACAGTACTTTCGTACCTCAAATCAGTGCAAGCTCTACCAATTCTAGGTCCACACCTATAGTCTGCTCTACACTGCCAAATGATACTACTATCATTAAAGTGCTCTAAAAGTCTTAACTAAGCTATTGCATACTCCTAAATATTTTTAGGAAGCAAAAGCTATACCTTCGTCCGTCGTTAGCCCTTTGATGTCGATGCCTCCAGAACTTGGGCACAACTCCGCTAAGACTCCCGAATGCCTCGCCGACCTCCGGGCCAAGCCTAAGAAGACTAGAACAACTCGAAAACGTCTAAAAAGAGAGGGAATTCTCGGAATTGGAAAATCAAAATGAAGCCTCAGCCTTCTATTTATAGACCACGATCGGAACCTTCGATCCTCGATCGGAACTTTCGATCTTCGATCGGAACGTCCGATCCTGCCATCGGAGCTTCCAAACATCGTTATCTGCCACATGTCAAACTATCACTGGTTGACTTCGGATAGGGGTGATCGGAGCTTTTGATCGTGATCGGAGCTTCCGATCCTGCCACACGTCATGCCTGACGTAATACCATCGGAGCTTTCGATCCTGCATCGGAGCTTCCGACATCGATCGGAACGTCCGATCTTGCATCGGAGCTTCCGATCCGTCCGATACCCAATCTATTTAATTAGCGTTGATTAATCTTTTAATCACTGATTTTGGTTACGGGCTACTACATTTGGAAACTTGGCATGCAACTAGCTAGTCAAATTTAAGGTATGCATAACGATGCCGAAAACTCTTGTGGTACTATACCGAAACAAAACCTTATAACTAACTAGCTAAACATCTCACTTCTCTAATTTTGAATATCTGCAATACGAACATATCCAAGTCGACTTTTTACGCCACCAATGTGTGTCAAAAATTACTGATTTATACACTTTCATGTTTTCAATATTGGAGACCTTAATGTCATGGTTTCCAGAAAAAGTGAACATACATAGATCCGACAGAAATGCATGGAGGGCTCACATGGAATTAATTATGTACAATGTAACCAAACAAAGCATTGAAAAAGAATCAAAGAGAATACTCAACTGTACCACGTCAGATCATCATGATATCACGTTCTTGCAGGTTATATCGCAGGTGAAATTTCTTGACAAATTGCAAAAAGTTCAAATTTTTATTAAATGTCAAGAAAGTTTGCCTCACATGCACTTGTTAAATAAATGATGCACTTCAATAGATTGACATGCGTCATACACTTTTTATGTATGAGGCCATTTTTCCCGAAGATCTCGTCGCTCTAAATTTCTAATCCCGGCCCCATGGTTTGTTACTTGATATATCTTGATCAAAATTATTAGATGGTAAAAAAATCCTAATTCTGACATCCAAAACAAGTAATTAAAGAATTGAAAAACAATAAGTACTACTCCACAAATCGTAATCCGCAACCTGCAGGTCGCCAAGAATTTAAACACTTTCAATTCAAGAAAATCGATCTTACAAGGCTTCGAAATGGAAGTTTCCAAGTCGCTCCGCACCGGCCGCTTGAAAGTCACCGGCGCAAGCGGCGCCTCCGACGACAATGCAGGATTTCTCTCCGCTCCAGCAGCTGCCATATTCTCTCTTGCCGGCCACAAAATCAGTCACGAAAGATATATATATATATATATATATTAATTCCTCCAAGAAAATCTTATCGAACGAGCCCTTTTGCAAATTAAATAAATTAGAACATTTTTTAAAAAGTGTAATCCGGAAAGTATGAAAAAACGACCAAAAATAGCTCAAAGTCGAGAAAAAACAAGAACCCGCGCAGCTCCAGTCGCGAACGAGGCGTGACAGTTTGAGCTTTGGTCCGAGATTCCTCAATATTTTGGTATTAAATTGAAGCCAAGTACGAACGCTTACCTTTTCTAGCTTCAATCCATAGCTTTCCGGCGGCTAGGGCGGCGAATCGACGGCATGATGAGGCTGCTAGGGTTTGGGGAGAAAGGGGATCGCGAGAGCCGAGAATGGCTTTGGGAAGGAGAGAGAAGTGTCGTTTCCTTTTTTTTTTTTTCCTTGTAGTCATTTTAATTTTTATTTAAATTTTTTTTAAAAAAAATTTATCTACAACCCTTTTTAAAAAGTGTTGTAGTACATATAAAAAATAACGCTCTAAGACAACGCTTTTTTTAAGCGTTGTCTTAGACCTAAAAAAAACGCTTAAAGACAACGCTTTTTAAACAAAGCGTTGTCTTTTATGAATTTAAAAAAAATAACGACAACGCTTTTTCTTAAAAGCGTTGTAATTTTAAAAAAGACAACGCTTTTGCTTTTAAGTGTTGTGTTTGAGCATTTTTGTTGTAGTGATAAAATTATATATATAAATATCCTTAATGTAATTTGGAAATAGTTGTTTCAAATAAATTTGATAGATAATTTTATAATTTAATGTGTAAAGTGTAACCCAATGTATAACTCATTGTATACATGTAGTATTTCTCATATTTTTTGAAATATAATTTTTCATCTTTGAACAAAAAACAAAAAACCAACTATTTTACGTTTCTTTTATTAATTTCTAAAAGCTTGTTTTTATGTCTCCCAACAGTACAACTATTAATTTCAGTTCGATTTTTCATCCCTCTCAAAACATATTTTACTATTATATTATTTACACAATATAGAATATTTTCTAAAATTATAAATATCCAATTTGCATTTAAAAAAAATCACTTACCAATCTAGTAAATAAATTCATCTATTTTCCTTAAAAATATAACCAAGCACAAAATTTTATTATTCTTTAAAAACTCAAATTGTTAATAATAAGACAACACCGGAAACACAATTAATTAAACAAAGACGTCGACTTTCTCGGAGAGTGGCACCTAATTTTTCATGATTAAAATTTGTCCAACTTATGCTCGCAAAAATTATTGAGAAAAGTCAAGTTTTCCAGCCACTTACAACCAAAATATTATCATCCCCAAACACGAAAATATATATATAAAAATAAAAGTACTAGTAAATAAATAAACAAGTATATATGTCATTAAAGTCAGTCAACTAAAAAATTGCAAGTCAACGTCAACCATAGGGAGGTGCCAAGATTCAACTCTCAGCAATTAAAAGAATCTCCCAAGTTGGCCTTAATCCAAGCTCTTTCACATTATTAAATCTCCCAACTTGATCACTACTAGCTACCCCCATCTCACCAAAACTTTGTATATATCTCTCTCATTTCAATCCACCAATTGATCACAAAAAAAGAGAGAGAAATGGAGTTCAAGCATTTTAGCCACACCCATAGCCTAGTTTTTCACCAAGTGCAACATGGATCCCAAGTTCATTGCTCCGGCTGCAAAACGCCCGGCACGGGCAACGTCTACACATGCTGGCAGTGCGGCTACTTCCTCCACGAGCATTGTTATCGTGCCAAACGCTCCCTCCGAAACCCGACCCACCCCGCCCATCCTCTCACCTTGATGCCTTATCCTACCTATCCTTCCAATACGTTTATATGCAATTCATGCCATACTGCTGGGAATGGACTCTCCTATGGTTGTGCAGAGTGTGAGTTTGATCTTCACATCCATTGTGCTAATAGTAATAATCCTTATACGTCCCAACCCAATGTTACGACGACCAATCCGATCTACCCTCCGGCCCTGACGAACCCTTATCCTAATTATACTCCTCCTCACCATCCCAGTGATATCCCGAGTTTTAGCCAGCCGCCTCAGGGTGCTGCTACTTATCCACCTATACAGAGCAACCCTGTTCCAGCTTATCCCAATCCTAATCCTACACTACCAAATTATGCCCCTCCAGCATCCACTCCTCAAAGTACTCCTATCTATCCGCCTACTCAGCCCGGTCCATTGCCGGGTTATCCCCAACCGAATCTGCAGCCTCCGCAAGCCAGTCCGTTGCCGGGTTATCCCCAACCACCTGTTCAATCCAGTCCGTTGCCGGGTTATCCCCAACCACCTGTTCAATCCAGTCCGTTGCCGGGGTATCCCCAACCGAGTCCACCACAGCAGAGTTTCAATCTGCCAGTGGACACAACTAATCCAGCATCGCTTCCCCCACCAGCTATGCCGATTTACACTCCTCCGTTGACTTCAATCACGGCCACTCCTCCTCCGGCAAGTTACCCCACCAGCAGCCCACCAGCAGCGGCTTCTCCACCAAAACCACCCTCACTGATAAAGCATTTCAGCCACCCCCACGTTCTTCAACCCATGGAACTCGAGAAGAAGAACGCCAAAGTATGCTCCGCATGCGAGTGCGAACTCTCCGGCTCAGCCTACTGCTGCACCGAAGCCAACTGCACATTCAACCTCCACAAAGCCTGCTTCGACTCCCCAACCGAAGTCCGCCACAAATGCCACCTGGACCACCCACTAACCCTCCTCACAGCTTCACCGTACAATGATGGATTCACCTGCAACGCCTGTCTCAAAGACGGCAAAGGCTTCGCCTACCACTGCGGGACTTGCTCCTACGATCTCCACATCGACTGCATAACGTGGCCCGAATCCGTTACCAGACAAGATCACAAGCACCCTTTGAAGCTCTACTACTCATCCCCCGCCGGGAACTCGAATCAAGAAGTGGTGTTCATGTGCGACGTTTGCAAGAACCCGGTGCACGAGATGGCGTGGGTGTACTATTGCCGTGAATGCGATTACGGAACACATCTCGAGTGCGTCGCTTCCGGGATGCAACCCAACGTTACGGCCGGGGCGCAAACGGATGAAGAGTTGCTGAGGGAAACTGAGCTGAAATTCGCCGTGCTTCAGCTCTTGTTGAATGGAGGCCTTACGGTGGTGCCGGGGAAATAGATATTATTCATCATCAATTTCGTTTTAAATTTCTTGTCTTACAAAATTTATATATCTTGTTGGGAATTAATTATGATTATTTTATTTTATTTTATTGTACGTTTTTGTATCAAGAGCTGCAGGTTTTTTTTTATTTTCTTTTATATATATATATATATACACATATATATATATGGTTTGTGTAAATTTTACCATGTCGGAGGAATTAGTGCATGGAAAAAATGTTTTTTTTTTTAATTAACTTGCTCAATTTTTATTTACGGTCTCTTAAGTTTTTAAAGTTTGGTTTTGCTATACTAACTTTTAATTTCGACTATTTTGATTCAATTGTTAATGTGATTAATTTTCTTAATAAGTCAACATTTTCTGATTTCACGTTTGCATGTTTCGATGTCACATCATTAATAGGATCAAAATAACTAAGAATTAGTATAGTAAAATCAAAATTTGAAAACTCAAGTGATTCAAAACTCAAAAATTTAGGAGATTAAAAAAATTTATTTTCTCATCAGTGCATCGAGTTACCATAAGCATATAGATAAAATTTTAAAGGGACGTTGAATGCAACATATAGATAGTGCTAATGTATTAATGACTATATACTTTCCTCGAACAGGGCCGTTGTCAGAATGCGCAAAATTTATTTCATTATAATATATGTACAAACGTAAGAAAAATGCAACACATTATCATTATATTTGAATTTAGGCAATGCATACTAAAAATATTGAATAGAACGGTTTCAATAACACATAAATTAAGTTTTGTTATGCATGTGAGTTCATAGCTTATAACATTTTTTTTTGGCGCGCAAATAAGTTCAAACCCATTTTAACACTTATAAATTTTAAAATGTAAATTTTTAAATAAATATTTTTGAAATAAAGAACGATAAATTCATTTCATGAAAGGTGATACCAATTTATTCAAAATAATCACACCTTAAATATTGGCTCCTCGTTCGACAACTTCGATTACATTATATTGAACATCTCAAGAACTATAATAATGAATTAGACAATGAGTTAAAGCTAAAATAAATACAAGAAGATCCGGAAAAAGAATTGATGGGAATTAGAGACCAGCTTAAATAAATACAAGAAGATCGGGAAAGAAAGAATTGGTGGGTTAGAGACATGAGCTGCTTTCGTTTAAATTTTTTTTTTAAAAAAACCAGTTGATCTAGTTAATTTATTTAACAAAATTAAAGTTGTTAATAATTAGGATTCTTTGTATTAAGCATAGATAATAAAACATTTGGGCCAAAAAATCTGCTGGGCAAGAACCTGTTGGAGTACCGTTTTCTCGTGCTCAAGATGCAGCGGAAGTTTTAAAATTTTAATTTTGATATTCAAAATTACTTGGGCACTCGTATGATTTAATATACATTCATAGGGTGTTTACGAAATTATACATTTAGTGAATATCTCACTTGACACCAACTATTCCGGGATTAGCAGAGATATCCCTTGTTGTAATTTTCTACGAATGATCAACTGGAATACCTCCTTCTTCAATCTCCGAATCAAGTCCACGATCAGTTTGTCTATTCCTCTTCTAACTCGCACTAGAGAGGAAATAAGAAATTTGCGTTGAAATTGAATGAACAAGGAGTAGACGACTCAAATTCATATTAATTGTTGGAAAATTTTGATTGTGCTTAATGAATTGAAATTAAGCAATGCAAAGTTCGGAAAAGGAAAAAGGATTGAAATCTCGGAAAAAAAAAAAGAAATTTTTTTTTTATTGAAGTGCAGGGGCGCTGAAAATTGCGCCCCTGCACTGCACTAGTGCTTCTGCCTTGGAATTTTCCAAGGCACCTAGAGTGGTGCAAGGGCGCAATATGTTGCACCCCTGCACCGGTGCTTCTGGCCACACGAAAAGTTGCATCCTTCTTTCGAATTTTCTGATATTTTTTGACTTTTTTTGGTGAAGTGAGTCAGTTATTTTTACCAAAAGACATATCATATGAGTAAAAAGTTTTGTTTTTACATATAAACAATATAAATATGAGAATCAAACATCATTTTTTGACATAGATAATCAGATTCTGAGATCTTCAAATACATTCTTCACATATTTTGTTTCTTATTCTTTTTACAAAAGAGAGTACATATCATTTCTGGTTGTAAGAACTTGTGATATATAGTGCTATATTCACAAGTTTGTATCTTGGGAGAAGATTGCCAAACACCATAAGCACCAAGAGTGGGGCAAAATCTTCTTAAGGAAATCGTGTTCAACACGAGCCTCAACTGTTGAATTCTTTTCCTGTTTTCTTCTGCCATATTCAAGTTTTTCCAACAAATATACCAACAAGCTTAAGAAGATTTTTCTGAACAAATTTGAAGATGGCATCATCATCAACAAAAATGAACACTCCTGCAACACATGGAGAAAAACCTGAAAAATTTAATGGTGCAGACTTCAAAAGATGGAAACAGAAAATGTTGTTCTATCTCACAACTTTGAGTCTAGCCAGATTTTTGAAAGAAGATCCTCCTTCCATTCCTGAAGATGAAGTCGATCCTCGCAGAAGGGCCGCAGCAGACGCATTGAACCAAAGCGACTTCCTTTGCAAGAACTACATTCTGAATGGACTAGACAATGCATTATACAATGTGTATTTTCAAGTGAAAACTGCAAAGGAATTGTGGGAGATGCTTGAAAAGAAATACAAAGCGGAGGATGCTGGCCTTAAAAAATTCATTGTAGGACGTTTCCTAGATTTCAAGATGGTAGACTCCAAATCTGTAGTGAGTCAAGTGCAGGAACTACAAGTATTACTTCACGAGATTCATGCGGAGGGGATGAGTCTAAGCGAGTCATTTCAAGTTGCTGCATTGATCGAGAAACTCCCTCCTTTGTGGAAGGACTTCAAAAATTACTTGAAGCACAAGAGGAAGGAAATGAAACTCGAAGATCTGATCACAAGACTGAGGATTGAGAAAGATAATCGTGCTACTGAGAACAAGACAAGTAAGATGGCTGCTAAAGTTAATATTGTGGAATCGAGCAACAAAGTGAAGAAGAGGAAATTTGTGAATGAACAACAATCATCGAAGTATCAAAAGAAGTTTAAAGGAAATTGTTACAACTGCGAAAAACCAAACCATATGGCAAAGGATTGTAGACGCCCAAAGAAAGGGAAGGAACAAGCAAACATGGTTCAAGAAAGGTCAGTACCTTTTAATTTTTCTGAACTTGATTTAACTGCAGTTGTATTTGAGACGAATATGGTGGACAACCCAAACGATTGGTGGGTTGATACGGGTGCTACCCGCCACATATGCTCCGATAAGGAGATGTTTTTCACATACACTCCAAGTTCTGGGAAAAAGTTGTTTATGGGAAACTCTGCCACATCGGACATTGTGGGGGGTTGGAAAAGTCGTCTTGAAGATGATGTCTGGAATGGAAGTGACCCTTGCTGAAGTGCTACATGTTCATGAAATAAGGAAGATGAAAGAGTGGGTGCCCGGTGAGCCAACTTGTGGCTAAGGGCTTTGATGACTCTTTGTATAAACAATCTTTTGTTTAATATAATTTACACTTTTATTAATGGCAATGACTTTATCTTTCTTCATATTGTTATATTGTGATATACTATTGTTGTTTTGATAAAGACCTTGAATATACTATAGTGTATGTAAGATGTGGTAGCACATGGGGATGGCTATCATGAAACACATCTTATAGTCACTGTATATTCTAAACTGTTCCTAGTCGATTGAGCCGTCCGATAATAAGGATAAGGATCGCTCGAGTTTGAGACTAGCATTTGCGATGCAGAGTACCACGTTTCATTAGTAAGGAACATAGAGATGTTCGAAGCATGCAAATGGATATTCATACGATGAATGATCGAACTACCCTATCCGGACTTTCCAAGTGGTTATCACTTATCGAGTGGATAAAGTCCGCGGTTTTGGTTGTACACCATTAGTCCTTACTACTTGAAACATCATTGAGACTCTATATGCTAGTACTGTGCTTTGACTCGTTTACCGACTCTATTGGGGTCATCAGGTGTCGGGATTGGGTACAGTTACAACACATATAGGAGTCGATGCTTTGTTGTCAAGGATTCACCACATACTTGCGAGTGTGGATATCCTATGCGATCTGAGGAGATATTAGTGTGACGAATCTCTGGCCAGAGTACATGATGTGTTTTAAGAAATGGTTTCTTAGTAGCACATGCGATGTCACTATTTGATCTTCAAGATGTACTGCATAGTTATCGAATCTCGAACGACTCTCGATTTACCAATGGTTGTTGATTCGATCGCGATATATGGATGAAGGGACCGTACTGTACGCTAACCAAAATCTATTGGTTCTTGCAGGCACTATCAGTGATACCTAGGGAATCATGGGGCGATGTTGCTAGGCGCTCTTACCATGATTCGATGGGAAAGTCGGAAATTGTTGTTCCGAGTCACAAGGAGTTGTGAGCCCACGGCTAGCTGTATCCCTGAACCATTGAGGGTCACACAGAGTAATGGATTTTTAATCCCCGTTGAGATAGTTAAATTTAAAGAGTTAAATTTAATGAACAAAGAAGTTGGACTTCTTATTTAAGAGTAGAGGAGTAAGATTTCCTAAAATGACATAGGGATGAGCATTTTTGGAAATCACTGAATTCGGATTCAGAAAATTTATCTTGACTTTAAAAGGTGCAGAAATGGTTTCTGTGAACATTGGTAAAATCGGTTTATCAATCAGAGTCACGATGAATTTTATATTAATTTCTGAACATGCGGGCTTTGCTTGTCGGGCTTGAACTTATGACTAATGGGCCCTAAGCTGTTAGCGGCCTACATTATAAATAAGTTATTGTAGTACAGAAATTAGACACAACAGGTCACAATTTTCGAAAAACCCTAGTTTTCTCTCTAACAGTGGCCGCCCCCCTCCCCTCTGCTCGGGTAAAATCCAGTCTGTGAATTTTGAATTACAGTCTGGTTTAACGGATCAAATTCGTTAATTCTCTTTGTAGAAACTTCTGATAGATTTTCTAGTGCAATCTATCAGAGGGATTAAATATCCGTTCGTGGACCTGATTGAAGAATAGTTCGTCCATCAGTTCCAGGGATATACAACAAGAGCAGAGCAATCTGTTGGTGTCCATAATCTCGATTCGAGATTGGAGGTAAAAATTTATAATTGTTATTTAATTTTTACACACACAATTTAATTGTAAAGTTTTGATACCCATTATGGAATCGTTCCATATAAAATTTTTAAACTTCCGCTGCACCGGGTATCAATTCTGATTGATCTGATCGCCGTTCTCCAACAGTGGTATCAGAGCCAGGTTGCTCAGATCAAGCGATTAAATTAATCGATTGTACAAAAATTTTTTAAGCCTCGGTTTTTGAAACAAAATAAATTTTTTTAAATTAAAAATTTTTCGGGCAAAAACACGGGCAGCGCCGTCGCTGGGCGCTGCGCAGGGCAGCGACGTGATCGCTGCCTAGGGCAGCGCCCGGCGCTGCCCTAGGGGCAGCCGGGCTGCCCGGCCCGAGCCCCTTTGGGGCGCGGGCAGCCCGGGAGCGTCCCGGGCAGCCCGCGGAAAAATTAATTTTTTAATTTTAAAAATTAAAATTTTAATATGTTAAAATTCTATTTTTGGTCCGATCGAAAATTATTTTTGATTGGTCCACGAGGCATCGGATCGAATTGTTCGAGTCCGAAAATTTTAAAATTGATTTTTGGATAAATTTGAATTTTTGGAAAATTTATAGATTTTATCCGTTAAATCAGATTTTATGAAATTAATTATTTTTGGTACAATTGATGATAAGATATGATCTTATGGAAATATTGAGTAAAATATGATTTTATGTATAAAATTGGATTTTATATGTAAAATATAATTTTATTTGATAAAAAGATAAAATATGATTTTGTATGTAAAATAAGATTTTATATATGTAATATGATTTTATCCTTTTAATTTAAATTTCCATTGCATGTTATCCAATAAATTAATTTTGAATTAAATGTTATTGGATAAGGATGATCGATTGCCATGAACAATTTTGTAGGTGTATGTTAGGAATTTACATTTGTTTTTATTGTTGTTGGATTTATTAATGGGCCTGGTTTATGGCCCAATATGAATTGTCATATGTAATAAAAGTGGGCCTGGTTTATGGCCCGTTCCCACCCCTTAAAATGTATCCCCTACTTGTCATTGTTATTTATTGTAAATACATTAGATTTAGTGGGAGATGAATATTTGAAGACGGAGGTGGGCCCAGCAGACAATAAAGACTGAAGAAATGTAAATTGGAAGCTCAATGTAATAGGATTGCATTGCATACCTGCATATTACCTAGGATTGGACTAAGACTCGTGATTGGCAACCACGGGTCGATTAGAAATGGAATCGATCATCCTATATAATATATGATATTATTGTTGTATGCATGTTTTAGACTAAATTGTGTGAATCCGGCATGCATACAAAATTTTAAAATGATGAGACAAATTTTCAAAATTAAAATCCCTCATTTTAAATATAATTTAAAATTGATATCAAGATAAATAAAGGAAATTTAAAATTGTTTAAATGTTCCTACCTTCCATCAACGATCAATGTATGAGATGCTACCCGCGGATACGGTCCGGCTCATATTATTGGGGGGGCCCGTTCGTCGGAAAGCTATACATTGGATCGACACATGTTGTAAGTTGGGTGGAATTCCCATGGGATCGGCTCATATTATTGGGGGATCCACATGGCGACCGTCCATCACAACTTAATATTGATGGGTCATCTTGACATGTCACAATAAACGGCGTCATATTATTGGGCCCTTATTGGACATGAGGTAAAAATGTGGAGGTTGCTTTGGAAGTAATTAAGCTCTACCTTTTGAAAATTATGGTTGGCTGATATTATTCGGGACCATAGTTTGTCAATTGGACTCCATGTTCTCACTAAGGAAAACAGTTTCCCGTTTTCACTAGAGGGTAGTGAAATCGTTAAAATAGTGGGAGTGAGATTCATAAAATAAATTTCGCCTATTTTATGTCTTAGTAAATTAATTAAACAATCACTGATTATTGTCTGTTTCTTTTCAGTATTTCATAAAGATGAATTCGCGTAATCCACTTTTCTCTATCCTCGAACAAAATAAATTGACTGGCGCAAACTATACGGAATGGTTCCGTAAGTTGAAGATTGTCTTGACCTCGGAGAAGATGCTCTACGTGTTAGAAAAATCTCCTCCGAAGGAAGCATTAGCTGATATAAGTCCGGAAGAGTTGGCCAAACTTGATAAATGATGGGACCATGATATCAAGGCCAAATGCTATATGCAAGCCTCGATGTCTGATGAACTCCAGAGGCGATTTGAGGATACCGTGAATGCTGCTGACATTCACATACAACTCAAGGAACTTTTTGGGGCTCAATCGAGAGCTGAAAGGTTCGCTACTGTAAAAGAGCTAATGACGTGTCGCATGCGTGAAGGGACTTCGGTCCGTGATCATGGGGTACGAGTGATTTGGCTCATACAGAAGTTGGTAACGCTTGATTTGGTGTTGGAGCATGAACTCAACGTGGACTTATTACTTCTATCTCTTCCTTCTTCGTTTGACGGATTTGTGGTGAATTTCAATATGAACAAGATAGAGGCCTCCCTTGAAGAGATGGTCAATATGCTTGTAACATATGAATCCACATTAAAGAAGGATAAACCGGCTTTCTTGGTGGGCTCCTCTTCTTCTGCTAAGAAGGGGCCAAGTACAAAGGGTAAGAAACGTTCTGCCCCACCCAAGAAAACCGAACCCGAGAAGAAGTACAAGACAAAGGCTTCAAACATGGAAAAGTCCAAGGATGTTTGCCTTTACTGCAAGAAGCCCGGTCATTGGAAACGTAACTGCAAGGAATATCTAGAGCAGTTGCGAACTGCGAAGGGTATGTTCTATATTGAAATAAATGTTTCACTTAATACTACTTCTTGGGTATTGGATACCGGATGTGGATCTCACATTTGCAATGATTTGCAGGTGATGACAAGAAGTCGCAGGCTTAGAATGGGTGAGACCCAGCTGAGGCTCGAAAATGGTTCCAGAGTTGAAGCTAAAGCTGTGGGAGATGTTTATTTAATTTTTCAGAACGGTTTTAAGTTACTTTTGAGAGATGTTTTATTTGTTCCAGATTTGATTAAAAACATTATTTCTGTTTCTATGCTTGATAGAGATGGTTATTCTTGCAATTTTGTGAATGGGATTTGCAATATTTACAAGAATGAATGTTTGATTGAAAATGGACAACTTGAAAACGATCTATATAACTTAAAATTAAAAGACGTTCCAATAAATTATGTTGATAAACCGGCAACAACAAACAAAAGAAAAATCGATAGTCAAAACTCGGCAAACCTATGGCATGCTAGGCTAGGTCATATTTCCTCAAGGAAGATGAACAAGCTAGTGGGAGAGGGCATGTTTGATATGTCTGATATTAACTCTCTACCTACTTGTGAATCCTGCCTGAAAGGAAAAATGACTAAATCTCCTTTTAAGGGGAAACCTGAGCGTAGTCAAAATCTGTTGGATTTGATCCATACAGACGTTTGTGATCCATTTAGAATTAGTACTCAATATGGCCACACCTACTTCATTACCTTTACTGATGATTATTCTAGGTATGGGTATTTATATTTAATGAAATATAAGTCTGAAGCATTTGAAAAGTTCAAAGAATTCAAGGCTGAAGTAGAAAACAAACTGGGTAAAAGTATTAAAGTACTTTGATCGGATCGAGGTGGAGAATACTTGAGTACCGAGTTTTTAGACTATCTGAAGGAGAATGGGATTCTCTCTCAGTGGACTCCTCCTATGACACCACAGCTGAATGGTGTATCGGAGCGTCGTAATCGAACTTTGTTGGACATGGTTCGATCCATAATGAGCTTCACTGAGCTTCCACCTTCGTTTTGGGGCTATGCGCTTGAAACAACGGTATTGTTGTTGAACAACGTCCACACTAAAGAAGTGGACAAAACACCATACGAGTTATGGAATGGCAAAGCTCCTAAGTATTCGTACTTGAGGATTTGGGGATGTCCTGCTTACGTGAAGCAGACAGTGGGAGATAAGTTGGAAAGTCGATCCACCTTATGTTATTTTGTAGGGTATCCAAAGAATTCAATCGGATATTATTTCTATCATCCTGCTGAAACAAAGGTGTTTGTTTCAAGGAATGCCACCTTCTTGGAGAATGAGTTCTTATTGGATAAGAAAGGCGAGATGATGGAACTCGAAGAAATTCGAGAAGAACCCGAAATACAAAATAACGATCCTACACCTCAGGAACCATTGGTAGACATGCCTATACCTAGAAGATCCGAGAGGACTTCTAGACCTCCTATTTGATATGGTCTTCTTCTTGAAGGGGATCAAGATGAACCCGATGTTGGATGTGATCCAAGAAACTTCAAAGAAGCAATTTCTGATGCGGATTCAAATTTATGGCTTGAAGCTATGCAGTCGGAAATAGATTCGATGCATACAAACCAAGTTTGGTCTTTAGTAGATCCTCCCGATGGAATTGTTCCAATAGGGTGTAAATGGATCTACAAGAGAAAGCTTGGGCCTGATGGTAAGGTATTTACCTACAAGGCACGATTGGTGGCGAAAGGTTATACTCAAAGACAAGGAGTTGACTATGATGAAACCTTTTCACCAGTTGCAATGTTCAAGTCCATAAGAATCCTTATTGCCATAGCTGCTTGGTATGACTATGAGATATGGCAAATGGATGTGAAGACTGCTTTTATTAATGGAGACATTAAGGAAGAAATCTATATGACGCAGCCTGAGGGATACACATCCATGGGAAGCGAGCATAAAGTATGCAAGCTTCAGAGATCAATCTATGGTCTAAAACAAGCATCAAGAAGTTGGAACCAGAAATTTGATGAAACAATAAAGGATTTTGGTTTCATCAAGAACCCGGAGGAACCATGCGTGTACAAGAAAGTAGTTAAGGATGCTGTGACATTCTTAGTACTTTATGTTGATGACATCCTACTCATTGGGAATGACGTAGGGATGTTGCAGTCAATGAAGATATGGTTATCAGGTAGATTCTCGATGAAGGATTTGAGTGAGTCATCCTATATTCTAGGGATACAGATCTATAGAGATAGATCTAAGAGAATGATAGGACTCACTCAAGCAACCTACATCGACACCATATTGAAACGATTTTCAATGGATGGGTCCAAGAGAGGACATCTACCCATGTGTCATGGAGTTTCTCTATCCAAGTCTATGTGTCCCAAGACTGATGAAGAGATAGAGAAAATGACACATGTACCATATGCGTCAGCCATAGGTAGTATCATGTATGGGATGATATCTACCAGACCGGATGTAGCATTTGCTCTGAGTGTCACGAGCAGATATCAAGCTAATCCCGGTCAAATGCATTGGAAAGCCGTGAAGGACATTCTTAAGTACTTACGAAGGACTAAGAATATTTTCATGGTATATGGAGGAAGAGAACTAAAATTGGAAGGCTATACCGACTCTAGCTTCCAAAGTGACGTGGATGACTCGAAGTCAACCTCTGGATTTGTGTTCATGCTCAATGGCGGTGCTGTCTCTTGGAAGAGTTCCAAGCAGGACACCACAGCGGATTCCACCACTGAGGCAGAATACATTGCAGCATCAGCGGCTGCTAAAGAGGCCGTTTGGATGAGGAATTTCGTCCAAGAGTTGGGCGTTATTCCGGAAGTTGTTGGTCCAGTCCCGGTGTACTGTGACAACACGGGTGCCATTGCTCAGGCAAAGGAACCAAGGTCTCATCAAAGATCCAAACACGTACTGAGGAAATACCACATCATCCGGGAGATTGTGGAAAGAGGAGACATCACTGTCGAAAGAGTGGCCTCTGCAGACAATATCGCCGATACACTTACTAAGCCCTTGCCAGGACCATTATTTGACAAACATCGCGAAGCAATGGGTCTACGTAGTATGACTAGTTGGCTTTAGGGCAAGTGGGAGATTGAAAGAGTGGGTGCCCGGTGAGCCAACTTGTGGCTAAGGGCTTTGATGACTCTTTGTATAAACAATCTTTTGTTTAATATAATTTACACTTTTATTAATGGCAATGACTTTATCTTTCTTCATATTGTTATATTGTGATATACTATTGTTGTTTTGATAAAGACCTTGAATATACTATAGTGTATGTAAGATGTGGTAGCGCATGGGGATGGCTATCATGAAAGACATCTTATAGTCACTGTATATTCTAAACTGTTCCTAGTCGATTGAGCCGTCCGATAATAAGGATAAGGATCGCTCGAGTTTGAGACTAGCATTTGCGATGCAGAGTACCACGTTTCATTGGTAAGGAACATAGAGATGTTCGAAGCATGCAAATGGATATTCATACGATGAATGATCGAACTACCCTATCCGGACTTTCCAAGTGGTTATCACTTATCGAGTGGATAAAGTCCGCGGTTTTGGTTGTACACCATTAGTCCTTACTACTTGAAACATCATTGAGACTCTATATGCTAGTACTGTGCTTTGAATCGTTTACCGACTCTATTGGGGTCATCAGGTGTCGGTATTGGGTACAGTTACAACACATATAGGAGTCGATGCTTTGTTGTCAAGGATTCACCACATACTTGCGAGTGTGGATATCCTATGCGATCTGAGGAGATATTAGTGTGACGAATCTTTGGCTAGAGTACATGATGTGTTTTAAGAAATGGTTTCTTAGTAGCACATGCGATGTCACTATTTGATCTTCAAGATGTACTGCATAGTTATCGAATCTCGAACGACTCTTGATTTACCAATGGTTGTTGATTCGATCGGGATATATGGATGAAGGGACCGTACTGTACGCTAACCAAAATCTATTGGTTCTTGCAGACACTATCAGTGATACCTAGGGAATCATGGGGCGATGTTGCTAGGCGCTCTTACCATGATTCGATGGGCAAGTCGGAAATTGTTGTTTCGAGTCACAAGGAGTTGTGAGCCCACGGCTAGCTGTATCCCTGAACCATTGAGGGTCACACAGAGTAATGGATTTTTAATCCCCGTTGAGATAGTTAAATTTAAAGAGTTAAATTTAATGAACAAAGAAGTTGGACTTCTTATTTAAGAGTAGAGGAGTAAGATTTCCTAAAATGACATAGGGATGTGCATTTTTGGAAATCACTGAATTCGGATTCAGAAAATTTATCTTGACTTTAAAAGGTGCAGAAATGGTTTCTGTGAACATTGGTAAAATCGGTTTATCAATCAGAGTCACGATGAATTTTATATTAATTTCTGAACATGCGGGCTTCGCTTGTCGGGCTTGAACTTATGACTAATGGGCCCTAAGCTGTTAGCGGCCTACATTATAAATAAGTTATTGCAGTACAAAAATTAGACACAACAGGTCACAATTTTCGAAAAACCCTAGTTTTCTCTCTAACAGTGGCCGCCCCCCTCCCCTCTGCTCGGGTAAAATCCAGTCTGTGAATTTTGAATTACAGTCTAGTTTAACGGATCAAATTCGTTAATTCTCTTCGTAGAAACTTCTGATAGATTTTCTAGTCCAATCTATCAGAGGGATTAAATATCCGTTCGTGGACCTGATTGAAGAACAATTCGTCCATCAGTTCCAGGGATATACAACAAGAGCAGAGCAATCTGTTGGTGTCCATAATCTCGATTCGAGATTGGAGGTAAAAATTTATAATTGTTATTTAATTTTTACACACACAATTTAATCGTAAAGTTTTGATACCCATTATGGAATCGTTCCATATAAAATTTTTAAACTTCCGCTGCACCGGGTATCAATTCTGATTGATCTGATCGCCTTTCTCCAACAGAAGAATCTGGTGTCGGGATCATCACTAGTGAAACATGGATTTAGGCTGATTTTTGAATCAAATAAGTTTGTACTGACCAATAATGGTCATTTTGTTGGAAAGGGGAATCTCGATGAGAGCCTCTTCAAGTTAAATGTAATCGCGGTACACCGCAAGATTGATGGCAATAAAGTTGATAATTCTATTTACTTGGTTGAGCGTTATGATTTATGGCATGTTCGTTTAGGACACGTAAATTTTAATACTCTGCGATGTTTAATGAGGTTGTGTCCGTTTTGGTCATGGAACACATCTTGGCTTCATAAATGTTTCATTGAGGCGGCCCGTCCTCACACTTACATAGGTGGTCTCCTTTGAAAAGTATCCTACAGTACTCCGCCTTTTTCCAGGCAAGGAACCATTAAAAGTTCAAACTTAACATCACTACATGCATAGGCTACAACACTCTTAGTCCTAGGAATGAGTTGGAAAAAATTCGAGAGTGTTAACTCAAGTTCTCATAATTTAGTTGTCCCATTGAACCAAGATTTTGGGATTTCCAATCAACAAGGTTGGGTTACCACTATGAGAGCTTTATTTTGTAGACTTTAAGCTCATTCCTCTTGACAAGTTGTACATTTGATCTCTATTCAATGCTTTTATAAGCGAATCCGCTAAGTTATCTTTTGATTTGACGTAATGAATTGTGATAACTCCATTTGAGATCAATTGTCGTACGGTATTGTGTCTTCGATGAATATGTCGAGACTTACCATTATACATAGCATTATGTGCCCTTGCAATTGCCGATTGACTGTCACAATGTATCATAATTGCAGGCACTGGCTTTGACCAACAAGGAATATCCTCTAGAAAATTCCTAAGCCATTCTGCTTCTTCTGCGGTTTTATCAAGTGCTATGAATTCAGATTCTATTGTTGATCTTGCGATGCAAGTTTGTTTGGATGACCTCCAAGAGACTGCGCCACCACCAATACTAAAAACATAGACACTTGTGGATTTAGAGTCTTTGGTGTCAGAAATCCAATTTGCATCGCTGTATCCTTCAAGAACCGCAGGATATCTTGTGTAATGCAATCCATACTCCAGAGTGTGCCTTAGGTATCTAAGCACCCTTGTCAAAGCTTTCCAATGAACCTCATTTGGATTACTTGTGAATCGACTCAACTTGTTTACTGCACAAGCAATATCAGGTCGAGTACAATTCGTGATATACATGAGGCTTCCAATAATTCTGGAGTATTCCAATTGAGAAATCGGTTCTCCACGATTCTTATTCAAGTGGACGCTCATATCAAGAGGCGTTTTTAAAGGAGAACAATCATAAGCATTAAATTTTTTCAAGACGGTCTCAACATAATGAGATTGAGACAGGACTATCGCCTCAGAAGTCCTAGAGATTTTAATCCCTAGTATTACATTGGCAATGCCCAAATCCTTCATATCAAAATTTTTCGTTAACATTTTCTTTGTTTCTTTTATCACTTCATGATTAATTCCCATTATAAGCATGTCATCAACATAAAGACATACTATGACATAAGAGTCTTTTGTGCCTTTAATGTAGACATACTTGTCACACTCGTTTATTTTAAATCCATTTGACAGCATTGTAGTATCAAATTTTTTATTCCATTGTTTAGGCGCTTGCTTCAGCCCATATAAGGATTTAACGAGTCGACACACCTTTTTTTCTTGACCCCGAACAACAAATCCTTCGGGTTGATCCATATAGATCTCTTCTTCCAACTCACCATTCAAGAATGTTGTCTTGACATCCATCTGGTGTATCTTAAGGTTATGAAATGATGCGATTGAAATGAGTACACAAATGAAGGTTATTCTTGAGACTGGTGAATAGGTATCGAAAAAATCAAGGCCTTTTTTTGTCTATATCCTTTAGCCACCAATCTAGCCTTGTATTTTTCGACTGTTCCATCGACTTAGTACTTTCTTTTTAGGACTCATTTACATCCCAACGTCTTGGTTCATGGTGGAAGATCCACCAAATCCCAAGTGTGATTATGCAAAATGGACTCCATTTCGGTATTGATGGCTTTTTTCCAATATGGAGCCTCAGGGCTAGACAAAGCATCTTTTAAAGTCTTTGGTTCATTTTCCAGAATGTAAGTAAGAAAATCTGGTCCAAAAGACTTCACGGTTCTAGCTCTTTTACTCCTTCGAGGTTCATCTTTATGGGCAGAACCTTCATTCACCATTTCTCTAGTTCTTTTACTAAAACTAGGATCATTATTTTCAGAATTGTCTGTCTGTTGACTAGGAAATTCTTCTTGAATAATGTTTTTACTTGCCAAATCAATTAGACCTCTATTAGTATTCGGTTCATCTCCTTGAGAAGAACCTTCATTTGGCATTTCTTTTGTTCTTTGACTATTTGTGTCATATTCTCTCTTTTTGCAGGGAAATATGCTTTCAAAGAATACTGCATTTCTAGATTCAATAGTCATCCCATTGGTCATTCCAAAAATTTTAGATTTGTGCACTATAAATCTATAGGCACTACTATTAAGTGCATATCCAATGAATATGCAGTCGACCGTCTTTGGTCCTATTCTCACTTGCTTTGGCTTTGGTATTTCAACCTTTGCCAAGCATCCCCACACTTTGATGTATTTGTAGGAAGGTTTGTGGCCTTTCCACAATTCATATGGTGATTTATCATTTTTCTTGTGGGGAATCTTGTTCAGTATGTGATTGGCCGACAATATTGCTTCCCCCCACAAGTTTTGAGGTAAGCCCGAACTTATCAACATCACGTTCATCATTTCTTTTAGAGTTCGATTTTTCCTTCAGCAATCCCATTAGATTGAGGCGAATATGGAGCAGTAGTTTGATGATAATACCCAAGGATGAGCAAAACTCATCAAATGGAGCTCCATATTCTCCTCCTCTATCACTGCGAATACTTTTTATTTGCTTACAAAGTTGATTTTCAACTTCGGTTTTATAGGTTTTGAACGCATCAAGTGCTTCATCTTTACCTCTCAAAAGATATACATAACAGTACCTTGTGCAATCGTCTATGAATGTTATGTAGTATTTCTTTCCTCATCTTGTTTGCACAAATTTTAAATCCTCAATGTCGGAATGAATCAATTCAAGAGGAGTGGTACATCTTTCAATAGAATGAAATGGCGGCTTGTTCATTTTTGCTTCAACACAAACTTCGCATTTATGTGTTGGATCAATTTTGTACTTTCGCAATAATTCCAACCGGAAAACCAATAGAAATGAAAAAAATTCATTGTGTAGGTACTATTGTCTGGGTTTACATAAACCGTCAAGAAGTTCAAGACATCATGTTCACTTCGTGGCCTAGTAAATCCGATAGTATTCTACTACGGAAGGTTCAAAGCCACAAGCTACCCCTCTTGACGCATTGAATTTTCGTGTAGACTCTCTTTGAGATCATGTGCATTCATGCATTAATTTCATTCATGTGGGGGATTGTTGGAAAATTTTGATTGCGCTTAATGAATTGAAATTAAGCAATGCAAAGTTCGGAAAAGGAAAAAGGATTGAGAAGCTCGGAAAAAAAAAGAAATTTTTTTTTTATTGAAGTGCAGGGGAGCTGAAAATTGCGCCCCTGCACTGGTCATGCTGCCTAGGCGTGTGCCCAGGCAAGCAGGGGTGGCGCAGGGGCGCAATATATTGCGCCCCTGCACTAGTGCTTCTGCCTTAGAATTTTCCAAGGGACCTAGAGTGGTGCAAGGGCGCAATATGTTGCGCCCCTGCATCGGTGCTTCTGGCCACACGAAAATTTGCATCCTTCTTTCGAATTTTCTGATATTTTTTGACTTCTTTTGGTGAATTTAGTCAGTTATTTTTACCAAAAGACATACCACATGAGTGAAAAGTTTTGTCTTTACATATAAACAATATAAATATGAGAATCAAACATCATTTTTTGACATAGATAATCAGATTCTCAGATTTTCAAATACATTCTTCACATATTTTGTTTCTTATTCTTTTTACAAAAGAGAGTTCATATCATTTCTGGTTGTAAGAACTTGTGATATATAGTGCTATATTCACACGTAGAAGTTGTTATATCTTGGGAGAAGATTGCCAAACACCGTAAGCACCAAGAGCGGGGCAAAATCTTCTTAAGGAAATCGTGTTCAACACGAGCCTCAACTGTTGAATTCTTTTCCTATTTTCTTCTGCCATATTTAAGTTTTTCCAACAAATATACCAACATTAATTAGGGTAGCCAAAATCCTTAGAGCAATTAGAAAGCAATTTCGAAAATTACATGAAGGAAATGATATGCCAAAAATTAGTTTCGAGAATTGAGTTGTCTTTTTTTTTAAAAAAAAATCAATCCACTTTATTATACTTTATTCTACCAAAATAAATATATTATTAGTAAAAAAATATAATTATGAAACTTTCAATCAACCAAATTGATCTTCGAGATTTTTATTCCAATTATAATTGATTTTTCGAAAATCACATAGAATTTGGTGCAAGTTTTTCCTTGTGTGCAAGTTATATATCATGGTATTAATATTAATCCCTTGTATAAATTAATACCATCTATTAATACAACTAATGAGATTTATTAATCTAGTCTAACTAAAATATTATTAATTTATTAAAGTCCACTACTTTAATAATTTATCATGATGGACTTGTACTCATACTAGCCCATGATTCATGCACCCATCGTATTAATATAATCATAATCCCGATCGATGATCCAATATCACCGATGTGACGATTTTAACTTAATCGTTATTATGATGCACACTTTAATTTTTGAAATCAATAAAGCATAAATAAGACAACTGCTAATTTTGGAACATTTCCACTCAAATTAAGCAGGTGCACTCTCTTCACTGTTTTTAGCAGTCATGCTCTCAAAAATTTCTATAAGATATTATAAACTCATTTATAAGCTTATCATTTGATCCAATCAAATTTGTTTAATCATAAATTCAACTCTTTGAATTTATTATTATCTCAATGGGAACAAAGAAACCAGTGCTTGTGTGACCCTCAATGGTTCAGGGATACAGCTAGTCGTGGGTTCACAACTCTTTGTGATTCAGGACATTGTCCTTTATACGGGCTTACCCTTATTAGCCTCATTCTATGCATATGCATCAACTTCTTGATCATAAGAATGTCAGAATTCATTCATGATTGGACCCATCAAATCATGGTAAGAGCGTCTAGTATCGTCCCATGATTTCCTAGGTATCACTGATAGTGCCTGCAAGAACCAATCGATTATGATTATCGTACAGTAAGGTCCCTTCATCTCATATATCCTGATCGAATCTACAACCATTGGTTCAACGAAGGTTAAAAGTGAAGTTCGATAACGATGTGATGCATCTAAGAGAATACATAGTGGCATCGCATGTGCAACTAGGAAACCACTTTACCCTAATGCACATTTCATACTCTGGCCAGAGATTTCATGCATTATTATCTCATAAGATCACATAGGATATCTGCACCCATAGGTGAACGGTGAATTCTCGACTACAATACACCAGCTCCTACATGTGTCGTAACTGTACCCAATCTCGCCACCTGATGACCCTCTTGGAGTCGGTAAACGAGTCAAAGCACAATCCTAACATGTAGAGCCTCAGTGTTGTCTCGGGTAGTAAGGACTAATGGTGTACAACCATAACCAAAGACTTATCCACTCGATGCATAATAACCACTTGGGAAATCCGAGGGAGGATAGTTTAGTGAACTCATCTTATGAGCTCAATCTGTATGATTGAACATCTCTATGTCAATACTAATGAAACGTGGCACACAACATCACAGATTCTAGTCTCGAGCTCGAGCGATCCTTATCCTTATTTTGGACGGCCCAATCGACTAGGAACTTAATTTAGAATATAAAGTAGTTAAAATATGTGTTTCATGATTGTCATCACATGTACAACCTCATATTTATTTACTATAGTATATTCAAGGTCTTTATCTATGCAGTTTGCATGGGTTTGCAGATAAAGTAAATGCCATAATTGAGTAAAAGAGTAATTATATTAAAATAAAGATTGTTTATTATATTTGAGTCAATAAAATTCCTAGACAACAGTTTTCTTGCAGGAAATCTACTCTAACAATCTGCCACTTGCCCTAGAGCCAACTATTCATAAATCTCAATCCCATTGCTTCACGATGCTTCTCGAACAATGGTTCTGACAAGGACTTTGTAAGTGGATCAACAATGTTATCTGTAAAGGCGACTCGCTCGACTGATATATCTCCTCTTGCCAATATCTCCCGGATGATGTGGAATGTTGTGGGGACCTCGGGTACTAATCTCATCTTAAAGGGCGATTAATAACAAGAAATATTCAATCAGAATATTAATCTGCTTAAAAATCAAATAAATAATACAGGACATTTGGCGACGCAAAACCATACATTTTGCGACGCAAAAACACGTCGCAAAAGATCAACAAATATTTTTTTTTTAGTAGACATTGACGCGCGGGCGCGCCTAAGGCTCGGACCAAGGCACCCAAAGTTCCTTGGTTAGGTGCGGCCGTGCCTCTGGGCTGGGCGGGCGCGCCTGGCCCTCGGATTAGGCTTCCAAATAGCAGAAAAATGAAGGTTTTGCCCCTGTTTTGAATCTCAAACATCCTCTAACTTATGAAGCATGAATTCAACATCAAAATCTAGAAGAAAACATGCAAATCCATGAGCTAATCAAGCAAGTAAACATGGAACTTAATATACAACCCATAAGATCTTACATTGTTCTTATTCTTCCCAAACATACAAGTCTTAATGTGTAAGTGTTTATAAAAAAACATATACAAGATCTAGATACAAAGGTTGACATCGACTCTACTGCATAAACCTGAGTTCACCACATGCTACTCTTGATCTCGTTCTTCTTACAACCTTCTTTGTCCTGTGCTCGCCCCATCTATTCCCATGCACACATACAAACATAGAAATAGCCGGATATCTCCAGTGAGAATTGAATCCTAGTATAAAACAACTATATCATGCATATCATAGAGTTTAAGGAAATACTCATATAACCATCTCAACAAGCATTAAACCAATCTATAGTAATGCATGACTTAAAAATCTACTATCAAGTTCTATATCGGTTCTTGGGATCCCGGGGAATAAGAACACAAAAAATCTCCCACCTACTCTCCTTTTCGGGGTGGCGTTGAGCTCTTTTTCCGGACTTTGGCATACTATATCAAGTTTCTAACCATAGGAGTTGATCTATCTCCTAGGTTCCTTTATATATATCCAAACATCCGTATTCTTTTGGCGAATCTGCCATTTCAAATCTCAAAGGGTTTTTGGCTCAAGATGAATGCATCAAAATCTAGAAGCATAAGAGTAAAAGCCAACTAATAACAAGCTAAGTCAAACAAGCAAGTAAATGTGCAAATACAAGATATATAAGCACATAGTATGTAGTTTTGGAAAGGGCATTCAAGCAAAATCTCTTGAATGTACAAGCCCTTATTCAAAGGTTGTCTTATACCTTTCAAACTTGGTTTCAAAGCTCTTCAAATCTGATATAGCTGCACAACAAGAACACAATCAAAATCTGCTCATACTCTTCTCAATCTTCAAGGCTAACAAGTCACAAACCTTGTTCTTCCGTCGATCGGTTTCGAAGTCGTGATTATTAACTTGAAGTACCCTGTTTTCAATCTGAAAATACATCAAAAATGTCTAAGAACATCAGCAAGAACTCACATAATACTCAGCTCAAACAATCTAGACTCAAACTTGATCACTTTTCAAACCGACGACGTAATGGTACGGAATCGGTAACCGAAACTGAAATCCAACCAATCTATCATTCATATCTACTTCAATACATGATATACCAGCCAAAATACATCAATATACCAGCATATCAGCAGCTACCATTTCGAAATATATGCTGAAAAATTCATAAAAATAGAAACGGCATCCAATCTTCGACCCAATTGCGATAATACAACACATAGAATCTCAAGAACATATATCCATACTCAAATTCTGAGTTCTTCACACACACAATTTCGAAATATACTGAATCTCATCAATACTTACATCAATTTATAGCTCTTGACGAGAGGATCGTAGAACTATGCCCGGAATTGAAATCGGCCGGACGGATCTTGAGATATTGAAGATTTAAGATGAAATCTCAAAGAAGAAAATGGGAGCTCTCGGTTCTTGGCTGAAGGAGTTGATAAATTCTGATGAATTTCATACACATTACACGTTATTATGCATGTGTAGACAAGTGTCCCACTCAAAAAGCCATAATTGCACTTTGGCCCTTCATTTCTTCACTATTTGCAAATTGGCCCTTGAAACTTCTTTTTAATTCAATTTCAATCCTAAATAATTTAAGAATATTAGAATTTAAATCTAAACTCCAAAAATTCTCAAATTAAATATTCTCGGATTAAAATAAAATAATCTCGGGCCTTACAATTCTCCCCTTCTAAGATATGATTTCGTCCTCGAAATCGCATGCACTCTATACGCATATAAGATAAGGAAATCACAGAAATACTGAATAAGAACTCACATCAGTGAAATAGGTCTTGAAAGTGTTGTCTCATATCTGATTCGACTTCCCAAGTTGCTTCTTCAACTCCATGTCTACTCCACTGAACTTTCACAAGAGGAATAGTCTTGCTTCTGAGTTGTTTTTCTTTCTGATCAAGTATCTGTATCGGCTTCTCAAAGTAACTCAGAGTCTCATCTAATTCTGCTTCATCTGGCTGGAGAACATGAGAAATATCAGGCTGATACTTCCGCAGCATAGAAACATGAAAGACATCATGTATTCCAGAAAGAGCTGGAGGAAGAGCAAGTCTATAGGCAAGATTGCCTATCTTTTCGAGAATTTCATAAGGACCGATAAATCGTGGAGATAATTTCCCTCTCTTGCCGAATCTGACAGTGCCTCTGAAATGTGAAATCTTCAAGAATACTCTGTCCCCCTGTTCAAAACACAAAGGCCTGCGTCGAACATTTGCATACTTGGCTTGTCTATCTTGTGATGTCTTCATTCTTTTCTGAATCAATCTTACTTTCTCGGTCATCTCTTGAATCATATCTGGCCCAATATCAGGTGTTTCTGAGATACCATCCCAATAAAGAGGAGATCTGCACTTCTTTCCGTACAATGCTTCAAATGGAGCCATCTCGATACTAGTCTTGTAGCTGTTATTGTACGAGAATTCCACAAGTGGTAGTGAATCTTGCCAACTAGTGCCAAAATCTAGCACTACAGCTCTAAGCATATCCTCGAGTGTCTGGATAGTCCGCTCTGACTGTCCGTCAGTCTGAGGATGATACGCAGTACTCAAGTGCAATCGAGTATCAAGAGCTTGTTGCAAGCTGTGCCAAAAGTGCGATGTAAATCTAGGGTCTCGATCTGAAACGATAGATTTAGGCACACCATGTAATCTTACCACTTCTCTGACATAAATCTCTGCCATCTGGTCGTGTCTGTGTGTCATTCTGTACGGAATAAAACAGGCTGATTTCGTCAATCTGTCGATAACTACCCAAACAGCATCACAACCTCTGGATGAACGTGGTAGCTTCGTAATGAAAACCATAGAAATATGATCCCACTTCCATTCTGGAATAGGTAAGCTATGCAATAAACCACCTGGTTTCTTTCTTTCGGCCTTTACCTGCTGACAATTCAGACAACGAGATACAAACTCTGTAACATCAGATTTCATCTGTTTCCACCAATACTGAGTTTTCAAATCATTGTACATTTTTCTGCCACCAGGATGAACACTGTATCTGCTGCAATGAGCCTCTTTTAATATCTGCTGTTTCAAATCTGAAATATCTGGAACAACAAGTCTGTTATTCACATATAAAACACCATCTACACTAACCTTGTATTCAGACTGATGCCCTGATCTGACCATGTCAACGGACTTCTGAATACTCTGATCATTTCTCTGTGCTTCTTTAATTCTAACCAACAATTCTGGCTCAGCTTCAAGTGCACAAATTCTGATAAACTTCATATCTATTTCAAATATCAATCCAGAAACACAACAATCTTCTATCAATGTAGTGATACCTATCGTAGATAAGGATAAGGCACATACCTTTCTACTCAAGGCATCTGCAGCTGCATTGGACTTTCCCGGATAATATTTAATCTCACAGTCAAAATCTTTCAGTAAATCTAACCATATTCGTTGTCTCATATTCAGTTCAGAAATTGAAAATAGATATTTCAAACTTTTATGGTCAGAATAAATCTCAAATTTCTCACCGTATAGATAATGTTGCCATATCTTCAATGCAAATACGATGGCTGCAAGTTCCAGGTCATGGATAGGATATCTGGTTTCGTGTGGTTTCAGCTGTCTCGAGGCATAAGCAATGACATGTCCTCGCTGCATAAGCACACAACCTAATCCCCTGTGAGAAGCATCACAATATACAGTAAAATCATCAGTACCTGAAGGAATAGTCAAAACTGGTGCACTCGTCAATCTCTTCTTCAACTCAAGGAAACTGGCTTCACATGCTTCAGTCCAGACATACGGTGCATTCTTCTGAGTCAACTGAGTAATAGGCTTGGCAATACTGGAGAAATCTTTAATAAATCTACGATAATAACCTGCTAAGCCCATAAAACTCCATATCTCTGGTACAGATGTCGGTCTAGGCCAACTGATCACAGCTTCAATCTTGCTAGGATCAACAGAAATCCCATCTCCGGATATAATATGCCCAAGGAAGACCACTTTCTTCAACCAGAATTCACACTTTGACAGTTTGGCATACAACTTTTCTATTCTCAAAGTCTTTAAAATAATTCTAAGATGCTCGGCATGATCACACAGATTCTTAGAATAAATCAGAATATCGTCAATAAAGATAATAACAAAGTCATCGAGATATTTCTGAAATACTCTATTCATAAGACCCATAAATACTGCTGGAGAATTCGTCAGACCAAACAGCATAACAATGAACTCAAAATGACCATACCTCGTTCTGAATGCGGTCTTCGATATATCTTCATCCCGAACTCTTAACTGATGATATCCGGACCTTAAATCAATCTTGGAATACACTGAGGAACCCAGCAACTGGTCAAACAAATAATCTATTCTAGGCAATTGATATTTATTCTTTACCGTCGCCTTGTTCAATTGCCGGTAGTCAATGCAAAGTCTCATTGAACCGTCTTTCTTTCGTAAAAATAGAACCGGAGTGCCCCAGGGTGAAACACTCGGTCTAATGTACCCTTTTGCTAATAGATCTTCAAGTTGTTCTTTTAATTCTTTCAACTCTATTGGTGCCATTCTGTAAGGTGCTTTAGAAATCGGTAACATACCTGACATCAATTCAATACTGAAGTCTATCTCCCGAGCTGGAGGTAATCCTGGAATTTCGTTTGGAAAGACATCAGCAAACTCACTAACCACTGGCAGATCTGCCAATTCTGGGCTAGTTTTCAACACATCTACTGCATAAACAAGGAATCCCTCTGCCCCTTTCTGCAATAAACGAGTCATAGATAGAACTGATATCAAATGTATTCGAGATCTCGAACCTTTACCATAGAATTTCCATTCCCTTGCCATTTCTGGTCTGAATCTCACAACTTTCTGAAAACAGTCTACGGTAGCCCTGTACTTGGTTAACATATCGATTCCGATAATGCAATCAAAGTCTGACAACCCAAGCACAATACAATCTATTTCTATCACATTACCTTCAAACTGTAGTATACAATTTCTGACAGATTTCACTGATACTATACCGCTCCCCAAAGGTGAAGATATAGATACTACAGTAGATAATGACTCAACAGACAATGCATGTAATATAGCAAATTGTTCAGATATAAACGTATGGGATGCACCTGTATCTATGAGCACATAAGCAGGATAACCACAGAGAGTACAGTTACCTGCTATAACGTCGTCAGGTGCTGCCTGAGCCTGCTCTTCAGTCAAGGCAAAGACTCGAGCTTGTTGTCTTGGAGGTTGATTCGTTGCTTGACTACCTCCTGCTCTATTCTGTTGCTGAGGCTGTGGCTGGAAGGAGTGTACAGTAGATGCTTGCCTTTCAGGCTGAGCCACTGATCGTGATGACCCCGCACCTTGAGACCTCACAAGACCACGCTGTGGACACACCTTGGCAAAATGTCCTGGCTGATGGCATATGTTACAATTTCCAGACACACCTCTGCACTGATCACTGGGATGTCTTCCTCCACATTTGTTGCAATACATTCCTGTATAGCCTGAACCCTGTCCAGCACTGCTCTGTCTTGGCCCACTAGAGCTGGATGAACCACTGCCTGAATTCTTAAACTGCTTTCCTTTTGCTTTCAGATAATCTTTCTTACCACCGCTGCTGCTACCTCCCTTGAATCTAGGAAATGATTTTTGAAACTGAGCTTGGGGTTGTGATTGTCGTTGAGACTGTGCAACAAACGATGCTCCTCACTGTTTAATCAAACCAGCCTCCGCTCCCTTTGCTCTTTCAAGTGCATCAGCAAAGTTATTCGGCCTCCCAGAGTTCACAAGGGTAAAGACATCTGGATTCAGTCCATTGATGAACTGATCAGCTTTGGCCTCTTCACTTCCAGCTACATGTGGAGCAAACTTTAGCAATGTAGAGAACTTGACAACATACTCTTCTATATTCAGATTCCCCTGTTTCAGATTTGCAAACTCTGCACCCTTGTCCTTTCTGTACGACACTGGAAAGAAACGTTGATAAAATTATTTTGTAAATACTTTCCAAGTGATAGGTGTACCTCGATTTTCAAGAGCTCTCTTGGTTGTTATCCACCAACTCTTGGCAACCTCATGTAGTTGGTGCCCAATCAGTCTGACTCTTCTGTCATCTGCATAATCTAGGGAATCAAACAACATTTCCATATCCTCTAACCAGCCTTCACATTAAACTGAGTTCTCAGTTCCTTTCAAAGTAGGCGGCTTGAAGGATTGAAACCTTTTCAGTAAAGTCTCCATAGGTGTTGCTGTAACATCCATTGGATCATTGGATGTACTACCCTGTTCTGGTCTAGGAGCTTCTGTGGCCTGTGGTACATCTGCCTATTCTGGCGGAGGAACGACCAATGTCTGTCTAGTAACCGGCGCTTGATGAGGAGGCATATCTGATATTCAAAAGGATTAGCACACAAAAGTATCAATATATCAGACTCACCCATTCTGTTTCAGTCCCCCTCTGATTAGCATTTTCATGCCTTCTCTAGAGATCAAGTTCTGATCCAAAATCGGTTCTAATTCATTCTCAAATAATACATACTTGATAAAGCAGTAACGCATGCTTATAAAATCAATACACATAATCATGTGATCAATTTAATCTAAAACATTAAATCATGCAAGAAAAATCAATCAATCAAGAGGACTCGATCAAGCCCGCTCGCTTTTCTCTAATCAGTCCAGAACTTACGCTCTGATACCACCTGTTGTGGGGACCTCGGGTACTAATCTCATCTTAAAGGGCGATTAATAACAAGAAATATTCAATCAGAATATTAATCTGCTTAAAAATTAAATAAATAATACAGGACGTTTGGCGACGCAAAACCATACATTTGGCGACGCAAAAACACGTCGCAAAAGATCAACAAATTATTATTTTTTTTTAGTAGACCTTGACGCGCGGGCGCGCCTAAGGCTCGGACCAAGGCACCCAAGGTGCCTTGGTTTGGTGCGGCCGCGCCTCTGGGCTGGGCGGGCGCGCCTGGCCCTCGGATTAGGCTTCCAAATAGCAGAAAAATGAAGGTTTTGCCCCTGTTTTGAATCTCAAACATCCTCTAACTTATGAAGCATGAATTCAACATCAAAATCTAGAAGAAAACATGCAAATCCATGAGCTAATCAAGCAACTAAACATGGAACTTAATATACAACCCATAAGATCTTACATTGTTCTTATTCTTGCCAAACATACAAGTCTTAATGTGTAAGTGTTTATAACAAAACATATACAAGATATAGATACAAAGGTTGACATCGACTCTACTGCATAAACCCAAGTTCACCACATGCTACTCTTGATCTCGTTCTTCTTACAACCTTCTTTGTCCTGTGCTCGCCCCATCTATTCCCATGCACACATACAAACATAAAAATAGCCGGATATCTCCAGTGAGAATTGAATCCCAGTATAAAACAACTATATCATGCATATCATAGAGTTTAAGGAAATACTCATATAACCATCTCAACAAGCATTAAACCAATCTATAGTAATGCATGACTTAAAAATCTGCTATCAAGTTCTATATCGGTTCTTGGGATCTCGGGAAATAAGAACACAACAAATCTCCCACCTACTCTCCCTTTCGGGGTGGCGTTGAGCTCTTTTCCCGGACTTTGGCATACTATATCAAGTTTCTAACCATAGGAGTTGATCTATCTCCTAGGTTCCTTTATATATATCCAAATGTCCATATTTTTTTGGCGAATCTGCCATTTCAAACAAGCAAGTAAATGTGCAAATACAAGATATATAAGCACATAGTATTTGGTTTTGGAAAGGGCATTCAAGCAAAATCTCTTGAATGTACAAGCCCTTATTCAAAGGTTGTCTTATACCTTTCAAACTTGGTTTCAAAGCTCTTCAAATCTGATATAGCTGCACAACAAGAACACAATCAAAATCTGCTCATACTCTTCTCAATCTTCAAGGCTAACAAGTCACAAACCTTGTTCTTCCGTCGATCGGTTTCGAAGTCGTGATTCTTAACTTGAAGTCCCCTGTTTTCAATCTAAAAATACATCAAACATGTCTAAGAACATCAGCAAGAACTCACATAATACTCAGCTCAAACAATCTAGACTCAAACTTGATCATTTTTCAAACCGACGGCGTAACGGTACGGAATCGGTAACCGAAACTGAAATCCAACCAATCTATCATTCATATCTACTTCAATACATGATATACCAGCCAAAATACATCAATATACCAGCATATCAGCAGCTACCATTTCGAAATATATGCTGAAAAATTCATAAAAATAGAAACGGCATCCAATCTTCGACCCAATTGCGATAATACAACACATAGAATCTCAAGAACATATATCCATACTCAAATTCTGAGTTCTTCACACACACAATTTCGAAATATACTGAATCTCATCAATACTTACATCAATTCATAGCTCTTGATGAGAGGATCGTAGAACTATGCCCGAAATTGAAATCGGCCGGACGGATCTTGAGATATTGAAGATTTAAGATGAAATCTCAAAGAAGAAAATGGGAGATCTCGGTTCTTGGCTGAAGGAGTTGATAAATTCTGATGAATTTCATACACATTACACGTTATTATGCATGTGTAGACAAGTGTCCCACTCAAAAAGCCATAATTGCACTTTGGCCCTTCATTTCTTCACTATTTGCAAATTGGCCCTTGAAACTTCTTTTTAATTCAATTTCAATCCTAAATAATTTAAGAATATTAGAACTTAAATCTAAACTCCAAAAATTCTCAAATTAAATATTCTCGGATTAAAATTAAATAATCTCGGGCCTTACAAATGTAACGCCCCAAATTTATCTTAATTGAATTTATTTGAGCTATTCAGAAATTATAGAGTTCGAGGGCCGAATTGATATTTTGATCAGGGGTTGTTTTGAAATTTTCAAAATTTCAGGGATAAAAGTGCAATTTTTGGAATTTGACTTGGTCCTATGTTTGAAAGCATGACAAAGCATTTTCTTTCCTCCCTTCCCATTCTCAACGTGATTCCCCTCCATTGAAGCAAGAAGTGCCTCCTTCCAAGCTTTTGTTTCTCCGGTTCCGCTCGATCCGTCCGACAGAAATTAAATCCGAAGGTGTATTTGCGATCACGACATCGAGGGCTCCGTTCTATATTAAGTATATCTTTGATCAGTTATACTTTGATTTTTGGATGCCGTTAGAATTGAATGATTTTTGGATATGTCGTGTATGAGCTAGCATATATCGTTATTTCGAAGTCGGATTGAAAAAAGAACGAGGTTTGGATTTATTATGATTTTATAGGTGATTTTAGAAAATGGGCTTTGATGATTTGTTGTTATTGAATTTTTTTGATTTAGATTGAGATTGATATGAGATGTTTATGATTTGTATGCTGAGTTGTGGTTTCTCGGTTGATCAGAATATAGCAGTTATGCCGTCGGTTTGAGTTTGGATTATCAAATGGGTTGTATTGTTTTGAGCCGTATTCGTTTGAATTCGAATATAGATATTGATCCGATATTACTCCTTACAGATTGAGTTGAAGGCCGTTGAACTTCGAGGTTGCGGACTTTTGATTCATTAGAGATTGAAGCCGGTATAGTATCATTTTTGTTTTTGAGGCTTAATTGAGTTCAAATGAGTTTTGATGTGAATCATCATTTGTTATCCAGATTTGGAGCTTGTGAATCATTGAGAAAGGTAAACGACGACATCGATTCGAATGAGGTTGAATATTCGAGTTCTGATCAATTCTCGAGTCCCTAAATCACATACTTATGTGTTTAAGTGTTTTTGATTGAGAATGTGATCATAATTGTTCATATGGCATTCACATATCTACCTCTCGAGTCGGATACAAACTACGAGAAGTTGGGATAATTGCATCAAGATCGGATAAAAATCTTGATGTCGAGATCGGATACGAATCTCGATATTAGAAGAACTCATTAACCATTCATTGCATATACATTAGATCATGAGTTTTGATATATGATCTTTGCTATTTGCTTATGTCTCTTTTACTGGGATTTATTCTCACCGGTTTATCCGGCTGTTGTTTTGTTTTGTATGTGTGCTTGGCAAAAGGTGGGGTAGGACCAAGTTAGAGATCGCATGGCTAGGTGATTGAGTTGATAGAAGTGAGGACTTGATGTTTTAGAAGTCGAGTTGTATATTTGAACTTGATTGTATTTTGGGCTTTATAATTCAGAACCAAAGAATGTTTTATGTTTGTTGAATATTCGAATAACTCTAGAACTGCATGTATGACTTTATATGAGTTTCGAGTTGAAATTCCTATTGAATTATATATTTTGAGTTGTTTTGTTATTGGGAATCTGTTATGAAATGCCTTGGAGTTTTATGAGAGTTTTCTGATCTTGCAGGGCACAAACCCCGTGCATCCCCCCGTTCCAGGGTTCGGGCACACTCTTCCTTCGAGCATTGTTTTGTGTTTGATATGCACGGACCCCGTTCCACCTCCGGGTAAGGGTCCGTGTGTACTCTGGTTGAGGAGAAAATTTGTATTTTCGTGCATTTTATGCACGGACCCTTGCACGGAGTCCGTGTATTTAGTAGTCTGCGAACCTTTGGCTACAGCTTAATGCACAGACCCGGACACAGAGGGTGCACGCGGTCCGTGCATGCTTTTTTTTTAAAAAAAATTTTACTTACTTTTCTGCCTCAACTTTTATGTTTGATTTGATGATTATTTATCGATTAGAATATTAGAACCTAGGTCCTCACATTAAGTGGTATTAGAGCGATAAATTCCTGGATTTTATTAGAAGTGAGCGGGGTAGATCGAGTCCGCCTGATTTGATTTCTCGCTTGTGATTGAGTTATTTAATTGATTTATTTAATTCCATGTGAGCATGCTTTATTATTTGAAGAATTATTTGAATTACATGATTATTTGATTTAAATTTTTTTAAAGCATGATTATTTGAGATATCAATTGCATTGGGTCACGATTCGAATTCGATTGTTCTCGAGATGGTATGAAATACTCGAAAAAAGGTTTTTGCGCACCGAATGTATGAGATTGAGTTATCTATTTCATAATCCCTTTGTTATCAGATGGGTCCTCGATGAGTTATTAACAGAAATCCGCCAGCTGTTACTCCTCCGAATGAACAGGGCAGTAATGTAATTGATCAGATGGACGCCACAGCTACGCCTATGGAAACCTTACTGAAGAGGTTTCAATATTTCCGACCACCGAATTTGAAGGGTACAGAAAATCCTATTGACTGTGAGAGCTGGTTGGATGATATTGATAAGTTATTTGATTCCCTAGACTATACTGATGACCGCCAAACCAGGTTAGTTATTCATCAATTGCAGGGTGTTGTGAAAAACTGGTGGATCACGACAAAGAAATCAATTGAGAATCGAGGTACATCTATTACCTGGTCTATGTTCAAAACCGAATTCTATTAGCGGTTTTTCCCGTTTTCATATAGAAAAGATAAGGGAGCCGAGTTTGCGAATCTGAGACAGGAGAACTTGAATATTGAGGAGTACGTTACTAAGTTTGACAGCTTACTGAGGTTTGCACCAGACAATGCCGAGAACCAGGAGGCCAAAGTCGATCAATTTATAAACGGCCTGAATCCTGATATCTTCGTTCTAGTGAATACTGGTTGGCCCAATAACTTTGAAGATGCTATGAATCAAGCAAAGGGAGCTGAATTAGGTCTTATGAGACAGCGAGGAAATCAGTTTGTACCTCAACAACAGCAGGGACAGTTTTAGGCCCAACCGTCTCAATATTAGAATCAACCACAAAGATCCGAGGGTGGTAGCAGTGGAGGTAATAGGAAGGATTATTACCGTCCGAAAGGGAAATATTTTAAGAAGTCCGGGAGTAGTTCCTCAAGTTCTAGTGGTTTGAGACAATTTGGCTCAGGACAGAGTTCTGGTTCTTCAGGGTTGTTGTGCAGCAAGTGTGGAGGCCGCCATTGTGAGACCTCGGTTCTAAACATCTAATCTCGGATTAAACAATAATTAAGCGTAAGAGATCCAAGATTAAAAGCAATTAAAGTAAAGAAATTTTTTTTAAAAGAACAATGCATCGCTCGATCGGTAGAATTCAACCGATGGAGCGAGCTAGTTTTCCAAAACTTTCTGCCCGACTGAAAACACCAGCACCGCTTGATCGGAAAAGTTCAACCGATCGAGCGGGGAAACATTTTACAAAAGAGAGAATAGACTGCAGCTTCCTCTCTCGATCGGTTAAACTCTACTGATCGAGCGGTCAGCTCTGAACAAGAATTTCCAAAAATTTAACATACCAAATCAACTCCAATAATTCAATCAATACATAATGAGGTACAATAAACATGCAACAACAACATACAATCCTCAATGCTCGCATATTCGATACAACATAAACAACGAAGTTTGAGTTCTAAACATGTTCCAATACATAAACTAGATTGACATGCTGATTCGACTTCTAAACCGAGTCTCACTTCTACTCTTCGATCCTGAAGCTAACCAAGTCTTCGCTGACTCGATCCTGCCCCACCTGTTTCCAAGTACACATACAAAACAAAGCAACAGCCGGATAACTCCGGTGAGAAAGATATTCCCGGTAAAAGCAACATAACATGCAATACAAGTAATATAGCAACAACATGTTATCCAGACAACATATACAACGCTAAGACGAATGAAATGCATGTCTTTAAAATTGGGATATCAATTCTGATAAACAAGGGATTGCTGCTATGCTTTTGGGATCCCGAGGACGAGATCACGTAACGACTCACCGACTCTCCCAATCGAGGTGGTGCCACGTATTTCATACCCCTAGACTTTGGTGCGACTATAAGGAGTATGCTGGCACTAGGTGAACTTCTACAACCCAGGCCACTCGCAGTATAGCACCCAAAACATCTAAACAAAAAGGGCCGTTCTTCCCACTGAAATCAAAGGTTTGGCTCAAAATGAATGCATAAGAAAAACATAAAGAATTTAGGCCATATAACAAAAGCTCAAACAACAAAATACAAGTCCCTCATTCTATAACAAGTATTGATGAAAGTATGTGATTTTAAGGGAAACTCAAGAACCAACTGTCTCGAGTGTGTTATCCCGCTAAAACGATGTATGCTTGTACCTTTCGATACGAATAGCTCCAACTCTGGATAAGCTACAAAAGGAGGTTATATCAAAATCTAAACAACCTAGCAACAACAACAAACGATCAAGGTAAACTCTTTACCGCTCTTCGTCCAACTCTTCGAAGATCGACTTCTGCTAACTTTGGGCTCGACAAACTCCAAAAAAATCTGTACGGAGGCAAAATATGATCAACAACGACGAACAAAACCCAATTCCAAAGTTCTACAACTCAAAATGGTTCAAAATCTCAAAACTCAAACCTGCGGCATAACGGCTATAAACTGATCAAACCATAACGGCTATAAACTGATCAAACCGGAACGCAGACTGTAACGACCCACTATATCAAGACGGGTCTTTTTAGCGTGCTTATGTCCTCACTCACACGCACCCTGAGAAACTTCCCAGGGGGTCACCCATCCTATAATTTCCCCAAGTCAAACATGCTTAACTTTGGAGTTCTTATATGATGAGCTCCCGAAAAGAAGATGCACCTTTTTGATATGAGTAGCACATATGAAATCTTTTAAACTCTCCTCAACCATGTAGTCCCATACCTACACAGTCTCAGAATCCCTCTCATTCCGGCACGGGATCGGTTCATTCATGTCTCCCTCCGCCTAGAAGCCTACCAGGAGCCGCTCATTGTCCGTGCAACCTCTTGGCACCGGCGATCACTCCCTGCCTCATCAGCCCCGGGCGTCACATGCCCACCAGCTTCCGCTTGGTTTGTCCCCGAACCATACCGTACTAAGAGAGGTCGGCTTTGATGCCATTTGTAACGACCCACTATATCAAGACGGGTCTTTTCAGCGTGCTTATGTCCTCACTCACATGCACCCTGAGAAACTTCCCAAGGGGTCACCCATCCTATAATTTCCCCAAGTCAAGCACGCTTAACTTTGGAGTTCTTATATGATGAGCTCCCGAAAATAAGATGCACCTTCTTGATATGAGTAGAACATATGAAATATTTTAAACTCTCCTCAACCATGTAGTCCCATATCTACACAGTCTCAGAATACCTCTCACTCCGGCACAAGATCGGTTCATTCATGTCTCCCTCCGCCTAGAAGCCTACCAGGAGCCGCTCATTGTCCGTGCAACCTCTTGGCACCGGCGATCACTCCCTGCCTCATCAGCCCCGGGCGTCACACAGAAAACAGTAAAACATTGAAAAAAACTCAAAGAAATGCTAAAACAACAATAACAATCCGATTCCAACAAATCACAAAACCCCCATTTTTGAAATATGCTTCTGAAAATCATAACAATTTCGAACGACGCTCTATTTCAAAATCGACTGAGAATAAATGATAAGAAATAGCTCAAGAGTAACATAACCGAAACTCAATCGATTCTAACAACATCCGAAAATAGAAGTATAACTGATCGGAGAAATACTTACGATAGAACGAAACTCTCACTGCTGCGATCGCTAATCTGCCTTCGAAAATAATTTCTAACGGACGGATCGGCCGTAAACCGGAATCACAAAGCTTTAAGAAGGCTTTGGGCGCCTTCAATGGAGGAAACGAGATGGGGAAGAAGATAAGTGAATGAATACTAGTCAACAAGTGGTAGATAATATATAAAACTCCATATTTGCATTTTAGTCCCTGAAAATTCTGAAATTTGCAAAATAGACGCTGATCAAAATCAAGTCGGCTCTTGAACTCTGAAATATCCGATTATCTCAATTAAACTCAATTAAGATAAATTTGGGGCGTTACAATTCTCCCCCTCTAAGAAGAGATTTCGTGCTCGAAATCAGTTAGAGTCAATCATATAACATAGAATAAAGAACTAAAGATAGTAAGAAGAACTCATGTCATCCGAATAACTCTGGAAATCGCTGTTTCATGTCAGATTCTGTCTCCCAAGTCGCTTCCTCGACTCTGTGACGGCTCCACTGAACTTTCACCAAAGGAATCGACTTGGTTCTGAGCTGCTTCTCTTTTCGGTGAAGGATCTGAATCGGTCGCTCAAAGTAGCCCAGAGTCTCGTCAAGCCTGGCTTCGTCAGGCTGAAGAATATGAGAAGGATCTGGATGATATTTCCGCAACATAGAGATGTGAAAAACATCGTGAATACTAGATGAAGACGGAGGAAGTGCAAGTCTGTAGGCAAGATCTCCCAACTTCTCGAGAATCTCGTACGGTCTGATGAATCTCGGAGATAACTTCCCTATCTTTTCAAATCTAACAGTGCCTCTGAAAGGAGAAATCTTCAAGAATACTTGGTCTCCCTGATCGAAACTCAAAGGTCTGCGTCTGATATTCGCATACTTATCCTGTCTATCCTGAGCTGACTTCATTCTCGTCTGAATGATCTTTACTTGCTTTGCCATATCTCTAAGCATATCCGGTCCCAAATCAGGTGACTCGGACACATCATCCGAAAACAAAGGAGATCGGCACTTCTTACCGTACAAAGCCTCAAAAGGCGCCATACCGATACTCGCTTGATAATTGTTGTAAGAAAACTCAACAAGAGGCAAAGAATCCTGCAAATTAGTGCCAAAGTCTAGCACTACTACTCGAAGCATATCCTCTAATGTCTGGATAGTCCGCTTTTACTGCCCGTCGGTCTAAGGATGATAAGCTGTAATTAGATGCAATCGAGTACCAAGTGCCTCTTGGAGACTGTGCCAAAAGTGCGAATTGAATCTAGGGTCTCGGTCTGAAACGATCAACTTCGGCACACCATGCAATCTCACAACGTTGTTGACATACAACTCAGCCATCTGATCGTGACGATACGTCATCCTGTACGGAATAAAGGAAGCAAACTTCATCAATCCGTCGATCACTACCCAAATAGCATCGCATCCTCGAACAGATCGCGGTAGCTTTGTGACGAAATCCATCGAAATGTGATCCCATTTTCATTCTGGAACAGATAGACTGTGCAACAGACCACCTGGTCACTTCCTCTCTGCTTTCACTTTCTGACAGTTAAAACATCGGGAAACAAATATCGCAACATCGCTCTTCATCTTCTTCCACCAAAACTGATTCTTCAGATCGTTGTACATCTTTCGACCTCCAGGATGAATACTTAACCGACTGCAATGTGCCTATCGAAGAATACGCTGCCTCAACTACAAAATATCAGACACAACAATACGATTATTCACGAACAAAACATCATCTCTAACCTGGAATTCAGACTGATTCCCAGAACTGACTTTCTCTACTGAAATCTGAGTGCTCGGATCAGACTTTTGTACTTCCTTGATCAAAATAAATAACTCTGGCTCGGATTGAACAACAAATACTCTATTAGTCTTCCTATCTGTTTCAAACTCCAAACCAGAAGTGCAACTATCATCGATCAACTGAGAAACACCGATAGTAGAAAGAGATAAAGAACAAAGCTTTCTGCTCAAGGCATCTGCAACTCCATTCGACTTTCCCGGGTAATATTTGATTTCACAGTCGAAATCCTTCAACAGATCTAACCATCTTCTCTGTCTCATATTCAGCTCTACCTGTGAAAACAAATACTTAAGGCACTAATGATCAGATAAGTTCTTGAAAGACTCACCATAAAGATAGTGACGCCAGATCTTCAAAGCAAATACAATCGCAGCGAGTTCAAGATCATGAACTGGATAACAAGTCTCTCGCGGCTTCAGCTTCCTCGATGCATAAGCTATCACATGCTTATGCTGCATAAGAACACATCCCTAGCCTTGGTTAGAAGCATCGCAATAAACGGTAAAACCTCCAGTACCTGATGGAATAGAAAGAATCGGAGCACTGGTCAGTCTCCTCTTTAGATCAACAAAGCTAGACTCACAATCTGCAGTCCACATAAAAGGCGCATTCTTTTGAGTAAGCTGGGTAATCGGCTTGGAAATAGCTGAGATTCCCTCAATGAATCGGCGATAATAACCAGCTAAACCCATAAAGCTTAGGATCTCAGGCACTGACGTCAGTCTAGGCCAATTCATAATTGCTTCGATCTTGCTGGGATCGACAGAAATACCATCTCCTGAAATAATATGACCAAGAAATATAACTCGATCCAACCAGAACTCACACTTAGATAGCTTGGCAAATAACTGCTCAACCCGCAAAATCTGCAAGACGATCCTCAAATGCTCTGCATGGTCAGTATAGTTCTTCGAATAGATAAGAATATCATCGATGAAGATAATAAAAAACTCATCCAAATAGCGCTGAAAGATACGGTTCATCAAACCCATAAAAACCGCTGGAGCGTTAGTCAAACCAAACGGCATGACTATAAACTCGAAATGACCATACCTCGTTCTGAATGCGGTCTTAGGAATATCTTCCTCACGCACTCTTAGCTAATAATATCCTAACCTCAGATCAATCTTTGAATAGACAGAAGAAACCTGCAGTTGATCAAAAAGGTCATCTATTCTGGTTAAAGGATACCTGTTCTTTACCGTCGCTTGATTAAGTTGACGGTAGTCATTACAGAGCCACGTAGAACCATACTTCTTTCGAACAAAGAGAACAGAAGCACCCCAAGGAGACACACTAGGTCTGATGTATCCCTTGGAAATCAAATCCTCAAGCTGTTCTTTCAATTCTCTCAATTCGATCGGTGCCATACGATACGGAGCTTTGGAAATAGGTTGAGTACCTGACACTAAATCAATGCTGAATTCTATCTCACGAAAAAGCGGTAATCCAGGAATCTCATCTGGAAAGATGTCAGCAAATTCTCTAACCACTGGTATATCCACCAATTCTGGGCTAGATTTCAGTACGTCAACTGCATAAACAAAAAATCCCTCTGCACCTCTTTGTAACAAACAAGTCATCGATAACACAGAGATCAAAGGAATTCTAGATCGAGAACCCTTACCGAAGAATTTCCACTCGTCTGCCATTTCAGGTCTGAACCTAACAACCTTCTGAAAACAATCGATGGTTGCGTTGCACTTGGTTAAAGTATCTATACCAACAATATAGTCAAAATCTGACATCCCAAGTACAATACAATCGAATTCTAACAAATTCTCCTTGAAACGAAGTTCACAGTTCCTGAATAATCTGACAGAAACAATTCCCCCACCCAAAGTTGAAGTAACAGCTATTATAGTAGGCAAAAGCTCATTAGGCAAAGCATGCATCAACACAAATTTTTCAGAGACAAAGGAATGAGAAGCGCCTGTATCTATCAATACATGAGCAAAATAACCAAAAATCAAATAGTTACCTGCTATAACATCATCAGGTGCTGCTTGAGCCTGATCCTCAGTCAAAGAAAAGACTCGTGACTGCTGTCTCGGAGGCTGGTTCACATTGGGGTTACCTCCCTGTCTGTTCTGCTTCTGAGGCTGGAAGGAGTGAACCGCAGAAGTCTGCCTCTCAGGCTGAGCTGTAGGTCTAGAAAAACTCTCAATCTGAGCTCGATATTTACCTCGCTGAGGGCATACCATAGCAAAGTATCTTGGTTGCTGACGGATATTGCAGTTCCCGAAGACTCCTACACACTGATCTTGGGGAGTGTCTACCTCCACACTTGTTTCAAAACAAAGGGGAAGATCCAGAACTCTGTCCAGAACCAAACTATTTGGAACCACTGGAGCTAGAAGAACTGTTCCCCTGCTTCTTGAACTGTTTCCCTTTGGCTCTGAAATGATCCTTTTTGTTACCCCCACTGCTTCCTCCTTCATACCTCTGTGGTTGGTTCTGATACTGCGATGACTGATTCTGATACTGAGACAGTTGATTATGAGACTGTCTCGGCTGCTGAGGTAAAAACAAAGTTCCTCTCTGTCTCGACAAACCTGCTTCAGCTCCCTTAGCATGATTCATGGCATCCGAAATGTTATCAGCCCTAGCAGTGTTTACCAACATGAAGATTTCGGGGTACAAACCATTAATGAACTGGTCGGCTTTTGCTTCTTCGTTGTCGGCAATGTGCGGTGCAAATCTCAGCAAACTGTCAAACTTGGCTACATACTCCTCGATGTTCAAGTTTCCTTGTCTCAGATTGGCAAACTAGGATCCCTTATCCATTAGGTACGAAATAGGGAAAAACCTCTTATAAAACTCAGTTTTGAAAAGAGTCCAAGTAATAACTGTACCTCATTTCTCCATGGATCTCTTAGTCGGGATCCAACAGTTCTTAGCAACACCTCGAAGCTGATGAATGACTAACCTGGTTCGGCGGTCATCTGAATAATCAAGGGAATCAAACAATTGATCAATGTCGTCCAACCAGCTCTCACAGTCAACAGGATTCTCTGTACCTTGCAACAAAGGCGGGTTAAATGACTGAAACCTCTTCAGCAAGGTTTCCATAGGCGTCGCTGTGGCATCCATCTGATCAGTTTCAGTGCTAGCTTGCTTATTCCGAGGAGTAACTGGTGGATGGTTTCTGTTAATTACTCGACGAGGACACATCTGATAATCAAAGGTTAGGACACAAGATATCTCAATCGCTACAATTCGGTGCCCTTTCAACCTCTCAGAAATCGGATACCAGTCGATAAACTAAAACAGTTATATCTCAAGTAGTCCATGCTTTATAAATCAAATCACATAATCATTTAATTCAAATAATTCTCAAATAATAAATCATGCTCGCATGGAATTAAATAAACAATAAAATAACTCAATCGCATGCGAGGAGCCAATACACGCGGACTCGATCTACCCCGCTCACTTCTAGTTCAACCAAGAACTTATGGCTCATATACCACTTAACGTGAGACCTCGGTTCTAAGTATCTAATATCGGATTAAACAATAATTAAGCATACAAGATCCAAGATTAAAAGCAATAAAATTAAAGAATATTTTTTAAAAAAATAGTTCCTCGCTCGATCGGTAGAATTTAACCGATCGAGCGAGCAAGTTTTCCAAAACTTTCTGCCCGGATGAATACACCAGCACCATGTTGGAACGCGCGTTCTCTGATCACACGGATGTGATACCCGGAGCAGCGTAAGTTTAAAAATTTTATTTTTCGATATGGAACGATTCCATATCGTGGGTATCAAATCCTAACGATTAAAATTGTTGTAAGTAAAATAATAAACACAGTTAAATATTTTACCTCTTCAAGATAAGGATTGATTATGGACTCCAACAGAATTTAATCTGCTCTTCTTGTATATCCCGGGAACCGATGACTACTCGATCAATCTCCGGAATCAGGTCCACGAACAGAAAACAGAAACCCTATGATTGATTGCACTAGAAATCAATCAGAAGTTTATCGAAGAGATTAAAAAGATTTGATCTGTCAATTCAGAATGTAATTTTTCAGAAAAATCACAGACTGAATTATCTCAAAAAGGAGTAGAGGATTTTCGAAAAATCCCCTTGAAAATATATGTGTGTAATTCGAAAATTGCAAGAGGAATTGTGTGTAATTTTCAAACACTACACATGTATTTATAGATAATTTCTAGACTATATTAAGTTATAATTGTATTAGAACTCTAACTCCTTAGGACCCACAATCCATAACTTAAGCCCAACAAGCCAAGCCTGTTATTATAGAAATTAATATAAAATTCATCGTGACTCCGATTGTAAACTGATTTTACCAATGTGCACAAAAACCATTTCTGCATCTTTTGAAGTCAAGATAATTTTTCTGAATCCGAATTCAGTGATTTCCAAAAATGCTCATCCCTATGTCATTTTAGGAAATTCCACTTCCTTTAGTTAAGAAGTGCAACTTCTCTTTCATTAAATTTAACTCTTTAAATTTAACTATCTCAACGGGGTTTAGTAATCCATTACTTGTGTAACCCTCAATGGTTCAGGGATACAGCTAGCCGTGGGCTCACAACTCCTTGTGACTCGGAACAACAATTTCCGACTTACCCATCGAATCATGGTAAGAGCGCCTAGCAACATCGCCCCATGATTCCCTAGGTATCACTGATAGTGCCTGCAAGAACCAATAGATTTTGGTTAGCGTACAGTACGGTCCCTTCATCCATATATCCCGATCGAATCAACAACCATTGGTGTATCGAGAGTCGTTCGAGATTCGATAACTATGCATTACATCTTGAAGATCAAATAGTGACATCGCATGTTTTACTAGGAAAACCAAGTAACCTAAAACACATCATGTACTCTGGCCAGAGATTCGTCACACTAATATCTCCTCAGATCACATAGGATATCCACACTCGCAAGTATGTGGTGAATCCTTGACAACAAAGCATCGAATCCTATATGTGTCGTAACTGTACCCAATCCCGACACCTGATGACCCCAATAGAGTCGGTAATCGAGTCAAAGTACAGTACTAGCATATAGAGTCTCAATGAGATTTCAAGTAGTAAGGACTAATGGTGTACAACCAAAACCGCGGACTTTATCCACTCGATAAGTGATAACCACTTGGAAAGTCCGGATAGGGTAGTTTGATCATTCATCATATGAATATCCATTTGCATGCTTTGAACATCTCTATGTTCCATACCAATGAAACGTGGTACTAGGCATCGCAAATGCTAGTCTCAATCTCGAGCGATCCTTATCCTTATTTGCGGACGGCTCAATTGACTAGGAACTGTTTAGAATATACAGTGACTATAAGATGTGTTTCATGATAGTCATCCCAATGTACTATCACATCTTACATAAACTATAGTATATTCAAGGTCTTTATCAAAACAACAATAATATATCATAATATAACAATATGAAGGAAGATAAAGAAAATGCCATTATAAAATGTAAATTATATTAAACAAAGATTGTTTATACATAGAGTCATAAAAGACCTTAGCCACAAGTTGGCTATCCGGGCACCCACTCTTTCACACCGCTCGATCGGAAAAGTTCAACCGATTGAGCGGGCAAAAATTTTACAAAACAAAGAACAGACTGCACCTTCCTCGCTCGATCGGTTAAACTCTGCCGATCGAGCAGCCAGCTCTGAACAAGAATTTCCAGAAATTTAATATACCAAATCAACTCCAATAATTCATTCAATACATAATGAGGTACAATAAACATGCAATAACAGCATACAATCCTCAATGCTTGCATATTCGATACAACATAAACAACAAAGTTTGAGTTCTAAACATGTTCCAATACATAAACTAGATTGACATGCTGACCCGACTTCTAAACCGAGTCTCGCTTCTACTCTTCGATCTTGATGCAAACCAAGTATCCGATGACTCGATCCTGCCCCACTTGTTGCCAAGTACACATACAAAACAATGCAACAGCCGGATAACTCCGGTGAGAAAGATATTCCCAGTAAAAGCAACATAACATGAAATACAAGTAATATAGCAACAACATGTTATCCAGACAACATATACAATGCTAAGACAAATGAAATGCATGTCTTTAAAATCGGGATATCAATTCTGATAAACAAGGGATTGGTGCTATGCTTTTGGGATCCCGAGGATGAGATCACGTAACGACTCACCGACTCTCCCAATCGAGGTGGTGCCACATATCTCATACCCCTAGGTTTTGGTGCGACTATAAGAAGTATGCTGACGCTAGGTGAACTTCTACAACCCAAGCCACTTGCAGTATAGCCCCCAAAACGTCTAAACAAAAAGGGCCGTTCTGCCCACTGAAATCAAAGGTTTGGTTCAAGATGAATGCATAATAAAAACATAAAACATTTAAGCCATATAACAAAAGCTCAAACAACAAAATACAAGTCCCTCATTCTAGAACAAGTATTGATGCAAGTATGTGACTTTAAGGGAAACTCAAGAACCAACTGTCTTGAGTGTGCTATCCCGCTAAAACGATGTCTACTTGTACCTTTCGATATGAATAGCTCCAACTCTGGATAAGCTACAAAAGGAGGTTATATCAAAATCTAAACAACCTAGCAACAACAACAAACGCTCAAGGTAAAACCGGCGGCATAACGACTATAAACTGATCAAACCGGAATGCAGACAGCAGTACAACATTGAAAACAACTCAAAGCAATTCTAAAACAACAATAACAATCCGATTCCAACAAATCACAAAACCCCCATTTTTGAAATATGCTTCCGAAAATCATAACAATTGCGAACGACGCTCTATTTCAAAACCGACTGAAAATAAACGATAAGAACTAGCTCAAGAGTAACATAACCGAAACTCAATCGATTCTAACAACATCCAAAAATAGAAGTATAACTGATCGGATAAATAATTACGATAGAATGAAGCTATTGCTGTTGTGATCGCTAATCTGCCTTCGAAAATAATTTCTAACGGACGGATCGACCGTAAACCAGAATCACAAAGCTTGAAGAAGGATTTGGGCGCCTTCAATGGAGGAAACGAGATGGGGAAGAAGATGAGTGAATGAAGACTAGTCAACAAGTGGTAGATAATATATAAAACTCCATATTTGCATTTTAGTCCTTGAAAATTCTGAAATTTGCAAAATAGACCCTGATCAAAATCAAGTCGGCTCTTGAACTCTGAAATCTCCGATTATCTCAATTAAACTCAATTAAGATAAATTTGGGGCGTTACAGCCATGCTATAGAACTATGTAGAGGAACTTTTGGTAGTTGTTGGATTCGCCATCAGACTGGATATTTCGCCAGCATTTGTCCTCAGCGGGGATTGAAGCGACCACTGGGTGGAAGTTCTTTGAGACAGTCATCTCAGTCTGAGAGGAAATCATCTGTTGTTTATTCCTTTCAACCACAATAGCAGATTCGAAAAGGAGGTAGATAGAGCACGAACCAACCTCCTAGACAGCAGGCGAGAGTGTATGTTTTGGCTGAGGATCAGGCTCAGGCAGCACCTGACAATGTTATAGCAGGTAACTATTCGATTTTTGGTTACCCTGTGCATTTTTTGATAGATACGGGTGCGTCTCACTCTTTTATATCTGAGAAATTTTTATTGATGTATGCTTTATCTATTGAGCCTTTGCCTGATGTAGTTGCTGTTACTTCACCTTTGGGTGGATGAATTGTCTGTAGTGACCCGTATCCGGAATTAAGGATTAATTGTAATTAATCCAATAATCATGTTTACATTAAGTAAAACATGATTAAGGAAATTTCATATGAATTAACGGAGTCCAAAAATGAATCCAAAAAACTCAAAAATAGCCGGAAAGGTTTCGAGTCTTAGACAAGATCGGAGGCTCCGAACCTAGGATCGGATGATCCGAAGAGGCTAAGTTCGGAGGGCCTGTTGCAGTTCGGATGGGCGGAGTTCGGACGCTCAAAACTTGGATCAGACGGTCCGATCTCCATCAGATAAGATAGGATAAGGAAAATAATCTGATTGGCTGGAAATAGAGTTCGGACGATCCGAAGTCCAAGATCGGACGGTCCGAATAGTAGCCAGACAGGTGTCTGGGAGGGTGACATCATGAGTGACGTAATATTTGAGTTCGAACGATCCGAAGTCCTAATCAGACGGTGCAAAGTTCTATCAGGTGACACTTGTCAAGCATTCAAGGATCAGACTGTCCGAAGGCGGGTTCGGACGGTCCGAACCCTCGTTTATAAAATGAGGCCGAGGAGCTCATTTCCAACTCGCACCAATTTCCTCTCATTCGCTCGCGTGGCTCTATTTTAGGGATTTGGGTACTCTTACTGGAAAGTCCAAAAATCCATTAAACTTGCTCACGATTATTTAAACATAAATTTTTAATGATTTTATGCCTTAAATTGTTTAAGTTATGATTTAATGATTATGATTTCATGATTATGTTTACCTTACATTTAACAATTTTGATTAAGTAAATGATTCCAGTTAGAGTTCGATTCTGGACTCGCGGGACGAGGCTAACCTAGGAACGAGATAATAGAGTACATTTTTACGAGTATTTTAAGTATGATATTGTTACATTTTTATAAACGATTCAAAAGATAGCATTTTTATCAGACGAGTCGAGATGTGTTTCTTTGACTGCATTTTAAGCAATCAATATACGATGTGCATTAATTATGAAAACTACACTTAACAACCTTATACCCTACATGTTAGTGATTCCCTTGACATATTCTATCACACTTCTTCATTATCCTCCTCTCCCTTACACGTTTTTCTCCTCCCCCTCACTATTCATCATCTCCTTCATCAAATCCTTCAAGATTCAAGTGAGTTTTAGGTACCAGTTTTTAGTTCGTCCAAGGTTTAGATCGTCTCCGAAGTTCCGGATCAACTCCTCCTCCATTCAAGGCAAGTTTTTAAAGAATTTTAAACCACCATTCAAGATATATCTATTTTGATAAGAAATTATGTGTGTTGATGAGTTTTATGCATGATTTTAAAGATTTGAGAAGAATAAAAGCATGAGGTTTATGATATCGTGATATGTAAGTCATTCTTGTGAAGTTCTTGATAAATAATGTGTGATGATAGATTCTTATGGTTTAGAGTTGAGAAAGGACTGATGTTGAAGGTGTGTGTTGAATTTTGAAGTGTTGAGTTAGTTTTAGTTAAAGCTTTGAAGCGTTGCATGTGTTGGGTTGTCTCGGATTAGCAACAGTTGTTGAAATTTTGTGGATTAAGTCTATTGTAGTAATCCAAATGATATGAGGCCAATTGTATTTGAAAGATAACTCATATAGCTACAACTTTCATTCTTTGAGTTTTGTCAAAATCATTTTATAAGATTGGCCAAAATCGCCCCGAAGTGTGTCATGTGGTTTGAATTTTTGGCAGTGACATATCTCGGGAGAATACGCATAACTTTCTACTGAAATATCCAATTAAGGTAAGGGTTTCGGAATTTGAAAGCTTAGATCAAGAGCTAAAACTGTTATGTTTACCACGTTTTGAAATTCTGGGTGCAAGAACTCTAAATATCAGTGTGAAGGCATAGCCACTGCAGTGCAGCAGAGATGACAATGCGCAAGTATAGCGCCCCAGCGCCTCCCTTATAGCGCTGGAGCGCTGTAACTTCGAATTAATTTTCTTAAGTTTTGATTTTTGAGTCCTTAATTCATGGTTATGATATTTTAAGGCTTCTAAAATATATTTAAGAGTTTCTATGCAAAAAGTTTCAAGTTTTAAGTCAAGAACGAAAAGAACGACTTACGTGGACCAATTACGTTATGTGATGCATGTACATGTCTAAGTTTCTTTCATGAAACCTATGTTCAATATGAAAGTATGATTTTTATTATTTATTACATGCATGAAGTTATCGAGTAAAGTTTTATGTTCATGAAACAAAAATTAAGATGGAAATTATGATGTTTCAATGATGCTTCATGATGAATGAAATGATATGTTGATGAAATGAATAACGATGAAGCATGAATGAATAATGTTATGTTGAATTATGAAGATATAATATGTTGATGCATGAAAATATTTTGATGTCTTATGTGTCTTTGTGGTGACAATACGGGAACGGTACTCCGGTTTGGGCTCCGGAGGGGCCCTCCCAAATACGGCTCAATGTACGGGTTAGGTTCTCCGGGATGAGCTCCAGAGGGGCCTCCGAAAATGAAAGAACGAATGTTAGGAGGCGTAATGCCATATGATTGTTGATCAACAAGAAAAGATGAATGTGCCCATTATGACGGTTGCCACAATTTCGCATAATTCGTCACCAAATGATAAGCTTATGTTATGTTATGTTAAGTTTAAAGGATTATTGAAATCTCATGATTTTTACTGCATACTCTTGCTGAGTCTTTAGACTTTCTATACTTGAATGGTGCAGGTAATGAGAATGACATTTATGCATATGTCGATGAGTTCAATGCCGGGCATGAAGAAGAGCAAGGAGTCAGACCGGCGGGCGATGCATGAGTGTGTTATGTGTTGAGAGTGTTTGTGTCAAGTTAATGAACTAAATGTTGTTATGTTGATTGAAGAAAATACGCTTTATGTTTCAAATTATTATGATTTGGTTTGTAAACTATTCTGAAATGTTTTAAGTAAGGTTTGATGTATGCATACATCTTTCAAAAATTTTCTTTTCCGAACTAGTTTTAACGTCATGTTAGTGTGTAACATCTTCATCGGTTGAGGGTGTCACAGTTTGGTATCAGAGCAGTTCGCCCTGGGTTTCTTGAAACACTCATGCATACTCGCCACGACTCCAACGCTCCGTCTTCATGTCTGTAAGTTATGTGTCTTATGTGATTATGTGTATGATAATGCGATGAGATATATGTATGCATGTTATATGTTAAAGTATATTCACGTTTTGAATCGTGACTGAACGGTGTGGATAATATTGGACTTTAGGACTATGACATCACGTAGGGGAAACAACACCAACACCAACACCAATTCTGCAAACAACAACCATAGTGATTGCGGACCAGATAGTGAGAACAATCAAAACAACCAGTTTTTGGCGGGATTAACTGCTCTGCTTCAAGAGCAAAGTCGTGCTCAGGGAGCTCAAATCCAACAGTTGCTTCAAGCCCAGACAACTAATGCTGGAAATAACCACCCTACAGCTAATCAGAACCCTATCTACAAAAGGTTCTTAGAGTTGGGACCACCTGAGTTCAAAGGAGAGACTGATCCTTTGATAGCAGAACAATGGTTCCAAGCTATGGAGACTGCTTTTGAATTCATGCAGATCATGGATGCGGATAGATTGAGATGTGCTACCTATATGTTCCGCGATGACGCTCGTGTTTGGTGGAATGGAGCCAAAGCAGCGTTGAACCTAACTACCCTTACTTGGAATGGATTCAAGGATGTGTTCTACGGCAAATATTTCACAGTGAGCACCCGAACCCGGTTGGCCAAAGATTTTTTGGAAATCCGTCAAGGAAACATGTCGATTGCGGAGTATGTTAAGAAGTTTGAAAGGGGAAGATACTTTGTACCGATGATTTCTAGTGATCCTGCTGAAGAGTTGAAACATTTTACAGAAGGATTGAATGCCTTCATCAGAAAGGATGTTAGACTAAGTGGAGCGAAAAATTACAAAGATGCGGTGGATCAGGCCATGCTGTCCGAAAAGGACAGAAATGACATTATCCGAGAGTCACAGGCAAAAAGATCTAGTTATCAGAATCGGGACCAACAAGGAAATTCTAGCAGAAAGAGACCGTACCAAGGCCCACCCCAACACGGACCATACCAACAGCAGCAGCCTCGACCTCAGGGGCAGAAACAATTGGCTCTACCAGCACCAAAACCGGCAATTTCACCAACAGCTTGTCAAAAATGTGGAAAACTTCACTCAGGTCAATGCATGGCAGGGACTGGAGTATGTTTCCTTTGCAAAAAGCCAGGGCACTATCGAAAATATTGCCCTCAATCCAAAGAACCGGTAAGAGGACGAGTTTTTGCAATGGCACATGATCAAGTGGATCCAAATACAACTATAGTTACAGGTATGATTAATGTTTCCAGTAATCCCGCTCATGTATTAATTGATACTGGAGCTACACATTCATTCATATCTGTTGAATTTGTTAATAAATCGGGTTTAGTACCGGATAAGTCAATATCAGGATTTAGTATATCCTTGCCTTCAGGGGAAGAATTGAGTAGTGATTTGATTATCAGAGGATGCAGTGTACAAATGCAGAGTCACGAGTTACTTGTTGATCTTATTATCCTGAATATGTCTGATTTTGACGTGATATTCGGGATGGATTGGTTGTCTCGATACAAGGCTACTATAGACTGTAAACGGAGAACGGTTTCCTTGAAAACTAAGGATGGAGAACCGTTTCTATTCCATGCCACACCGAAACATAATTCATCTCTTTTAATTTCAGTGGGTAAGGCATGACAAATGTTGAATAAAGGATGTGCAGGTTTCCTTGCAAGTGTCACTTGCGACCAAGAATTACCTCGACCGAAACTTGAAGACGTCGAAGTAATGAGAGATTTCCCAGAAGTATTTCCTGATGATATTGCAGGATTACCTCCAGCTAGGGAGGTAGAATTTGGAATTGAATTAATGCTTGGAACCCAACCAGTTTCCAAAGCACCATACAGGTTAGCACCGACTGAAATGAAGGAATTGAAGGAGCAACTACAAGAGCTACTCAATAAAGGCTTTATTAGAGCGAGTGTATCGCCTTGGGGTGCACCGGTATTGTTTGTCAAGAAGAAAGATGGGTCTATGAGACTGTGCATCGATTATAGAGAGCTGAATCGAGTAACAGTGAAGAATAAATACCCACTTCCAAAGATAGATGATTTGTTTGATCAGTTACAAGGGGCAGTAGTGTTCTCCAAGATCGATTTGAGATCAGGTTATCACCAATTGAAGGTGAAAGACGAAGATATTTTTAAAACGGCTTTCAGGACTCGTTATGGCCACTACGAGTTCTTAGTCATGCCGTTTGGAGTTACCAATGCACCGGCAGTGTTTATGGATCTTATGAACAGAGTGTTTCAGCCTTTCTTGGATCAGTTTGTCATAGTATTCATAGATGACATACTGATTTACTCTCGTAGTTTCGATGAGCATCGTCAGCATCTAACTACAGTCTTGCAGGTTCTGAAAGAAAAAGAATTGTTTGCTAAGTTCAGTAAGTGTGAATTTTGGCTGGAACAGATTGCATTTTTGGGTCACCTAATTTCGGCTAAGGGAATAGAGGTTGATCCAGCAAAGATAGAAGCAATTAAAAATTGGGTTACTCCAAAGAATGCTACAGAGGTACAAAGTTTCTTGGGATTAGCGGGTTACTATAGGAGATTCATTCAGGATTTCTCCAAGATAGCGCTGCCACTAACGTCATTAACTCGCAAAAGTGTGAAGTTTGAATGGTCTAATCAGTGTGAGAAAAGCTTTTTAGTGTTGAAGAAAAAGTTGATGACATCACCAGTACTAGCCATACCAGAAGGCATAGGTCGATTCGTAATTTATACAGATGCTTCCAAGAGTGGATTAGGGGCTGTCCTGATGCAAGATGGAAAGGTAATAGCATATGCTTCACGACAGTTGAAGATTCATGAAAAGAATTACCCTACCCATGACCTCGAATTGGCAGCAGTTGTCTTCGCACTGAAACTGTGGAGACATTACCTTTATGGTGAAAAGTGTCAGATTTTCACCGATCATAAAAGTCTGAAGTACTTTTTCACATAGAAGGAGTTGAACATGAGGCAGAGAAGATGGCTTGAATTGGTGAAAGATTATGACTGTGACATTAGCTACCATCCGGGTAAAGCTAATGTAGTAGCAGATGCTTTGAGTCATAAATCTGCAACTTTGAATAGAATGACAACTCAACAAGAGTTGATTGTAGATTCTGAACGACTCATATTGGAAGTAGTTGAGCCAATAGAAGTTTGTGCCTTATCAACCTTAACAATGGTTCCAAGTTTGCTCGACAAGATTCGAACAGGGCAGGCTTCAGACCAGCAATTATTAACTTGGAAACTAAAAGATGAAGCAAAAGGGGGTGCATTGTATATGGTGAAGGATGGGGTCGTGCATCACAAAGGGCGAATGTGGGTACCGATAGTAAATTCACTGAGGGAAGATGTGATGACTGAGGCTCACACGGTACCATATTCTATTCATCCAGGGAGTACAAAGATTTTCAAGGATTTACAGATGCTATACTGGTGGCCAGGTATGAAGAAAGACATCGTTAAGTTTGTTAGCGAATGTTTGACATGTCAACAGGTGAAAGTTGAACATCGAAGGCCAACAGGACTTCTGAAACCATTACATATTCCCACTTGGAAATGGGAAGATGTCACAATGGACTTTGTGATTGGACTACCAATTACACAACGAAGAATGAATTCAATATGGATAATAGTTGATAGGTTGACAAAGTCAGCTCACTTCTTACCAGTTAGAAACAACTTCTCGATGAATCAATATGCAGAGTTATATATTCGAGAGGTAGTTAGATTGCATGGAGTTCCAGCAAGGATAGTCTCTGATAGGGATCCTAGGTTCACTTCAAACTTTTGGAAGAGTTTACATCATGGATTGGGAATAAAGCTAGCTTTTAGTACAGCTTTTCATCCGCAGACAGATGGACAATCTGAGCGAGTGATTCAGATACTGGAAGATTTACTCAGGGCTTGCATGATTGACTTTGGAAATAATTGGGAATCGAAATTGCCTTTAGTGGAGTTCACATATAACAATAGTTATCAAGCTACTATTGGAATGGCTCCTTATGAGGCTTTGTATGGTAGAAAGTGTAGGACTCCATTGCATTGGGATGAAGTGGGAGAAAGAGCTGTATTAGGGCCAAAAATAGTGCAACAGACAGTCGATATGATAGCAAAAGTCAAGGACAGAATGTTGTCGGCTCAAAGTCGACAGAAAAGCTATGCCGATCAAAGGCGTAGAGAGTTGGAGTTCCAAGTAGGTGATCACGTGTTTTTGAAGGTTTCACCTTGGAAAGGAGTCTTATGATTTGGGAATAAAGGAAAGTTGAACCCAAGAAATATAGGACCTTTCGAGATCCTAGACAAGGTTGGAACAAGATCTTACCGAGTAGCATTGCCTCCAAACTTGGAAGGTGTACACAACGTATTCCATATCTCGATGTTGAGAAAATATATCTCAAATCCTTCCCATGTCATTCGCCACAAGCCAGTTCTATGGACACCAGACTTGTCTTATGAAGAAATACCTATCCAAATTTTGGATACACAAGTCCGAAAGCTGAGAAACAAAGAGATCAAGATGGTAAAGGTCTTATGGCGCAATCAATTAGTGGAAGAGGCTACATGGGAGACCGAAAAAGATATGCGTAGTCAATACCCAGAAATATTTGGTAAGTCAAATTTTGAGGACGAAATTCTTTTAAGAAGGGTAGAATTGTAAAGTCCAAAAATCCATTAAACTTGCTCACGATTATTTAAACATAAATTTTTAATGATTTTATGCCTTAAATTGTTTAAGTTATGATTTAATGATTATGATTTCATGATTATGTTTATCTTACATTTAAAAATTTTGATTAAATAAATGATTCCAGGTAGAGTTCGATTCTGGACTCGCGGGACGAGGCTAACCTAGGAACGAGATAATAGAGTACATTTTTACGAGTATTTTAAGTATGATATTGTTACATTTTTATAAACGAGTCAAAAGATAGCATTTTTATCAGACGAGTCGAGATGTGTTTCTTTGACTGCATTTTAAGCAATCAATATACGATGTGCATTAATTATGAAAACTACACTTAACAACCTTATACCCTACATGTTAGTGATTCCCTTGACATATTCTATCACACTTCTTCATTATCCTCCTCTCCCTTACACGTTTTTCTCCTCCCCCTCACTATTCATCATCTCCTTCATCAAATCCTTCAAGATTCAAGTGAGTTTTAGGTACCAGTTTTTAGTTCGTCCAAGGTTTAGATCGTCTCCGAAGTTCCGGATCAACTCCTCCTCCATTCAAGGCAAGTTTTTAAAGAATTTTAAACCACCATTCAAGATATATCTATTTTGATAAGAAATTATGTGTGTTGATGAGTTTTATGCATGATTTTAAAGATTTGAGAAGCATAAAAGCATGAGGTTTATGATATCGTGATATGTAAGTCATTCTTGTGAAATTCTTGATAAATAATGTGTGATGATAGATTCTTATGATTTAGAGTTGAGAAAGGACTGATTTTGAAGGTGTGTGTTGAATTTTGAAGTGTTGAGTTAGTTTTAGTTAAAGCTTTGAAGCGTTGCATGTGTTGGGTTGTCTCGGATTAACAACACTTGTTGCAATTTTGTGGATTAAGTCTATTGTATTAATCCAAATGCGATGAGGCCAATTGTATTTGAAAGATAACCCATATAGATACAACTTTCATTCTTTGAGTTTTGTCAAAATCATTTTATAAGATTGGCCAAAATCGCCCCGAAGTGTATCAAGTGGTTTGAATTTTCGGCAGTGACACATCTCGGGAGAATTCGCATAACTTTCTACTGAAATATCCAATAAAGGTGAGGGTTTCGGAATTTGAAAGCTTAGATCAAGGGCTAAAACTTTTATGTTTACTACGTTTTGAAATTCGGGGTGCAAGAACTCTAACTATCAGTGTGAAGGCATAGCCACTGCAGTGCAGCAGAGCTGACAATGCGCAAGTATAGCGCCCCAGCGCCTCCCTTATAGCGCTGGAGCGCTGTAGCTTCGAATTAATTTTCTTATGTTTTGATTTTTGAGTCCTTAATTCATGGTTATGATCTTTTAAGGCTTACGTGGACCGATTACGTTATGTGATGCATGTACATGTCTAAGTTTCTTTCATGATACCTATGTTCAATATGAAAGTATGATTTTTATCATTTATTACATGCATGAAGTTATCGAGTAAAGTTTTATGTTCATGATACAAAAGTTAAGATAGAAATTATGATGTTTCAATGATGCTTCATGATGAATGAAATGATATGTTGATGAAATGAATAACGATGAAGCATGAATGAATAATGTTATGTTGAATTATGAAGATATAATATGTTGATGCATGAAAATATTTTGATGTCTTATGTGTCTTTGTGGTGACAATACGGGAACGGTACTCCGGTTTGGGCTCCGGAGGGGCCCTCCCAAATACGGCTCAATGTACGGGTTAGGTCCTCCGGGATGAGCTCCGAAGGGGCCTCCGAAAATGAAAGAACGAATGTTACGAGGCGTAATTCCATATGATTGTTGATCAACAAGAAAAGATGAATGTGCCCATTATGACGGTTGCCACAATTTCGCATAATTCGTCACCAAATGATAAGCTTATGTTATGTTATGTTAAGTTTAAAGGATTATTGAAATCTCATGATTTTTACTGAATACTCTTGCTGAGTCTTTAGACTCACTATACTTGAATGGTGCAGATAATGAGGATGACATTTATGCATATGTCGATGAGTTCAATGTCGGGCATGAAGAAGAGCAAGGAGTCGGACCGGCGGGCGATGCATGAGTGTGTTATGTGTTGAGAGTGTTTGTGTCAAGTTAATGAACTAAATGTTGTTATGTTGATTGAAGAAAATACGCTTTATGTTTCAAATTGTTATGATTTGGTTTGTAAACTATTCTGAAATGTTTTAAGTAAGGTTTGATGTATGCATACATCTTTCAAAAATTTTCTTTTCCGAACTAGTTTTAACGTCATGTTAGTTTGTAACGTCTTCATCGGTTGAGGGTGTCACAGTTACTTTAGAGTTGGAGTAGGGATATATATTTTATCATAGTCAGATAGTGTCTGACATAGTAGCGGAGCGGCGTCAGAGTAGCAAAGCTGTGCTCGTAGCTGCGGAGGTGTGGCAGTAGATGCCCAAGTAGTTGGGTAGTCGCCATCAGCGGGCTGACGATGGATGCACGTATATCTATGGTCTCCTTAAATTATTTGGGAGTATGCTATAGCTTAATTAAGGCTTTTAGAGCATAATGAATGATGCATGAGTATTTGCATTGTAGAGTTGGTGATAGTCTTGGAAACCTAGAGTGGGACATCTAGGACTTCCTTAGAAAGGTATGTAAGTACTGACTGAGATGACCAGCATGATATATGCTATGTGTTTTCCATGTTTTACTGCTTTAGCACATCCATGATTTTACGTATGACTGCATCCAGTACGATGTGAGTCTAGACCGTTTCCATCGGTGAAGAGTTACTCCTTAGGAATTCGTGTCTGGGGACACTCAGCCCCTGGTTTTGATATCACTAGGAGCGACCATGATGGTGAAGCAGACGCTATAATTGATAAGTGAATATAGGAGCGGCCCCACGGACTAGCTATTCAGCACGAACCTTTATATTCATGGAGCCCCTGAGTACTGTTTTACCCTCGTTTTAAATACACTTATGTGCTGCATATATTTTATATATCATTGCTTCCGTATTGAGCGTATTCTCTCACATCCAGTATTTTCTGTATGTCTGGACACCCCATTCGACGGGGCAGGTGTATGTGCAGGATTGAGCACTAGGAGATTGGAGAGGCTAGTAACCTTTGAAGACAACAGATTTAGCTGTAGGTTTTATTTAAGTTTATTCGATTGGGTTGTATAATCGAATTTGTTTAATCGGTTGTATTCTGCCGGTCTGCTTTTATTTAAGTCTTTCGCAGCAATTTATTTAATGCATGCTTAATTATGCTATAAACTCTGATTAGGTAGTGGATCGGGGTTGGGTCACTACATTCATTTGTATTAGAGCAGCATGCAAGAGACTTGAGATTTAGTACTGAAACTTTGGGTTATCATTGTAGGATTATTGCAACCTTATGAGAGACGATGATGAAGTGATTGGGTTGCCCAAAGACTATCATCATCGGCAGGAATTTTAATGATTTAGCTTATGGGATTCTAGCAAGTGCGGACAAGAAAGAAGGACCGTGTCTGAGTTCTTGCGATTTCTACTCATGTGGATCCTAGCTTGGGATCGAGTACAAGATTCCAGAGTATTGGTTGGGACGTACTTGATGTTTGCATTTGTACTGTCCGTACCATGATGACACTATTATGAAGATTCTCCTGTCATAGTTGGAGAGATTGTCATATAGACCTTCACCAGGGAATGCCTCGAGTGGCTAAGGCATGACTGGTTTTGAGCATAAGGTCTTTAAACTCATGCAGAACATGGTATTGCTGGTATGCTTGTATCGATGCGTTCGGTAGGCACACGGGAAACTTCACATTCAAAAGCATGATATGGATGCAAGAAGAACGCTGACGGTAGATCGAGAGCATAAGAGGTCGACTGACAGGCATTGATGCAGAGCATAACTGGTTAGCGAGCTCGAGTTATTTCTCCGAAAGTCTTGGCGGGATGAGATACCAAGAGATTTGGGCAGGAGTATGCTTGTATTGATGCGTGTGTCGATGAGAAGATTCATGCTCAAGAAACGAAGACAAGTGAGATGATTTAAATACTGTATTGTTATAATTTGTAAACAGTATTTCAGTTGTAATAAATCATCAGATTCTTATTGTATCATTTCAATTTTTAGTTGTACATTTTCACCGTATTTTGAATACTGTATGTATTACATGGATTGTAATAAAGGAATAGTGCATAACTTGAATTAATGACTGCATGATTCTGCTAAGGTTGACATTATTTTAGTTGATTAGTGTTCAACTATTGTACTCATAGGTTTGAGTGGAAATATTTAACTGATTGACTTGGGTGATTGATTATAGGTGTTTTCCTAGGATGACCTAGTTAGTCAGCAGACTAAATAGTGCCAAGGATGAGGTGATTCATCTGGAGGCATGGGAATATTGTTCGGTTTATAACATGGAGTCTTGTTCTAGGTTGTTTCCTTATAACAGTAGTCTGATGACACTCGTAGGTTGAGACTTGTGATGATGGGTATTCATCAGGAACCAGGTCTAGTATATGCCGAGAGTTGTGGACTATGACCATGATTAGATGTGAGGAGGCGCAACCCTATGCCGGTGTACCTGGAAGCCCTTGTGTTTCAGGAGATGGCGGTGGGAAGGCTATTCAGTCTAGAGTTTTGGTAACAGTCACGGTGGGGTATGACTTAGGATGAGATATCGAGTTTGATATCTGTGAGGACCTCGATTCTAATCAACTAATTTCAAATAGTAAAACAATCATCGACAAATAAATGAGCCAATTTTTTTTTTAAAAGGAACAGTGAGCGGTAGAAAAATATTCGGCTCGAGCGAGACCATCTCGGGCTCAACTATAAAAATCAATTTTAAACTCGTTCTTCGACATACATCAATTTTAAGAATAATCGGGGTATAAAAATACATGCAGTATTATAAATCAACAATAAAAGCATGCTTCAATAAATAACCGAGTTCTAAAAGTTATTCGACTCTAAATCGATGCCTTACATCTATCATTCAATCCCAAGCTAACCACATCGACTCTGACTAGCTCCTGCCCCACCTGTTGTCAAGTACACATACAAAACAAGACAACAGCCGGATAACTCCGGTGAGAATAAAATCCCAGTAAAAGCGACGTAACATGTAATATCAAGTAAGTATATTAAAATCATAATATACATTCAAATTCTTCAATGGAAATGCCAATGAAATTCATGTGTTTAAAAATCGGGATTATCAAATCAGATAATCAAGGGAATATCGGACAATCGGTTGGGATCCCGAGGTCAAGATCACGCAACTAACCCACCTACGCTCCCGCTCGGGGTGGTTCTACGCTTCTCAAACCTCTAGACTTTGGCGCAAATATAGGAGTATGCTGACACTGGGGGAACTCAACATCCCAGGCCACTCGATATAGCTCCCAAACGTCTAATTTGAATCTGGGCAACTCAGCCCTCTAAAAATTTAAGAGATTTAGCTCAAGATGAATGCATATGAATCAAATGCAATTTAATTGAATCGAAAATAATAAATCTGTGTATTCATACATCAATGTATCGAAGATGTCAACACATTCAACTCGTATATTCAAACTCACGAATATAATATCGAAAATCATTGAAGTAATTCAAATAAGAAATCTCATGCTTTTCAAATCGAATATATAAATCACTTACTTCAAACAATTTCATATAGACAAACTCATGTCTTTCAAGTAATATTGAAAATCAATTAAATCATTCAAATTCACATTAAATATCAAATAATCAAATAAACATGCAATATGTGATTTTAATCGAGAACTCGAGAATCTCAAACTCTCTCGAGTATTCATTCCCTTAGAAATCGACATTAGCTCATACCTCAATTTTCAAGTCTGGAAAAGTCCAATCCCTAAACTGCTGATCTCTGCCTTTAAATATCCTTGACTGGCTTCCAATCTGCGAAAAATCACATAATATACAAAAGTCAACCATAGTCAACTCTGGTCAAACTTTGACCAATAATTCGTCAACTTTATCGTGTTCTCACCGCTTCACTGTTTCGAATCTCGACTCGAAACTTGGATATTTGGATCTATCACGTCGAGATGATAAAAAATGGTTAACTCGTCGGAGGTCGCCGGAAAATCGGAGAAGACGGCGGCGACACGACGGCGTCCGGCGGCGATGTCAAAACTGCTCCAAAAATTATGAAATTTGACAGGCTTGTTGAGATCGACGAGACGATTCCAACCATATAAGCCACGACCGGAACGAAGCTCCTACGCGGCCGGGATCGGAGAGAAATGAGCCGACTCCGGCGAAGTTTAAAAGCTTCGATTTGCTCGATTCCTTCACCAAAAATGCTACAATAAGCTTGGGAAATGTTCTTCACAACTCAAATAATCGATTACTAGCTTTAAAACCAACAAAAACGAGCTCGAATCATGAAAATCATATCGAGGAAGACGATGAACAGTACTCGCACAGATCCCGTCTGGTCTAACTCGATTTTCCGACGATCCAACCGTCGGATCGTCAATTTCTTTACACCAATAGCTTCATCTTGATGTTGGATACGAAGTGACTGATCGGATCTTTGATCGGAGATCCGGTGAACGTCCAGAAAAATCAAAAACTTTGACTGCTACAGTACCCACGAAAATTCTATGCAGAACTCGTCTGTTATTTCTCATTTTCCCGGCGATCCAACCGTTGGATTTTCGATTTCTTTATACCAATAGATTCATCTTGATCTTGGCTACAATCTGACCGTTCGGAGATCGGGTCGGAAAAATAAAAAAACTACTGCTGCTACAGTAAAGTCGAGAAAATGGGAAAAATTGGGGAAAAAATCTTGATCCGTGTTTTCTCAGTGTGAGTTTTCTATTTATAGTAACCCGATATTTTCGGGTCTCGGACTAATTTATTTGATACCCAACTGGTAAAAATTAGTCCTAAATCTGATATTTTCCGATACACGCACCCAACATCAATAACATCATTTTTCTGAAATTATACACTTTGACCAGCCAATTGAACTCATAAATTTCCAATTTAATTTCTAAGTCCAACTTAGACTCGGACCAGTCATCTTAGTCAATATTTTCCCAAATTAAATTTATCTGGCATAAATAATTATTTTTATTTCGATATCTCAATAATTATTTCAAAATGCCAAATAATACCAGATATCCAGAAATAGTCAAATTCATTGATTAACTGGTATGTGTATTTTATAAATACACTCTATAATCACATTAGCAATAATAATTATTTCATCAACTCAATAATTATTTCAATTGCTAATTAATTCGATAAATATATTTTGGGGCGTTACAATTCTCCCCCTCTAAGAATTGATTTAGTCCTCGAAATCGCATGCAATCCGAGCACATCAGATAGAGATCCGAAAGAATCTGTACTCAATCTTATTGCAATAAAGAGATTCAGATTATATATCTCAAATCTTGTTCTAGCTTTCAAATGACTTCTTCGATTCTTATATAAGTCATCATACTAAAACAACTAGAATGAAATTGTTCTAGAACTACTCCTTTTTTTGGTACTCACTCTGTATCTGTCATCGGTTATCGATCAATCAAATTAGTTCAAAGTTTCATTCAATTCCATCTCATCTCTCTAAAGTACAAATGAACGAATCTTGTTCCCTTATGAAAGTCTGAATCAAGACTTACAATTCTGACACATCTGTCTCGCACTGTTCTGATTCTATTCGAAATCATAATCACTTTCTTTGACATCTATGACAATATCAGGTCAAATCTGACTCTACAGCTGATGTACTCTAGAACATCATTCTCGAAATAAGAAAAATTCGTAGTACTCATCGTACATCGCTTCGAAAAGAGTAATCTCTAAACTCTTTTGATAATAGTTCAAATCGTAACATTCAATCAAAGTCATGAATCTGGCCAACTAGTGCCAAAATCTAGCACTACGGCTCGTAGAATATCCTCTCAAAAGGTATGAATAGTCTGCTCTAGATGTCTGTCGGTTGATAAGGAATTAACAAAGAATTCTTCGAAATCCTCTAACAAGTCAATGTAAGAGTGGGTGCCCAGTGAGCCAACTGTGTGGCTATGGGCTTTGATGACTCTTTGTATAAACAATCTTTTGTTTAATATTATTTACACTTTTATGGCAATGACTTTATATTACTTCATATTGTTATATTGTGATATACTATTGTTGTTTTGATAAAGACCTTGAATATACTATAGTGTATGTAAGATGTGGTAGAACATGGAGATGTCTATCATGAAATACATCTTATAGTCACTGTATATTCTAAAAACCGTTCCTAGTCGATTGAGCCGTCCGATAATAAGGATAAGGATCGCTCGAGTTTGAGACTAGCATTTGCGATGCGGAGTACCACGTTTCATTGGTAGGGAACATGGAGATGTTCGAAGCATGCAAATGGATATTCATAGGATGAATAATCGAACTACCCTATCCGGACTTTCCAAGTGGTTATCACTTATCGAGTGGATAAAGTCCGCGGTTTTGGTTGTACACCATTAGTCCTTACGACTTGAAACATCATGGAGACTCTATATGCTAGTGCTGTGCTTTGACTCGTTTACCGACTCTATGGGGGTCATCAGGTGTCGAGATTGGGTACAGTTACGACACATATAGGAGTCAATGCATTGTTGTCAAGGATTCACCACATACTTGCGAGTGTGGATATCCTATGCGATCTGAGGAGATATTAGAGTGACAAATCTCTGGCCAGAGTACTTGATGTGATTTAAGAAATGGTTTCTTAGTAGCACATGCCATGTCACTAATTTGATCTTCAAGATGTATTGCATAGTTATCGAATCTTGAGCGACTCTCGATATACCAATGGTTGTTGATTCGATCGGGATATATGGATGAAGGGACCGTACTGTACGCTAACCAAAATCTACTGGTTCTTGTAGGCACTATCAGTGATACCTAGGGAATCATGGGGCGATGTTGCTAGGCGCTTTACCATGATTCGTTGGGCAAGTCGGAAAGTGTTGTTCCGAGTCACAAGGAGTTGTGAGCCCACGGCTAGCTGTATCCCTGAACCATTGAGGGTCACACAGTGTAATGGAGTTTTAATCCCCGTTGAGATAGTTAAATTTAAAGAGTTAAATTTAATGAACTAAGGAGTTGGACTTCTTAAATAAGAGTTAGGGAGTAGGATTTCCTAAAATGACATAGGGATGGACATTTTTGGAAACCACTGAATTCGGATTCAGGAAAATTTATTTTGACTTTAAAATGTGCAGAAATGGTTTCTGTGCACATTGGTGAAATTGGTTCATCGATCGGAGTCACGATGAATTTTATATTAATTTTTGAACGTGCGGGCTTTGCTTGTCGGGCCCTAGCTTATGACTAATGGGCCCTAAGGTGTTAGTGGCCTGCATTATAAATAAGTTATTTTAGTACAGAAATTACACACAACAGGTCATAATTTTTGAGAGCAAAAATCGAAAACCCTAGTTCCTCTCAAAGATTGTTTCGGCCGAACCCTCCCCATACTCTGCCCGAGATTTTCCGGTCTGTGATTTTGAATCGCAGTAAGGAATAACGAATCAGATTCGTTTATTCTCTTCGCAGAAAACTTCTGATAGATTTTCTAGTGCAATCTATCAGAGGGATTAAACCTCTGTTCGTGGACCTGATTGAAGGAGTTCATCGGTTCCAGGGAGAGACAACAAGAGCAGATAAAATCTGTTGGTGTCCAGTAATCTCGTTGCGAGATTGAAGGTAAAATTTAATAATTGTTATTTGAATTTTACACACACAATAATTTAATCGTTGAATGGTTGATACCCACACCATGGAATTGTTCCATGATAAAAATTTTAAACTTCCGCTGCACCGGGTATCAATCGTGATTGATCTGACCGCCAGTTTTTACAACAGTGGTATCAGAGCCAGGTTGCTCAGATCAAACAATTAAATTAATCGATTGTACAAAATTTTTGAATCTCGGTTTTTGGAAAACAAAATAAATATTTTTAAATAAAAAAAAAAAATTTTTTTCCGGGGCAAAACCCGGGCAGCGATTGGATCGCTGCCCGGTGGGGCAGCAATTGTTGCTGCCCCGGGCGGCGCACGGCGCCGCCCAAAGGGGGCGCAGGGCGCCGCCCAGGGCAGCGCTGTGCGCTGCCCAGCGCAGCGCTGGGCGCTGCGCAGGGCAGCGCTCGGCGCTGCCCAGGGCGGCGCCGTGCGCCGCCCAGGGGCGACGCACGGCGCCGCCAGGGCAGCGATAGTCGCTGCCCTAAGGGGGCAGCTGGGCTGCCCCCGGCCCGCGCCCCGGGTGCGGGCCGGCCCGGGAGTGTCCCGGGCGGCCCGCGGGAAAAATTTTATTTTTATTTAAAAATTAATTTTAATGTGTTGAAATTTTATTTTTGGTCCGGTCAAAAATTGTTTTTGATTGGTTCACGAGATTTCGGATCGAATTGTTCGAGTCCGTAAAATTTAAAATTGATTTTTGGATAAATTTGAATTTTTGGAAAATTTTAATATTTTATCCTTAAATTGAATTTTGAAATCAATTATTTTTGGTACAATTGATGATAAGATATGATCTTATGATATATTAAGTAAAATATGATTTTATTTGTAAAATTGGATTTTATAGATAAAATATGATTTTATTTGATATAGAGATAAAATATGATTTTATATGTGAAATGAGATTTTATATATAAAATATGATTTTATCTTGTTTAAATTTGAATTGCCACTGCATGTTATCCAATAAATTAATTTTGAATTAAATGTTATTGGATAAGGATGATCGATTGCCATGACCAATTTTGTAGGTGTATGTTAGGAATTTACATTTTGTTTTTATTGTTGTTGGTTTTATTAATGGGCCTGGTTTATGGCCCGATATGAATGTCATATGTAATAAAAGTGGGCTTGGTTTATAGCCCGTTCCCACCCCTAAAAATGTATCCCTACTTGTCATTGTTATTTATTGTAAATACATTAGATTTAGTGGGAGATCAAGATTTGAAGACGGTGGGCCCAGCAGACAATAAAGACTGAAGAAATGTAAATTGGAAGCACATGTAATAGGATTGCATTGCATACTGCATATTACCTAGGATTGGACTAAGACCCGTGATTGGCAACCACGGGTCAATTAGAAATGGAATCGATCATCCTATATAATATTTGATATTATGATTGTATGCATGTTTAGACATAAATTGCGTGAATCCGGCAAGCATGCAATAAAATGAATATGATGAGACAAATATTTTTATAATTAAAAATCCCTCATTTTAAATATGATTTAAAATTTATATCAAGATAAATAAAGGAAATTTAAATTTGTTTAAATGTTCCCACCTTCCATCAACGGTCAATGTATGTGATGCTACCCGCGGATACGGTCCGGCTCATATTATTGGGGGGCCCGTCCGTCGGAAAGCTGTACATTGGATCGACAAATGTTGTAAGTTGGGTGGAACTCCCATGGGATCGGCTCATATTATTGGGGGATCCACATGGCGACCGTCCATCACAACTTAATATTGATGGGTCATCTTGACATGTCACTTTAAACGGCGTCATATTATTGGGCCCTTATTGGACATGAGGTAAATACATGGGGGTTGCTTTGGAAGCAATTGGGCTCTACCTTTTGAGAATTATGGTTGGCTGATATTATTCGGGACCATAAGTTTGTCAATTGGACTCCATGTTCTCACTAAGGAAAAAGTTTCCCGTTTTCACTAGAGGGTGGTGAAATCGTTAAAATAGTGGGAGTGAGATTCATAAAATTAAATTCGCCTATTTTATGTCTTAGTAAATTGTTAAACAATCATTGATATATGTCTGTTTTTCTTTTCAGTATTTCATACAATGAATTCGCGAAATCCATTATTCTCGATCCTCGAACAAAACAAGTTGACTGGCGCCAACTATACGGAATGGTTCCGGAAGTTGAAGATTGTCTTAACTTCGGAGAAAATGCTCTACGTGTTAGAGAAAGCACCTCCGAAGGAAGCACCAGCTGACATAAGTCCGGAGGAATTGGCCAAACTTGATGCATGGTGTGACCATGACATCAAGACCAAATGCTATATGCAAGCCTCGATGTCTGATGAACTCCAGAGGCGATTTGAGGACACGGTGAATGCTGCTGACATTCATACGCAACTCAAGGAACTTTTTGGGGCTCAGTCGAGGGCTGAAAGGTTCGCTACATTTAAGGAGTTGATGACGTGCCGCATGCGTGAAGGGACTTCGGTCCGTGATCATGGGGTACGAGTGATTTGGCTCATACAGAAGTTGGCGACCCTAGATTTGGTGTTGGAGCATGAACTCAATGTGGATTTATTGCTTCTGTCTCTTCCTTCTTCATTTGATGGATTTGTGATAAATTTTAATATGAACAAGATAGAGGCCACCCTTGAAGAGATGGTCAATATGCTCGTTACATATGAATCCACACTTAAGAAGGATAAGCCAGCTTTCTTGGTGGGCTCCTCATCTTCTGCTAAGAAGGGGCCAAGTATGAAGGGCAAGAAACGTTCTACCCCACCCAAGAAAGTCGAGCCCGAGAAGAAGCAAAAGACAAAGGCTTCAAACAATGGAAAATCCAAGGATGTTTGCCATTACTGCAAGAAGCCGGGTCATTGGAAGCGCAACTGCAAGGAATATCTTGAGCAGTTGGGAACTGCAAAGGGTATGTTCTATATTGAAATAAACATGTCACTTAATACAACTTCTTGGGTATTGGATACCGGATGTGGATCTCACATTTGCAATGATTTGCAGGTGATGACAAGAAGTCGCAGGCTTAGAATGGGTGAGACCCAGCTGAGGCTCGGGAATGGTTCCAGAGTTGAAGCTACGGCCATTGGAGATGTTTGTTTGACTTTGCAGAACGGTTTTAAATTATTGTTAAGAGATGTTTTATTTGTGCCAGATTTAATTAAAAACATTATTTCTATTTCTATGCTTGATAGAGATGGTTATTCTTGCAATTTTGTGAATGGGATTTGCAATATTTACAAGAATGAATGTTTAATTGGAAATGGACAACTTGAAAACGATCTATACAACTTAAAACTAAAAGACGTTCCAGTGAATTATGTTGATAAACCGGCGACAACAAACAAAAGGAAAATCGATAGTCAAAACCCGGCAAACCTTTGGCATGCTAGGCTAGGTCATATTTCCTCAAGGAGGATGAACAAGCTAGTGGGAGAGGGCATGTTTGATATGTCTGATATTAATTCTCTACCTACTTGTGAATCCTGCCTAAAAGGAAAAATGACTAAATCTCATTTTAAGGGGAAACCTGAGCGTAGTCAGAATCTGTTGGATTTGATCCATACAGATGTTTGTGGTCCATTTAGAGTAGGGACTCAACATGGCCACACCTACTTCATTACCTTTACTGATGATTATTCAAGGTATGGGTATTTATATTTAATGAAATATAAGTCTGAAGCATTTGAAAAGTTCAAAGAATTCAGGGCTGAAGTAGAAAACAAGCTAGGTAAAAGTATTAAAGCACTTCGATCGGATCGAGGTGGAGAATACTTGAGTACCGAGTTTTTGGACTATCTGAAAGAGAATGGGATTCTCTCTCAGTGGACTCCTCCTATGACACCACAGCTTAATGGTGTATCGGAGCGTCGTAATCGAACTTTGTTGAACATGGTTCGATCTATGATGAGCTTCACTGAGCTTCCACCTTCGTTTTGGGGCTATGCGCTTGAAACGGCGGTATTGTTGTTGAACAACGTCCACACTAAAGCAGTGGACAAAACACCATACGAGTTATGGAATGGCAAAGCTCCTAAGTATTCGTACTTGAGGATTTGGGGATGTCCTGCTTACGTGAAGCGGACAGTGGGAGATAAGTTGGATAGTCGATCCAGCTTATGTTATTTTGTAGGGTATCCGAAGAATTCAATCGGATATTATTTCTATTATCCTGCTGAAACAAAGGTGTTTGTTTCTAGGAATGCCACCTTCTTGGAGAAGGAATTCTTATTGGATAAGAAAGGCGAGATGATGGAACTCGAAGAAGTTCGAGAAGAACCCGAAATACAAAATAACGATCCTACACCTCAGGAACCATTGCTGGACACGCCTGCACCTAGAAGATCCGAAAGGACTTCTAGACCTCCAGTTCGATATGGTCTTCTTCTTGAAGGGGATCAAGATGAACCCGACATTAGATGTGATCCAAGAAACTTCAAGGAAGCAATTTCTGATGCGGATTCGAATTTATGGCTTGAAGCTATGCAGTCAGAATTGGATTCGATGCATACAAACCAAGTTTGGTCTTTAGTAGATCCTCCCGATGGAATTGTTCCGATAGGGTGTAAATGGATCTACAAAAGAAAGCTTGGGCCTGATGGTAAGGTATTGACCTACAAGGCGCGATTGGTGGCTAAAGGTTATACTCAAAGGCAAGGAGTTGACTATGACGAAACCTTTTCACCAGTTGCAATGTTCAAGTCCATAAGAATCCTAATTGCCATAGCTGCATGGTATGACTATGAGATATGGCAAATGGATGTGAAGACTGCTTTTCTTAATGGAGACATTAAGGAGGAAATCTATATGAAGCAGCCTGAGGGGTACACATCCATGGGAAGCGAGCATAAGGTATGCAAGCTTCAGAGATCAATTTATGGTCTAAAACAAGCATCAAGAAGTTGGAACCAGAAATTTGATGAAACAATAAAAGATTTTGGTTTCATCAAGAACCCGGAGGAACCTTGCGTGTACAAGAAAGTAGTTAAGGATGCGGTGACATTCTTAGTACTTTATGTTGATGACATCCTACTCATTGGGAATGATGTAGGGATGTTGCAGTCAACAAAGATATGGTTATCAGGTAGATTTTCGATGAAGGATTTGGGAGAGGCATCCTACATTCTTGGGATACAGATCTATAGAGATAGGTCTAAGAGAATGATAGGACTCACTCAATCAACCTACATCGATACCATATTGAAACGGTTTTCAATGGATGGGTCCAAAAGAGGACATCTACCCATGTGTCATGGAGTTTCTCTATCCAAGTCTATGTGTCCCAAGACTGATGAAGAGATAGAGAATATGACACATGTACCATATGCGTCAGCTATAGGTAGTATCATGTATGGGATGATATCTACCAGACCGGATGTAGCATTTGCTCTGAGTGTCACGAGCAGATATCAGTCTAATCCTGGTCAAATGCATTGGAAAGCCGTGAAGGACATTCTTAAGTACTTGCGAAGGACTAAGAATATGTTCATGGTTTATGGAGGACGAGAACTCAAATTGGAAGGCTATACCGACTCTAGCTTCCAAAGTGATGTGGATGACTCGAAGTCAACCTCTGGATTTGTGTTCATGCTCAATGGCGGTGCTGTCTCTTGGAAGAGTTCCAAGCAGGACACCACAGCGGATTCCACCACTGAGGCTGAATACATTGCAGCATCAGCTGCTGCTAAAGAGGCCGTTTGGATGAGGAAGTTCGTCCAAGAGTTGGGCGTCATTCCTGAATTTGTTGGTCCAGTCCCGGTGTACTGTGACAACACGGGTGCCGTTGCTCAAGCAAAGGAACCAAGGTCTCATCAAAGATCCAAACACGTACTGAGGAAATACCACATAATCCGGGAGATTGTGGAAAGAGGAGACATCATTGTCGAACGAGTGGCCTCTGCAGACAATATCGCTGATCCGCTTACTAAGCCCTTGCCAGGACCATTGTTTGACAAACATCGCGAAGCAATGGGTCTACGTAGTATGACTAGTTGGCTATAGGGCAAGTGGGAGATTGTAAGAGTGGGTGCCCAGTGAGCCAACTGTGTGGCTATGGGCTTTGATGACTCTTTGTATAAACAATCTTTTGTTTAATATTATTTACACTTTTATGGCAATGACTTTATATTACTTCATATTGTTATATTGTGATATACTATTGTTGTTTTGATAAAGACCTTGAATATACTATAGTGTATGTAAGATGTGGTAGAACATGGAGATGTCTATCATGAAATACATCTTATAGTCACTGTATATTCTAAAAACCGTTCCTAGTCGATTGAGCCGTCCGATAATAAGGATAAGGATCGCTCGAGTTTGAGACTAGCATTTGCGATGCGGAGTACCACGTTTCATTGGTAGGGAACATGGAGATGTTCGAAGCATGCAAATGGATATTCATAGGATGAATAATCGAACTACCCTATCCGGACTTTCCAAGTGGTTATCACTTATCGAGTGGATAAAGTCCGCGGTTTTGGTTGTACACCATTAGTCCTTACGACTTGAAACATCATGGAGACTCTATATGCTAGTGCTGTGCTTTGACTCGTTTACCGACTCTATGGGGGTCATCAGGTGTCGAGATTGGGTACAGTTACGACACATATAGGAGTCAATGCATTGTTGTCAAGGATTCACCACATACTTGCGAGTGTGGATATCCTATGCGATCTGAGGAGATATTAGTGTGAAAAATCTCTGGCCAGAGTACTTGATGTGATTTAAGAAATGGTTTCTTAGTAGCACATGCGATGTCACTAATTTGATCTTCAAGATGTATTGCATAGTTATCGAATCTTGAGCGACTCTCGATATACCAATGGTTGTTGATTCGATCGGGATATATGGATGAAGGGACCGTACTGTACGCTAACCAAAATCTACTGGTTCTTGTAGGCACTATCAGTGATACCTAGGGAATCATGGGGCGATGTTGCTAGGCGCTTTACCATGATTCGTTGGGCAAGTCGGAAAGTGTTGTTCCGAGTCACAAGGAGTTGTGAGCCCACGGCTAGCTGTATCCCTGAACCATTGAGGGTCACACAGTGTAATGGAGTTTTAATCCCCGTTGAGATAGTTAAATTTAAAGAGTTAAATTTAATGAACTAAGGAGTTGGACTTCTTAAATAAGAGTTAGGGAGTAGGATTTCCTAAAATGACATAGGGATGGACATTTTTGGAAACCACTGAATTCGGATTCAGGAAAATTTATTTTGACTTTAAAATGTGCAGAAATGGTTTCTGTGCACATTGGTGAAATTGGTTCATCGATCGGAGTCACGATGAATTTTATATTAATTTTTGAACGTGCGGGCTTTGCTTGTCGGGCCCTAGCTTATGACTAATGGGCCCTAAGGTGTTAGTGGCCTGCATTATAAATAAGTTATTTTAGTACAGAAATTACACACAACAGGTCATAATTTTTGAGAGCAAAAATCGAAAACCCTAGTTCCTCTCAAAGATTGTTTCGGCCGAACCCTCCCCATACTCTGCCCGAGATTTTCCGGTCTGTGATTTTGAATCGCAGTAAGGAATAACGAATCAGATTCGTTTATTCTCTTCGCAGAAAACTTCTGATAGATTTTCTAGTGCAATCTATCAGAGGGATTAAACCTCTGTTCGTGGACCTGATTGAAGGAGTTCATCGGTTCCAGGGAGAGACAACAAGAGCAGATAAAATCTGTTGGTGTCCAGTAATCTCGTTGCGAGATTGAAGGTAAAATTTAATAATTGTTATTTGAATTTTACACACACAATAATTTAATCGTTGAATGGTTGATACCCACACCATGGAATTGTTCCATGATAAAAATTTTAAACTTCCGCTGCACCGGGTATCAATCGTGATTGATCTGACCGCCAGTTTTTACAACAGTCAACAATTCAATCGTCAATCAATCAATCTCAATCTAAACCCAATACACAGTTTAGAATTCAACGGAAACTTATGTCAATCAGACAGTTTCTAACATCTCAAACTCCTCTACTGAGTCAATCTCAACCAAGTCGACATTCATCCAATGTCTTAAAATCAAATTTGATCAATCAACAATTTGCACAATCCCAAAATTCAATATCAAAAATTTCTTTCTTCGCTGTCATTTCATAGGATCACTCAATCATCTGCGAGTCACAATCTGTTCTCGCAATCATGGGACAATCAAAATCAAAAGTTCAAAAATTCTCATCGAAGTCTTCCAACATCAATCAATTAATTAATCAAACAGGCCAAAATTCAATTCCAAAATATCTCATCTGATAAAAAATCGAAAAAAAAATCGGATTAATCTCATCAATTGAAAGAACAAAACTTTTGTATACATCTGTCTGCTCTGGAACTTATTCGGTACCAGTTTCGCTAATTCAAGATTCTTCTTCTTCTTATTTTCTCTTTCTGTTCCCAAGTGTAGTAATTCACGCAATCAAAATCGAATGCTAAAAAAACGAGATCAAACATCTCTACTAACACTGAGACTCCAATCTTAATTCTGAATTCAAAATTCTGCTCTTAATCCAAGAAGGGAAAAATTTACCGCAAAATCCATAGATTCCCGAAACAATCATTACAAAAACCAACGATTCATAAGGTAATTTTGTTACCACTGTTTCATCGAGTGAATCCTATCAATTCTTCTTAATCGTCTGAAATATTCTTAAACCCTAATTCAAATCCACTGCAAATTTGTTTCAAAATTTCACCCAACATACCAAAAATCGACTATATTCGGACTTAATCGTTATCTGGATCGGTCAACCATGAAATTCAGATAGTGGTATCAATCTCTATTAGTTATGAGCCAACTAATCGTATATATTGAAGATATAACTCAAATCATCAATGACTCTGAGAGTCATAATCAAATCAATATCAACAAAAATTGCTAAATTCATGATTATCAATAGAAAAAATTCTGGACAACAAACTCTGCTAAGTGAAAACAACTCACTTGCATTTCAAAATCGTGGGTGAATACTTCAGATCAGGCTCGAAGAATAAGGAAAACGAGCCAATCAATCAATATAAAATCAAGTGATCACTCATCAACAGGTACGACATAATGCCCATCATCAAGACAAACCAAAATCATGGTTGCCAACGTGGCCTCAATCACGAGGAGTCCGCATGCACTCATCGATTAGGACTCAGTCCTAAGGCATATTCGAATGTCGCAACAAATAAATCTAGATCACCAAGAAATCAGATAATCAAAATTCACCCGAATCAATATCAATGTCCAGAAAGAAATTTCAATTTCTCAAGAATTACGAATTTCTGAAATTCAGACTCGGAATTTCAATCGATTTCAAATGGCAATAATTATCAAAGTCAATGTCATGCGAATCAAAGTTGCATAACTAAAATAGGATTCAAGAATCTTCAGATTAATCGAAGGAAGGCTCAACTGTAACTGAATTCGGTGTCATCCCAAAAACACTAATTTCATCCTCTTATTCTATAGGAAAAATATTTTCTCCTCAACATTTCTCAAATTCATGTCTTTCCAAAATATCAATCATAATAACTCCTCAAACCAATTCAATACTAGAAATTCATACAAGTTTTCTTAAGACCCAATAAAACATCATTTTCCCAAATAACAATATTGGTTACATCAATGAAATCTCGATATCATCGATTGGGACCTAATCGAATTTTCAAAATATTCAATTAATCCTAATCTTCCCAAAAGTTTAACATAAAAGTGCTGATATTCTTACATTCACAAATAACTTTCAAAAATATCGCAAACTTAGATCAATTCTCAATAATTCAATCATTTATCAACATCTAATCACAATAGATCCAAGCAATCGGACACAGTCTGTTCATTCATATATATCAATCTCATAATGCTATAAATATAAACATCAACTCAAAAGACATAATCAACTTAATGTCCTTACTGAGTACATCGGGATCTCAATTCATTTCTATTCAATCTCTTATTAACGAACACAATCAAGTTTATCATTCCTGATAAATCTATCATCTATTCCGAATGGGCGTTTTGAAACATCTAGTTTTGATCTCAGAGTATTATAAAACACTCACTCAAAACTTACACCACATTATTCAAATCAACGAGTCAGGATCAATAAAATTCTTACCTCGAGAATTCTTACAGGTTCATTACAATGGATGATCAAATCTGATCTCGTTCTGAAATTCTGAAATTCTTAATATCGGAGTTCTATCTCTGTTTCGTATTGAGGTTCATCTGATACGAATCAATTCAATCATTGCTAAGAATTAAAATATCAACTCTTACCTTGATCAATCTAAGCCACAATAAACTTCGAGTGGTTTTTAATTTAATATCCTCAAGAATAGATATCATATAATCATATTCTAGATCATCTCATTTTTCATCAATACTGATTCTCAGTTTCGAGAGCATAAAATTATTTTCTCAACAGGGAGATACAATTAATCATGACAAAGACATAACAATTCAGAATGTCATAAATAAAATCTCCTGTAATCTAATCCTGCTCGACAATTCATAAACCTCAACTTCTTATCATAATCCAAATCCTCCGGAGCAAGCAGTCTTTCGTCACAAATCAAATCTAATTTGCTAGCTATCTCAACCATATCGGCTTCACAATTATTATCTCAAATAATCACGTAAGCACAAATCTCGAAATATCAAAATAATCAACTCAGTTTCGATCATCCTCTAATCATCATACTCATGTAATCGCATGAGCTTGCAAATTCTCATCTCGAATCAGTTCTGATACTCTTTCATATAATGCATGCTTAAGAAAAAAAATCAATTCACATAATCATGTAAACATATAATTCTGAATCAGTAAAGCATGCTCGCATGTAATTCAGGTAATCAAACTCTGAAATCAATCACATGCGAAAGAAATAAATTCATGCGAACTCGATCTACCCCGCTCACTCACTTCTAAATCAATCCAAGAATCTTATCGCTCTGATACCACTTAATGTGAGGACCTCGATTCTAATCAACTAATTTCAAATAGTAAAACAATCTTCGACAAATAAATGAGCCAATTTTTTTTTTTAAAGGAACAGTGCCTCGCTCGAGCGGTAGAAAAATATTCGGCTCGAGCGAGACCATCTCGGGCTCAACTATAAAAATCAATTTTAAACTCGTTCTTCGACATACATCAATTTTAAGAATAATCGGGGTATAAAACTACATGCAGTATTATAAATCAACAATAAAAGCATGCTTCAATAAATAACCAAGTTCTAAAAGTTATTCGACTCTAAATCGACGCCTCACATCTATCATTCGATCCCAAGCGTACCACGTCGACTCTGACTAGCTCCTGCCCCACCTGTTTTCAAGTACAAATACAAAACAAGACAACAGCCGAATAACTCCAGTGAGAATAAAATCTCAGTAAAAGCGACGTAACATGTAATATCAAGTAAGTATATTAAAATCATAATATACATTCAAATTCTTCAATGGAAATGCCAATGAAATGCATGTGTTTAAAAATCGGGATTATCAAATCAGATAATCAAGGGAATATCGAACAATCGGTTGGGATCCCGAGGTCAAGATCACGCAACTAACCCACCTACGCTCCCTCGGGGTGGTGCTACGCGTCTCAAACCTCTAGACTTTGGCGCAACTATATGAGTATGCTGACACTGGGGAACTCAACATCCCAGGCCACTCAATATAGCTCCCAAACGTCTAATTCGAATCTGGGCAACTCAGCCCTCTAAAAATTTAAGAAATTTAGCTCAAGATGAATGCATATGAATCAAATGCAATTTAATCGAATCGAAAATAATAAATCTGTGTATTCAGACATCAATGTATCGAAGATGTCAACACATTCAACTCGTATATTCAAACTCACGAATATAATATCGAAAATCATTGAAGTAATTCAAATAAGAAATCTCATGCTTTTCAAATCGAATATATAAATCACTTACTTCAAACAATTTCATATAGACAAACTCATGTCTTTCAAGTAATATTGAAAATCAATTAAATCATTCAAATTCACATTCAATATCAAATAATCAAATAAACATGCAAGTATGTGATTTTAATCGGGAACTCGAGAATCTCAAACTCGCTCGAGTATTCATTTCCTTAGAAATCGACATTAGCTCATACCTCAATTTTTGAAGTCTGGAAAAGTCCAATCCCTAAACTGCTGATCTCTGCCTTTAAATATCCTCGACTGGATTCCAATCTGCGAAAAATCACATAATATACAAAAGTCAACCATAGTCAACTCTGGTCAAACTTTGACCAATAATTCGTCAACTTTATCGCGTTCTCACCACTTCACTGTTTCGAATCTCGACTTGAAACTTGGATATTTGGATCTATCACGTCGAGACGATCAAAAATGGTTAACTCGTCGGAGGTCGCCAGAAAATCGGAGAAGACGGCGGCGACGCGGCGGCGTCCGGCGGCGATGTCAAAACTGCTCCAAAAATTATGAAATTTGGCAGGCTTGTCGAGCTCGACGAGACGATTCCAACCATATAAGCCACGACCGGAACGAAGCTCCAAAGCGGCCGGGATCGGAGAAAAACGAGCCGACTTCGGCGAAGTTTAAAAGCTTCGATTTGCTCAATTCCTTCACAAAAAATGCTACAATAAGCTTGGGAAATGTTCTTCACAACTCAAATAATCGATTACTAGCTTTAAAACAACAAAAACGAGCTCGAATCGCGAAAATCATACCGAGGAAGACGATGAACAGTACTCGCGCAGATCCCGTCTGTTCTAACTCAATTTCCCAACGATCCAACCGTCGGATCGTCGATTTCTTTACACCAATAGCTTCGTCTTGATGTTAACTACAAATTGAAAGATCGGATCTTTGATCGGATCTCAAGTGAACGTCCAGAAAAATAAAAAATGTTGACTGCTACAGTACCCACAAAAATTCTGTCCAGAACTCGTCTGTTATTTCTCATTTTCCCGGCGATCCAACCGTTGGATTTTTGATTTCTTTATACCAATAGATTTATCTTGATCTTGGCTACAATTTGACTGTTCGGATCTTTGATCGGGTCTCCGGTGGACGGCCGGAAAAATAAAAAAACTGGCTGCTACAGTAAAGTTGAGAAAATGGGAAAAATTGGGGAAAAAATCTTGATCCGTGTTTTCTCAGTGTGAGTTTTCTATTTATAGTAACCCGATATTTTCGGGTCTCGGACTAATTTATTTGATACCCAACTGGTAAAAAATAGTCCTAAATCTGATATTTTCCGATACACGCACCCAACATCAATAACATCATTTTTCTGAAATTATACACTTTGACCAGTCAATTGAACTCATAAATTTCCAATTTAATTTAAAAGTCCAACTTAGACTCGGACCAGTCATCTCAGTCAATATTTTCCCAAATTAAATTTATCTGGCATAAATAATTATTTTTATTTCGATATCTCAATAATTATTTCAAAATGCCAAATAATACCAGATATCCAGAAATAGTAAAATTCATTGATTAACTGGTATGTGTATTTTATAAATACACTCTATAATCTCATTAGCAATAATAATTATTTCATCAACTCAATAATTATTTCAATTGCTAATTAATTCGGTAAATATATTTTGGGGCGTTACAATATCAATGGTTAGATATCGTCTGGCTTGTTTCAGAAATATAAACCCAATACAATATAATAAAACCCTAGACGAAACTCTAGCTGGCCAACCACTGCCTAGCCCCTCTTGGATCTACCCGCCTCATCCAATCGCAAACCTGCCCCATGGAATAGGGTGTCCAGATACACAAAGTACGAGACGTGAGCATAAAATGCTCAGCACAAGAGTATGAGTATACATAAATGCAAGTGTACTGCCTACTGACTAGAGGCCAAGAATCAAATAACAAAGACAGATCGGGCCCTAGTATGTAGCACGTTGTGCCGTCGCTTCAGGAGGTGGCTCACACACTGAAAACCAGTGGATACTCCGGACCCAAATCGATGGAATTCCATCCACTAATAGGATAGGGTAAAACCCTACTAACAGATATCTCAAAACGAGATAGCTCAATATGTAAATGAATGCAGCATAAAATCATGTCATATAAATCATGCAGTCACATAATACATGCATACTCAATCAAGATATCTCGAGCAGTACTTTCGTACCTCAATTACTAGGCAAGCTCTACCAGCTCTAGTTCCATGCCTATAATCCGCACTACACTGCCAAATGATACTAATATCATTATAGTGCTCTAAAAGCCTTAACAAAGTTATTGCATACTCCTAAATATTTTTAGGAAGCAAAAGCTATACCTACGTCCGTCGTCAGCCCGTTGCTGTCGCTTGCCTCAAAACTAGGCCACAGCTCCGCTACGATGCCTGGATCGCTACGCCACTTTTGGATTCCCCAAAAGGAAGCCTAGAATGCCCTAGATCTAAGCTAGAAGACTAAGGAATCGAGAAAAGAGAGGTGATTGGTACGTCTGAAAATGAATCTCGGCACCTCTATTTATAGACGGAGTTCGGGCCATCCAAACCCCACTTTGGAGCCTCCGAACACGTTTGGACCATCCGAACTCAACTTCGGAGCATCCGAAGTCCCATCAATAAGTCAGCAGTGACGTCATCTTGTTGATGTAATCAATGACGTACTACTTGACCCCGATCGGGCCGTCCAAACCTGCCGACGGAGCATCCGAACACGTTCGGAGCCTCCGATCCTGGCTTCGGATCGTACGATCACGTTCGGAGCCTTCGATCCTCCTTTCGAAGCGTCCGAACTCAGGGTTCCTAATTGCAATTAGTCCTTTAATCTCTTTTTTTTTTGTTTACGGGCTACTAGAAGTGACACTTGTCACGCATGCAAGGTTTGGATGGTCCGAACCCTCGTCTATAAAATGAGGTCGAGGAGCTCATTTCCAACTCCCACCAATTTCATTTCCTTCGCCCGCGTGGCTCTATTTTAGGGCTTTGGGTACTCTTATTTTAGAGTTGGAGTAGGGAATATATATTTTAGCATATTCAGACAGTGTCTGACATAGTAGCGGAGCGGCGTTTGAGTAGCAGAGCTGTGCTCATAGCTGCGGAGGTGCAACAGTAGATGCCCAAGTAGTTGGGTAGTGGCCATCAGCGGGCTAACGATGGACGCATGTATAGCTATGGTCTCTTTAAATTATTTGGGAGTATGCAATATGTTAATTAAGGCTTTTAGAGAATAATGAATGATGCATGGGTATTTGCATTGTAGAGTTGGTGATAGGCTTGGAAACCTAGAGTGTGACTGCTAGGACTGCCTTAGAAAGGTACGTAAATACTGACTGAGATGTCCAACATTTGTTTTCCCAAAAGCCGCCTGTTGTGGCGGAGGATTAGGCTGACCCCTATCCGTTTATTAGATAAAAAAGGAAATATAAGAGAGGGGGACTAGATCAAACCTCTCCAGAAATCACAAGAGCTCAAAAATAATAATTAAAAAATAACCATAATAAAAAAAAACTCAAGCATTAAACATCAAAAGCTAGATTTAACTCTAATATAAGGCAAACCATATCTGTCTAGCCTGCAAATCCCCTTGAGTCGCCCATGAATATCCCCAGGAAGTAAGATAGCCGCACCCTTGGCCAGCCCAATATTATCTAATTTGTCCGCAGCAGCATTAGCTTCCCTATAGACATGAGTCTTTGTCACCATAGAAGAAAGGATTATCTGTTGAATTTGGGTCTGAATGTTGCTAAGGTCCCAAATCGTATAATCAACATCAATAATGGATAAAGCCACCATGAAGTCCACTTCAAGCCACATTGGGAACAGATTGTATAGCTCACACAACTGCAATCCCTTCAAAATAGCACAGAGTTCGGCCTTCGTGTTAGTACCAACACCAATCGAATCATGATAGGCAAGAATTGGGTTGCCTGAATGATCTCTGATAAATCCACCAATCCTCGACTCCCCTCCACCTTTAAAACAACCATCCGAATTCAGTTTAAAATGACCAAAATTAGGCCGCAACCACCTAATCACCCGAACTTGGATGGTTCGAGTTAATCGAGATTCCAACCCCATCAAAATATCCACATCCACGCAGCCCTTCCAATGACCAGTTCTCAGAACACTTGGGCTCCCTTTTTCGTCCTGAACGATAAGCCCACAAGCAAAACAGGTTTTTCTTTCTTGATTTTGGCTTCATAAGTAGTAAGCATATTGACCATCTCTTCAAGGGTGGCCTCTAGCTTGTTCATATTGAAATTTACCACAAATCCGTCGAATGAGGAAGAGAGTGACATCAAGAGAATATCAGTCAAGAGCTCAGCAGGAATAACCACGTCTAGTCCCACCAATTTCTCAATGAACCCAATCATCCTAACACCATGCTCATGGACCGAGGCCCCATATCACAAGCGTTCAGTCATGAGTTCCTTAACGGTAGAATGTCTCTCTGATCGAGTCTGAACACCATAAAACTCTTTCAGATGATAGTTAATGTCAGCAGCATTCACAGCATCCTCATACTGCCTTTGAAGTTCATTCGACATAGAATCAAGGATGTAGCTTTTAGCTTGAAGATCATGATCCCACCAGTTCTCAAGCTTGGCTAACTCAGTCGCACTGATGTTAGGAGCTGCTTCCTTTTGGGGCTTCTTATCAAGCACATACGCGATCCTATGAGAATTTAGAACAATCTTTATATTTCTTAGCAGTCATTATAGTTAGGTCCTGTCAACTTGTTTTGATCAGGAATGATAGAAAGTGGATTACGTGTCGACATTTTGAGCATAATGAAAATGAAAAACAGATAACAATTACTAATTATTTTAAAAATAATTTGTAGATATAAAATATGGACTTTTATTTTATAAATTTTTCTCCCACTATTTTTACATTTTTACCACCCTTTGGTGAAAAACGGGAAATCTTATTTTTTTAGTGAGCACGCAGAGTCCAATCTAGACAATCATGATCCCGAATAATATCAGCCAATCGTAATTTCTAAAAGTTACTGTCCAATTGCATCACCATGCAACCTCCACGTGTTTCGCCTCATTCTTGATAAGGACCCAATAATATGACGTCGTTTATCTTCGAGTGTCAAGCGGACCCACCAATGTTGAATTGTAGTAGACGGTCGCCATGAGTTCCCTCAATAATATGAGCCGAAGTCAAGGGAGTTCCACCCAATTCACATCACCTATGTCAGTGGAAGTCACAACTTTCCGGCATCCAGGCCTCCCCAATAATATGAGCCAGTCACTGACCGCAGGTAGCGTTCATAGTGCAACCACCGTTGATGGAAGACAAGAATAAATTAAACACTTTTAATTTTTATTTTGTGGCTTGATATAAATTTTGAATCTTATTCAAAATGAGAAATTTTAATTTTTGAAAATGTCTCATCATTTTGTTTTAAAAGTCGCGTGCCATGATTTTGTATGTTTGCCAGATTCATGCAACTATATTATCTAATAATATACATACATGCATATTACTATATATCATATATATCACAATATGATAATTAAATAAACAAGGATGATCGATTGCCAGTATTATTTGATCCATGTGAGCCTAACATGGATCCAATTCCAAATCTTAGGTAAATGCAGGGATGCAAATGCACTTATTACATAAGCTTCCAATATTTTACATGTCTTCATCTTGATCATTGGGCTCACCATCTTCCAATCTTGATCTCCCACTAATTCTAATAATTACATTTGAATAGCCATGACCTATAAGGGATACATCTTATGGGGTGGGAAAGGGCCATAAACCAAACCCACTTTTATTCAAAATAAAAGAAATAATAAAAACAGTAAAATATCCTAACTTACACCTAGCATATTGGTCACGACTCTCGATCATCCTTCATGCATATAATATCAAATATTATAAAAACCAACAAATCATGTATCTTGTAATTTTATTACTAACCGCCATAATTATTAAATGAATTAATAAATTAAATAAAATCTTTTATTTAATTTCCAATTAATTCAATAATAATTAATTTATTGTAAAACTCCTTTTTCTATAATAATTAAAATCACATTCTAATTATTTATTTCATAAGAAAATATTAATAATTTTACGAAAAATTAATTTTAGGATAAATAAGTGAAATTTTCACAAAATTTTCAGTTTAACCCAAATTAATTCAAAAATTATAAAAATCGCATCGAGCCCAAACTTTTCAGCCGAGCCCATTGTCGGGACTGCCCAAAACAATTTTGGGCGGCCCAATTTTACCACAAGGCGTGCCCGAACGATTCGGGCATCTGTGAACAGTAACTCGGTTACTGTTCATCGTGAACAATATATATATATATATATATATATATATATATATATATATATTTTATAAAAACATATTTTTTACGTGATGCGATTTTGTGAATTTTCTTATGTGGTTAGAAATAAAAAAAAAACTCAACATGAAATTAACCATATGATATAGAGAACCTGACTTTGATACCACTGTTGGAGTACCGTTTTTCTCGTGCCCAAGATGCAGCCGGTGTTTTATAATTTTAATTTTGACATTCAAAATTACTTGGGCACTCGTATGATTTAATATACATTCATAGAGTGTTTACGAAATTATACCTTTAGTGAATATCTTACTTGACACCAACTATTTTGGGATTAGCGGAGATAGCTCTTGTTGTAATTCCCTACGAACGATCAACTGGAATACCTCCTTCTTCAATCTTCGAATCAAGTCCACGACCAGTTTGTCTATTCCTCTTCTAACTCGCACTAGAGAGAAAAGAAAAAATTTGCGTTGAGATTGAATAAACAAAGAGTGACGACTCAAATCCCTATTGATAAGGGTATCCGAAATCCTTAGAGAAATTTCGAAAATTGCATTAAGGAAATGATCTGCCAAAAATTAGTTTTGAGAATTGAGTTGTCTCTCTTTTTTTTAATCAATCCAATTTATTATATTTTATTCTAACAATATCAATATATTATTAGTAAAAAAATATAATTATGAAATTTTCAATCAACAAACTGATCTTCGAGATTTTTATGCAAATTAGAATTGATTTTTCGAAAATCACATAGAATGTGGTGCAAGTTTTTCCTTGTGTGCAAGTTATATATCATGGTATTAATATTATTTTCTTGTATAAATTAATACCATCTATTAATACAACTAATGGGTTTGATTAATCTAATCTAATTAGAATATTATTAATTTATTAAATTCCACTACTTTAATAATTTATCATGATGAGCTTGTACTCATACTAGCCCATGATTCATGCACTCTTTGTATTAATATTATCATAATCTCGATCGATGATTCAATATCACCGATGTGACGATTTTAACTTAATCGTTATTATGATCCACACATTAATTTTCTAAACCAATAAAACATAAATAAGACAGCTGCTAATTTTGGAACACTTCCACTCAAATTAAACAGTGCACTCCATTCACTGTTTTTGTAGCGATCCTACTCGGATCCACTACCTAATAAGAGTAATAAAGCGCATGCGATAATAATAAAAGCGTGAATAGCGGAATACTCAAAATACAACAAATCTGATCAGCAGAATACAACCGATGTTAACAAAAGTGTTTAATATTTATACACACAAATCAAAAGTTCATAGGATCACAATCCTACCACTAAACTCTCACTGCTACCGGCACCGGTCTCACACCTGGTGCGAGCCTCCTGGACCGTTTAGCCTCAAATCTGCCCCGTCACAAGGTATCCCAAAAACACGAACACAGTGGTGTGAGCGACAAAGCTCAATACGAAAACAATGATATAAAACAAATATACATCACATAAATGACTTTAAAATCCTGGGTAAAACAGTCTGCTCAGGGCGCCACCGAATATAAAGCACCTTGCCAGAGAGAGACTCCGCGGGGGGTACTCGTATATTCACCCTATAAACTATAGTGTCTACTCCATCTTCGTGGTCGCTATTAGTGATAGCAAAACCAGGGGCTGAGCCTCCAAAAAACCTGACCCGAATAAAAAACCGGACGCAAGGCTCACATGAAAACTGACAATACCTGACTCGAGTCCATGATGAGTTACAAGCTCCCTATGAAAACTGTCAATGACTCACATCTCATGGGATGCAGTCCAGTATAAAATATGCATGTGCTAAAGCAGTAAATCATGGAAAACATATAGGACATACAAATGCAGCATATAAGAATATATATCATGTCGGCTATCTCGGTCAGTACTTACGTACCTATAACACTGTTGGTCAAAGCCTAGCTCCACTGGCCTAGACTCCAAGCCTACTAGTCCAGTTTATTGAGCCTACAATGCAATTACCCATGCATTACTAAATAAGCTCTAAAAGTCTTAACTAAGCTATTTCATACTCCTAAATATTTTAAGGAGACCATAGCTATACCTACGTCTGTCGTCAGCCCTTTGTTGTCGCTTGCCTCAAAACTAGGCCACAGCTCCGTTACGACGCCTAGATCGCTATGCCACTTCCGGATTCCCAATAGGACGCCTAGAATTCCCTATATCTAAGCTATAAGTCTAAGAAATTGAGAGAGAGAAGAGTGAAGTGAGCGCCTAAAATGAGCCTCGGACCCCATATTTATAAATGACGTTCGGACCTCCCGAACTCCGTTCGGAGCCTCCAAACACGTTCGGACAATCTGAACCCAACTTTGGAGCGTTCGAAGTCCCATCCGCACGTAAGCAATGACGTCACCTTGCTGAAGTAAATGATGATGTAATCCCTAGCCCTGTTCGGACCGTCCAAAGCTGCCGACGGACCGTCCGAACACGATCGGAGCGTCTGATCCTCTCTTCGGATCATCCGAACATCTTCAGATCCTCCGGTCTTCCCTTCGGGATGTTCGAACTATCCTGACATAATTTGCTTAATTTTTATTAATTATTCTCTTAATCACCTTAATTGGTTACGGGTCACTACATTCGCCCCCACTTAAGAAATTTCGCCCTCGAAATTTAAGTCTGAGGAAAACAGGGATAGTCAAACAAATGTTCTTTATTACAACTGAACATTACAAGGTACAAATCTTTCTTACAAAGAAAAGTACAAAACATCAAAACAGTTCTGGATGCTCAGCTCGCATCCGGCTCTCTAGTTCCCTAGTAGCTTCCTCTGTTCCCCTATGCTGCCACTGCACCATTACCAAATGTATATGCTTGTTGCGAAGCACTTTGTCCTTCCTGCCAAAAATCCTGAGGGGTCTTTCCATATAGGACTGATCCTGGTCCAACTGCATGTCAGTCGGATGCAAGATGCGCGACTCATCCGCCACATACTGTCTCAGCAATGACACATGAAACACATCATGAATGTTGGAAAGATCGGGTGGCAAAGCCAAACGATAAGCCACATCTCCAACCTTCTCGAGAATCTTGAACGGACCAATAAACCTGGGTGATAACTTACCCTTGAGGCCAAATCTCATCATCTTTTGGAAAGGTGACACTCGAAGAAACACGTGCTTTCCTGCCTCAAAATGCAGAGGTCTACGGTGAGTGTTAGCATAGCTAGACTGTCGATCCTGGGCTGCATTAATCCTCTTACAGATCAATTCCACTGCATCGGTCATCTACTGGATCATCTAATGACCTTCAACTTGACGCTATCCAACCTTGTCCCAAAACAAAGGCGTACGACAGCGGCGTCCATACAAAGCCTCGAATGGCACCATACCAATGCTGCGATGGTAACTGTTATTATAAGCAAACTCCACCAACGCCAAATGGTCATGCCATGTTGGTCCAAAATCCATAACTGTCGCTTGAAGCATGTACTCGAGAGTACGAATAGTCCTCTCACTCTGCCCGTCGGTCTCCGGGAGATAAGCTGTAGTCAGACTCAGAGTAGTGCCAAGAGCTTGCTGGAAGCTACCCAAAAACCTAGAGGCAAACCTCGGATATCTTTCGCTGAAAATGCTCAAAGAAATCCCATGCAAACGAACAATCTCTTGCACGTACAGACGTGCCATCCGATCGAAAGTAGAGTCCTTATTGTAAGGCAAGAAATGCGCGGACTTCGACAATCGATCAACAACAACTCAAATAGCATCAAAATTCCTGGAATACATCGGCAAGTGGGTGACAAAATCCAACGTCACATGCTCCCACTTCCACTCAGGAATCTCTAAGCTCTGGAGCGATCCACCGGGTCGTCGAATTTCTACCTTGACCTGTTGACACACAAGACATCGAGATACGAACTAATAAACACTGCGCTTCATTCCTTTCCAGCAAAACCTAGTACATAGATCCTTGTACATTTTCATGTTGCCTGTATGCACATAGAATTTACTACGGTTAGCTTGTGACAGAATCTCCTCTCTCAGTGTGGAATCATCAGGAACTACCACATGACCAGAGAGACACAACAGACCATCATTCTGTAAATGAAAACAAGAAGTATTTCCATCTCGAGCCAAACGAGCTAACTTTTGAGTCTTCGGATCAACGGCCTGTGACTCACGTATATGCCTATACAATGCTGGTTCGGAAAGTACTGATTAAACGCGAACTCCCTGTTGTTCCTTCTTATGTCGAAAGGTATACCCTAAGGAACAACACTCTTATACCACTAGAGCAACCGAGCTGGTACAAAGCAAACTCACATACACCTTGCGACTAAGGGCATCCGCAACTGGATTAGAAGAGCCTGAATGGTACTTGATCTCACAATCATAGTTCTTCAATAGATCCATCCAACGACGCTGCCTCATGTTCAACTCAGCCTGAGTGAACAAATATTTCAAACTCTTATGGTCAGTGAAGATCTCGAACCTCTCACGGTACAAATAATGACGCCATAACTTAAGATCAAAGACAATGGCTGCAAGCTCTAAATCGTGTCAGGATAGTTCTCCTCATTAGTCTTCACTTGCCTAGAGGCATAGTCAATCACATGACCTTTCTGCAATAACACACATCCCAAACCCTGAAGAGAAACATCGGTATGAACTACAAAGCCTCCAGATCCAGACGGCAGAGCCAACACTAGAGCAGTAGTCAGGGGGCGTCGCAACTCATGAAAACTCTCCTCGCACTTCGACGTCCAAAAAAAAGGCATACCTTCCTCGCCATCTGCATCAAAGGGTTAGAAATCTGAGAAAAGTTCTCCACAAATCTTCGGTAGTAGCCGGCCATCCCAAGAAAACTACAAATCTCTGAAATTATCGTCGGACGTGACCAGTTCAAAATGGCTTCCGTCTTACTAAGATCAAATGAAACTCCGTCTCATGAAATCGCATGACCAAGAAAAATGACTCGGTCAATACAAAAATCACACTTGCTCATTTTAGCGTACAACTGTCGCTCTCTCAAAACCTGAAGAGATGGAAAACGTGCTCGTCAACACTGCGAGAATACACCAAGATATCATCGATGAACACCACCAAGAACTTATCCAGAAAGTCGCGGAACACCCTGTTCATCAAATCCATGAAGACAGCTGGAGCATTCGTCAAACCAAACGACATCACTAAAAAGTCGTAGTGACCATATCGCGTACAAAATGCTGCCTTGGAGATATCCTCCTCTCTAACCCGCAACTGATGATATCCCGACCGCAGGTCAATATTCGAGTAAACGGAAGTACCTTGCAATTGATCAAATAAATCATCTATCCGCGAAAGAGGATACTTGTTATTCACCTTTACTTGGTTAAGCTGTCGATAGTCTATACAAAGACGCATCGATCCATCATTATTCTTAACAAATAATACTGGGGCTCCCCATGGCAAAACACTTGGCCGTATGTAGCCCTTAACAAGAAGATCTTGAAGTTGCTTCTGTACTCTCTCATCTCAGAGGGTGCCAATCGGTATGGAGCTCTGGAAATCGGCGTTGTCCCTGGAATTAACTCAATGCCAAACTCGATCTCCCTCACTGGTGGTAATCCTGGAATCTCCTCTAGAAACACATCGGGAAACTCACGGACTACGAGTATCTCCTGGATGTCTGGTCCCTCCAAGAATGCATCGATGGCGTAGATAAGGTAGCCTTCCCTTCCAGACTCTATAAGTAGTCAGGAGATCAATCCCAATGATACATTCGAAATATTCCGTGGCTAAAACCATCAGGTTAGCACTAATATGATGCCCCTCGAAATTGAAAATGCAACCCAAAACTAGACGCTTGGCCAAGACCTCTTGACCCATCGGATTCGATACTGTTAGCAATACATCTAAAGGAATAAACGGTAATCTATACCTCTTACCAAATCGTGCTAAGATGAATGAGTGTGATGCACCAGTTTCAATCAAGACATTAGCAGAAATACCACACAAACTATAGGTACCTACAATCATCCGGTCACTGTCTGCCTCTGCCTTCTCCTGGTTTAGTGCAAAGACCTGCCCTCAAACACGTGGTCGTAAGTAAGAATGACCTCGAGAAGAAGTCTGTCGTTGTGACGGATGCGACTGCTGGTGCTGCTGCTGGGAGTGCTGGTGCTGCTGCACAGATGCCTGAGTGACTATGGATCCACTCGATGCTCCCATCAGAGTAGGGCAGTCCTTGTTCATGTGTCCCTCTTGTACGCACTGAAAACATGCATTGGTCAATCGAGAACACTAACCTGCAAGATGTCTCCGCCTGCACTGCTGACAACGGTTCCACTTCTGACCACTAAATGGGTGCACTCCACCGGATCCAGAGGAAGAAGAAGTGCCTCCCTGCTTCTTGAATGATTGGCCTTTCGTCCCCCAAAGAGCTAGTCGGTCCAGAAGAGGAAGAACCCATGGACCTGTTACTCCGAATGTTGTCCTCTTCTTGGTGACAATGACTCACCAAGTCCTCATAAGTCAGATCACCACCCATGGCAACCATCTGGTGAATCTCAGGGTTAAGACCCTGAAGGAATAGAGTATACTGCACCGTAGAGGTACCGGAAAACTGTGAACAAAAAAGGAGAAGCTCGATGAACTTCTACTGGTACTCTTAGATAGTCATCTTCACATGCCGCAAGATCAACAACTCGCTAGCCTTTGAATGCAGTAGGGCTGGAGGAAAATATAGCTTCTCAAAAGCCGTCCGAAACTCCTCCCAAGTAGCAACTCCTCTGGCTGCTCTGATCGGAGTAGAAATGGTTCTCCACCACTTCTTGGCATTGCCTTCCAGTAGGAAACCCAGTGTCTCCATATTCTGCTCTTCAGTACACTGATACTATCGAAAGAAGTTCTCTAAGCGCTCAATTCAGTCCTCGACAACTCCAAGTGTCTCGCCACCTATCAATGGCTTCGGACTCATCTGAAGGAATCGGTGCATACTGAAACGATCTCGATCCTCACGGTTCCTGCGCCGTTCCCGTCTACGACCATCTCAATCACCCCATCGACCAACTCCACTATCTTGACTCTCGTCGTAATCTGCATTTGTTCAATAACAAAGAGTATTTCAATCCGCTTTTCTTATTGCAATGCGCTCTGATACCAATAAATGTAGCGACCCTACCCGGATTCACTACCTAATCAGTGTAATAAAGTGCATGCAATAATAATAAACGCGTGAATAGCGAAATACTCAAAATACAACAAATCTGATCGGCAGAATACAACCGACGATAAAAAAAGTGTATAATATTTATACAAAAAAATCAAAAGTTCATAGGGTCACAATCCTACCACTAAACTCTCACTGCTACCGGCACCAGCCTCACTCTTGGTGCAATCCTCCTGGACCGTCTAGCCTCAAACCTGCCCCGCCATAAGGTATCCCAAGAATACCAACACAGGGGCGTGAGCAACAATGCTCAATACGAAAAAAATGATATATAATCAAATATACAACACATAAATGACTTTAAAATCCTGGGTAAAAAAGTATGCTCAGGGCGCCACCGAATATATAGCACTTTTCCAAAGAGCGACTCCACGAGGGTACTCGTATATTCACCCTATCAACTATAGCGTCTACTCCACCGTCCAGGTCGCTCCTAGTGATAGAAAAACCAGGGGCTGAGCCTCCCCAAAACCTGACCCGAATCCAAAACAGGACGAAATGCTCACATGGAAACTGACAATTTCTGACTCGAGTCCATGATAAGTTACAAGCTCCCTATGGAAACTATGAATGACTCACATCTCACGGGATGCAGTACAGTATAAAACATGCATGTGCTAAAGCAGTAAATCATGGAAAACATATAGCACATACAAATGCAGCATATAAGCATATATATCATGCCAGCTATCTCGGTCAGTACTTATGTACCTCTAACACTTCTAGTCAAAGCCTAGCTCCACTGGCCTAGACTCCAAGCCTACTAGTCCAGTTTATTGAGCCTACAATGCAATTACCCATGCATTACTAAATAAGCTCTAAAAGCCATAACTAAACTATTTCATACTCCTAAATATTTGAAGAAGACCATAGCTATACATGCGTCCGTCGTCAGCCCTTTTCTGTCGCTTGCCTCAAAACAAGGCCACAGCTCCGTTATGACGCTTGGATCTCTATGCCACTTTCGGATTTCCAATAGGACACCTACAATTCCCTAGATCTAAGCTAGAAGGCTAAGAAATTCAGAGAGAGAAAAGTGAAGTGAGTGCCTAAAATGAGCCTCGGACCCCATATTTATTGACAACGTTCGGACCGTCCGAACTCCGTTCGGAGCCTCCAAACACGTTTGGACCATCCAAACCCGACTTTGGAGCATCCGAAGTCCCATTCGCACGTAAGCAATGACGTCACCTTGCTGACGTAAATGATGACGTAAGATCTAGCCCTGTTTGGACCATCCGAACCTGCCGACGGACCGTTCGAACACGATCAGAGCGTCCGATCCTCTCTTCGGATCATCCAAACATCTTGGGATCCTCCGGTCATCCCTTCGGGCTGTCCGAACTGTCATGACATAATTTTCTTACTTTTTATTAATTATTCTCTTAATCACCTTAATTGGTTACGGGTCACTACAGTTTTCAGCAGTCATGCTCTCAAAAATTTCTATAAGCTATTATAAACTCATTTATAAGATTATCATTTGATCCAATCAAATTTGTTTAATCATAAATTCAACTCATTGAATTTATTATTATGTCAACGGGAACAAGGAAACCAGTGCTTGTGTGACCCTCAATTGTTCAGGGATAAATCTATTCGTGGATTCACAACTCTTTGTGATTCAGGACATTGTCCTTTAGACGGGCTTACCCTTATTAGCCTCATTATATGCATCAACTTATTGATCATAAGAATGTCAGAATTCATTTCTGATTGGACCCATCGAATCATGGTAAGATCGTCTAGTAGCATCGCCCCATGATTCCCTAGGTATCACTGGTAGTGCCTGCAAGAACCAATCGATTATGGTTATCTTACAGTACGGTCCCTTCATCTCATATATCCCGATCGAATCTGCAACCATTGGTTCATTGAGGGTTGCATGTGAAATTCGATAACGATGTGATGCATCTAAGAGAATACATAGTGGCATCGCATGTGCAACTAGGGAACCACTTTACCCTAATGCACATATCATACTCTGTCCAGAGATTCCATGCACTATTATCTCATAAGATCGCATAGGATATGTAGTAGCCCGTACCCGAAATTAGTGATTTAGTGTTAATAAATCCAATAAATCATGTTAGTTAGTTAAACATGATTAAGGGAACTCTTAATGGATTAATGAAGTCTGGAAATAGACCTTGAATGATCAGAAATAGTCCGGAAGGTCAAGTGGAACGGATGCAACGTTCGTGCCAGCAAGAATACGTAATTTCTTACGCACATGAAGTGACCAATGGACGCAACGTTTGTCGAATGGACGCAACGATGGAGGAACGGACGTTCCATTCGGTGTTTATAAATAGGGGTGTCGAGCCTCACTTTCAGATGCACCAATCACCTCTCTTCTCTCGATTTTTTAGTCTTCCATATTATTTCTAGGGCGTTCTAGGCGTCCCGTTGGGAATCCGGATGTGGCATAGAGGTCCAGGCGTCGTAACGGAGCTGTGGCCTAGTTTTGAGGCAAGCGATAGCAACGGGCTGACGACGGATGCATGTATAGCTTTTGCTTCCTAAAAATATTTAGGAGTATGCAATAGCTTAGTTAAAGCTTTTATAGCACTATTATGATATTAGTATCATTTCGCAGTGTAGTGCGAAGTTTAGGCGTGGACTTAGAGTCGGTAGAGCTTGCCTATTATTTGAGGTACGAAGTACTGTTCGAGATATCCTGACTGATTATTATGTATTATGTGACTGCATGATTTATATTACATGATTTTATGTTGCATGCATTTGCATATTGAGCTATCTCTTTTTGATTTATGGTAGTAGGGTTTTACCCTATCTTGTTAGTGGATGGATTTCCATCGATTTGGGTCCTGAGTATCCACTGGTTTTCGGTATGTGAGCCACCTCCTGAAGCGACGGCACAACGTGCTACATACCAGGGCCCGGTCTGTCTTTGTTATCTGATTCTTGGCCTCTAGTCAGTAGGCGGTACACTTGCATTCATGTATTTATATAATACGGTATACTCATACTCTCGTGTTGAGCGTTTATGCTCACGTCTCGTACTTTGTGTATCTAGACACCCTATTCCATGGGGCAGGTTTGCGATTGGATGAGACGGGTGGATCCAGGAGGGACTAGGCAGTGGTTGGCCAGCTGGAGCTTTGCCTAGGGTTTTATTTTATTGTATTGGGTTGATACAATATTCGATTTGGTTGTATAACTATTTGGGTATTTGCATATTCCTTTCCTTGGGATTGTATATTATTTCTTGCTTCCGCAGTTTAATTATTGTTTACTGTTTTAGTAAGTTAATTGCATGCTTAAGTTTCTGTTTAGTAGGTGATCTCGGTAAGGGTCACTACAGGATATCCACACCCGTAGGTGAGAGATGAATTCCCGACTACAATGCACCAGCTCCTACATGTGTTGTAACTGTACCCAATCTCGCCACCTGATGACCCTATTGGGGTCGGTAAATGAGTCAAAGCACAATCCTAGCATGTAGAGCCTCAGTGGTTTCTCGGGTCCTAAGGACTAATGGTGTACAACCATAACCACAGACTTATCCACTCGATGAATAATAACCATTTTTGAAATCCGAGGGAGGGTAGTTCACTGAACTCATCGTATGAGCACCAATCTGTATGATTGAACATCTCTATGTCCATACCAATGAAACGTGGTACACAACATCACAGATTCTAGTCTCGAGCTCGAGCGATCCTTATCCTTATTTTGGACGGCCCAATCGACTAGGAACTTAATTTAGAATATAAAGTAATTAAAGTATGTGTTTCATGATTGTCATCACATGTACAACCTCATATTTATTTACTATAGTATATTCAAGGTTTTTATCTATGCAGCTTGCAAGGGTTTGTAGATAAATTAAATGCCATAATTGAGTAAAAGAGTAATTATATTAAAATAAAAATTGTTTATTACACTTGAGTCAATAAAATCCATAGCCAACAGTTGGCTTGCAGGGAATCTACTCTAATAGAACCCACCTATGCCCCTACGTACATCGGCCCCTGTCCAGAAATTGTATATAAAATGGAATAGAAACTAGAGCTAATTAGTACAATTGGTATTGAAGATTTCTCTCTTCCGATAAATGGTTGCATATGAGCGATTATCATACATAAGGGCTCACAAACATTCAAAAATAGGAAAAAAAAACACAAACACATGTGTTTTCTCACGTTAGCGCTGCATTGCTTGAAAGTAGCGCTGAGGCGCTAGTGATTCGAAGGACTAGATGTAGTAACCCGATTCCATCATAGTAATTATAAAAACTAAACATGTTTAATATGGTTAAAACATGATTAAGGAATTCTAAAATGTATTAAAGTAGTGGAAAATCGGATTCAAGACGTTCTAAATGGTTCAAGAAGAGTTCCAAGTGTTTGGGAGTTCGGACGATCCGTACCAAGCAAGCCATAGGGATCGGACCATCCAAACAGTTCGGAAGAATGAATAGAGTTTGAAGCTCCGAAGCGATCGGACATTCCGAAGTTGTGATCGGACGATCCAATCGCATGCAGATAAGGCGATAAGGATTTGATGGGACATCACCAGGAGATCGGACGATCCAAAGGTAAGGATCGGACGATCCTAACTCTGTTGGGAGCCAGCTATTGGATAAGAGGACACGTGTTTAGAGGGGGTTGCTCGAGGGAGATCGGACCATATGATCTATGCCTATAAATAAGAGGTCCGAGAGCCTCATTCAAGCTCATTCCAATATCTTTCCTCTCCATTCTAGTTAGATTTTGGGGCTTTTAGGCGTTCTTCTCTAGGACATGAGGCAACGGAGCGTTGCTGGAGTTATAGAGAAGTTGTGCCCAAGTTTTGGGGTATCGCCATCAGTGGCTGACGATGGACGCAGGTATAATACTATACTCAGATAAGATTATGTGAGTATCTGTTAGTCTAGTTAAAACTTTTAGTGAGCAATAAATGATATAGTGATTATATACTTATTGGCTTGGAATTGAGTACCCGGATGGCTATGTTGCTTGAGTTGCATGATTTGAGGTACAGACGTACTATCCGAGTTACCCTGGTTGAGTATGCCTATTCTAAGATTGCATGTTTTATGTGACATTGATTATATGTGCATTTATTATTTCACGGATATTATGCTGCATGCATTGACACATTGAGACTATACTTTTCATTGAGATAACCAGTAGAGGTGTCGATCAGCCCCATGATATTTTGTGGATGGATGCCATGGTTTTGGATCCGGATAGTACATGATTTTATGGTATGGGAGCCACCTGCTAATGCGAAGGCCCAGCGTGCTACATACCATGAAATCTTTGACTGAGCAGTGTTCTATCTATGATAGATTCCCGGTACCCATTCATATGAATTTGTATTTGCATTCATAGCATGTGTATACTCATACCTCCGTGCTGAGTATTATTTTCTCACGTCGGTGTGTTCTCTGATTTTGTTATTTAAGTTTTAATTGCATGCTTAAGTTTTGGTTACTTAGTGATTCCGGGACGGGTCACTACATTTATGGTATCAGAGCATGCAGTATGAGTCTTTGGGACATAGTTCTTGAATTAGTTGGTTATCCTGTTAGAGTGACAATTGAGAAATCTGATGTGGGGATGACGAGGCACCTAGGTTTTCTCAAGGTTGTTGTCATCAAGATGATCGTTAGAGACTCAATTTATGTAGGTTCCAGTAGGATGGGACCTGAGAGAAGGATCGTGTCCGAGATGCCAGGAGTGGTAGAGGATTGGTTGAAGCGCATGGGACACTACTTTCCATTCCGCTTTGACCGGGGGGCGCGGGGGGGGGGGGGGGGGGGTAATTTCTGAAGATTCTCCACAAGCCGTTGGAGAGATTGTCACAAAGATCTTGTCTCATCTACTAGATAATGGACCCAACAATATTGGAAGGATCCAAGTATATTAGTAAGAACTCGTATGGAAGAAGTTCTGTCAGCATGTTTGAATTGATTCTTGGGAAAGGCAGACAGGAAATTGCACGTTCAAATCAGTAGATACCAGGGTGTATACGATATATATTTTTATGAGGTATCATAGATAGATCGTAAGTCTTGTATCAAAATTTGTTGTAACAGGTACTTTGAATGTAAGTATTTGAATCATTGGTATTATTGATTCTAGACTCGGAATTTCTTAGTGATTTTAACTAAGGATTTGTAATAAGAATTATGTTAAACCTGATTCAATGGTTTAATGTTTATTATCAGTGATGGATCATTCGGGTGATCTACTTGTTTTTAGTTGATTAGTGTTCAACTATTGTGACTCATAGATTTTTTGAGTAAATCAATTATGGGTACTTACCATGTGATTAGTTCTATGCATTTTCCTAGAATGGTGGTGTAAGTATTTAACTTTTTAGGTTGTTGCCAGGGATGATGTGTTTCATCAGGGGGCATGATAATACTAGTTGCTGTATGATTTGATCTGGGTAGTTCCCTAGACCAGTTGATTTAAATTGAGACCTTGATTGGTTGTTTCCATGGATGATGGGTTTCATCAGGGAAACTATGGTGGTTTGTACCAGTTGTGGTGTACTTTGTTGGTTTTTATTGAGACGGGTGAGGAGGAGCTACCCTATGTTGGTGTTTCTTGGAGGATTTTTTCAAATGTGCTCGCATGGAAGACTACCTTAGTCTTGATATTTTACGCAGTCTCAACAAGGGGTATGACTACCAAGAGGATTTCAGTCATAGCTGAATTCTTTCGATTTAGTTTTGGTACTGGGTTAGTACCGAGAGATTTAGTGTACTTATTATCTTGTTTGGTTAGAGATTTTGGATAAAGTTGTCTTTTGACAACATTGTCTAAGACAGGAGATTATTATTTGACTAGAATAAATTAAGAACTAAGTGTGCAATGCAGTGCCTATCGTAGATTGGACTGGGATAGCTTTGGTGATTTATTTCAATCAGGTACATTATTTGTACTAGTTGTTACGTGTGGTTATCGTCTGACTCTGTGTCCAACCATCTACTGACACGATAAATATCCTAATACCAGATATTGCAAGGATACAGGCTCAATATGCTCATGTATGCAACATACAGTCATGACATGTTGTATATATAAATACATATAAAACATGCAATCACATAATCCATGCTAACACATAATACATGCATACTCAATATGGATATCTCGAATAATACTTCCGTACCTCATAAACTAGGCAAGCTAGAACAGCACTATGTCCAAGCCTATAATCCGCACTACAATGCAAAGTACTGGTGCATTATAATTTTATTCTAAAAGCCTTAATTACGCTATAGCATACTCCCTATTTACTATAAGGAGCCAGAGCTATACCTGCATTTGTTGTCAGCCCGCTGATGACGACTGTCCCAGAACTTGGGCACCGCTCCGCCGCAACCCCAGAGCACCTGGCCAACCTCCGGATCAAGCCTAGGAAGGCTGGAAACACCCCTAAACCCCTAAAAAAGCCTAAGAACCGAGAGAGGAAACTTGATTTTGGTGTGAAATTTTGAATTTCGGAGGGCCTATTTATAGGCAAAGTTCGAACGATCCGAACTGGGTTCGGACGGTCCGAACTGCCACTTGTCCGAGCCTTTAAGACATCTATCTCTGCTGAGTTCGGACGATCCGAACTCGGGTTCGGAAGGCCCGAACTGTTCGGAGGGCCCGAAGTGGTTTGGAGGGCCCGAACTGTTCCGGGTGCTCCGAACTGTTTTGGTCCTTCTGAACTCATTTTTGGACCCCCGGGACCTACCCTACCATTTTTGGATGTTTCGGATCTGATTTTCCACTTATTTTTACCAAATAAGGACTCATTAAACATGTTTTGACACTTTTAAAATTATATCTCATCTTCTAACATGTTTAAAATCACTTAATCTTGTAAAATGGAATCGGGCTACTATAGTAATTAACTTAATATATAAACAAATAGACATCTGAAGAAATTTAAACACTAACTTAGAAATTAAAATCAACACTTTATATATTTTGATGTCAATGCAATAAGTAAAATATTTACATAATAAACAGAGCGATTATAGTAATTTAAAAAAAAATAGATGAACGTTTAAAAACAATTTAAATAAATACACAAGCGGAGTAAAAACCTTTAAAACTACTAGGACAATTAAAATATTTTTATAAAATAATTTAAAATAACTAACCCCTAAACTCAAGTTATTTAAAATAAATAAGTTGGACAATCAAAAATATTTAAATAAATAAGCTAAATAGTTAAAATCATTTAAATGAATAAACTAAATAATTAGAATCATTTAATTAAGGAGGATTAAACCTTTACAATATTTAAAAAAATTAAATTGCACAATAAAATCATTTAGAAAAATAAACTTATACAATTAAAAACATTAAATAAATAGTTAGTACAATAAAATCATTTGAATAATTAATTAATATTTTACTAACAAATAATTCAAATAAAAGATTTAAATCTATTAAACTTAAAAATAATAATCATAATATTTATTTAATTTAATGCATGCAATTTAGTAGATTGGATTTTAGGTGCTACAATTCCTTCTCCTCTTAAATGAAATTTCGTCCTCGAAATTTAAAACTTACCAACTGAGTTCAAATACCTTAGACCATAATAACTCTAAATCTTCTTACCTCGCACCCACAAGAGTTGACACTAATTAGCTTTCGCTGCGTACTCTGATGCTTATTGATATCTATATCATCAAGGATCTGTCTAACTCCCACTGCAAAAAATAAATTCAAAATTCTTATTTGTTCCCAACTGGTGATAACCTAAGAGAAATTTCTAATCACTATTCCAATGTGACCTTATGAGGTTTTAATTCTCCAAGTAAGGTCCTAAAACATCTAATACTTTCCTTAATTCGATAACTTTGAATCCTAGGTCATGACTTCAAGCAATAAAGTCTATAAAACAAATAAATAATTTATGTCGATCACGACTATAAATTAAAAGCTTTCTAACAACAAAACTACGTTTAATGTCTATTTAACAATTAATCTTAACGCATATAATCTAGAATTCGAACTCTTGAGAAGTTCAAGTTCCCAAAATACTTTGCAACTAATCATTAAACTTTTCTAAATAAGATGGCTAAAGAAACTATACAATTCTACCTCAACAATCACATAAGGGCCGACCAAACGAGTTAATTTCATATATACCCAAATCAATAGTATTACGGAACGATGATACCTTCAAGAACAACTCAATAACCAAATTAGAAATTCTAAAGGCCTACACCACTTAAATTCGTACATTTAGTGTCAATTAATTTTCGTGGAAGACATTTAAGTTTGAATAAACATTTAAGTTTGAATATACTCCGCGGAAGACTAGCATAGGTCGGAGGGATGTGTCGTTCCCGCATTGCAGTCCACTCGAGAGTCATGCCCCTCGATCTCAACAAAATCTAACCTGCACCAGGCATAGTAGTGAGCCTAAAGACTCAAAAAGATTGTACTATGAATAACGAGGGTTCAAAATACATGAATCATAACAAAAATAATAATAAATATATGATGAATTCTCGAGAAAGGAACACAACACATGCCCAAAGTAGAACCTTCACAATATGCAATGAAAACATAACATTCATGAACATTTTCTTTTTAATTATCCTGTGAATTTGGAACCTTGATTGTGACTATAGTTTTGATCGATAAATGGCTACAGTACTATGCCGGCAAGGACACCGAGATCTCTCCCGAAGCCACATTGCCCCTCTGATTTGGTAGGATATTGAGATTTCTCCCAACATCGATCCACACGTGTCTGATTGGTAGGGGATCCGAGATGTTTCCCGACCGCGCACTACACGTCTGATTTGGTAGGGGAGCTGAGATGTCTCTCATCCGCACACTACACATCTAATTTTGGCAAGTGAGCCAGGGCATCCCCCGACCGACATTGCACATCTAAATCACAACCAACTCACCTCATTCATTTACTTTAAATTTAATTTAACCTTTTCATATTTAAATTTTCATCTTTTCACCTTTTCATCATGTATACTTCGGGACTAGAACAAGAATAATTTAAATTTAACTCACGCAAAGGATAAGGGCATTAAATGAATGTAATGAAATGAACCAGAATGATGATATAAACTTTGAATTATGGATGAATGGTGTTGTGGGCCACCATTGAACTTATAGACATCCCTAGAATCACTTAGACTTATCCCACAATGGGTCGACACGGGCGTTCGGCCCGTACGGCCCATAAACTAGTTCTTTCTTATCCAAAAAACTTTCCGTTCGAACCGACACCTCATAAACATAAAAATAACCACTAGGATCAGTCCTTAACCTCTAATGCAATCCCGAGAATCCCGTTCAATTTAGGTTCCCGGACAGCCCCTAAAATTCTCGGAAACTACTCTTGACACTACAACTTAAACTACCCTTTTACCTACCCGAAACTTACCCGAATGAAGCCCAATGTGAACCGACACGACCCCAACAACATACACATTAATGTTGGAAAACGCGGCGATCAGATCAATTATGATTGATACCCGGTGCAGTGGAAGTTTAAAATTTTTGTATGGAACGATTCCATAATGGGTATCAACCTAACGATTAAATTGTGTGTGTAAAAATTAAATAACAATTATAAAATTTTTACCTTTAATCTCGAATCGAGATTTTGGACGCCAACAGATTTCTCTGCTCTTGTTGTATATCCCTGGAACTGATGGACGAACTGTTCTTCAATCAGGTCCACGAATGGATATTTAATCCCTCTGATAGATTGCACTAGAAAATCTATCAGAAGTTTTCTACGAAGAGATTAACGAATTTGATCCGTTAAACCAGACTGTAATTCAAAATCACAGGCTGGATTTTTCTCGAGTAGAGGGAGAGAGGGGGAACGGCCACCTTTTAAAAATTAACTAGGGTTTTCGAAAAATCCTTGTGACCTGTTGTGTGTAATTTTTGTACTGCAATAACTTATTTATAATGTAGGCCACCAACAGCTTAGGGCCCATTAGTCATAAGTTCAAGCCCGACAAGCAAAGCCCGCATGTTCAGAAATTAATATAAAATTCATCGTGACTCCGATTGATAAACCGATTTCACCAATGTGCTCAGAAACCATTTCTGCACCTTTTAAAGTCAAGATAAATTTTTCTGAATCCGAATTCAGTGGTTTCCAAAAATGGCCATCCCTATGTCATTTTAGGAAATCTTACTCCTCTACTCTTAAATAAGAAGTCCAACTTCTTCGTTCATTAAATTTAACTCTTTAAATTTAACTATCTCAACGGGGATTAAAAATCCATTACACTGTGTGACCCTATGGTTCAGGGATACAGCTAGTCGTGGGCTCACAACTCCTTGTGACTCGGAACAACAATTTCCGACTTGCCCATCGAATCATGGTATGAGCGCCTAGCAACATTGCCCCATGATTCCCTAGGTATCACTGATAGTGCCTACAAGAACCAGTAGATTTTGGTTAGCGTACAGTACGGTCCCTTCATCCATATATCCCGATCGAATCAACAACCATTGGTATATCGAGAGTCGATCGAGATTCGATAACTATGCAATGCATCTTGAAGATCAAATAGTGACATCGCATGTGCTACTAATAAACCATTTCTTAAATCACATCATGTACTCTGGCCAGAGATTCGTCACACTAATATCTCCTCAGATCGCATAGGATATCCACACTCGCAAGTATGTGGTGAATCCTTGACAACAAAGCATCGACTCCTATATGTGTTGTAACTGTACCCAATCCCGACACCTGATGACCCCAATAGAGTCGGTAAACGAGTCAAAGCACAGTACTAGCATATAGAGTCTCAATGATGTTTCAAGTAGTAAGGACTAATGGTGTACAACCAAAACCGCGGACTTTATCCACTCGATAAGTGATGACCACTTGGAAAGTCCGGATAGGGTAGTTCGATCATTCATCATATGAATATCCATTTGCATGCTTCGAACATCTCTATGTTCCTTACCAATGAAACGTAGTACTCCGCATCGCAAATGCTAGTCTCAAACTCGAGCGATCCTTATCCTTATTATCGGACGGCTCAATCGACTAGGAACAGTTTAGATTATACAATGACTATAAGATGTGTTTCATGATAGACATCCCCATGTTCTACCACATCTTACATACACTATAGTATATTCAAGGTCTTTATCAAAACAACAATAGTATATCATAATATAACAATATGAAGAAAGATAAAGTCATTGCCATTAATAAAAGTGTAAATTATATTAAACAAAAGATTGTTTATACATAGAGTCATCAAAGCCCTTAGCCACAAGTTGGCTCACCGGGCACCCACTCTTTCAATCTCCCACTTGCCCTATAGCCAACTAGTCATACTACGTAGACCCATTGCTTCGCGATGTTTGTCAAATAATGGTCCTGGCAAGGGCTTAGTAAGTGGATCAGCGATATTGTCTGCAGAGGCCACTCTTTCGACAGTGATGTCTCTTCTTTCCACAATCTCCCGGATGATGTGGTATTTCCTCAGTACGTGTTTGGATCTTTGATGAGACCTTGGTTCCTTTGCCTAAGCAACGGCACCCGTGTTGTCACAGTACACCGGGACTGGACCAACAACTTCAGGAATGACGCCCAACTCTTGGACGAAATTCCTCATCCAAACGGCCTCTTTAGCAGCAGCTGATGCTGCAATGTATTCTGCTTCAGTGGTGGAATCCGCTGTGGTGTCCTGCTTGGAACTCTTCCAAGAGACAGCATCGCCATTGAGCATGAACACAAATCCAGAGGTTGACTTCGATTCATCCACGTCACTTTGGAAGCTAGAGTCGGTATAGCCTTCCAATTTTAGTTCTCTTCCTCCATATACCATGAACATATTCTTAGTCCTTCGTAAGTTTTTAAGAATGTCCTTCACGGCTTTCCAATGCATTTGACCGGGATTAGCTTGATATCTGCTCGTGACACTCAGAGCAAATGCTACATCCGGTCTGGTAGATATCATCCCATACATGATACTACCTATGGCTGACGCATATGGTACATGTGTCATTTTCTCTATCTCTTCATCAGTCTTGGGACACATAGACTTGGATAGAGAAACTCCATGACACATGGGTAGATGTCCTCTCTTGGACCCATCCATTGAAAACCGTTTCAATATGGTGTCGATGTAGGTTGATTGAGTGAGTCCTATCATTCTCTTAGATCTATCTCTATAGATCTGTATCCCAAGAATATAGGATGCCTCACCCAAATCCTTCATCGAGAATCTACCTGATAACCATATCTTTGCTGACTGCAACATCCCTACATCATTCCCAATGAGTAGGATGTCATCAACATAAAGTACTAAGAATGTCACAGCATCCTTAACTACTTTCTTGTACACGCATGGTTCCTCCGGATTCTTGATGAAACCAAAATCTTTTATTGTTTCATCAAATTTTTGGTTCCAACTTCTTGATGCTTGTTTTAGACCATAAATTGATCTCTGAAGCTTGCATTCCTTATGCTCGCTTCCCATGGATGTGTACCCCTCAGGCTGCTTCATATAGATTTCTTCCTTAATGTCTCCATTAAGAAAAGCAGTCTTTACATCCATTTGCCATATCTCATAGTCATACCATGCAGCTATGGCAATAAGGATTCTTATGGACTTGAACATTGCAACTGGTGAAAAGGTTTCATCATAGTCAACTCCTTGTCTTTGAGTATAACCTTTTGCCACCAATCGCGCCTTGTAGGTCAATACCTTACCATCAGGCCCAAGCTTTCTCTTGTAGATCCATTTACACCCTATTGGAACAATTCCATCGGGAGGATCTACTAAAGACCAAACTTGGTTTGTATGCATCGAATCTATTTCCGACTGCATAGCTTCAAGCCATAAATTTGAATCCGCATCAGAAATTGCTTCCTTGAAGTTTCTTGGATCACATCCAACATCGGGTTCATCTTGATCCCCTTCAAGAAGAAGACCATATCGAATAGGAGGTCTAGAAGTCCTCTCGGATCTTCTAGGTACAGGCGTGTCCAGCAATGGTTCCTGAGGTGTAGGATCGTTATTTTGTATTTCGGGTTCTTCTCGAATTTCTTCGAGTTCCATCATCTCGTCTTTCTTATCCAATAAGAACTCATTCTCCAAGAAGGTGGCATTCCTTGAAACAAACACCTTTGTTTCAGTAGGATAATAGAAATAATATCCGATTGAATTCTTCGGATACCCTACAAAATAACATAAGCTGGATCGACTATCCAACTTATCTCCCACTGTCCGCTTCACGTAAGCAGGACATCCCCAAATCCTCAAGTACGAATACTTAGGAGCTTTGCCATTCCATAACTCGTATGGTGTTTTGTCCACTGCTTTAGTGTGGACGTTGTTCAACAACAATACCGCCGTTTCAAGCGCATAGCCCCAAAACGAAGGTGGAAGCTCAGTGAAGCTCATCATGGATCGAACCATGTCCAATAAAGTTCGATTAGACGCTCCGATACACCATTAAGCTGTGGTGTCATAGGAGGAGTCCACTGAGAGAGAATCCCATTCTTTTTTAGATAGTCCAAAAACTCGGTATTCAAGTATTCTCCACCTCGATCCGATCGAAGTGCTTTAATACTTTTACCTAGCTTGTTTTCTACTTCAGCCTTGAATTCTTTGAACTTTTCAAATGCTTCAGACTTATATTTCATTAAATATAAATACCCATACCTTGAATAATCATCAGTAAAGGTAATGAAGTAGGTGTGGCCATATTGAGTCCCAACTCTAAATGAACCACAAACATCTGTATGGATCAAATCCAATAGATTTTGACTACGCTCAGGTTTCCCCTTAAAAGGAGATTTAGTCATTTTTCCTTTTAGGCAGGATTCACAAGTAGGTAGAGAGTTATATCAGACATATCAAACATGCCCTCTCCCACTAGCTTGTTCATCCTCCTTGAGGAAATATGACTTAGCCTAGCGTGCCAAAGGTTTGCCGGGTTTTGGCTATCGATTTTCCTTTTGTTTGTTGTTGCCGGTTTATCAACATAATTTATTGGAACGTCTTTTAGTTTTAAGTTGTATAGATCGTTTTCAAGTTGTCCATTTCCAATCAAACATTCATTCTTGTAAATATTGCAAATCTCATTCACAAAATTGCATGAATAACCATCTCTATCAAGCATAGAAACAGAAATAATGTTTTTAATCAAATCCGGAACAAATAAAACATCTCTTAAAAGTAACTTAAAACCGTTCTGCAAAATTAAATAAACATCTCCCACGGCTTTTGCTTCAACTCTGGAACCATTTCCGAGCCTCAGCTGGGTCTCACCCATCCTAAGCCTGCGACTTCTTGTCATCACCTGCAAATCATTGCAAATGTGAGATCCACATCCGGTATCCAATACCCAAGAAGTAGTATTAAGTGAAACATTTATTTCAATATAGAACATACCCTTTGCAGTTCGCAACTGCTCTAGATATTCCTTGCAGTTACGCTTCCAATGACCGGGCTTCTTGCAGTAATGGCAAACATCCTTGGATTTTTCCATGTTTGAAGCCTTTGTCTTGTACTTCTTCTCGGGTTCGATTTTCTTGGGTGGGGCAGAACGTTTCTTACCCTTTGTACTTGGCCCCTTCTTAGCAGAAGAAGAGGAGCCCACCAAGAAAGCCGGTTTATCCTTCTTTAATGTGGATTCATATGTCACAAGCATATTGACCATCTCTTCAAGGGAGGCCTCTATCTTGTTCATATTGAAATTTACCACAAATCCGTCAAACATAGAAGGAAGAGACAGAAGTAGTAAGTCCACGTTGAGTTCATGCTCCAACACCAAATCAAGGGTTACCAACTTCTGTATGAGCCAAATCACTCGTACCCCATGATCACGGACCGAAGTCCCTTCACGCATGCGACACGTCATTAGCTCCTTTACAGTAGCGAACCTTTCAGCCCTCGATTGAGCCCCAAAAAGTTCCTTGAGTTGAACGTGAATGTCAGCAGCATTCACGGTGTCCTCAAATCGCCTCTGGAGTTCATCAGACATCGAGGCTTGCATATAGCATTTGGTCTTGATATCATGGTCCCACCATGTATCAAGCTTGGCTAACTCCTCTGGACTTACGTCAGCTGGTGCTTCCTTCGGAGGAGATTTTTCTAACACGTAGAGCATCTTCTCCGAAGTCAAGACAATCTTCAACTTATGGAACCATTCCGTATAGTTTGCGCCAGTCAACTTATTTTGTTCGAGGATCGAGAAAAGTGGATTACGCGAATTCATCTTATGAAATACTGAAAAGAAAAAGACAAATATCAGTGATTGTTTAAGCAATTTACTAAGACATAAAATAGGTGAAATTTATTTTATGAATCTCACTCCCACTATTTTAACGATTTCACTACCCTCTAGTGAAAACGGGAAGCTGTTTTCCTTAGTGAGAACATGGAGTCCAATTGACAAACTTATGGTCCCGAATAATATCAGCCAACCATAATTTTCAAAAGGTAGAGCCCAATTGCTTCCAAAGCAACCTCCATGTTTTTACCTCATGTCCAATAAGGTCCCAATAATATGACGCCGTTTATTGTGACATGTCAAGATGACCCATCAATATTAAGTTGTGATGGACGGTCGCCATGTGGATCCCCCAATAATATGAGCCGATCCCATGGGAGTTCCACCCAACTTACAACATGTGTCGATCCAATGTACAGCTTTCCGACGAACGGGCCCCCCCAATAATATGAGCCGGACCGTATCCGCGGGTAGCATCTCATACATTGATCGTTGATGGAAGGTAGGAACATTTAAACAAATTTAAATTTCCTTTATTTATCTTGATATCAATTTTAAATCATATTTAAAATGAGGGATTTTTAATTATAAAAATTTGTCTCATCATTTTTAAAAATTTTGTATGCTTGCCGGATTCACACAATTATGTGTAAAACATGCATACAACTATAATATCACATATTATATAGGATGATCGATTCCATTTCTAATCGACCCGTGGTTGCCAATCACGAGTCTTAGTCCAATTCTAGGTAATATGCAGTATGCAATGCAATCCTATTACATTTGCTTCCAATTTACATTTCTTCTGTCTTTATTGTCTGCTGGGCCCACCTCTATCTTCAAATCTTGATCTCCCACTAAATCTAATGTATTTACAATAAATAACAATGACAAGTAGGGGATACATTTTTAAGGGGTGGGAACGGGCCATAAACCAAGCCCACTTTTATTACATATGACATTCATATTGGGCCATAAACCAGGCCCATTAATAAAATCAACAACAATAAAACAAATGTAAATTCCTAACATACACCTACAAAATTGGTCATGGCAATCGATCATCCTTATCCATTAACATTTAATTCAAAATTAATTTATTGGATAACATGCAATGGCAATTTAAATTTAAAAGGATAAAATCATATTTCATACATAAAATCTTATTTTACATATAAAATCATATTTTATCTTTTTATCAAATAAAATCATATTTTATCTATAAAATCCAATTTTATACATAAAATCATATTTTACTCAATATATCCATAAGATCATATCTTATCATCAATTGTACCAAAAATAATTAATTTCAAAATTCAATTAAAGGATAAAATATTAAAATTTTCCAAAAATTCAAATTTATCCAAAAATCAATTTTAAAATTTTCGGACTCGAACAATTCGATCCGACGCCTCGTGGACCAATCAAAACAATTTTCGATCGGACCAAAAATAGAATTTTAACATATTAAAATTTAATTTAAACACGTACTGAGGAAATACCACATCATCCGGGAGATCGTGGAAAGAGGAGACATCACTATCGAGAGAGTGGCCTCTGCAGACAATATCGCTGATCCACTTACTAAGCCCTTGCCAGGACCATTATTTGACAAACATCGCGAAGCAATGGGACTGCGTAGTATGACTAGTTGGCTTTAGGGCAAGTGGGAGATTGAAAGAGTGGGTGCTCGGTGAGCCAACTTGTGGCTAAGGGCTTTGATGACTCTTTGTATAAACAATCTTTTGTTTAATATAATTTACACTTTTATAATGGCGTTTACTTTATCTTTTATCATATTATTATGTTGTGACATACTATAAGATGTTTAGATGAAGACCTTGAATATACTATAGTGTATGTAAGATGTGGTAGCACATGGGGATGGCTATCATGAAACACATCTTATAGTCACTGTATATTCTAAACAGTTCCTAGTCGATTGAGCCGTCCGTTAATAAGGATAAGGATCGCTCGAGATTGAGACTAGCATTTGCGATGCCGAGTACCACGTTTCATTGGTATGGAACATAGAGATGTTCAAAGCATGCAAATGGATATTCATACGATGAATGATCGAACTACCCTATTCGGACTTTCCAAGTGGTTATCATTTATCGAGTGGATAAAGTCCGTGGTTTTGGTTGTACATCATTAGTCCTTACTACTTGAAACATCATTGAGACTCTATATGCTAGTACTGTACTTTGACTCGTTTACCGACTCTATTGGGGTCATCAGGTGTCGGGATTGGGTGCAGTTATGACACATATAGGAGTCGATGCTTTGTTGTCAAGGATTCACCACATACTTGCTAGTGTGGATATCCTATGCAATCTGAGGAGATATTAGTGTGACGAATCTCTGGCTAGAGTACATGATGTGTTTTAAGAAATGGTTTCTTAGTAGCACATGCGATGTCACTATTTGATCTTCAAGATGTATTGCATAGTTATCGAATCTCGAACGACTCTCGATTTACCAATGGTTGTTGATTCGATCGGGATATATGGATGAAGGGACCGTACTGTACGCTAACAAAAATCTATTGGTTCTTGCAGGCACTATCAATGATACCTAGGGAATCATGGGGCGATGTTGCTAGGCGCTCTTACCATGATTCGATGGGCAAGTCGGAAATTGTTGTTCCGAGTCACAAGGAGTTGTGAGCCCACGGCTAGCTGTATCCCTGAACCATTGAGGGTCACACAAGTAATGGATTTTTAATTCCCGTTGAGATAGTTAAATTTAAAGAGTTAAATTTAATGAACAAAGAAGTGGGACTTCTTATTTAAGAGTAGAGGAGTAAGATTTCCTAAAATGACATAGGGATGGGCATTTTTGGAAACCACTGAATTCGGATTCAGAAAATTTATCTTGACTCTAAAAGATGCAGAAATGGTTTCTGTGAACATTGGTGAAATTGGTTTATCAATCTGAGTCACGATGAATTTTATATTAATTTCTGAACATGCGGGCTTTGCTTGTCAGGCTTGAACTTATGACTAATGGGCCCTAAGCTGTTAGCAGCCCACATTATAAATAAGTTATTGCAGTACAGAAATTACACAACAGAGGTCACAATTTTCGAAAACCCTGGTTTTTCTCTCTAAAGTGGCCGCCCCCCTCCCTCTCTTCTCGGGAAAATCCAGCTTGTGAATTTTGAATTTGCAGTCTGGTTTAACGGATCAAATTCGTTAATTCTCTTCGTAGAAACTTCTGATAGATTTTCTAGTGCAATCTATCAGAGGAATTAAATTTCTGTTCATGGACCTGATTGAAGAATTGTTCGTCCATCAGTTCCTGGGATATACAACAAGAGCAGAGTAATCTGTGGCGTCCATAATCTCGATTCGAGATTGGAGGTAAAAATTTAATTGTTATTTAATTTTTACACGCACAATTTAATCGTAATGTTTTGATACCTATTATGGAATCGTTCCATATAAAAATTTTAAACTTCCGCTGCACCGGGTATCAATTCTGATTGATCTGATCACCTTTCTCCAACACCCCCCCCCCCCCCCCAGGTCTCTAAAATTCCAAGAACAGAACAAATTTCTAAAGGCGAACCGCATCGAACAAGAAAAATCTGTTCTATCTCTTCAATATCTAAAACCTTCAAAACACTTTCTTCAATGAATACTCCACAATTCAACCATCAAGACACCATCTAGAACCTCCATAGTGACCAGCAAGTGCCCTTGAGCTAGCCACGTGCCCGACTATCTCAGGTCAAGGTTTTAACCCGACAAGCTTCACCCGATCAATCCAATCATCACAACCAAGCTCCTATCCTAAATTTCTTCAAATCCAGACCTTAACACCCATCAAATACACTATCAAGATACATTTACACCTTTATAAATCAACATGGGCAGCCCCTTCACACATTCATCCATTACATCAAAATTCAAGTTCAATTGCCCACAATTTCAATCCAATTTGGTAACTTTTCAACATATGGTTTCAAGGTTATAACATAACATGACATATAACTCATATTCAGCTATTTATGCATGAAATAGGATCAAAATTAGACCATAAGCAATATGATTTTCCTTAAAATTTTTGAAATGTACAAATCCAATGCAAGTTTCTATCTCAATGAAATCCACAACACATCCTAACAACAAATAGATGAAAAATTCGAAATTGTCAGCCCATGCTTTGTAGTGACCCTTACTCGGATCACCTACTAAACAGAACTTAGGCATGCAATTAACTTAATAAATAGATATCAGAATAAACTGCAGAAACATTACTAAAATTACAATCCCAAGGCAAGGAATCTGTAAATATCCAAAATAGATTATACAACTAAATTGAAAGCTGTATCAACCCAAAACAACAGAAATAAACCTAGACGAAGCTCCAGCTGGCCAACCACTGCCTAGCCCCTCTTGGAACCACCCGCCTCGTCCAATCGCAAACCTGCCCCGTGGAATAGGGTGTCCAGAAACACAGAGTACGATACGTTAGCATAAAATGCTCAACACGAGAGTATGAGTATACATGCATGCAAAGTGAACTCCCTATAAAACTCGAGGTCAAGAATCAGATAACAGAGATAGACCAGGCCCTGGTATGTAGCACGTTGTGCCGTCACTTCAGGAGGTGGCTCCCATACCATAATACCAGTGGATATGCCGGACCCAAATCGATGGAAGTCCAACCACTAACAGGATAGGGAAAAACCCTACTAACAGACATCTCGAAGGAGATAGCTCAGTATGCAAATGAATGCAGCATAAATCAATGACATATAAATCATGGAGTCACATAATACATGCATACTCAGTTAGGATATCTCGAATAGTACTTCCGTACCTCAAATCAGTGCAAGCTCTACCAACTCTAGGTCCACGCCTATAGTCTGCTCTACACTGCCAAATGATACTACTATCATTAAAGTGCTCTAAAAGCCTTAACTAAGCTATTGCATACTCCTAAATATTTATAGGAAGCAAAATCTATACCTTCGTCCGTCGTTAGCCCTTTGATGTCGATGCCTCCAGAACTTGGGCACAACTCCGCTACGACTATCGAACGCCTCGACGACTCCCGATTCAAGCCTAGGAAGGCTAGAACAACTCGAATACGACTAGAGTAGAGAAGAAATCCGGAATTGGCAATTGAAATTGAATTCTCGGCCTTCTATTTATAGACAACGATCGGAGCCTCCGATCCTTGATCGGAACGTCCGATCCTGACATCGGAGCTTCCAAAGATCCTGATCTGCCACGTGTAAAAATATCACTTGTTGACTTTGGATAGGGGTGATCGGAGCTTCCAATCCTGATAGGAGCTTCCGATCCAACCACACATCATGGATGACGTAATATCATTGGTGCCTCCGATCGCTCATCGGAGCTTCCGAACTTACCTTCGGAGCTTCCGAACTTACCTTCGGAGCTTCCGAACTCTTCCCAAGTATTTATGATTAATTCCTTAATTACTGATTTTTGTTACGGGTTACTACATTCTCCCCCACTTAAGATATTTCTTCCTCGAAATCAGATCTTAAGTACTGAATGTAATACAGAAATCAGAAACATTCTTTATTCAAATCAAACATTTACAGAGTTTGCAACTGAATACAACTTAAGAATGAAATCAAAACAACTCAGGATGGTCTTCATGCATCCTGTCCTCAAGTTCCCAAGTAGCTTCCTCAGTGCCTCGGCGCTGCCACTGATCTAAAACCAAAGGAATGACTTTGTTCCGCAAAACCTTATCCTTATAATCCAGGATACGAATAGGTTTCTCAACATAAGTCAAATCCTTTCTTACCTGAACCTCAGACCGCTGCAGAATATGAGACTCATCCGCCACATACCGTCGCAACAGAGATACGTGGAACACGTCGTGAATACTAGAAAGATGCAATGGCAAAGCTAGTCGATAAGCCAAATCACCAATGCTCTCCAAGATCTCAAACGGACCGATAAACCTGGGAGACAACTTGCCCTTAAGGCCAAATATGAGAATCTTGCGGAAAGGTGACACTCTCAGAAACACTTTCTCCCCGACATCGAACTGCAAAGGCCTACGCTTAGTGTTAGCATAGCTGGCCTGACGATCCTGTGCAGTCTTAATCCGTTTCTTGATCTGATCAACAATGTCTATCTCCTGTTGGATAAACTCCGGTCCCTCAGCCTGTCTCTCCCCCACTTATTCCCAGAAGAGTGGAGTACGACAACGTCGCCCGTACAACTTCGCCCGTACAACGCCTCAAAAGGTGTCATCCCAATACTAGTATGATAGCTGTTGTTGTACGCGAACTCGATCAATGGCAAATGATCCTGCCCGGCTGAACCAAAATCCATGACGCACGCTCTAAGCATATCCTCCAAAGTACGGATAGTGCGCTCTGAGTGACCATCAGTCTCCGGATGATACACAGTACTCAAAATGAGAGTAGTACCCATCGCACGCTGAACACTCCCCCAAAATTTAGAAGTAAACCTGGGGTCCCGATCGCTGACAATGCTCACAAGCACTCCATTAAGTCAAACGATCTCCTGAATGTACAACCGAGCCATACGATCCACATTGTACTCCCGGCTATAGGCAATGAAATGCGCTGACTTGGTGAGTCAGTCCACCACAACCCAGATAGCATCACAGTTCCTCGGGGATACCGGCAAATGGGTCACAAAGTCCATTGTGATAAACTCCCATTTCCATTCAGGAATAGGCAGACTGTGAAGCAATTCTCCATGTCGTCGGTTCTCTGCCTTGACTTGTTGACACACCAAACATCTCGAAACAAACTGATAAACACTGCGTTTCATTCCCTTCCACCAGAAACAAGTACGTAGATCCTTGTACATCTTGTTGCTCCCAGGATGAATACTCAACTTAGTGCGATACGCCTGAGACAAAATCTCCTCTCGCAACTCTTCATCCTGCGGAAACACAAGCCTACCAGATAAACACAGAAAGCAATCTGACTGATAATAAAATCCAGACGATCTACCCTCGTTAGCTAGACGAGCTAAATGCTAGGTCTTCGAATCAGACATCTGAGCATCTCGAATCCGTGAATACAAAGCCAGCTCAGATAATATCGCAAACATCTGGATACTCTGCATACCTTTCTTATGCTTGAAGGTATATCCCGAAGTACAATAGTCACTGATCGCACTAGACATCGAACAAGTCTGAAGTGCGGATAGTCGCACCTTGCGACTCAATGCATCAGCGGTGAGATTAGCAGCTCCCGGATGGTACTTAATCTCGCAATCATAGTCCTTAAGCATGTCCATCCAACATCTCTGCCTCATGTTCAACTCCGCCTGAGTGAACAAATACTTGAGACTCTTGTGGTCGATAAAGATCTCAAATTTCTCGCCATACATATAATGACGCCAGATCTTCAAAGTGAACACAATGGCTGCTAACTCCAAATCATGGACTGGGTAGTTGTCCTCGTGAAGCTTCAGCTGTCTAGAAGCGTATGCGATCACATGCCCATTCTGAGTCAGGACACAACCTAACCCCTGAAGAGAAGCATCAGTGTATACCACATACCCTCCAGATCCTGACGGTAATGCCAACACCGGCGCAGAAGTCAACCGCCATCAAAGCTCACAGAAGTTCTCCTCACACTCAGAGGACCACTCGAAATCCACACCCTTGCGGGTAAGCTACGTCAAAGGTCGAGCTAGTTGAGAGAAGTTCAGAATGAAGCGACGATAATATCCTTCTAGACCCAGAAAGCTACAGATCTCAGCAACCGTGGTCGGGCGCGACCAATTAAGCACCGCCTCAATCTTGCTTGGATCAACAGAAATCCCCTCCCTGGATATGGTATGGCCAAGAAAGACCACTTGATCCATCCAGAACTCACACTTTCTCAGCTTGGCATACAACTGCTCATCTCGAAGAGTCTGCAGTACCAACCGCAAGTGAGAAACATGCTCTTCCATATTATGCGAATAAACCAAGATGTCGTTAATGAAGACCACGACAAACTTTTCCAAATATTCCCTGAAGACACAGTTCATCAGATCCATGAACATAGCCGGCGCATTAGTCAAACCAAATGGCATCACTAGGAACTCGTAATGCCCATAGCGAGTACGGAATGCAGTCTTGGCTACGTCCTGATCACGGAATCTCAACTGATGATACCCAGATCTCAAGTCAATCTTGGATAAAATGACGTGCCCTGTAGCTGATCAAACAAGTCATCAATACGAGGCAGCGGATACTTGTTCTTCACAGTGACTCGATTCAGCTGCCGATAGTCAATGCACAGCCGCATCGACCCATCCTTCTTCTTTACAAAAATAACAGGAGCTCCCCAAGGAGATACACTAGGACGAATGTACCCCTTGTCCAAAAGATCCTGTAGCTGATTCTTCAACTCACGCATTTCTGACGGAGCCAGACGATACGGTGCTCGAGAAATAGGTGAAGTACCCGACATCAACTCTATGCCAAACTCGACTTTCCTAGCAGGAGGAAAACCCGGAATCTCATCAGAAAAAACATCTGGGAATTCATCTACATCAGGAATACTCTCTATCCCAATGCTCTCAGCGGACAAATCAACTGCATAGATAAGGTAGCCTTCCCCGCCAGACTCTAGAGCTCGACAGGCTCTCAAAGCTGATACCAAAGGCATCGGGGGTCGCGCTCCCTCTTCATAGAAAAACCAGCTCTCACTCCCCTCCGGATGAAAGCGTACTAATCTCTGATAGCAGTCCACTGAAGCTCGATAAGTAGTCAACATATCTATTTCCAGAATGCAATCAAAGTCGTCCATCGCCAGGACCATGAGATTCGCAAACAAAATGTTCCCTTCGAACTCTAAAGGGCAACCCATCACTAGACGCTTAGCCAAAGCAGATTGGCCCGTCGGAGTAGAAACAGACATTAGTACGTCTAGTGCAATGCATGGTAACTTATGTCTCTTAACAAAACGTGCAGAAATGAAGGAATGAGATGCACCAGTGTCAATAAGTACAAGAGCAGGTATAACATAAAGCAAAAATGTACCTGCGATGACTTTCTCATTCTCCTCCACTGCCTGATCATGTCTCAGGGCAAACACTTGGCCAGAAGCTCGTGGCCTCAAATGAGAACTCCCAGCAGCCTGTCCCTGCGTCCTTTGCTGAACGGTAGCCTGAGAACTAGATCCTGAACCAGAACCAGAACCTCCTCCCCCAGATAGTGGACAATCCCTCCGGATATGACCAGTCTCTCCACAATGGAAACAAGCTCTAGAAGCTCTACGGCAACGGTCGGTCGTATGGTTCTTCCCACAATGATCACACTTTTCCTTATTACCAAAATGGACAACACCTCCCGAACTAGAGGATGAAGTAGATCCAGACTTCTTGAAAGATTGGGCACGGGGACCCAAAGAACTAGCAGGCCTCGACTGAGGGAAAAACCTGTTCCGCCGAATGCTGTCCTCCACCTGGTGACAACGGCTCACCAAACCCTCATAGGACATGTCGTCTCCAACCGTCACATGGTCATGGATCTCAGGGTTAAGGCCCTGAAGGAACAGATTATACTTCATCCCAGAGCTGTCAGCAATCTCGGGACAATAGGATAGCAGATCAAAGAACTTATGCTGATACTCATCAATAGACATGGCTCCCTGATGCAGACTCAGTAGCTCACCTGCCTTCGACTGACGTAGTGCAGGAGGAAAATGCATCTTCTGAAAAGCTGTGCGGAACTCGGCCCAGGTGGCCACTCCTCTCGCCGCAATAAAGGGTGCAGAAGTAAACCTCCACCACCTACGGGCTCGCCCATCCAGAAGATATCCAAGGGTCTCCATCTTTTGCTCCTCGGTGCAGTGGTAAGTCTGAAAAGTCGTCTCCATATGGTCTAACCAGTTCTCCGCATCCTCCGGAGACTCACCTCCAACAAGGGGCTTAGGACCCATCTGTAGAAATTGCCGTACAGTGAAACGATCCTCATCACGACGACAATGATGATGGTCCCGACGACGCTCACGATCGTCATCTCCCCAGCGTCCACCTCCACTACCATGGCTACTCTGGTCATCGTAGTTCGCCATCTACAAAAGCACCTCACGGTTACCTTATGCAGAGTCTAAATCCCAAGAATACTATGCATTCTCTGATACCATAAATGTAGTGACCCTTACCCGGATCACCTACTAAACAGAACTTAGGCATGCAATTAACTTAATAAATAGATATCAGAATAAACTGCGGAAACATTACTAAAATTACAATCCCAAGGCAAGGAATCTGTATGTAGTAACCCGTATCTAGAATTGACTATTTATGAGTAATTAATTGTGTAATTATGTTTAGATCAAGTAAAACATGATGAAGGAATTTCCAAATGGGTTAACGGAGTCCAGAAATGAATTCAGGACACTCGAAAATAGCCGGGAAGGTCCCGAGGATCCGGAGGGTTCGGAAGCTCCGAACCAAGTTAGGAGGCTCCGAACTGGATCAGAGGATCCGAACTCAGGATCGGAGGCTCCGAAGTGGATCGAAAGCTCCGTCGATAAGATCGGACATTTCGATCGGGACCAGGGCACGTGTCATCGCTAACATCAGCAAAGTAACGTCATGGCTAACGTAATATTGGGCGATCGGACGCTCCAAAGATGGGATCGGAGGTTCCGATCATGTTCGGACGATCCGAACCGGGTTCGGAGGCTCCGAACTCCGTCTATAAATAGGGGGCCGAAATTTCATTTTCAAGTGCACCTTTCCCTCTCTTCTCTCTGATTCCTAAGCCTTCTAACTCAGATCTAGGGAGTTCTAGGCATCCTATTGGGAATCCGGAAGTGGCATAGCGATCCAGGCGTCGAGGCGGAGCTGTGGCCTAGTTTTGAGGCAATTGTCATCAACGAACTGACGACAGACGCAGGTATAGCTATGGTCTCCTTAAAATATTTAGGAGTATGCAATAGCTTAATTAAGGCTTTTAGAGCTTAATTATTGATGCATGGGTATTTGCATTGTAGAGCTGATATAGGTTGGGAACCTAGAGTGGGACTGCTAGAACTTTCTGTAGTAAGGTACGTAAGTACTGACTGAGATAGCTAGCGGGTTTTGCATGCTTATATGTTGCATTTATATGTCATTTATTATGCAGCATGTGCATATCATATTGTGCCTATCCATCTTGTGAGATGAGCCATGTAGGGCCGCTCAGCCCAGTCTGGACGGTTGATGTCTAGTGCCCAGTGACTGACGGGTCATGGGTGATTAGCATCGGGGGACACAGTCCATGTCCTGTAGGAATGAGCAGTGTACGCAGGGTTTGCTTCCCGGGTTGTACCACTCATGTCTTAGGCGCCATTACTGAGCAATTATATACAGTTATCCCAGATATGGATACCCTATCATTTGCATGCATCATATTTGTATGTTTTACCCAGTGCTTTCGTATTGAGCTTAGAGCTCACGTCCAGTCTTTTTTTTGTATCTGGACACCCCATTCGACGGGGCAGGTGTAGGTGCCGGATTGAGCACCAGGAGCTTGGAGTAGCCAGTGACCAGTGAAGACAACAGGATTAGCTGTAGGTTTTGCCTTTAGGGTTTATTTATTCGATTTGGTTGTATAATCGAATTTATTTAACCGGTTGTATTCTGCCGGTCTGTTTTTATTTAAGTCTTCCGCAGTGATTTATTTAATGCATGTTTAATTATGCTCTTAACTCTGATTAGCTAGTGGATCCGGGTAGGGTCACTACACTAAAAATATCCAAAATAGATTATACAACCAAATCGAAAGCTGTATCAACCCAAAACAACAGAAATAAACCTAGACGAAGCTCCAGCTGGCCAACCACTGCCTAGCCCCTCTTGGAACCACCCGCCTCGTCCAATCGCAAACCTGCCCCATGGAATAGGGTGTCCAGAAACACAGAGTACGAGACATGAGCATAAAACGCTCAGCACAAGAGTATGAGTATACATGCATGCAAAGTGAACTCCCTATAAAACTCGAGGTCAATAATCAGATAACAGAGACAGACCGGGCCCTGGTATGTAGCACGCTGTGCTGTAGCTTCAGGAGGTGGCTCCCATACCATAATACCAGTGGATATGCCGGACCCAAATTGATGGAAGTCCAACCACTAACAGGATAGGGAAAAACCCTACTAACAGACATCTCGAAGGAGATAGCTCAGTATGCAAATGAATGCAGCATAAATCAATGACATATAAATCATGCAGTCACATAATACATGCATACTCAGTCAGGATATCTCGAACAGTACTTCCGTACCTCAAATCAGTGCAAGCTCTACCAACTCTAGGTCCACGCCTATAGTCTGCTCTACACTGCCAAATGATACTACTATCATTAAAGTGCTCTAAAAGCCTAATATTTATAGGAATCAAAAGCTATACCTTCGTTCGTCGTTAGCCCTTTGATGTCGATGCCTCCAGAACATGGGCACAACTCCTCTACGACTATTGAACGCCTCGACGACTCCCGGGTCAAGCCTAGGAAGGCTAGAACAACTCGAATACGACTAGAGTAGAGAGGAAATCCGGAATTGGCAATTGAAAATGAATTCTCGGACTTCTATTTATAGACAATGATCAGAGCCTCCGAACCTTGATCGGAACGTCCGAACCTCGATCGGAACGTCCGAACCTCAATCGGAACGTCCGATCCTGACATCGGAGCTTCCGAAGATCCTGATCTGCCACGTGTCAAAATATCACTTGTTGACTTCGGATAGGGGTGATCAGAGCTTCCGATCCAACCACACGTCATGGATGAAGTAATATCATTGGTGCCTCCGATCGCTCATCGGAGCTTCCGATCCTGTTCGGAGCTTTCGAACTTACCTTCAAAGCTTCCGAACTCTTCCCAAGTATTTATGATTAATTCCTTAATTACTGATTTTGGTTACGGGCTACTACATGCTTACTGATTTACTAAAAAAAACATCCATACACACACATAATGATGAGAATTCAAATTTAATCAATATTTAAGTAAAAAAATACTATCCTATCCTTGGTGTTTCAAAAAGAGCACAAGAGCTTGCCTCCATTTCGAAAATGCACAAGAAAAAGAGATGGAACAAGCTGGAAAACGTGAAACATGGATGCTGGACTTCCTTGAGCTCGAGCTCCGGCGATGGTGGTGGTGGTGGTGGTGGCTGGTCGACGGCGGCCGAAAAAGCAAGAAGAGTGGAAGCCGATCGATTTCTTGAGGAAAGGGAAGAGAGCGTCCATTTGGGGCTAGGGTTGGGGATTTGGGGTTTATTTTTGTGTTGTAATTTAAGTGCTAGGTGTGTATGTGTGTGTATGTATAGTTGTATGTATGTATAGGTAAGTGTGTGAGTGAGATTTAAAAGTGTTACTAACTTTTAAAAAATGTCACTTACTTTTAACAACTTGAGCCCTCATTTAACTTGCACTTTTAAAATACCCAATTCTAAAAATCCTAATTTAAAATATTAAATTGAATTTTACTAGTCCGGGTTTAAAAATTCTAATTTTTGAAAAAATTTAAAAATAAACTCAAGGATGCGATAAAAGAGATTTTTTTGACACCAGGAAAAATCTAAAATCAACATTTAATCTATTTTCCTCAATTATCGCGATATTAAATCTTGAAATAATATTTAAGAATTTATCGCCAAAATCCACCGTCACCTCATGCCGGAACCGGAAGCCACTGGGCTCAAGAACCTCAAGAATAATTAACTTAATAATTAAACAAATAAACATCTGAAGGAATTTAAACACTAAACTAGAAATTAAAATCGACACTATAAAAATTTTGATGTCACAACAATAAGTAAAATATTTAAATAACAAACAGAGTGATTAAAATAATTTAAACAAACTAGATGAACGTTTAAAAGTCAATTAAATAAATACCCAAGCGGAATAAAAACTTTAAATCCAATTGGAAAATTTAAAAGCATTTGAATAAATAAGGTAGACATTTAAAATAATTTAAAACAACTAACCGCTAAACTTAAATTATTTTAAATAAATAAGTTGGACAATTAAATTATTTAAATAAGAAAATCTCGATTAATTTGCACGATAAAAATCATTTTAATAAATAAACTTACGCAATTAAAAGCATTAATTAAATAGTTAGTAAAATAAAATCATTTGAATAAATAATTAATATTTTATTAATACATAATTCAAATAACGAATTTAAATCAATTAAACTTAAAAATAATAATCATAATATTTATTTAATTTAATGCATGAGATTTAGTAGATTGGATTTTAGGTACTACAATTCCCCCCCCCCTCCCCCCCCCCTAAATGAAATTTCGTCCTTAAAATTTAAAACTTACTAACTAGGTTCAAATACCTTAAACCTTAACAACACTAAATTAATTGAATGAACTTTGTACATTTATGAATTTGTATGATGTCATCAACTTTGTACTCTACTACTTTGATATTGGATGAACTTTAAATAAGACCTTGTTCATATTTCACACTTCTTGAAATTTTTCTCCGGTTCTAGAACCACATGTTGATGTGAGTAAGTTTCACTTTGTATTTAACTGGTAGTTTACTTACGTTGTGTGGTTGACACCTGAATATGTCTTGAGACCGTTGTTTCTCTGATTATTGACCTGTGTGAACTTCTCTCGATTAAAGTCACTCTGATTGCCTTGATTGTGCTTTGATTGTTTGGGCATGATGTCATTACCCATGGATGAGTGATCACGAGATTTGTTATCTTGTTGGCTCGCATACGTTGTTCTTGGAGCCTCCATTATTATTCACTCACCCCTAGAATTTTATTTACGAGTGAATTGTATTCACTTATCTAGATTTCTATCTCCCACTCGTTTGTTTGTAATGCTTGCATTATTTCATTTCGTATTAAGCAGCATTACTTGTATGTTTGTTTCCTTTTACGATCCATCGTGATGAAGACTCGGGTGGATTATATTTTCAATTGCGATTTTTTGCTTAGAGAATTGGCTCGTAACTTCGTAGTAAGTGTTTAGATTGTTGGGATTTGGTATTAATACAAGATAAAATCCTAAGTTAATGTTGTAATCCGAGGAATGACGACTACTAATTTTATCTAGTTATAGCGAGAATATTGCTAGTTAGCAAAATAATTGATTGGGTGTGTTAACAATCTGATTAGGATTTGGAGCATATTTGGGAGTTAATATTTACGCAGGGAATCGATAATTTGGGTGATCAGTCGCAAGATAGGGAAATAGAGCTGTTCCTAGAGAACTTTTGAGTACTTTACATTTTCATTCCAGTATTTTGTGAATGACAACCGGTAAGACTAATGCACCAACTATGGGTACAGAATGATGAATAGAATATTCTGGAAGTTTTCTGGATAAGCTTTAGATTTTTGTAGGTATGAAATATTGTTGTACTGGAGGAAACAATGGGGAAGCACTTACGACCCGGTTACAAACTCTTCTAGGTATCTAATTGTACACTAAGTTCTAGAAATATGAATTCAAGTTGTACAATGTTTTCATTTGGGAATTTTGGATTTTCAGTCTTGTTGTCGAGTTGATTTAGAGGTTTGACATATTTTATCATGCGATATGTAAGAATTATTTGGTACTTAGAGACAATCTAATCCCATAAACGGATAATAGCTCATGGTATATTTTGGCTTCAAGAATAAATAGGGATTTCTTAGTCGTTGTGTCTGGGATAGAAAAAAGTGGTTAAATCCGTTGGAAAATTTAACTAAGAATTGAACTTTTGGAAAGATAAAAAATTCCCAAGAGGTGGTAGTGTAAATTGGTGTATGGAGGAATAGGATCTGTTTAGATACCCATTTGGATTCTATATATTATTGGATAATATCATGGAACTGAGCAACAATGGATTTTATGGTTGTGATTTTTTTTCAAGGATTATATTTAATTTTTGGAAATGGGTCACCAATCCTAAGATGAGTAGAGCTATTCGTTCTACTTGTAGGTTAGTTGAACTTGAGTCATTGCTTAAGAAAATTTCTAGTCATCCATAGAAGCGTGGTGAGATGTAGTAACAAATAAGGGATGAACATAGTCCAGGATCATTAAGCAAAGCTCTGCTAAGAAGTGGCTTAAGCCTTTAGAATTTCAAATTTGGCTATTAAGTTGTTCTTGAAGGTATCATCGTTCTGTAATATTATTGATATGGGTATAAAGGGAGATTGACTCGTTTTGTCGGACCTTTATTATCTGTAGTTGTGACCTAAGACTTAAATTTATCGAACTAAGAAAAGTATCAGATGTTTTAGGACTTTATGTGGCAAACTAAAATTCTTAAGGTCACATTGTAACAGTGATTTGAAATTCCCCTTAGGACACCATCACTTGGGAACAAATAAGAAGCTGCAAATTTATTTGCAGGGGGAGTTAGTCAGCTCCTTTCTTTGTAGGTGTCAATTAGCATCAGAGCGCGTAGCGAAAGCTGAATAGAGCCGACTCAAATGGAACAAAGTTAGAAAATTTAGTGTTGACCTGATTGTTTGAATATGGACCTAGTTAGTAAGTTTTAAATTTCGAGAACGAAATTCCATTTAAGGGGGAAGAAATTGTAGCACCTAAAATCCAATCTACTAAATTGCATGCATTAAATTAAATAAATATTTTAACTATTATTTTTAAGTTTAATCAATTTAAATTATTTAATTGAATTAATTTTAATTGATTTAAATTATTTAATTTGAACTATGTGCTAACAGAATATTAATTATTTATTCGAATGATTTTATTCTACTAAATATTTAATTTATACTTTTAATTATTTGCGTTTATTTATTTAAATTATTTTATTGTGCAACTTAATTGTTTTAATGATTTTAAAGATTCAAGCTTGCATATTTAAATGATTTATTATTTTTTATATTATTCATTTAAATGATTTTAATTGTTCCACTTATTTATTTAAAATGATTTAAGTTTATTGGATAGTTATTTAAATGATTTTAACTATTTAGCTTATTTATTTAAATACTTTTGATTGTCCAACTAAATTATTTTAAATAACATAAGTTTAGCTATTAGTTAATTTAAATTATTTTAAATGCCTAGCTTATTTATTTAAATGTTTTTAACTGTCCAAGTCATTTTAAAGGTTTTTATTCCGCGTGTGTGTTTATTTAAATTGCCTTTAAACATTCATCTAGTTTGTTTAAATTATTTTAATCGCTCTATTTATTATTTAAATATTTTACTTATTGTTATGACATCAAAATATTTAATGTATTGATTTTAATTTCTAAGTTAGTGCTTAAATTCCTTCTGATATTTAATTGTTTAATTATTAAGTTAATTATTCTTGAGATTCTTGAGTTCAGTAGCTTCCGGTTCCGGCATGAGGTGACAGTGGATTTTGACGGTAAATCCTTAAATATTATTTCAAGAGTTAATATTTTTGAGAATTTAGGAAATTAGATGAAATTTTGATTTTAGATTTTTTCTGGTGTCAAAAATCGCTTTTATCCCATCCTTGAGTTTATTTTTAAATTTTTCAAAAATTAGCATTTTTAAACTCGGACTAGTAAAATTCCATTTAATATTTTAAATTGGGATTTTCATACTTGGGTATTTTAATAGTGCAAGTTAAATTAGGGCCAAAGTTAAAAAAATAAGTGACTTTTTAAAGGGGAGTAACACTTTTAAATCTTACTCACACACCTACCTATACATACACACACATACACACCTAACACTTAAATTACAACACAAAATAAAACCCAATGCCTAACCCTAACACCCCAAACCCGTCGCCCCTTCCCCCTCACAATCTCATCTTGCGGCTCACCCACTAGCTCCCTTTTCCGACCGCCGCCGACCAGCTGGAGATCGCACTTTGGAGGTCCTTTCAGCTCTTAGCTGAGGCTTCAGCTGGTTTCTTCCCCCTTTCCTTGAGCATTTTGAAAATAGGAAAGATATTGTGCTCCTTTGAAACACCAAGCATGAGATATTATGTTTCTTGTTCCTATCTTTATTAACTTCGAATTTTTTGCATCATTTTGTGTGTATGGGATGTTTTTTTTTATGAAAAATCAGTAGGATTAGTGATGATTCGAAAATTTGCATTTATACGTTGCTAGGTTGTGTTGTGGATGAAAATGAGACAAAAACTTGCATTGAAGTTCCTTAAAAATTGATGAAGAAATCAGTATGTATATGTGTAAAAACCGTCCCTATTGCTTGTGTATTTGGGAGGATTTGAGTTATGTATCATGTCATGTTATATTCTTGAAGTTATATATCGAAAAGTTACTAATTTCAGCTTGGAATTGTGGGAGTTTGAACTTGAATTTTGATGAAATGGATGAATGTATTAAGGGGATGTCCATGATGGTTGAAAAGGGTGAAAATGTGGTCTTGAAAATGTATTAGATGGGTGTTAAGGGCTGGAGTTAAAGAATTTTTAGGCTAGGTGTTTGTTTGTAGCGTTTGAAGAAGTACGGTGAAACTTGTCGGGTTAAAACCTTGACTTGAGCTAGCACTGGACATGTGACTAGTTCAAGGGCACTTGTTGGTCAATTGGGAGGTCCTAGATGGTGTCTCCATGGTTGTAATGTGGAGTACGCATTGGTGAAAGGGTTTTTAAAGTTTTAAGTGATGAAGGGCCAGAACAGATTTTTTATGTTCCATGTGGGTTGCCTCTATAAATGGGTTCTTAATTTGAATCCTTTGAGACCTGGACAGGGGATTCCCTAACCATACTGAATGTGTATGATGTTGAGGTCATGTCGGTTCAAATTGGGCTTAATTCGGGTAAGTTTAGGGTATGAAAATGGTGGCTTATGTTGAAGTGTCAAGAGCAGTTTTCCGAGAAGTTTATGGGCTGTCCGGGAACCTAAATTGAACGAGATGATCGGGCTTGAATTAAAGGTTAAGGAATTCTCCAAGGGGTGATTTAGGATGTGTATGAGGTGTTGGTTCAAACGGGAAGTCTTTTGGATAAGAATGGGCTAGTTTATGGGCCGTACGGGCCGAACGCCCGTGTCGACCCATTGTGGGATAAGCCTAAGTGATTCTAGAAATGCCTATAAGTTTAATGGTGGCCACCTACACATCATTCATCCATTAATTCAAAGTTTTTATTATCTTTCTGGATCGTGTCATTACATTCATTTAATGCCCTTATCCTTCGCGTGAGTAAATTTCAAATTATTCATGTTCTAGTCCCGAAGTATAAATCATGAAATGATGAAAAGATGAAAAGGTGAAAAGATGAAAATATAAATGTGAAAAGGTTAAATTAAATGTAAAGTAAATGAATGAGGAGAGTTGGTTGTGACTTAGATGTGCAATGATGGGTCGGGGGATGCTCTAGCTCACTTGTCAATATTAGACGTGTAGTACGAGGTCGGGAGACATCTCGGCATCCCAACCAACCAGACGTGTAGTACGAAGTCGGGAGAAATCTCGGCTTCCCTACCAACCAGTCATATAGTACGAGGTCGGGAAAAATCTTGGCTTCCCTAACAATTTAGAGGGGCAATGTCGTGTCGGGAGGGATCTCGGTATCCTTGCCGACATAGTACTCTAGCCATTGATCAATCAAAAACCATAGTCACAATCGAGGATCAAAATTCACAAGATAATTGAAAAGGAAATGTTCATGAATGTCATGTTTTCAATGCATATTGTAAAGGTTCTACTTCGGGCATGAGTCTTGTTTCATTTTGGTGATTTCATCGTATACTTATTATTATTTTTAGTATGATGCATGTATTTTGAACCCTCATTATTCATAGTACAATCTTGTTGAGTCTTTAGTCTCACTATTATGCTTGGTGCAGGTTATAATTTGTTGAGATCGAGGGGCATGACTCTCGAGTGGACTACGATGCGGGCACGACACATCCCTTCGACCTATGCCTGACTTCCGCTGAGTTTATTCGAATTTAAACGTTATGAATTATTTATTTTTTCTTATTGGATAATTGTAAATGTAATAACTTTTATAATTGTTTTTTGGCATGTAATTATCAAAATGGTAAATGTTTTGGATGTTCGAAATGTCGAATTTCTTTCCTTTGGTTCTCGTGCAGTTTCTTGGTCTAGCTTATATGGGTTGTTGGTTGCATTTTTAGTTTGCTGTCTGCGACATGTGGGTTTTAATATAAACAGATAGGCCATACCGAAATTTTTTGAAAATCCATATTTTATTTAATTATTAATTATAGTAGGAATAGTGGTCGTTTCAGAAACGACCTCTACCTCTACTATAATTAATAATTAAATAAAATACGAATTTTCAAAAAATTTTGACATGACCTATCTGTTTATATTTAAAGCCACCTGTCACGAAAGGGATACAACATTTCAAACACCCAAAGATTTAATAATTTAATATTTTCAAGCCAAGAACAAATCTAAAGATCATTACATTTACATTTACTAAAAAAACAAAATAACTCTAAACATTTAAGTTTGAATAAACTCTGCGGAAGACTAGCATAGGTCGGAGGGATGTGCCGTGCCCGCATCGCAGTCCAGTCGAGATTCATGCCCCTCGATCTCAACAAAGTCTAACCTGCACCAAGCATAGTAATGAGTCTAAAGACTCAACAAGATTTGCGCTATAAATAACAAGGGTTCAAAATACATGCGGCATACAAAAATAATACTAAGTATATAATAAATTTACACGAATGAAACGCAACACATGCCCGATGTAGAACATTCACAATATGCAATGAAAATATGACATTCATGATCAATTCCCTTTTCAGTTATCTTGTGAATTTAGATTATCGATTGTGACTATGGTTTTTGATCGATCAATTTCTACAGTAATATGCCGGCAAGGATGCCGAGATCTCTCCCGACGCCACATTGCCCCTTTCCTCTGATTTTTTAGGGGAGCCGAGATGATTCCAAACCCGCACACTACACGTCTAATTTGGCAGGGGAGCTGAGATGTCTCCCAGCCGCATAATACACGTCTAATTTGGCAGGGGAGCCGAGATGTCTCCCGACCGCACACTACACGTCCAATTGTGACAAGTGAGCCAGGGCATCCCCCGACCGACATTGCACGTCTAAGTCACAACCAATTTTCCTCATTCAAAATTTTACATTTAATTTAACCTTTTCACATTTAACTTTTCATCTTTTCATCTTTTTATCTATTATACTTCGGGACTAGAACATGAATAATTTTGAAGTTAACTCACGCGAAGGATAAGGGCATTTGAATGAAAAGACACAATCCAGAATGATAATATAAACTTTGAATTAATGGATGAATGACGTGTAAGTGACCACCATTAGACTTTTGGACCTTTCTAGAATTACTTAGGCTTACCCCACAAAGGTTTGAGACGTGCCTTCAGCCCGTACGACCCATAACCTAGCCCATTCTTATCCAAACGACCTCTCTTTCGAACCGACACCTCGAACACATTCTAAATCACTCATTGGATTAGTCTTTATCCTTAAATGCAAGACCGAGTAGCCCGCTCAATTTAGGTTCCCGGACAGCCCCTAACTTCCTGGAAATCTGCTCATGACACTTCATCTTAAACCACCCATTTCCTATCCGAAAATTACCCGAATTAAGCCCAATTTGAACCGACACGACCCCAACATCACACACATTCAGAAACGTCTGGGCATTCCCTGTCCAGGTCTCTAAAAGGTCATGATCAGATCCCATTTCTAAAGGCCAACCGCATAGACACAAAAAAGTCTGCTCTAGCCCTTCAATATCTAAAACCTCCAAAACCCTTTCCTCAAGGACTACTATACCAATAACTGTTGCAAAATTTGTGCCCGCAAGTGCACGATGTCAATTTTTAATATAAAGTGAGTAGAGTGTCGATCCCACGAGGAGTAATGTGAAAACTATTTAGTACTTGTAATTAAAATAATCTAAACTTTATCTAGAAAATTAAATAATTGAGAGTTTTGCTGAAAAATAAGAATAAGCAATGGATTTTTATAGCACACACACAATTTTCAGAAATTGTAAATTGGTCTAGAGGTTTTGATTTCACCTGTTTTCAACGAAAACTACTCCTAATTAAATTATTTTCATGAATTCCATTAAATTAATAACCAAAAATACTTAAGTGTATTATTTCCCTGTTTCAAGTGCCAAATAACATGTATCAACTAAGATTCAATTTCAATATCCCTATTAATAATCTAGTCTTAGTCATATGTGTAAAACAATGTTCTTCCTAAGGCTCCATTAACCTTATATACTCTCCCGAGCTATATAAACAATTAACGGTATGTTTTCTATTGGTCCTATTCAAAATCTCCTCTCCCGAAGGGCCATATTCCAAATAAATATAACAAATCAATTATTGATCAAGTAATTGAAAAGACAATCAATTCTAGAAAAACATTTAATCTACTAGAATTCATTCCAAAAATATCAAAAAGTTGTAGATGCGTCTCAACAAGGCTACATCAACCTGTAGACTAAGAAATTTAGTTCATTATCCAAATATTGCAAAAATAAATCATGTTAATGAAACTAGACATTCAATCAATAATATAAATTCAAAATGAAGAAAACAAATCTGTAGTCGGTCTTCCGTGTCCGGTCGATCGATCTTCGTATTTGTTGATTGATGTTCTTCAAGTTTTGACCAAATTTCTCTTCTCCAAATCTCACGTTTAAGCTCTATTAATTTCTTTTGTGATGTGCGGCGGCTTCCCCTTCAATGATGTGCAAAATAATCCCTTTTATATGTGCTTCAAATCCAATAAATAAAAGCCCACGAAAGTTCGAAGGTTTCCTTCCCGAAAAACCAAAAAAACTGACTTTTGCGATGGAGCGCCCGCGCCTGAAGAGAGTGGCGCCCGCGCATGTGATTCTGTCTCCTGGATGCTCAAAATTTCTCAACCGGAGCGCCCGCGCAAGAATCTAGGCGCGCCCGCGCATTCCTCTCGGGTATGAAAATCTGCATCGCGCGACAATTTTTAAAAATTCATATCTCACAGTCTAACCGTCGGATTGAGCTGAAATTTTGACAACAGCTTTAAAAATCCTAAACTTTATTATAAACGGTGGAGATTGGAATTTGATGCCTCAATAATTCCCAGTAAGTTTCTGAAGTTGATACTCTATAATGCATCCTTCCGCTTCTTCTTGCTACTTCTGCGTCAATCCTTGCAACTCACAAAAACAACAACTAATACACATAATATCCACTCGATAAATCACAAAAGTCAAGCCAAATCATATATAAATTAAGTGCATAAATTGCACTTATCAAATTCTCCTAAACTTAGACTTTTGCTAGTCTTGAGAAAAACAATAATGAGCAATATAGTCGGCCTCCGAATTTTTATATTCCAAGATTAAATATACATGTAGGCTAAATTTCTCAAGAGTTCTCGTGTGTGTGTGATTTGCCAATCTCATCTATCCACCCAACTTTCGATAAAATCATGCAATCCGTAAGCTTCATGGATTCATTAATCCCGCCCTCAAGTTTCAAGACACTCTCCACCAAGTTCAACTTCTTATTGCACAGATCAACATGACTTTTTTGGTTAACATTAGGCTCAAGTATAATCAGCAGAAGATAAGCATCCATATGTATATCGATGTAAACAAGGACTCAGAATTCAAAGCGAAGGGAATTGAATATTTTCAATTTGTGCAGGATGATGAGTAGCTAAAAATTTTTATTTGCATTTCCAGAAATTAGTCTTGGCTTTCTTCTACTCCATACATCTCCATCTTTATGCCTTGTATTTGGACTAGAATTTCAATCCATTTTTTTTTCAAGGTCTCCCCTCACCTTACTTTCTCCGCCATTACTTTTCATTGAACTTTTTAGCTACTCAATTTGTTTTGGATTTTTCATGATTTATATGACTAACAAATGAATAATGGCTAAAAATGCTCAACGAATTCAAAAATGCCAAAATCACTTCTGTGCTCTTAAAAATATACCTCAGATTCAAGTAAAAATCACAAGAGTTAAGAATCAAATCCTCTAATTCACATCACAAATCAACATAATTTTTCTCTAATTGCTAGGAGTATCGAAAATCATGACATTCGTGCATGTAACTGAGAACTCAAGATTAAATATCGTTAACATGAACTTTTCAGCACAAAAAATTTTTTTCATCATAGGCCAACACAAGTACACATCATTTATTCAACTCAAACTAACTCATGAAATTTTTTTTAAATTTTCAGAATTTTTTAAACACCCCCCAAACTTAAACTGTGCATTTTCCTCAATGTACAAGATTAAATTAAAACAAGGACTCGTACCTTGGACACCGAGCGTCAGTCTCGACACTATCTTAATCACTCAAAGCTCTTCATGCAGGGGTGTCTATTAAACTCTCATTGCTTCACCTTTCTACCTACACAACTCAAAATTATTATTGATGTCTAGTCTCATCATGCACAAAAGATAAATAAGAAAAAAAAATAACAACTAAAAAAATAAAATAAAATAAAGCAAATAAAAATACTAGCTTGGGTTGCCTCCCAAAAAGCGCTTAGTTTATAGTCCATAGCCCGACTATATGTTCATTCTAGCCCGGTTCCACTTTGTTTGAGGTCGTTCCCTTTTCCTTCACCCTCCAAATATATTCTACGACCCGCTTGATCTTTGGTTTCTTTTTCTTATTTTTTAAATTTGGCGCTTGCTCCTTTGATGATTCAACCGCAATATCATCTCTATGACATCCCTCCAACTTCACAACCGGCTCAATCAAGCACAATTCCTCGATGGGTGGATTAGGTGCCTTCATAAATATGTTGAAAATTACTCTCTCGCCGTCCACACCCATCGACAATTCTCCGTTCTTGACATCTATTTTGGCATCAACAGTAGCCCAAAACGGTCTTCCAAAACTCAGTGGAGCACCATGATCCGCTTCTATTTCCAAGATCACAAAATACGCCAAAAATATAAATTTGTCCACTTTGACTAGAACATCTTCAACAATACCCAGTGGAAATGTAATGCTCCTATCTGCCAACTGCAATGAGATCATGGTCGATTTCATCTCTCCCAACTCCAAGGCCCTGTAAATAGACAATGACATTAAATTAATATTGGACCCTAAATCACATAGTGAAGTAGTAAAATGAGAACCACCAATAGAATAAGGAATAGTAAAACTCCCTGGATCTTTCAGCTTTTGTGGCATTTTCTTTTGAAGCACCGCACCATACTCTTCAGTTAGATTCACCACCTCATTCTCTAGCAGCCTCTTTTTCTTGGACATCACCTCCTTGATGAACTTTTCATAGTTAGGCATTTGCTCCAAAGCATCATCAAATGGAATGTTGATATGAATTTTCTTGAAAATCTCCACGAACTTGGAAAACTGCTCATCCAAGGCCTTCTTCTTGAACCTCTGCGGATATGGAAGTGGTGGTTTATACATTGGTTTCTCTTCAAGTTCACTCTTTTTCTCAACAGTGTTCTCATCAACCACCTTCTCCTTCTCTACTTCAGCTGCAGGTTCTTGGACTCCAACTTCTTTTCCACTCCTCAACTCTATGGCTTTGCAGTGTTCTATGGGATTCACCTCAGTATTGCTTTGGAACTAACCGCAGTAATTATCTTTCAAAGAATTCGCCAGCTGCCCAATACTAGTTTCCATAGATTGCAACACAGCGCCTATATTGGCCACATGAGTCTCCAAGCTGTCAAGACGATTTTTAGTCCTTGCTTTCCTTTTACCAGATTCCTGCACAAAGGTACTAACAACATCCTCCAAAGAAGGCTTACCCTCACCCTTATTTGTAATGAACCCCGGAGGATTCAACACATTATTATTGTTAGCATAAGAAAAATTTTCATGATTCTTTAAACCTGGGTGATAAGTATTTGGAATAGGATTACCTCTGTAGCCTACATAACCTCTTTGATTCATGTAATGCACTTGTTCAGGATGATGAGATTCGTCCATAGCACCCGACACACCTGCTGATTCTGCAACATTCAATTTATTCAACGCGGCCACTTGTGTAGTCAGTGCAGATAATTGGGCAGTAATAAATGTGAGTGGATCTACTGCATACACTCCAACAGACTTCTTGACTCACATACGCTCAGATATCCATTAAAAACTGCTGATCGTCATCTGTTCCAACATATCATAGGCCTGTACAGGGTCTTTAGCAAATATGGTACCTCCAGAAGAAGAGTCCACATACATCCTTGTGGGCGCATTCAGCCCATTATATAACAACTCGATTTGCTCCCAATCTACAAAATTGTGGTTAGGACAACATCTAAGTAAATCTTTTTACCTTTCCCATGCTTCGTACAGTTGTTTAGAATCTATCTGCCTGAAAGTGATGATTTCTATCTTCAGTTGGGTGGACTTGGCAGGTGGAAAATATTTTTCCAGGAACTCGACTGCCATCTCTTCCCAAGTAGTGATGCCTCCTAGTGGCAATGATTGGAGCCAGCTCCGCGCTTGATCCCTGATAGAAAAAGGAAACAAGCGTAAATGTATAATATCCTCAGACACACCATTCATTTTTATCGAGTCGGTTATCTCCAAGAATGTCCGCAGGTGTATATGAGGATCAGCAGTTGCACTCCCATTAAATTGGTTTTGTTGAACCATGTTGATCAACGTCAGCTCCAGTTCAAAATTGTTGGCGTTAATGGTCCCTCGAGCGATTCTAGAATAGTGAGCCTGGATCGTCAGCCGGAAGTGATCTCTAATTGGCACCACGAGAGGTTGTTGTACTTCTTCTTCAGCCATGTTCCTTAATTCTTCTCTTCTCGCTTTCTCAAAGCACGTGCAGTTTGCTCGATCTCCGGATAAAAAATTAGTGAATTTGCACTTTGAGATATTCGCATGAACAACAATAAAAAACAGAAAGAGATCAATAAGTAACTTAAATTAAAATAAAAAATCTCTAAATTAAAACTTAGACTAATTGCTAACAAGACTAAACAAAATCTAAAATTACTCCCCGGCAACGGCGCCAAAAACTTGTTGCAAAATTTGTGCCCGCAAGTGCACGGTGTCAAGTTTTAATATAAAGTGAGTAGAGTGTCGATCCCACGAGGAGTAATGTGAAAATTATTTACTACTTGTAATTAAAATAGTCTAAACTTTATCTAGAAAATTAAATAATTGAGAGTTTTGCAGAAAAATAAGAATAAGCAATGGATTTTTATAGCACACACACAATTTTCAGAAATTGTCAATTCGTCTAGAGGTTTTTATTTCACCTGGTTTCAACGACAACTACTTCTTATTAAATTATTTTTATGAATTCAATTCAATTAATAGCCAAGAACACTTAAGTATATTATTTCCTCTCCCAAGTGCCAAATAATATGTATCAACTAAGATTCAATTTCAATATCCCTATTAAAAATCTAGTCTTAGTGATAGGTGTAAAAAAATGTTCTTCCTAAGGCTCCATTAACGTTATATACTCTCCCGAGCTATATAAACAATTAACGGTGTTTTTTTCTATTTGCCTATTCAAAATCTCCTCTCCCGAGTGCCAGATTCCAAATAAATATAACAAATCAATTATTGAACAAGTAATTGACAAGACAATCAATTCTAGAAAAAAACAATTAATCTACTAGAATTCAATCCAAAAATATCAAAAATTTGTAGAAGCGTCTCAACCAGGTTACATCAACCTCTAGACTAAGAAATTTAGTTCATTATCAAAATATTGCAAAAATAAATCATGTTAATGAAACTAGACATCAAATCAATAATATAAATTCAAAAAAAAGAAAACAAATTTGTAGTCGATCTTACGTGTCTGGTCGATCGATCTTCGTATTTGTTGATTGATGTTCTTCAAGTTTTGCCCAAATTTCTCTTCTCCAAATCTCACGTTTAAGCTCTCTTGATTTCTCTTGTGATGTGCGGCGGCTTCCCCTTCAATTATGTGCAAAAGAATCCCTTTTATATGCGCTTCAAATCCAATAAATAAAAGCCCACAAAATTCCGAAGGTTTCTTTCCCGAAAAACCAAAAAAACTGACGTTCGCGATGGCGCACCCGCGCCTGAAGAGAGTGGCGCCCGCGCATGTGATTTTGTCTCTTGGATGCTCAAAATTTCTTAACCGGCGTGCCCGCGCAAGAAGATAGGCGCGCCCGCGCATTCCTCTCGGGTATGAAAATCTTCATCGCGGGACAATTTTCAAAAAATCATATCTCACAATCTAACTGTCGGATTGAGCTGAAATTTTGACAGCAACTTCAAAACATCCTAAATTTATTATGAACAGTGGAGATTGGATTTTGATGCCTAAATAATTCCCATTAATTTTCTGAAGTTGATACTCCATAATACATCCTTCCGCTTCTTCTTGCTACTTTTGCGTCAATCCTTGCAACTCACAAAAACAACAACTAATACACATAATATCCACTCGATACATCACAAAAGTCAAGTCAAATCATATATAAATTAAGTGCATAAATTGCACTTATCAATAACCCATCAAGGCACCCTCTAATGCTTCCTTAATGACCAGCAAGGTCCCTTGATGTGAGGACCTCGAGTGCTAATCTAATCTCAAAGAACCATCGAACGATAATCAAACTTCAAGCTAAGCAAGCAAGGAATTTTTTTTTAAAAGCCGAGGGTCCCTCGCTCGAGGGCATGAACGTGCGCTCGAGCGAGCACCCTTCCGGTCCAAAACAACCCAGGCTCGCTCGAGCGCGGGTTCAGGTGCTCGAGCGAGAGGAACTCTGCCCGAAACTCACAAAATGTACTTTACATGCTTCACAAAAACCCAAACATATATAAATCAAGTCTAGACAAAATATACAGGGTCCGAGATACAATAGAAAGAAGAAACATGCTACAGTACAAGTTCGATCTATTACAAAAGAGTTCTAAACATGTAAAATTCCACACTCGATGCCCCATGTCTATCTCTCAGTTCCGAGTTAATAATGTCACCTCTGACTCGATCCTGCCCCACCTGTTGCCAAGTACACATACAAAAACAAGACAACAGCCGGATAACTTTGGTGAGAATAATATTTCCAAAAAAAGCAACATAACATGAAATATCAAATAATATATCAAAATCATGATATATAACTTAATAATAATTTAAAGATTAAAATAATGAAATGCATGTCTTTAAAATTTGGGATTATATAATCAGATAATCAAAAGATAACTCGGTTCTTCAGTTGGGATCCCGAGGACAAGATATTACAACAACACACCGACTCTCCCGGTCGAGGTGGATGAAGTATATCTCAATCCTGTAGACTCTGGAGAAACTATAAGAAGCATTCTAGCTCTTGGAAGAACTCAACAACCAAGGCCACTCCAATATAGTCCCCAAAATGTCTAATTCGAAAAGAAATCAAATAATTCGGCTTAAGATGAATGGATATGAAAATCGTAATACATTCAAGGATAATTCAAGTAATTCAAATAATATGCAAGTATGTGATTTCAGGGAAACTCGAAAATCAATTTGAATTCGAGTATTCGTCCCTTTTCAGTTCGATGTCGACTTTTACCTTATTCTCGATTCAAGGTGCTCCACACCTAGATAATCAAATGATAATCTCATATCAAAACTCATTCAAATTCATATCAATCTTCAAAAGAGAAAACAACACAATACCGGGCTTCAACTCTTTCCGTTCGAATTCAAAATCTTTTGGTTTCGAAAATCTTCAATCCATATCTGAAATGAAGTATAATAGGATCAATATCAAAATTCAAACTCAATCGAAAAACGACTCGATGACTCAAACCCGAACGATATCCAAAACTCGAACAGGCGGCATAACGGTTAACCGAAAATCAACAAACTCAACATAACTATCAAATCTACCTCATATATTTATCAAAATAACTCAAAAATCAACACTATTCCAAACCTCCATTTTTGAATTTCACTTTAAAAATCATAACAAATCCGAACGTCGTTCTTTTTCCGATCCGTCTTGAAATAAACAATCTGATCTAGCTCAAGAACAACATATCCAATCGAAATCAAATTTTGAAAACGTCTCAAAATCAAAACATGTTGGATCGAAATAAAGAAGGATAAGAAGACTTAGTCAAAGATTTAAAGGCCAAGTGTTATATATAAAATCAATTTTTTTACACTTTGGTCCCTGAGCTCTTCAAAAATTGCAATTCAATCCCTGATAAAATGTCAATTCAATCCCTCACATTTCTAATCTCGAAATATCAAATAATAATCTCAATTAAGATAATTTCTGGGCGTTACAATTCTCCCCCTCTAATAATTGATTTCGTCCTCGAAATCGAATACAATTCAATCACATACGATAGAAAATAAAGAACCAAAGACTAAAATAAGAACTCACGTCATAGAAATAAGTCTCGAAATCGGAGTCTCATATCGGACTCTGTCTCCCAAGTCGCTTCTTCGACTCCGTGTCGGATCCACTACACTTTCACCAACAAAATCGGCTTGTTTTTGAGTTGCTTTTCTTTTCGGTCAAGATTCTGTATCGATCGCTCGAAGTAGCTCAACGTCTCATCAAGTTCGGCTTCGTCTAGCTGAAGAACATGAGAAGGATCTGGGTGATCTTTCCGCAACATAGAGACATGAAATACGTCGTGAATACCAGAAATAGATGGAGAAAGTGCAAGTCTATAGGCAAGATTGCCTATCTTCTCCAGAATCACATACAGACCAATGAATCTCGGGGAAAACTTCCCTCTCTTCCCAAATCGGACAGTGCCTCTGAAAGGAGAAATCTTTAGAAATACTCGGTATCGTGATCAAAATACAGAGGTCTGCGTCTGATATTCACATATTTTTCCTGTCTGTCCTGAGTTGTCTTCATTCTCAACCGAATAATCTTCACTTGCTCAGACATATCTCGAATCATATCCGGTCCCACATCAGGTGACTCAGAAATATCATCCCACTACAAAGGAGATCTGCATTTCTTTTCGTACTACGCTTCAAAAGGTGCCATCCTGATACTCGTCTGATAGCTGTTGTTGTACGAAAACTCAACAAGAGTTAAAGAATCTTGCCAACTAGTGCCAAAGTCAAGCACTACGGATCGTTGCATATCCTCTAAAGTCTGAATCATCCGCTCTGACTTTTCGTAGGTCTGAGGATGATATGTTGTACTCAAATGCAATCGAGTACCAAGTGCCTCTTGAATACTATGACAAAAGTGAGAAGTAAACCGAGGGTCTCGGTCTAAAACAATAGATCTCGGCACACCATGCAATCTAACATCTCTGATATATATCTCGGCCATCTGATCTTGTCGATACGTCATCCTGTATGGGATAAAGCAGACAGATTTCGTAAATCGGTCAATCCCTACCCAGATAGGATCGCAACCTCAGACTGATCCTGGTAGCTTCGTGACGAAATCCATCGAAATGTGATCCCATTTCCACTCAAGAACAGATAGACTGTGCAGCAGACCTCCGGGTTGCTTCCTCTCTGCTTTTACTTGTTGACAGTTCAAACATCAGGACACAAAGCTCGTAACATTGTTCTTCATCTTCTTCCACCTGAACTAATTTCTCAAATCGTTGTACATCTTTCGGCCAACTGGATGAATATTGAATCGACTGAAATGTGCCTCTCGCAAAATTCGCTGTCTCAACTCTAAAACATTTGGCACAACAATACGATTATTCACAAATAAAGCATCATCACTGACCTAAAATTCAGACTGGTGTACAGATTTGACTTTCTCTATCGAACTCTGAATACTCGGATCAGATTTCTTTGCCTCTTTGATCTTCACAAACAACTCTGGTTGGACTTGAATAGAAAAAACTCTGATAGACCTCCTATCTGTTTCAAACTCTAAACCAGAAGTACATCAATCATCGATCAAATGAGAGACACCAATAGTAGATAAAGATAAAAAATAGATCTTTCGGCTCAAGGAATCAACAACTGCATTCGATTTCCCCAGGCAATACTTGATTTCCCAGTCACAGTCCTTCAGCAGATCTTACCATCTTATATGTCTCATATTCAGCTTAGACTACGAAAACAAATATTTCAATCTTTTATGATCTGGAAAGATTTCAAAGGTCTCACCATAAAGGTAGTGACGCCAGATCTTCAAAGCGAACACAATCGCTGTGGAAGTTGACACGTATGCAAGTGGACCAAAAAAACACTAACTTTGCATTTTCGGTGTTTTTTGATCCAACTGCATATGTGTTAGCTTTTGATTGGTCCACTTCATCATTTTGGACCAATCAGAATTTGACACGTATGCATTTGGACCAAAAAACACTGAAAATGCAAAGTTAGTGTACCAAAACCCACATTGAAAAAGTTAATGGACCAAAACCAAAACATGGACAAATTAATGGACCAAAAAACTTATTTTCCCCAATCGCTGCAAGCTCAAGATATGAATCAGATATCGAGTCTTGTGCAGCTTCATCTGCCTCGATGCATAAGCTATCACGTGCTTCCTCTGCATAAGAACACATCCCAATCCTCTATGAGAAGCATCGCAATAAACTGAAAAATCACCAGTACCTAAAGGATATATAGAACTGGAGCACTTGTCAACCGCTTCTTCAAGTCAATAAACTGGCCTCACACGCCTCGGTCTAGACAAAAGACTAATTCTTCTGAGTTAGCTGAGTAATCGGCTTTGCAATAGCTGAGAATCCCTCGATGAATCTGCGATAGTAACCCGCTAAACCCATAAAACTTCGAATCTCAGGCGTATATGTCGGTTGAGTCCAATTCATAAACGCTAAAATCTTGCTGGGATTGACAGAAATACCATCTCCGGATATAATGTGACTGAGAAAGACAACTCGATCCAACCAAAACTCGCACTTTGACAGTTTAGCAAACAATTGTTCAGCTCGCAAAATCTCCAAAAAAAGGTCCTCAAGTGCTCTGCATGATCAGTACGACTCTTTGAATAGATAAGAATATCATCGATAAAAATAATTACAAACTCATCCAAATACTTCTGAAAGATTTGGTTCATAAGACACATAAACACTTATGGAGCATTAGTCAAACTGAACGGCATGACTATAAACTCAAAATGGTCATACCTCGTTCTTAAGGAAGTCTTAGGAATATCTTCCTCTCGAACTCTCAACAGATGATATCATGACCTCAGATCAATCTTCGAATAAACAGAAGAACCCTGCAATTGATCAAATAGATCATCTATTTGAGGCAATGGATACTTGTTCTTTACCGTAGCTTGGTTCAATTGATGGTAGTCGATACAGATTCGCATGGATCCATTTTTATTTTGCACAAAAAGAACAGAAGCGCCCCAAGGTGAAACACTAGGTCTGATGTAACCCTTGGCAATCAAATCCTCAAGCTATTCTTTCAATTCTTTGAATTTTACAGGTTCCATTCTATAAGGAGCTTTGGAAATCGGTTGAGTATCTAACATCAATTCAATGCTGAATTCGATCTCACGAATAGGAGGCAATCCAGGAATCTCATCCAAAAAGACGTCACCAAACTCTCTAACCACTGGTATATCAACCAATCCGGGGTTAGATTTCAGTACATCAACTACATATATCAAGAATCTGTTGGAAAACTGTGTTTAGATCAATTAAGAATTGATACCCGGTGCAGCAGAAGTTTAAAAATTTTATTTTTATTATATGGAACGATTCCATATATGGGTATCAAAACTTTTACGATTAAATTTGTTCAAGTAAAAATAAAAACACAGTTAAATTTTTACCTCGTCAAGCAAAGGCATGATAGTGGGCTCCAACAGAATTTAGTCTGCTCTTCTTGTAAATCCCGGGAACCGATAACAGTCACGATCCAACTCTGGAATTAGGTCCACGAATGAAAAACAGAAACTCTCTGATTGACTGCACTAGAGATCAATCAGAAGTTTTACGTAGAGAATAAACAGATATGATCTGTTAATTCGAATTGTAATTTTTCACAAAAATCACAAGTCAAATTTTCTCCAAAAGGGACAGAGGAATTTTCGAAAATCCTCTTGAAAATTATATGTAGTGTTCGAAATTTCTAGACTGAATTCCCGTGAGAATTTCGAACACTGCATCCTATTTATAGATAATTTCTAGACTAGATTAAGTTATAATTGTATTAGGACTCTAACTCCTTAGGGCCCACAATCCATAACTTAGTCCAACAAGCCAAGCCCGTTGTTCTAAAAATTAATATAAAATTCATCATGACTCCGATTGATAAATTGATTTTACCAATGTACACAGAAACCATTTCTGCATCTTTTAGAGTCAAGATAATTTTTCTGAATATGAATTCAATGATTTCCAAAAATGCCCATCCCTATGTCATTTTAGGAAATCCCACTCCCTTTTAATTAAGAAGTCCAACTTCTCTTTCATTAAATTTAAATCTTTAAATTTAACTATATCTACGGGGTTTTAGTAATCCATTACTTGTGTAACCCTCAATGGTTCAGGAATACAGCTAGCCGTGGGCACACAACTCCTTGTGACTCGGAACAACAATTTCCGACTTACCCATCGAATCATGGTAAGAGCGCCTAGCAACATCGCCCCATGATTCCCTAGGTATTACTGATAGTGCCTGCAAGAACCAGTAGATTTTGGTTAGCGTACAGTACGGTCCCTTCATCCAAATATCCTGATCGAATCAACAACCATTGTTGCATCGAGAGTCGTTCGAGATTCGATAACTATGCATAACATCTTGGAGATCTATTAGTGACATCGCATGTGTTACTAGGAACACCAAGTAACCTAAAACACATCATGTACTCTGGCCAGAGATTCGTCACACTAATATATCCTCAGATCGCATAGGATATCCACACTCTCAAGTATGTGGTGAATCCTTGACAACAAAGCATCGACTCCTATATGTGTCGTAACTGTACCCAATCCCGACACCTGATGACCCCAATAGAGTCGGTAAACGAGTCAAAGTACAGTACTAGCATATAGAGTCTCAATGATGTTTCAAGTAATAAGGACTAATGGAGTACAACCAAAATCGCGGACTTTATCCACTCGATAAGTGATAACCACTTGGAAAGTCCGAATAGGGTAGTTCGATCATTCATCATATGAATATCCATTTGCATGCTTTGAACATCTCTATGTTCCATACCAATGAAACGTGGTACTCTGCATCGCAAATGCTAGTCTCAATCTCGAGCGATCCTTATCCTTATTTGCGGACGGCTCAATTGACTAGGAACTGTTTAGAATATACAGTGACTATAAGATGTGTTTCATGATAACCTTCCCCATGTGCTACCACATCTTACATACACTATAGTATATTCAAGGTCCTTATCAAAACAACAATAGTATATCATAATATGACATTATGAAGAAAGATAAAGTCAATGCCATTATAAAAGTGTAAACTATATTAAACAAAAGATTGTTTTATATAGAGTCATAAAAGCCCTTAGCCACAAGTTGGCTAACCGGGCACCCACTCTTTCAATCTCCCACTTGCCCTAAAGCCAACTAGTCATACTACATAATCCCATTGCTTCGCGATGTTTGTCAAACAATGGTCCTGGAAAGGGCTTAGTAAGCGGATCAGCGATATTGTCTGTAGAGGCCACTCTCTCGACACTGATGTCTCCTCTTTCCACGATTTCCCGGATGATGTGGTATTTCCTCAGTACGTGTTTGGACTTCTGATGAGACCTTGGTTCCTTTGCCTGAGCAACGGCACCCGTGTTGTCACAGTACACCGGGACTGGACCAACAGCTTCAGGAATTACACCCAACTCTTGGATAAATTTACTTATCCAAACCGCCTCTTTAGCAGCAGCTGATGCTGCAATGTATTCTGCCTCAGTGGTGGAATCCGCTGTGGTGTCCTGCTTGGAACTCTTCCAAGAGACAGCACCGCCATTGAGCACGAATACAAATCCAAAGGTTGATTTTGAGTCATCCACGTCACATTGGAAGCTAGAGTCGGTGTAGCCTTCCAATTTCAATTCTCTTCCTCCATAAACCATGAATACATTCTTAGTCCTTCGTAAGTACTTAAGAATGTCCTTCACGGCTTTCCAATGCATTTGACCGGGATTGGCTTGGTATCTTCTTGTGACGCTCAGAGCATAGGCCACATCCGGTCTGGTAGATATCATCCCATACATGATACTACCTATGGCTGACGCATATGGCACGTGTGTCATCTTCTCTATCTCTTCGTCAGTCTTGGGACACATAGACTTGGATAGAGAAACTCCATAACACATAGGTAGATGTCCTCTCTTGGACCCATCCATTGAAAACCTTTTCAATATGGTGTCGATGTAGGTTGATTGAGTAAGTCCTATCATTCTTTTAGATCTATCTCTATAGATCTGAATTCCTAGAATATAGGATGCCTCACATAAATCCTTCATCGAGAATCTACCTGATAACCATATCTTTGTTGACTGCAACATCCCTACATCATTCCCCATGAGTAGGATGTCATCAACATAAAGTACTAAGAATGTTACCGCATTCTTAACTACTTTCTTGTACACGCATGGTTCCTCCGGGTTCTTGATGAAACCAAAATCCTTTATTGTTTCATCAAATTTCTGGTTCCAACTTCTTGATGCTTGTTTGAGACCATAGATTGATCTTTGAAGCTTGCATACCTTATGATCGCTTCCCATGGATGTGTATCCCTCAGGCTGCATCATATAGATCTCTTACTTAATGTTTCCATTAATAAATGCAGTCTTTACATCCATTTGTCATATCTCATAGTCATACCATGCTGCTATGGCAATAAGGATTCTTATGGACTTGAACATTGCGACTGGTGAAAAGGTTTCATCATAGTCAACTCCTTGTCTTTGAGTATAACCTTTTGCCACCAATCGTGCCTTGTAGGTCAATACCTTTCCATCAGGCCCAAGCTTTCTCTTGTAGATCCATTTGCACCCAATTGGAACAATTCCATCGGGAGGATCTACTAAAGACCAAACTTGGTTAGAATGCATCGAGTCTATTTCCGATTGCATAGCTTCAAGCCATAAATTCGAATCCGCATCAGAAATTGCTTCCTTGAAGTTTCTTGGATCACATCCAATGTCGGGTTAACTTTGATCCCCTTCAAGAAGAAGACCATATCTAATAGGAGGCCTAGAAGTCCTCTCGGATCTCCTAGTAATAGGCGTGTCTTGTGATGATTCTTGAGGTGTAGGATCGCTATTTTGTATCTCGGGTTCTTCTCGAATTTCTTCGAGTTCCATCATCTTGCCTTTCTTATCCAATAAGAACACCTTCTCCAATAAGGTGGCATTACTTGAAACAAACACTTTTGTTTCAGCAGGATGATAGAAATAATATCCGATTGAATTCTTCGGATACCCTACAAAATAACATAAGGTGAATTGACTATCCAACTTATCTCCCACTGTCTGCTTCACGTAAGCAGGGCATCTCCAAATCCTCAAGTACGAATACTTAGGAGCTTTGCCATTCCATAACTCGTATGGTGTTTTATCTACTGCTTTAGTGTGGACGTTGTTTAACAACAATACCGCCGTTTCAAGCGCGTAGCCCCAAAACGAAGGTGGGAGCTCAGTGAAGCTCATCATTGATCGAACCATGTCCAACAAAGTTCGATTGCGACGCTCCGAAACACCATTCAGCTGAGTTGTCATAGGAGGAGTCCACTGAGAGAGAATCCCATTCTCTTTTAGATAGTCCAAAAACTCGGTACTTAAGTATTCTCCACCTCGATCCGATCGAAGTGCCTTAATACTTTTACCTAGTTTGTTTTCTATTTCAGCCTTGAATTCTTTGAACCTTTCAAATTCTTCAGACTTATATTTCATTAAATATAAATACCCATACCTAGAATGATCATCAGTAAAGGTAATGAAGTAGGTGTTGCCACATTTAGTACCAATCCTAAATGGACCGCAAACATCTGTATGGATCAAATCCAACAGATTTTGACTACGCTCAGGTTTCCCTTTGAAAGGAGATTTAGTCACTTTTCCCTTTAGGCAGGACTCACAAGTAGGTAGAGAGTTAATATCAGACATATCAAACATGCCCTCTCCCACTATCTTGTTCATCCTCCTTGAGGAAATATGACCTAGCCTAGCATGCCAAAGGTTTGCCGGGTTTTGACTATCGTTTTTCCTTTTAATTGTTGTTACCGGTTTATCAACATAATTAATTGGAACGTCTTTTAATTTTAAGCTATATAGATCGTTTTCAAGTTGTCCATTTCCAATCAAACATTCATTCTTGTAAATATTGCAAATCTCATTCACAAAATTACAAGAAAAACCATCTCTATCAAGCATAGAAATAGAAATAATGTTTTTGACCAAATCCGAAACATATAAAACATCTCTCAAAAATAACTTAAAATTGTTCTGCAAAACTAAATAAATGTCTCATATAGCTTTGGCTTCGACTCTAGAACCATTCCCGAGCCTTAGCTGGGTCTCACCCATCCTTAGCTTACGACTTCTTGTCATCACCTGCAAATCATTGCAAATGTGAGATCCACATCCGGTATCCAATACCCAAGAAGAAGTATTAAGCGAAACATTTATTTCAATGTAAAACATACCCTTTGAAGTTCGCAACTGTTCGAGGTATTCCTTACAGTTACGTTTCCAATGACCGGGTTTCTTGCAGTAATGGCAAACGTTTTCATCTTTTATCCCAATTGAAGCCTTGGCCTTTCCCTTCTTATTTGGTACAATCTTCTTGGGCGGGGCAGAACGTTTCTTACCCTTTCCACTTGGCCCCTTCTTGGAGTAAGAAGAGGAGCCAACCAAGAGTACCGGTTTATCCTTCTTTAATGTGGCCTCATAAGACACAAGCATATTGACCATCTCTTCAAGGGTGGCCTCTATCTTGTTCATATTGAAGTTCACCACAAATCCGTCAAACGACGAAGGAAGTGAAAGAAGTAATAATTCCGCGTTTAGCTTATGCTCCAATGTCAAATCGAGTGTTACCAACTTTTTAATGAGCCCAATCATGTGTACCCCATGCTCACGGACCAAAGTCCCATCTCGCATGCGGCATGTCATGAGATCTTTGACGGTGGCATACCTTTCCGACCTTGACTGAGTTCCAAAAAGTTCCTTGAGGTGCACGTGTATGTCAGCAGCATTCACGGCATCCTCAAATTGCCTCTGGAGTTCATCAGACATTGAAGCTTGCATATAGCATTTAGCCTTGATATCATGGTCCCACCATTGATCAAGTTTTGCCAATTCTTCCGGACTTATATTAGCCGGTGCTTCCTTTGGAGGATTATTTTCTAACACGTAGAAAATTTTCTCCGAGTTTAGAATAATTTTCAACTTACGGAACCATTTCGTATAGTTTGCGCCAGTCAATTTTTTTTGTTTGAGAATTGAAAACAGTGGATTCCGTGGATTCATCGTAATATAATACTGAAAAGGAACCAGACAATAATCAGTGATTTGTTTAATTAATTTACTAAGACATAAAATATGGCAAATTTTATTTTATGAATTACACTCCCACTATTTTAACGATTTCACTACCCTCTAGTGAAAACGGAAAACTGTTTTTCTTAGTGAGAACATGGAGTCCAATTGACAAATCATGATCCCGAATAATATCAGCCAACCATAATTTTCAAAAGGTAGAGCCCAATTACTTCCAAAGTAACCCCCATGTTTTTACCTCATGTCCAATAAGGGCCCAATAATATGACGTCGTTTATTGTGACATGTCAAGATAACCCATCAATATTAAGTTGTGATGGACGGTCGCCATGTGGATCCCCAATAATATGAGCCAATCCCATGGGAGTTCCACCCAACTTACAACATGTGTCGATCTAATGTATAGCTTTCCGACGAATGGGCCCCCCCAATAATATGAGCCGGACCGTATCCGCGGGTAGCATCTCATACATTGATCGTTGATGGAAGGTAGGAATATTTAAACAATATTTAGATTCTCTTTTATTAATCTTGATATCAATTTTAAATCATATTTAAAATGAGGGAGAAAATTTGTCTCATCATGCAATTTATGTATGCTTGCGGGATTCATACAATTTAGTCTAAACATGCATGCATCAATAATATCATATATTATTTAAGGATGATCGATCCCATTAACTAATCGATCCGTGGTTGCCAATCACGAGTCTAAGTCCAATCCTAGGTGATATGCAAGTATGCAATGCAATCCTATTACATTGAGCTTCCAATTTACATTTCTTCGGTCTTCATTGTCTGCTGGGCCCACCACGTCTTCAAATCTTTGTCTCCCACCAAGTCTAATAAATTTACAATAAATATCGATGACAAATAGGGGATACATTTTTAGGGGTGGGAACGGGCCATAAACCAGGCCCACTTTTATTACATATGACAATCATATTTGGGCTATAAACCAAGCCCATAAATAAACACCAACAACAATAAGACAAATGTAAATCACCTAACATACACCTAAAACATTGGTCATGGCAATCGATCATCCTTTATCCATTAATTAATTCAATAATTAAATAATTGGACAAACAAGCAAAGGTATCATAATTTAAAAGATAAAATCATATTTTATCTTATCCAACCGATCATATCTTATCATCAATTGTACCAAAATAATTAATTTTATAAAATTTAATTTAACGGATAAAATTTATAAATTTTCCAAAAATTCAAATTTATCCAAAAATCAATTTTAAAATTTTCGGACTCGAACAATTCGATCCGATGCCTCGTGAACCAATCAAAAACAATTTTCGATCGGATCAAAAACTAGAATTTCAAAAAAATTAAAATTTGATCTGCTCTTCTTGATGACAGTCACGATCCAACTCCGATCGTGAACCAACAGAATTTAATCTGCTCTTCTTGTAAATCTCGGGAACCGATGACAGTCACGATCCAACTCCGGAATTAGGTCCACGAATGAAAAACAGAAACCCTCTGATTGACTGCACTAGAAATCAATCAGAAGTTTTACGTAGAGAATAAACAGATATGATCTGTTAATTCGAATTGTAATTTTTCACAAAAATCACAAGTCGAATTTTCTCCAAAAGGGACAAAGGAATTTTCGAAAATCCTCTTGAAAATTATATGTAGTGTTCGTAATTTCTAGACTGAATTCCCGTGAGAATTTCGAACACTACATCCTATTTATAGATAATTTCTAAACTAGATTAAGTTATAATTGTATTAGGACTCTAACTCCTTAGGGCCCACAATCCATAACTTAGTCCAACAAGCCAAGCCCGTTGTTCTAGAAATTAATATAAAATTCATCGTGACTCCGATTGATAAACTTATTTTACCAATGTGCACAGAAACCATTTCTGCATCTTTTAGAGTCAAGATAATTTTTCTGAATCCGAATTCTGTGATTTCCAAAAAAGCTCATCCCTATGTCATTTTACGAAATCCCACTCCCTTTTAATTAAGAAGTCCAACTTCTCTTTCATTAAATTTAACTCTTTAAATTTAACTATCTCTATGGGGTTTTAGTAATCCATTACTTGTGTAACCCTCAATGGTTCAGGAATACAGCTAGCCATGGGCTCACAACTCCTTGTGACTCGGAACAACAATTTCCGACTTACCCATCGAATCATGGTAAGAGCGCCTAGAAACATCGCCCCATGATTCCCTAGGTATTACTGATAGTGCCTGCAAGAACCAGTAGATTTTGGTTAGCGTACAGTACGGTCCCTTCATCCAAATATCCCGATCGAATCAACAACCATTGGTGCATCGAGAGTCGTTCGAGATTCGATAACTATGCATAACATCTTGGAGATCTATTAGTGACATCGCATGTGTTACTAGGAACACCAAGTAACCTAAAACACATCATGTACTCTGGCCAGAGATTCGTCACACTAAAAGATCTCCAAGATGTTATGCATAGTTATCGAATCTCGAACGACTCTCGATGACATCGCATGTGTTACTAGGAACACCAAGTAACCTAAAACACATCATGTACTCTGGCCAGAGATTCGTCACACTAATATCTCCTCAGATCGCATAGGATATCCACACTCGCAAGTATGTGGTGAATCCTTGACAACAAAGCATCGACTCCTATATGTGTCGTAACTGTACCCAATCCCGACACCTGATGACCCCAATAGAGTCGGTAAACGAGTCAAAATACAGTACTAGTATATAGAGTCTCAATGATGTTTCAAGTAATAAGGACTAATGGTGTACAACCAAAATCGCGGACTTTATCCACTCGATAAGTGATTACCACTTGGAAAGTCCGAATAGGGTAGTTCGATCATTCATCATATGAATATCCATTTGCATGCTTTGAACATCTCTATGTTCCATACCAATGAAACGTGGTACTCTGCATCGCAAATGCTAGTCTCAATCTCGAGCGATCCTTATCCTTATTTGCGGACGGCTCAATTGACTAGGAACTGTTTAGAATATGTAGTGACTATAAGATGTGTTTCATGATAACCATCCCCATGTGCTACCACATCTTACATACACTATAGTATATTCAAGGTCTTTATCAAAACAACAATAGTATATCATAATATGACATTATGAAGAAAGATAAAGTCAATTCCATTATAAAAGTGTAAATTATATTAAACAAAAGATTGTTTTACATAGAGTCATAAAAGCCCTTAGCCACAAGTTGGCTAACCGGGCACCCACTCTTTCAGAATCCCTCTCCACCTTTCTGTAATAAAAGGGTCATCGACAAAACATATATCAAAGAAATCTTGGATCGAGAACCCCTACCAAAAAATTTTCACTCGTCTGCCATTTTGGGTCTGAATCTGACCAGTTTATTAAAACAATCCACGGTAGCCCTGTACTTGGTTAAAACATCTATACCTAAAATACAATCAAAATCTGATAACCCACACAATACAATCAAATTCAATTATATTCTCTTCGAATCGAAGTTCACAGTTTTGGACTAATCTCACAGAAACAATTCTTCCACCGAAAGGTGAAGTAACAGAAACTACAACAAGCAAAGGATCAGAAGGCAAAGCATGCATCATAACAAATTTCTCAGATATGAAAGTATGAGATGCACCAATATCTATCAAAACAAGATCAGGATAACCAAAGATCGAACAATTACCTGCTATGACATCATCAGGTACTGCCTGAGCCTGATCCTCGATAAGGGCAAAGACTCGAGCCTACTGCCTCGGAGGTTGATTAACATTCTGGTTACCCCCAGTAAATTCTGCTGCTGTTTTTGAAAAGAGTGAACTGCATAAGCTTGCCTCTCAGGCTGAGCCGTCGGTCTAGAAGAACTACCACTCTGAGATCACTTGGTAGAACTCTGAGGACAAACTCTGGCAAAGTGTCCAGGCTGCTGGAAGATATTTCGGCTTCCAAAAATCTCACGACACTGCTCACTGAGGTGGCAACCTCCACACTTGCTGCAAGACATCCCTAAATAACCAGAACTCTGTTCCGAACTAAACTGCTTCGAGCCACTAAAACTAAAAGAACTGTTCCCTGGCTTCTTGAATTGTTTCCGTTTCGATAAAAAGTGATCTTTTCTGCTACTGCCACTGCTTCCTCCCTCATACCTCGGTGGTTGATTCTGATACTGAGACGGCTGATTCTGAAATTGCCTCGGTTGCTGAGATACAAACTGAGCTCCACACTGTTTCATCAAACCCGCTTCAGCTCCTTTGGCTTGATTCAGTGCATCAGCAAAATTATCGAGCCTTCCAGTATTTACCAAGGTAAAGATATCGGGATTCAATCCATTTATGAACTGATCGGATTTTGCTTCCTTGTTATCGGCTATATGTGGCGCAAATCTCAACAGAATATCGAACTTGACCACATACTCCTCAATATTCAAATTCCCTTGCCTCAAAGTAGCAAAATCGGCCCCTTTATCTTTTCTATAAGAGACTGGGAAGTAGCATTTATAAAACCCAGGTTTATCTCTCAGTCCCGAGCTAATCATGTCGCCTCTGACTCGATCCTGCCCCACCTGTTGCCAAGTACACATAAAAAAACAAGACAACAGCCGGATAACTCCAGCGAGAATAATATTCCTAGTAAAAGCAACATAACAGGCAATATCAAATAATATATCAAAATCATGATATATAACTTCAACATAATTCAAAGATTAATAGAATGAAATGCATGTCTATAAAATTCGGGATTATCTAATCGGATATTCAAAAGATAAATCGGTTCTTTGGTTGGAATCCCGAGGACAAGATATTACAACACCACACCTACTCTTCCGATCGAGGTGGATGAAGTATATCTCAATTCTCTAGACTCTGGATCAACTATATGAAGCATTCTAGCTCTTGGAAGAACTCAACAACCAAGGCCACTCCAATATAGTCCCCAAAACGTCTAATTCAAAAAGAAATTAAATAATTCGGCTCAAGATGAATGCATATGAAAATCATAATACATTCAAGGTTAATTCAAGTAATTCAAATAACATGCAAGTATGTGATTTCAGGGAAACTCGAAAATCAATTCAAATTTTAGTATTCGTCCCTTTACAGTTCGATGTCGACTTTTACCTTATTCTGGATTCAAGGTGCTCCACACCTGGATAATCAAATGATAATCTCATATCAAAACTCATTCAAATTCATATCAATCTTCAAAAGAGAAAACAACACAATACTGGGCTTCAACTATATCGGTTCGAATTCTAAATCTTCTGGTTTTGACAATATTCAATCCAAATTTGAAATGAAGTATAATAGGATCAATATCGACATTCAAAATCAATCGAAAAATGGCTCGATCAATTCAAAACAAATGGTATCCAAAACTCAAATCGGCGTCATTACGACTAACATACAGCTAACCAAAAATCAACTAACTCAGCATAACTATCAAATCTACCTCATATCTTCATAAAAAAAACTCAAAAATCAACACTATTCCTAACCCCCATTTTCGAATTTCACTCTAAAAATCATAACAAATCCGAACGTCGTTCTTTTTTCGATCCGTCTTGAAATAAACAATCTATTCTAGCTCAAGAACAACATATCCAATCAAAATCAAATTCTGACAATGTCTCAAAATCAAAACATGTTGGATCGAAATAAAACTTATGATAGAACAAAGCTCTTGCAGCTGTGATCGCAAATATATACTCAGATCGAAATTCTATCGGACGGATCGTGCAAAATCGGAAAACCCAAAAGTTTCAATACACGTTTTGGAGCTTCAATGGAGTGGAACACGTTGGAGAAGGAAGAAAAGAAAGAGAAGAAGACTTAGTCAAAGAATTAAAGGCCAAGTGTTATATATAAAATCCATTTTTTTACACTTTGGTCCCTGAGCTCTTCAAAAATTGCAATTCAGTCCCTGATCAAATATCATTTCAATCCCTCAAATTTCTAATCTCGGAATATCAAATAATAATCTTAATTAAGATAATTTTGGGGTGTAATAGTTGAGCTAGACATGTGCCCGGTGCTACCTCAAGTTAAGGAATTAACCCGACAAGTTCACCCGGCATCTTCAAATGCTACAAACAAGCACCTAGCCTAAAATACTCCAAGTTCAGCCCTTAATACCCATCTAATAAATTTACAAGATCACATTTACAACTTTATAAATCAACATGGGCAGCCCCTTCACACATTCATCCATTACATCAAAATTCAAGTTCAATGGCCCACAATTTCAATCCAATTTTGTAACTTTTCAACATATAGCTTCAAGGTTATAATATAACATGACATATAACTCATATTCATCTATTTATGCATGCAATAGGATCGAAATTAGACCATTTATTTTCCTTAAAATTTTCGAAAAGTTCAAATCCAATGCAATTTTCTATCTCAATGCAATCCACAACACATCCTAACAACAAATAGATGAAAAATTAGAAATTGTCAGCCCATGCTTACTGATTTACTGAAAAAAAAAACGTCCATACACACACATAATGATGAGAATTCGAATTTAATCAAGATTTAAGAAAATAAAATTGTATGGCCCTAAAAGATTAAGTTATTAATTATGAAAATTAGAGATTTACTTTCTGAGCTGAAAATATTTAATTTGAGAATTTACGGATTTTGAGATTTAAATTCCGAGATTCTTAAATTAAAATAGGGAAATATTTGAATTGAATATTTACGGAATTTAAGAATTAAATTCCGAGTTCCGAGAATGAAAGAGGATTTATTTCGACCCTGAAATCCGAGCAGGGATCAATTTGCAAATATAGAGAAGTTCAAGGACTAAAATGCGATAAGGTCCAAAATTATTTTATTTTGATCCGAGATTATTTAATTTTTGAATATTTAGAGTTTTGAATTAAATTATTATATTCTTAAATTATTTAGGATTGAAATTGAATTAAATCGCTTGTCTGGGAACTAGTTTGCAAATAGGCCAATGTTTAGGGACTAATATGAAATTTTATTGCAAGTGGCCCTTTATACGTGTAAGTTTCTGATAAATCATTAGAATTTTTCAGCTTTATCAGAAATAAACCGAGAGAAGAAGAAAATTAGGCTTCAAAGCCATTTTCATTAGTTTACGTTGCGATATCTTTTGATCCGTTCGTCCGATTTCAGAACCGAGCATAGTTCCGGAATTCTTGAGACGAGAGCTTTGATTTGGAGTAATTTTTATCCTCTTTCCAGCATGTTTTAAAGTTGTAAGTTGGAGAAAATCATATTTGATTATGGCTATGTATTCTTGAGCTTATATTGATCATTCTATCGGCACCAAATTGAAAACAGACAACGTATTCATTTGTTATGATTTCAGCTCATGTTCGAACCTATGCCTACTGTTTTATGTTGGTTTCATGATGATATCTAGCTTATATGTATGTGTTTTAAGTTGAAGAAGATGAATATGTTGTTATCTTTGAGTTTTGGTTATCCGATTTTATTTTGTTATGCCATCGGTTGCCATTGATATGATTTTCAGAAGTTATCTTCGATTCTATACCTACTGATGTGGCTGATATATGATGTATTATGGCTCATATGAGGTGTAGATGAAGTGTATTTGAATGATAGAGTTGATTGCAATGAATTACGGTTGCCTAAGTTTAACCGTCATGCCATCTAGTCAAGAATTGGCTAGTATTGAATTATCTGTGATTGAGCTGAGTTTGAATTGAGTTCTTGCTGATATAAATGGCTTGTAAACACTTCATTTAAGATTAGGAGTGAAGGCCATTGAGCTCGATAAGTTTAGTTTCGAATCGATAGAAGTTGGAACAAAGTTTGTGACTTTTTGCCTTGAAGATTAGATGATGAACTTGAGCAGAATTTTTTGATATGTTCAGATATGAAGCAACTACGACTCAACAAGACGAAAGGCATAAGATGACATCGAGAGTCAGGGATTCGATACTCGAGAAAGATGATTCTTGAGTTATCCCGAACAAATCACATACTTGATTATGTTTTATTCTTGATTTAGAATTTGATGTTGTCGATCCATTTCAGGTAGTGGATCTTTATTTCTTATGATATGATATGATATTGAATTGATTCTAGTGCCAAGGTCAGATGGACCTTATTTTAGAGTCTGATGAGACGACGATAGATGGATATCCATGTCAAGATAGGATACGAATCTTGATGGCAGAGAGTTTATATGAATCAATTCTAAGATATGCGCGCTATATAAATATATTGATTGAAGTCTTGATTGATATGTTTCGAGTTGATATATGCGTTATATGACTCTATTCGTGAGTTGAAATAGTTAGAGTTGACATGTTTATATTTTAACGCATGTATATGTATTTTATACTGGGAATTTTATTCTCACCAGAGTTTATCCGGCTGTTGTCTTGTTTTGTATGTGTGCATGACAACAGGTGGGGTTGGAGCTAGTCGGAGATGACATTGATAGCTTGGGAGAGAGTGTTAGCAAGTGGTGACTCGGGTTGTAGGCGGATTTGATGAACTTTAGATCCTTATCAAGTTTGTTAGAAGACTTATGACTTGATTAGCGAAGAACACTTGTTAATTCTTGCATTTTGTAGCTATTTTGATGTATTTTAAGTTATTTGGATGTAACAATTGATTGGAAGTATGATAAGAACTTCTTGTGTAGATCAATGCATGTTTTAGACTTGATAAACCATGAATTGGAAAGATTTAAAGATCAAGTTTTGTTGTAGAAGAATAGGGCTTGTTTCTGCCCACGCAGCGCGCGATCCGCTGTTTTTGACGGACCGAGCGCAGCCCCAAAATTTGGCCTACTGTTTTGAGGAAAAAAAGGGGCGCTTGATCGGCGGTTTTTAACCGACCGAGCGCACCCATGTTTGGAAAAAAAAATTTGTTGTTCTATTTATATTTGATCCTTTGTTAATTAATAATTTTTAGTGATTAATTGCCTCAAGATTTCATTAGCAACCCGAGGCCCCACAAAAATACTATCCTATGTTTGGTGTTTCAAAGGAGTACAACATCTTGCCTCAACTTGGGAATGAACAAGAAATGGAGAAGGGAAGCCCTGAAACCTCACATCTAGCTGCTGAAGGGACTTCCAAGGAGTGACTTCAGGTCGGCACGGTTGTGTTTGGTGGTCGGCAGTGGCCGGAGTTGAGTCTTGGAGGGTGGCCGACGGGTTTCTAGGCTTGGGAAAGGGGGGTGGCGGCTCTTGAAGGGGAAATGGGAGAGAGAGGCATGAGTTAGTGTGTGTGTGTGTGTGTTTGTACTAGGGTTTAAATTGTGTGATAGATGTGTATATGTGTATGTATAGGTAGTTGGTGTGAGTGTGGTGTAGGTGAAAAAGTGATAGTACACTTATAAAAGTGTTACTCCTACTATTACAACTTTGGGTCTACAAGTTTTTGCACTTGTTTTAAATTTCTAAGTTTAAAAATCCTAAATTGAATATAAGAATATTTTCACTAGTCCGGGTTCAAAAAGGCTAATTTTGCGAAATATTGAAAGTTATGCTCAAGAATGCATTTACGCGATTTTTGGCACCCGAAAATTTTAAAAATAGAAACCCCTTTTTATTTTCCTCAACTTCCATAAATTTTAGCTATCAAAAATTAAAATTTAAGGTTTTACCGCCAAGTCCACCATCACCGTGTGCCGGAGCCGAAGGTCGCTGAACTCAAGAATCTCAAGAGTAATTAACTTAATATTTAAACAAATAGACATCTGAATGAATTTAAACACTAACTTAAAAATTAAAATCAACACTTTAAATATTTTGATGTCACAACAATAATTAAAATATTTACATAATAAACTAAGCAATTAAAATAATTTAAACAAACTATATGAAAGTTTAAAATCAATTTAAATGAATACTCAAGCAGAGTAATAACTTTTTAAATGACTAGGAAAATTAAAAGCATTTAAATAAATAATCTAGTCATTTAAAATAATTTAAAATAACTAACCGCTAAACTCAAGTTATTTAAAATAAATAAGTTGGACAAACAATTATAAGCTAAACAATTAAAATCATTTAAATGAATAAACTAAATAATCAAATCATTTAATTAAGCAGGCTTAAACCTTTACAGTATTTAAAACAATTAAATTGCAAAATAAAAACATTTAGACAAATAAACTTAAACAATTAAAATTATTAATTAAATAGTTAGTACAATAAAATCATTTGAATAAATAATTAATATATTACTAACAAATAATTCAAATAAAGGATTTAAATCGATTAAACTTAAAAATAATAATCATAAAATTTATTTAATTTAATGCATGCGATTTAGTATATTCGATTTTTGGTTCTACATCTTTGGTGTAAGATTTCTGTAATTCCAATAATTTTGGTAAATAGTAAATTCTTGATTGAACTATGATTATATGAATTTATCAAAGGAAACTCCAAGTTCGGAGTATAGTGATCAATAGTATTAATTTCTAGTAGGAATCAAAAACCGAGGGCCGTTGGTATAACTTCATCGATATTTTGAGAATATTTATGCGCCACAGTCAATTGTTATCAGTAGATGATACAATTGTGGTAAGTTGACTTTCAGTTCTATCATAGTTGAATGTAGACACTGGTGATGATAATAAGAGTTCTGGGAGCCAGTTTTACTTTAGAACTTGACAAGGGGAGATTACCCTTGGGAGATTGATACCGCTTATCATTAGAGTGTTTACACTCATATAAATTTCAGTGATTCTTATGATTGACAGAAAGTGAATATCCTTGTCACAGATAAAGGGAGAGTTGTTTTTATCGTAAGAACTTTAGTACGATCATATTAGATACTTTGAGATGCATTTTGTTCGGGGTGGGACTCTGTGAATTTTAGTATTATCAGTTGTATTGACAGTAATTCATATCAATACACTGTTGAAGGAGCTGAGTCATTTCAAGACTAGCCATGGGAATTATTAGTTTATTCGACAAGGAAATTGCTTTGGGAAGAGAGTAAGTTCTTGCAGTATCTTCGAGGGACTAAGAACTGCAGTATTATTAGAACAAGAGTAAGTATTTCCAATGGATTCTAGCAGGTTGGCATTAAGTAATCAGATGGGGCCGGGGGGTGGGGATGACAGTAGCTGAGACCTACAGTTTTTGGGTCTGGCGGGATTATTGTCACTGATTTACCAAGTGTCTTTTCAAACGCTAGACCATTGACGTGACTTTTTTGTTAGAGTCGAGTTGGGAATTAATTCAATTTCGACAAAGTTTTGGAGATTTCGCAAGTGTTGGATGTCTCATTTTGCGGGCATCAAGACGAGCAGTCAGATTTCTTTGAGACTGATTTCTGCTAGTAAGAGAATTTCTGTATTCTTGTTTTAAATATTGGGACTATTATCATAAGTCGTGTGACAGGTGTGACCATTCGATTCGGATTATTAGTACAAAAAAATTGTACTAACTGACATGAGTATCTAGGAGTGCTATAGATTGTATATCAGCGTAGAAACTGAATGTTTTTGTCTGAAGAGACAAATGATTTAATGGACAACAACGTCTTCATGGTGCGAGTAATTTGACTGAGAATTTGCCATTTTCACAATGATGGTTCCTTTTTGGAGATATACTATAATGATTTAACCTACAATAGTAGGGGTAACTTGGTTTTATTTCTAGGAAATACTTTCTTCAATGGTCTTGACACTGGGATAAGGACTTTTTGAGCACAGTTAGCCTATAGGAAAAGATTGCAGACGATTGTCAATCGTAGAATAACACTGGGAATATCAGGACTAGTTAGAAATCATAAAAAGGTGATACAGTGCAGTTGTATCGAGTCCATATCTTTGGTATTGATAGATGATAGTTTGACATAGATGGCCTAAAATATTTTCATGGAAGTCGTGTGTTTACAGGTGTGAATGGTGATTAGTTGCAATGTATGATTTCTAGTCAGTTACAGTTCCTTTGGTATGACATAGTACCAAGGGAGTAGTTAGAAAGACTACTCGTACTATCTGATGATGGTGCTATATTTGACTGTGTTGATATTCATAAGATTTCAAGAACCGATGAGATGATTTTGGTACGGTCTAATAGGCAACACCACCATAGATTACTTGGAATATTAATTAGATATTAGAGGAATTTCGATATAGTGTGACATCAGTTATCTTGATCAACTTCCGATGAGATGGGATCGGCGAGAATGCAAGGTATTGGTTGATGATGCGACGAGATTGTCAGAATATTTAGCGAGATTCATTGGGATTTTAAGATTCTGCTTAGTGTGATTTGATGGAAATATCCTTGTGAGTTATGGGGATTCAAGGATAAAAATAGGCTTGTGTATCTGCTCGGGTATTGGGTGATTAGACTGTCACTTGAATTCTTCCATATGACTAGGAAATTTGATGGTTAAATTTCATTGGCTCGACCAGCGATGATTATAACTTGGACCGTGGAAGGTGCTTGAATTATAAATCAATTAGAAGGAATTTGTTTAATGCCAGAGAGAATGTATTCAACTACTCGATAATAAAGTAAGGTAAATTTTACGGTATAAAGAGGGATTTCGTATCTATGGTTGGACATGGGATTTTGGGATAACTTGTCCGTTAGTTTGGACCACATATTTTTCATAATATCGTGAAATTTTAGTCAGTAGATGCTTGACTGGAGAAGGATTCCAAAACCAATTTCAATATTATGGCGGGGGTGTCTTGGGATGGAACTAGATTAAGTTCTAAGTTCAATTATTGAGTACTGTTGTAATCCAACAGGGACGGATAGTGTTGTTTCCAACGAGACATTTTGGATTGATAAAAGCTAGACTTTCTTGTGGTTTAGATCTAGGATTTATCATCGGTTTTTGAATTTTGTCGAGGATACATTCTCAAGTTTAACCAAGACCTGATTTCGATAATGAAATCTCTAAAGGTGGGGAGAATGTAGTAACCCGATTGCATCCTAGTAATTATAAAGACTAAACATGTTTAAGATGATTAAAACATGATCAAGGAATTTTCAAATGGATTAAAGGAGTGGAAAGTCGGATTCAGGATGTTCTCAATGGTCCACGAGTAGTTCCAAGTGTTTGGGAGTTCGGAAGATACAAACCAAGCAAGCCATCCGAACAATTCTGATGCATGAATTGAGTTCGGATGCTCTGAAGCGATCAGACGCTCCGAAGTTGAGATCGAATGATCGGATCGTATTCAGATCAAGCGATAAAGATTTGATGTGACATCACCAGGAGATCGGACAATCCGAAGGTGAGGATCAGATGATCCGAACTCTGTCGAGAGCCAGCTATTGGATAAGAGGACACGTGTTTGGAGGGGGGTTTTGGGGGAGATCGGACCATCCGATCTCGGGCGACCCTCCGATCTATGCCTATAAATAGGAGGTCCGAGAGCCTCATTCTTGAACATTACAATTACTTTCCTCTCCATTATAGTTTGATTTTAGGGGCTTATAGGCGTTCTTATTGAGGCCAGGAGGCGACAGAGCACTGTTGGAGTTATAGCAAAGTTGTGCCCAAGTTTTAGGGTATCGCCATCAGTGGGCTGAAGACGGACGCATGTATAATACTAGACTCAGATTAGATTATGTGAGTATATGTTAATATAGTTAAGGATTTTAGTGAGCTATAAGTGATATAGTGATTATATGCTTATAGGCTTGGACTTGAGTACCCGGATGACTAGGTTTCTTGAGTTGCATGATTTGAGGTACAGACATACTATCCGAGATACCCTGGTTGATTATGCTTATTCTATGATTGCATGTTTTATGTGACATTGATTATATGTGCATTTATTATGTCACGGATATTATGCTCCATGCATTGACATGTTGAGCCTGTAATTTTCATTGAGATAACCAGTAGAGGGGTCGCTCAGCCCCATGATATTTTGTGGATGGATGCCATGGTTTTGGATCCGGATAGTCCACAGTTTTATGGTATGGAAGCCACCTCCTGATGCGAAGGACCAGTGTGTTACATTCTATGGCTCCTTTTACTGAGCAGTGTTCTGTCTATGATAGGTTCCCGGTACCCATTCATATGCATTTTTATTTGCATTCATAGCATATGTATACTCATACCTCCGTGTTGAGCATTATTTTCTCACGTTTGTTTGTGTTTTTTGGATACCCATTTGACGGTACAGTTGCAGGTTTCCCAGGTTTGAAGACCAGTGAGTAGTTGGTAACCGGAGAGTTGGGAACTCAATTGGTGCCAACGGTATTAGTCAGGCTTGACCATTTTTTATTGGATTTTCTATTGGGTTATATATTATTTTTGGTTTCAGATATTTACCGGTTGTATTCTGCCGGGTTAGTATTTGATTTAAAGTTTTTGCAGTTTTCTCTGATTTTGTTATTTAAGATTTAATTGCATTCTTAAGTTTTTGTTACTTAGTGATTTCGGGACGGGTTACTACACTAGCACTGGAGCGCTGGGTTAACAGCGCTGAGGCGCTCATGCGTCAAAGGGGTAGCGATGCAGTGCTTGAAAACCAAAGATGTAGTGCTCATGCTTCGTGAAGGCAGCGCTGAGGCGCTTATTTGAACATCTTTTTATTTATCCCTTTTGCACTTCAGTGACATTAAAATACCCTCCAACTTGATCTCCATGCATGCCCAATCCATCTTGATAATTTATCAACAATTCTTGTAGGGCTTCTTTGAACTTTTTGCTCCACCCTAGTAATTAGTTCTCGCGGTATCTCTAATGGATATTTAGCTTCCTTAGAAATTGATTGACATAAGAGCGATCCATGATCACATTATACTCACCTGGCAAATATAATTTGTAGGCGTTGTCATTAATCCTCTCAATGACTTGAAATGGTCCATCACCCCTAGGTAGGAGCTTTGAATGCCTCTTTTTCGGGAATATTTTCTTCCTCAAATGCAACCACACCCAATCACCGGGTTCAAACACCACCTTATTTTCCCCCTTATTGTCTTCCTTTGTGTATTGTAAGTTTTCTTCTCAATATTTGCTCGTACCTTTTCATGCAAATTTTTAACAAACTCCGCCTTTTTCTTACCATACATATTCACCCTTTCACTCATAGGCAAAGACATTAAATCCAAATGACTTCATGGATTAAAACCATAAAAAATTTCAAAAGGAGAAAATTCGTAGTAGAATGCACACTACGGTTATAAGCAAACTCAATAATAGGTAAACATTCCTCACAACTTAACAAATTATTTTTATTATAGTACACAACAAAGTCCCTAAAGTACTCTTAACAACTTCAGTTTGACCATACGTTTAAGGATGACAAGTAGTAGAAAATAGTAATTTAGTACTAAGTTTCCACCATAAAGTTTTCCAAAAGTAGCTCAAGAAACAAGTATCTCTATCAAAAACAATACTCCTAGGTATGCCATGCAATCTAACAATTTCACCAAAGAATAATTCAGCAACATGCGACACATTCTCAGATTTATGACAAACAATAAAGTGAGCCATCTTTGAAAATATATCAACCACTACAGACACAGAGTCCCTCCCTTTCTTAGACCTCGGTAGTCCTAGAACAAAATCCCTAGAAATATCTAACCACGGTTCATTAGGAACAATAAGTGGAGTATACAGTCCATGTAGTAACCCATCTCCAATTAAGTTAATCAGGCTTCTAATTATGTTTAATGGGTTAAAACATGATTAAGAGATCCTAAATGGGTTTAAGGAGTTGAAAACTTGTAACGCCTCGTTTTTATCTTAAATGAGTTTATTTGAGTTAATCAGAGATTACAGAGTTCTCGAGCCGGTTTGATTTTGATCAGGGTCCTTTTTGCAAATTTTGGAAATTTCAGGGACTAAAATGCAAATATGGAATTTTATATATTATCTACACTTATTTTGACTCTCAAAAGGAGCTCCTCCTCTTCCTCTCAACCGTTAACTCCATTGAAGCTTGGGGAAAACGTTTCCAAGCTCTTCCAATCTCGGTTTCCGGTCGATCCGTCCGTTAGAAATTAATTCTGAAGGCAGATTATCGATCACTACAGTGAGAGCTCTGTTATATTGTAAGTTCTTCTACGATCGGATACATTCTAGTTTTTGGATGTTGTTAGAATCGTTCTAGATTCGAGTATGTTGTTCTCTACAGAGTTCTGATCGTTTATTATCTGTCGGTTTTGAATTAGAGCGACGTTCGGAATTGTTATGATTTTTGGAAGTATTATTCGAAAATGTGGGTTTTGAGATTTGTTGGGTTTGTCTTGTTGTTGTGGTTTTAGCATTGAATTGAGTTGATATCAGTATTGAACTGCTGTCTGCGTTGCCGGTTTGTTCAGTTTATAGCCGTTATGCCGTCGGTTTGAGTTTTGAGGGTTTCGAACCGTTTTTGAGTTGTTGAACTTGGCTTGTAAGTTGGTCTTTGTTGTTGATCAATCTCTTGTATCTGAACAGATTCGTTTGGAGTTGTCAAGCCCTGAGTTAGCAGCTGATTGATCGTTTCAGAGTTGGACGAAGATCGGTAATGAGATTTACCTTGATCCGTAGTTGTTGTTTAGATTGTATAGTTGTTGATACAATCTTTTGTTGTAGCTTTCCTAGAGTTGGAACTACTGCATTGAAAGGTAAAAGTAGTCATCGTAGCGGGATAGCATACTCGGGACTGTTGGTTCTCGAGTTTCTCTTTTTAAATCACATATTGCATTGATACTGGTTCTAGCACGTGGAACTTGTAATTGTTGATTGATTGAGTTTTTGTTATGTGGCTTATGTTTATGTTTCTGTTATGCATTCATCTTGAGCCTACTTTGATTTCAGCGGGCAGAACCGCCCTTTTTGTTAGACGTTTGGGAACTATGATTGAGTGGCCTAGGTTGTAGTATTTTGCCTAGTGCTAGCATACTCATTATGGTTGCTCAAAGTCTAGAGGAGTGGGATACGTGGCACCACCTCGATTGGGAGAGTCGGTGAGTCGTTACGTGATCTCATCCTCGGGATCCCAAAAGCAGAGCAATACTCCCGTGTTTATCAGAATCGATATCCTGGTTTTAAAGACATGCATATCATTAACTTCGACTTGAATATATGGGTTGATAGCATGTTGTGTATTCATTACTTGATATGTTGCTTTTACTGGGATTATCATTCTCACCGGTTATCCGGCTGTTGCTTTGTTTTGTATGTGTACTTGGCAACAGGTGGGGCAGGAACAAGTCAGAAGAGGCATGGTTAGCTTCGAGGGCAAGTAGTAGAAGTGAGACTCGGTTTTGAAGTCGAATTAGCATGTTTATCTAGTTTAAGATTAAAGCATGTTAGAACTCGAACTTGATATGTTTTGTTATTCGAATTAGTTTGTATTCGGATTGTAATCTGAAATCGAAGTATGTTGTTGCTTTATCGATTTAGACTTCTGGTTGTTTTAGGCCTTCTGAAAGCATGACTTGTTATGGCATGTTTCCCTACACCCTGTTATTGCATTTGTATTTGAAGGCATGTCGGACCAAGCGCGGAATCCTTTTTTTTTCCCGCAGCCTGAGCATTTTTCTGCCCAGGCCTTCCGCGCGCGGGCGAGGCGTTCCTCGCGCGCGCGCGAGGCCTTCGTTGGGCCTCGGGATCGTTTGCCCGCGCGCGCGCGAGCTTGGTTCCTCGCGCGGGCGCGGGCGTTTTAAAAAAAAAAAAAAACTTTTGAATTGTTTTAGTCTTGGATTCTTGCTCGCTTACTTGTTGTTTAATCCGAGATTAGGGGTTTAGAATCGAGGTCTCACATTAAGTGGTATCAAAGCCTTAAGATTCTTGGTCGAACTAGAGTGAGCGGGGTAGATCGAGTCTGTGTGTAATGACTCCTCGCATGTGTTTGAATTATTTAATTGTGTACTTAATGCCATGCGAGCATGCTTTATTGTTTGAGCATTATTTGAATTACATGGTTGTGTGATTTAAATTAATAAAGCATGATCTACTTGAGATATAACTGTTTCTGTTCTCGACTGGTATTCGGTATTCCAAGCGGTTGTAAGGGCACTGATGGTAGCGATTGAGATATCTCGTGTGCCAACCTTTGATTATCAGATGGGTCCTCGTCGAGTGATAAACAGAAACACACCACCAGTTATCCCTGCGACTGAACAAGCTAGCACTGAGGTTGATCAGTTGGATGCTTCAGCAACTCCTATGGAAACCTTGCTGAAGAGGTTTCAGTCTTTCAATCCGCCATTGTTGATGGGTTCAGAAAATCCAGTTGACTGTGAGAGTTGGTTGGATGATATGGATCAGTTGTTTGATTCCATTGACTACACAGATGACCGCCGAATCCAGTTAGTAATTCATCAGTTGCGAGGTGGTGCTAAGAGCTGTTGGATCATGACAAAGAAAGCATTTGAGAGTAGAGGTACAGAGGTTACTTGGACTCTTTTTAAATCTGAGTTTTATAAGCGGTTTTTCCCTATCTCGTATCGTAAGGATAAGGGAGCAGAGTTTGCAAATCTGAGGCAAGGAAATCTGAACATTGAAGAGTACGTGTCTAAGTTCGATAGTCTGTTGCGTTTTGCACCGCTAATTGCCGGAGATGAAGAAGCTAAGGCAGATCAGTTCATCAATGGGTTGAACCCCGATGTCTTCACGTTGGTTAACAGCAACAGGCCTAGCAACTTTGCGGATGCCATGAATTATGCAAAGGGAGCAGAAGCAGGCTTGTGGAGGCAAAGAGGTAATAAGGGGTACCTCAGCAGCAGAAGCAGTATCAGAACCAACCATCTCAGTACCAGAATCAGCCACCTCAACATCAGAACCAGCAGCAGAGGTATGAAGGTGGAAACAGTGGGGGAAACAGAAAGGATCAGTACAAGGCAAGAGGTAAACAGTTCAAGAGACAGGGGAACAGTTCGTCCAGTTCCAGTGGTTCGAAGCAATTCGGTTCAGGACCGAGTTCTGGGTCATCATCCTTGTACTGCAGCAAGTGTGGAGGAAGACACTCACCGGATCAGTGTGTGGGAGTCTTCGGCAATTGTAACACATGTCAGCAACCGGGACACTTCTCTAAAGTGTGCCCTCAACGTAATAGAGATAGAGCTCAGAGTGGGAGTTCGTCTAGACCTGCAGCTCAGCCGGAGAGGCAGTCGTCTGCAGTGCACTCTTTCCAACCCCAGCAACAGCAGAACAGACAGGGAGGTAGCTCTAGTGCAAATCAGCCTCCGAGACAGCAAGCACGAGTCTTTGCATTGACAGAGTATCAGGCTCAGGCAGCACCTGACGATGTCATAGCAGGTAACTGTTCGATTTTCGGTCATTCTGCTCATGTCTTGATAGATACCGGTGCTTCCCATTCCTTTATCTCTGAGAAATATGTGTTATTGCATGCTTTGCCAACTGAATTGTTGCCTACAGTAGTAGCTGTTACTTCACCTTTGGGTGGAGGAATTGTTTCTGTCCGACTAGTCAGGAACTGTGAATTTTGTTTCGAGGGAAATTTGTTAGAATTCGACTGTATTGTGCTTGGGTTGTCAGATTTTGATTGTATTGTCGGGATAGATGCTTTAACCAAGTACAGGGCGACAGTTGATTGTTTTCTGAAGGTTGTCAGGTTCAGACCTGAAATGGCAGACGAGTGGAAATTCTTTGGTAAGGGTTCTCGATCTAGAATTCCTTTGATTTCAGTGTTATCTATGACTCATTTGTTACAGAGAGGTGCAGAAGGATTTTTTGTTTATGCGGTTGATGTACTGAAATCTAGCCCAGCTTTGGTTGACTTACCAGTGGTTAGAGATTTTGCTGATGTGTTTCCGGAAGATGTTCCTGGATTGCCACCCATTCGAGAGGTTGAATTCAGCATTTACTTAGTGCCAGGTACTCAACCTATTTCAAAAGCTCCTTATCGTATGACACTTATTGAATTGAGAGAGTTGAAGGAGCAGCTTGAGGATTTGATTGCCAAGGGATACATCAGACCTAGTGTATCGCCTTGGGGTGCTCCTGTTCTATTCGTTCGGAAGAAGGATGGTTCTATGCGGCTCTGTATCGACTACCGCCAATTGAATCAGGCTACAGTTAAGAACAGGTATCCTTTACCCCGAATAGATAACTTGTTTGATCAACTGCAGGGTTCTTCTGTCTACTCTAAGATTGATATGAGGTCAGGCTACCATCAGCTGAGAGTGCGAGAGGAAGATGTTCCTAAGACCGCATTCAGAACGAGGTATGGTCACTTTGAGTTTATAGTCATGCCGTTCGGTTTGACTAACGCTCCAGCTGTTTTTATGGGTTTGATGAACCGTATCTTTCAGCGTTATTTAGATGAGTTCGTCATTATTTTCATCGATGATATTCTTATCTACTCGAAGAACCGTACTGACCATGCAGAGCACTTGAGAATCGTCTTGCAGATTTTACGAGTTGAGCAGTTGTTTGCCAAGCTATCGAAATGCGAATTCTGGTTAGATCGAGTTGTCTTTCTCGGTCATATTATTTCTGAAGATGGGATTTCTGTCGATCCCAGCAAAATCGAAGCGGTTATGAATTGGCCTAGACCGACATCAGTACCTGAGATCCGAAGCTTCATGGGTTTAGCTGGTTATTACCGTCGTTTCATCGAGGGTTTCTCATCTATTGCCAAGCCTATTACCCAGCTGACTCAGAAGAATGCGCCTTTTTTCTGGACTACAGATTGTGAGGCTAGCTTTGTTGATCTGAAGAGGAGACTGACCAGTGCTCCAATTCTTTCTATTCCGAAGGGTACTGGAGGTTTCACAGTGTATTGTGATGCTTCTAACCGAGGTTTGGGTTGTGTTCTTATGTAGCACAAGCATGTGATAGCGTATGCATCGAGGCAGCTGAAACCGCACGAGACTCGTTATCCGGTTCATGATCTTGAACTTGCAGCAATTGTATTTGCTTTGAAGATCTGGCGTCACTATCTTTATGGTGAGTCTTTCGAGATCTTTTCTGATCATAAGAGTCTTAAGTACTTGTTTTCACAGGCAGAGCTGAATATGAGACAGAGAAGATGGTTAGATCTGTTGAAGGATTTTGACTGTGAGATCAAGTATTATCCAGGGAAGTCGAATGCAGTTGCAGATGCCTTGAGCCGAAAGCTTTGTTCTTTATCTCTTTCAACTATCGGTGTTTCTCAGTTGGTCGATGATTGTTGCACTTCTGGTTTAGAGTTTGAAACAGATAGGGAGACTATCAGAGTGTTTGCTATTCAAGCCAAGCCGGAGTTGTTTGTTGCAATCAGAGAAGCACAGAAGTCTGAGCCGAGCATTCAGGTTTCGGTAGAGAAAGTCAAAACTGGGCATCAGTCAGAATTCCAGGTTAGAGATGACGTTTTGTTTGTGAATAACCGTATTGTTGTGCCTGATATTTCGGAGTTGAGACAGCGTATTCTCCGAGAGGCTCATTGCAGTCGGTTTAGCGTTCATCCTGGAGGTCGTAAGATGTACAACGATCTGAAGAGTCAGTTTTGGTGGAAGAAAATGAAGGACGATGTTGCGAGATTTGTATCTCGGTGTTTGAACTGTCAGCAAGTGAAAGCAGAGCGGAAGCGACCAGGTGGTCTGTTGCACAGCCTATCTGTTCCTGAATGGAAATGGGATCACATTTCTATGGATTTTGTCATGAAGCTATCACGATCCGTTCGAGGATGCGATGCTATTTGGGTAGTGATCGATCGATTGACGAAGTCTGCGTGTTTTATTCCGTACAGGATGACGTATCGTCATGATCAGATGGCTGAGTTGTATGTTAGCAATGTTGTGACATTGCATGGTGTGCCGAAGTCGATCGTTTCAGATAGAGATCCTAGATTCACTTCTCACTTCTGGCACAGTCTTCAGGGGGCACTTGGTACTCGATTGCATCTGAGTATAGCTTATCATCCTCAGACAGATGGACAGTCAGAGCGGACTATCCAGACGTTGGAGGATATGCTGCGAGCGGTAGTGCTAGACTTTGGCACTAGTTGGCAGGATTCTTTGCCTCTTGTCGAGTTTTCTTACAACAACAGCTTCCAAGCGAGTATCGGTATGGCGCCTTTTGAGGCTTTGTATGGTAGAAAGTGCCGATCTCCGTTGTTTTGGGATGAATTGTCCGAGTCACCAGATTTGGGACCGGAGATGCTTAGAGATATGGCAGAGCAGGTTAAGATCATTCAGACCAGAATGAAGTCAGCTCAAGATAGACAGGCGAAGTATGCGAATGTCAGACATCGACCTCTGAGTTTTGAGCAGGGAGACCGTGTATTCCTTAAGATTTCTCCGTTCAGAGGCACCGTCAGATTCGGTAAGAGAGGAAAGTTATCTCCGAGATTCATCGGTCCGTACGAGATTCTCGAGAAGATAGGCGATCTTGCCTACAGACTTGCACTTCCTCCGTCTTTATCTGGTATTCACGACGTTTTTCACGTCTCTATGCTGCGAAAGTACCAACCAGATATTTCTCATATCCTTCAGCCTGACGAAGCCGAGTTAGACGAGACCCTGAGCTATTTTGAGCGACCGATTCAGATCCTTGATCGGAAAGAAAAGCAACTCAGGACCAAGTTGATTCCGTTGGTGAAAGTGCAGTGGAGCCGTCACGGAGTCGAGGAGGCGACTTGGGAGACAGAATCTGACATGAGACAACGTTTTCCAGAGTTGTTCGGATGACGTGAGTTCTTCTTACTGTCTTTAGTTCTTTATTCTATCTTATGAGTTGTGGTTCTCGTTGATTTCGAGGACGAAATCTCTTCTTAGTGGGGGAGAATTGTAACGCCCCGTTTTTATCTTAAATGAGTTTATTTGAGTTAATCAGAGATTACAGAGTTCTCGAGCCGGTTTGATTTTGATCAGGGTCCTTTTTGCAAATTTTGGAAATTTCAGGGACTAAAATGCAAATATGGAATTTTATATATTATCTACACTTATTTTGACTCTCAAAAGGAGCTCCTCCTCTTCCTCTCAACCGTGAACTCCATTGAAGCTTGGGGAAAACGTTTCCAAGCTCTTCCAATCTCGGTTTCCGATCGATCCGTCCGTTAGAAATTAATTCTGAAGGCAGATTATCGATCACTACAGTGAGAGCTCTGTTATATTGTAAGTTCTTCTACGATCGGATACATTCTAGTTTTTGGATGTTGTTAGAATCGTTCTAGATTCGAGTATGTTGTTCTCTACAGAGTTTTGATCGTTTATTATCTGTCGGTTTTGAATTAGAGCGACGTTCGGAATTGTTATGATTTTTGGAAGTATTATTCGAAAATGTGGGTTTTGAGATTTGTTGGGTTTGTCTTGTTGTTGTGATTTTAGCATTGAATTGAGTTGATATCAGTATTGAACTGCTGTCTGCGTTGCCGGTTTGTTCAGTTTATAGCCGTTATGCCGTCGATTTGAGTTTTGAGGGTTTCGAACCGTTTTTGAGTTGTTGTACTTGGCTTGTAAGTTGGTCTTTGTTGTTGATCAATCTCTTGTATCTGAACAGATTCGTTTGGAGTTGTCAAGCCCTGAGTTAGCAGCTGATTGATCGTTTCAGAGTTGGACGAAGATCGGTAATGAGATTTACCTTGATCCGTAGTTGTTGTTTAGATTGTATAGTTGTTGATACAATCTTTTGTTGTAGCTTTCCTGGAGTTGGAACTACTGCATTGAAAGGTAAAAGTAGTCATCGTAGCGGGATAGCATACTCGGGACTGTTGGTTCTCGAGTTTCCCTTTTTAAATCACATATTTCATTGATACTGGTTCTAGCACGTGGAACTTGTAATTGTTGATTGATTGAGTTTTTGTTATGTGGCTTATGTTTATGTTTCTGTTATGCATTCATCTTGAGCCTACTTTGATTTCAGCGGGCAGAACCGCCCTTTTTGTTAGACGTTTGGGAACTATGATTGAGTGGCCTAGGTTGTAGTATTTTGCCTAGTGCTAGCATACTCATTATGGTTGCTCAAAGTCTAGAGGAGTGGGATACGTGGCACCACCTCGATTGGGAGAGTCGGTGAGTCGTTACGTGATCTCATCCTCGGGATCCCAAAAGCAGAGCAATACTCCCGTGTTTATCAGAATCGATATCCTGGTTTTAAAGACATGCATATCATTAACTTCGACTTGAATATATGGGTTGATAGCATGTTGTGTATTCATTACTTGATATGTTGCTTTTACTGGGATTATCATTCTCACCGGTTATCCGGCTGTTGCTTTGTTTTGTATGTGTACTTGGCAACAGGTGGGGCAGGAACAAGTCAGAAGAGGCATGGTTAGCTTCGAGGGCAAGTAGTAGAAGTGAGACTCGGTTTTGAAGTCGAATTAGCATGTTTATCTAGTTTAAGATTGAAGCATGTTAGAACTCGAACTTGATATGTTTTGTTATTCGAATTAGTTTGTATTCGGATTGTAATCTGAAATCGATGTATGTTGTTGCTTTATCGATTTAGACTTCTGGTTGTTTTAGTCCTTCTGAAAGCATGACTTGTTATGGCATGTTTCCCTACACCCTGTTATTGCATTTGTATTTGAAGGCATGTCGGACCAAGCGCGGAATCCTTTTTTTTTCCCGCAGCCTGAGCATTTTTCTGCCCAGGCCTTCCGCGCGCGGGCGAGGCGTTCCTCGCGCGCGCGCGAGGCCTTCGTTGGGCCTCGGGATCGTTTGCCCGCGCGCGCGCGAGCTTGGTTCCTCGCGCGGGCGCGGGCGTTTTAAAAAAAAAAAAAAAAAAAAACTTTTGAATTGTTTTAGTCTTGGATTCTTGCTCGCTTACTTGTTGTTTAATCCGAGATTAGGGGTTTAGAATCGAGGTCTCACAAAACTGGATTTAGAATGATCAAAAATAGTCTAGATGGATTGAAAGTATTGAGCAGATCGGAACCACAATTTTGGGTTTGGAAGTTCTGTCCGCGTTCGGAAGCTATGATCGTCACCAATACCAGTTGTCCAAAATATTATGTAAGCAGTGACATGTGCAGGATCGGAAGCTCCGAACGTGATCGAAAGTTACGATCGGACTATCGGCAGATAGCTTCTAGAAGGAGGACACGTGGTTGGCTGGGGACGATGAAGCATAGATCGGAAGCTCCGATTGTGCGATCAGAGGTTCCGATCGCTGTCTATATATAGGTGGCCGGGAGCTCATTTTCATTTGCACCTTCCAAACTTTCCTCTCTCCATTATATCTAGTCTTTTGAGCTTTCAAAGGTTTCTAGACGTCCTACTGAATGGCCGGGAGTGGCGGAGCACTTCGGGGATAGCAGCAGAGCTGTGCCTAAGTTTTGAGGTAGTCGCCATCAGAGGGCTGACAATGGACGCAGGTGTAATTTTGGATCCCTATAGAGATTAGGAAGTATGTAATAGCTTAGTTAAGACTTGTAGAGCTTTATAAGTGATATAGTATCTATGTGATTATAGGCTTGGTCTAGAGAGCAGGATTTTCTAGGTTGCTCTTATTTTATAGATTAAGGTACGGACGTATTATCCGAGATACCAGGTTGAATATAGATGTATTATGTTTGCATTTTTTCTGTGGAATTATTATGTGCATTGATATTATGCGGCATGCATAAAGATTTGCATAGCCTATAGTATGGGTCGCTCAGCCCCATATTTTAGTGGATGGATTTTCATGGACTTGGGAGCCGGTTATATCCACAGTTATATGGTATGAGATCCATCTCCTGATACGACGGCCCAGCGTGGTACATACCATGACACCTTGACTGAGCAGTTTTCTTGATAGGTTTTTCCAGTACCCTTCATATTGCATGTGCACGCATGGTATATGTATATTTGTACTTCTGTACCGATCATTTAATGCTCGTGTCCATAGTGTTTTGTGTTGGACACCCTATTCTATGGGGCATGACTTAGGTTGGACGGACCCGGAGGTAGCGGTCGGGGAGCTGCAGTGGTTCCGTGGGTTTTATCTTTTCCCCGTAACAATTTGATGGTTTGGATTTTAGAACTATGATTTTCGATGAGGTTTTATAATATTATTCGATTTTATCATGGTTAATCTGCCGGTGGTTTTGTATTTTTGTTCTAGTTTGCGCTGTTTATTTTAATTATCGTGCTTTAAGTTAATTACATGCTTAAGATTTGATTAGTTAGTGATTTCGGGTTGTGTCACTATATTTATTGGTATATGAGTATGAATTGAATTTGGGATTTAGGAAAGTCATTTTGGGGATAATCTTTGTTTCCTTTTTGTTAGATGGCGGACTACGGTGAGAGTCACGGTAGTGGGGGTGGAAGCTAGGGTGACGAGGATGATCGTGAGTGTAGTAGCCCTTTTATGTTTTAACGCCCCAAAATTAGATTAATCGAGATTATAAGAGATTAATATTGATAATCATAGATTATGAAATTCGAGGGTTGAAGTGATATTTGATCAGAGACTGAATTGCAAATTTTGGAAAATTCAGGGACCAAAGTGCAATTTTTTTATTTGACTTGGTATCTTGATATTTAAAAGGTGATGAGGCATGTTGAGTCACCATTTTCTTATTTTCCTTCTCCTTATTCATGCCTTTCTCAATTAAAATGCCTCCAAGATTTTCTTTTCTTCCGGTTTTGCTCGATCCGTCTGATAGTTTTTCAATCCGAAGGTGTATTCGTGATCACGGCTGCGAGAGCTTCGTTGTACCGTAAGTTTTTCTTCGATCAACTATACTTAATTTTTGGGATGTAATTGGAATCAAATGGTTTTCGGATATATCGTTCTTGAGCTAGCATAGATCGTGTATTTAAAGACGAATCGGAAAAAGAACGACGTTCGGATTTGTTATGAATTTTTTAAGTTTATTCGAAAATAGGGTTTAAGATGTTGTTTGATTTTGAATTGTTTTGATGGATTATTGGTGTTAGAAGTTGAATTGGATCGATATATTGCTATTTGTGGTTTTTAGGTTAACCGTTTTATAGCCGTTATGCCGCAGGTTTGAGATTTCCGAATTTAGGATTTTGATTGAGTTTTTGGATTGATTTGAATTTGATTGTTTGATATTGATCTCTTTTGTATCTCCGTACAGATTTGGTTGAGGATTGTTGAGTACAGAGTTCGTGGAATCCGAATCGTCGAAGTGTTGATCGAGAATTGGTGACAAGTTTACCTTAATCGTTGAATTGCGATTGAATGGAATTTTGATTAGAATTCTTGTTCTTTTAGCTTGTCCAGATTGAAGATGCATCGGATCGAAGAAAAGGTAAAAGTCGACATCGAATCGAAAAGGGACGAATACTCGAGTTTAGATTGATTCTCAAGTCCCTAAATCACATACATGCATGATTACCTGTTTTGATTGATTAAATGCATTGAGTTGAATTACTTGAATGTATTACGATTTTCATATGCATTCATATTGAGCCAGATGATTCATTCACTTATCAAATTAGGCGTTCTGGGGATTATAGTCGAGTGGAATTTGTCGTCGATTAGTACTCCAATGGCCCTATCAACTCTCTATAGTTGCTCCAGAGTCTAGAGGAAGCAAGATATACCGCATTCACCTCGATCGGGGGAGTCGGTGAGTTGTAGTGATATATTGGCCTCGGGATCCCAATCAAGATCGAAATCCCCTTGATTATCCGAGTTTAGATAATCTCAAACCCCCAAGACATGCATTGCATTTTATAGCATTTTGAATTGAGTTGTTGATTTACTACTTGAAATTACTTGTTTGTTATCGTTATATCAGGTTTGATATACTTGTTTGATATTACTTGTCTTGTTTCTTTTACTGGAAATGTTATTCTGACCGGATTTATCCAGCTGTTTTTTTGTCTTTGTATGTGTTCTTGGCAACAGGTGGGGAAGGTTCGAGTCAGAGGCAACATGACTAGATCGAGTTGGGAATGATAGAAGTGAGGACTTGGTGTTTAGAAGTCGAATAGCATGTAGAACTCGTTTATATTTTGAAGCATGTTTAGAACTTGTAGTTGCTATGTAATGTGTTGAATTGAGATATTTTGAGAATGTTGTTCTTATGTTGATATTTCTTGTTTTTGAACCATGAATGTTTCTTTGATTTGACCTTATGTTATTTGAATCGTCTGAGACTTGATTGATTTTTTTTTTCAGATTTGGGGACTGCTCAAGGGGGCGCCCGGGCGGCCAGATCATACAGCCCGAGCGCACACTATGTTGAAAATCTGCCCTTGGCAGCGATTAGGGGCACCCGGGAGGTCAAATTTGACGGCCGAGCGCAGCCCCCCTTTTTTTAAAAAAAAGAAATCTTTTCGCGAAGTGTTTTCACGTTGCCAAATGTAAGGCGTGCATCGCCAAATGTCTTATTGATTATTTTCTTTTCTTATTGGTTTCTTATTGATTGATCTATTTTAGATTAGATGATTACAACCGAGGTTCTCACATATGTAATGACCACCCTCTGCATATGCCATCATCTAAGCTCAGCTCTGGGTGGGTCTCAACTCATGGTATTTTCCCCACCTGGAAAGGGGAGTTTTTTCCCTTCCCAGGATTCGAACTTGTATATATGTCTGGTGGTACAAGTTCGTATCCCGGGAAGGGCAAAAACTACCCTTTCCAGGTGGGGAGAAGACCATGAATTGAGACCCACCCAGAGCTGAGCCTAGATGATGGCAGATGTAGAGGGTGTGGTAATTAAAGCAGCAGTGGTGGAGATAGATTCTGGTTTAGGTTTTTAGTTTCCAGTTGGACTATTGTTCTCAGTTTATTTCGATATGGTTGTATAACTTAAGTATTTATAGAATCCTTTCCTTGGAATTGTATTTGGTTATTTTTTTTGCTGTTTATTATGACTTTTGTTTTATTAAGTTAAATGCATGCGTAAGCTTCTGATTAGTAGGTGATCACGGTGCGAGTCACAACAGTGAGCGTTGCGAGGCCATCGTCATCATCGTGATGATCGTCACCATTTTATTATGCAAAGGTTCATTCAGATGGGCCCCAAACCTTTGGCTGGAGGCGAGTCTCCGGAGGATGCGGAGAATTGGTTAGAGCGCATGGAAAACTGATTCCAGAAGTTTCGGTGCACAAAGGAACATAAGATGGAGACTGTTAACTTTCTAGTAGAGGGGCGTGTTCGGAAGTGGTGGAAGTCCACGTCTTCACCTTTTGTTTCCAAGCAAGGCGTAGCTAATTGGGCGGAGTTTCGTAGAAAATTCTAGAAGTTGTATTTTCCTCGCGCACTTCGACAGCCAAAGGCTAGTGAGCTGCTGAGTCAAAAGCAGTGCGCGATGTCTATCGACGAGTATCAACAAAAGTTCTTTGAGTTATTGCCGTATTGTCTGCAGATTGCTTCCAGCTCCATGTCAAAGTACGATCTTTTCATTCAGGGTCTTAGTCCGGAGATCCATGATCGTGTTTTTGTTGGTAATGCCATGACCTACGGGTTTGGTTAGCTGATGTTGTCAGGCAGAGGACAGTCTTCGGTGTAACAGGTCCTTTATCTCTTCTAGACCAGCCAGTTCTTTGGGTCCAATGACTCAGTCTTTTAAGAAGAAGGGTGTGTTTTCTTCTTTTTAAGGTTCCGGTTATGGTGGTGTTCACCACTTTGGGTAAAAGAAAAACCAGGGTTAGTGTGCAACTTTTGGAGTCCGTCATCCGACTGAGAAGTGTCACAGGTCAGGAGCTTATTTTCGATGTGGCGAGATTGGCCACATGAAGAGGGATTGTCCACAGGCTGTCGGAGGATCATATTCTGCTTATGGTTCTCAGTCTTCCGTTCCGTAGAGGCCGCAGGGACAGTCTATTGGGAGTACAAATCAGAGACCTCGTGTTTTCAGACAGGTGTTGGAGGTGAGTCAGGATCAGATTCCTCAGGAGAACAAGGATGTTATTGCAGGTACATTTATTTTATGCGTTATTCCTGCATTTGTTCTCATCGGCACTGGTGCATCAAATTTTTTCATTTCTGCATGATTTGTTAAGCGTCATAGATTGCCGTATGTGTCTTTAGACGTAGTGGTTTCTATATCTACACCAACTGGCCATTATGCTTTAGCTAAGAGCGTAGTCTTGGGTTGTTCTCTGCTATTCGAGGGTTCTGAGATAGCGGCGAATCTTATGATTCTATAGATGTAGGATTTTGATTGTATCTTGGGTATAGATCTTCTGACTGCGTACAGGGATACTGTGGTTTTCTCTCAGCAGATAGTGCAGTTTTGTCCGGTTGAGGGCGATAGCTGGTTTTTCTATGGTGAGGGAACGCGTCCCCCCTATTCCTTTGGTATCAGCTTTGAGAGCTTGCCGGGCTTTGGAGGCTGGTGGGAAAAGCTACCTTATCTATGTTATTGATGCATACACAGGGGTTAGGGCTCTCGAGGTGTTTTCGGTTCTCTATGAGTACCCAGATGTTTTTTCCGATGAGAATCCAGGGTTTCCTCCAGTTCGCGAGGTTGAGTTTGTGATCTAGCTTATGCCAGGGACGACACCGATTTCTCATGCTCCTTATCATCTGGCTCCATCAGAGATGAGAGAGATGCAGCAGCTGCTACATGATTTTTTGGAAAAAGGGTATATTCGTCCGAGCGTTTTGCTTTAGGGGGCTCTAGTGCTGTTCATCAAGAAGAAGGATGGTTCTATGCATCTCTGTATTGATTACAGACAGTTAAACCGAGTGACGATCAAGAACAAGTATCCTCTACCGAACATTGATGATCTATTTGATCAGCTGCAGGGCAATTTGGTCTATTCCAAGATTGAATTGAGATCGGGATATCATCAGTTGCAATTTCATGATGAGGATGTTTCAAAGACTGCGTTTTGTATTAGTTATGGTCACTACAAGTTCCTATTGATGCCTTTCGGTTTGACGAACTCACCAGCGGTGTTCATGGAATTAATGAAAAGGGTTTTCCAAGAATACTTGGATAGGTTTGTCGTAGTGTTTATCGAAGACATTCTGGTTTATTCCCATAGCATCAAGGAGCATGCTCAACACTTGAGAGTTGTACTGCAGATTCTTCGAGAGAAACTGTAGTAACCCGTATCCCGAATTAGCGATTAATGAGTATATTAATCGTGTAATCATGTTTAGATTAAGTAAAACATGATTAAGGAAATTCCAAATGGGTTAACGGAGTCCAGAAATGGATTCAGGACACCCGAAAATAGCCGGGAACGTCCCGAGGATCCGGAGGGTTCGGAAGCTCCGAACCAAGTCAGGAGGCTCCGAACTGGATCGGAGGATCCGAACTCAGGATCGAAGGCTCCGAAGTGGATCGGAAGCTCTGTCGATAAGATCGGACGTTCCGATCGGGACCAGGGCACACGTCATCGCTTACGTCAGCAAGGTAACGTCATGGCTGACATAATATTGGGCGATCGGACGCTCCAAAGATGGGATCGGAGGTTCCGATCGTGTTCGGTTGATCCAAACCGGGTTCGGAGGCTCCGAACTCCGTCTATAAATAGGGGGCTGAGATTTCACTTTCAAATTCACCTTTCCCTCTCTTCTCTCTGATTCCTAGGCATTCTAACTCAGATCTAGGGAGTTCTAGACATCCTATCTGGAATCCGGAAGTGGCATAGCGATCCAGGCGTCGTAGCGGAGCTGTGGCCTAGTTTTGAGGCAATTGTCATCAGCGGGCTGACGACGGACGCAGGTATAACTATGGTCTCCTTAAATTATTTATGAGTATGCAATAGCTTAGTTAAGGCTTTTAGAGCTTAAATATTGATGCATGGGTATTTGCATTGTAGAGCTGATATAGGCTTGGAACCTAGAGTGGGATTGCTAGGACTGCCTGTAGTAAGGTACGTAAGTACAGACTGAGATAGCCAGCGGGTTTTGCATGCTTATATGTTGCATTTATGTGTCATATTATTATGCAGCATGTGCATATCATATTGTGCCTGTCCATCTTGTGAGATGAACCATGTAGGGCCGCTCAGCCCTGTCTGGACGGGTGATGTCTAGTGCCTAGTGACTGACGGGTCATGGGTAGTTAGCATCTGGGGACACAGTCCACGTCCTATAGGAATGAGCAGTGTCGACAGGGTTCGCTCCCCGGGTTGTACCACTCATATCCTAGGCGCCATTACTGAGCAGTTATATATAGTTATCCCAGATATGGATACCCTATCATTTGAATGCATCATATTTGTATGTTTTACCCAGTGCTTTCGTATTGAGCTTAGAGCTCACGTCTAGTATTTTCTGTGTACCTGGACACCCCATTCGACGGGGCAGGTGTAGGTGCAGGATTGAGCACCAGGAGCTTGGAGTAGCCAGTGACCAGTGAAGACAGCAGGATTAGCTGTAGGTTTTGCCTTTAGGGTTTATTCATTCGATTGGGTTGTATAATCGAATTTATTTAACCGGTTGTATTCTGTCGGTCTGTTTTTATTTAAGTATTCCGCAGCGATTTATTTAAAGAATGTTTAATTATGCTCTTAACTCTGATTAGGTAGTGGATCCGGGTAGGGTCACTACATTTATTGGTATCAAAGCATATGCATGCAAGAGACTTGGGATATAGTAATGAGAATTTGGGTTATCCTTATAGGATGGATGAGACCTTGGAAGAGGTGATGATGCGGCGATTAAGTTTGCCCAGAGACTATCATCATCGACAGGATTTCTGAAGATTTGGCTTATGGGATTCCAGCAAGTATGGACAGGAGTGATGGATCGTGTCCGAGTTTTCAAGACTTCTACTCATGTGGATCCTAGTAAAGGATCAAGTACCGGATGCCAGAGGAAGTGGCAGAGCATTGGATGGGACGCACTTGGTGCTTGCATCTATATCGTCCATACCATGATAACACTACTCTGAAGATTCTCCAGTCGTAGATGGAGAGATTGTCAGATAGACCTTCACCAGGGAATGCCTCGAGTGCCTAAAGCATGACACGTTTCGAGCGTGAGGTCTTTAACCTCATGCAGAACATGGTTTTGCCGGTATGCTTGTATCAATGCGTTCGGTAGGCACACGGGAAACTTCATGTTCAAAAGCATGATATGAATACAAGAAGAACGCTGATGGTAGATAGTGAGCAGAAGAGGTCGACTGACATGCACTGGCGTAGAGCATAGCTGGTTAGCTATCACGAGCCATTTCTCCGGAGTTCTTCATAGGAGGGCATGTAGAGAGACTTGGTCGGGAGTATGCTTGTATTGATGCATGTTTCGATTAGAAGCTTCATGCTCAAGAAACGAAGACTAGTACGATGATTTAAATACTGTATCGTTGTAGTTGTAAAAAGTATTTTAGTTGTAATGAATCATCATACTATGGTTGTATCATTTCAAGTTCGATTGTACATTTCATTGTATTTTGAATACTGTATGTATTACATGGGATTGTAATAAAAAGAATTGTACATAACTTGAAATAAGTGATACCTGCACTACAAGAAAAACGGCTAAAGACAACGCTTTTTCCGCGTTGTTAATGTCCCCGAAAAAGCGTTGTCGTAGCCAGTGTTGTAAAAGACCACACTCAAAGACAACGCGGAAAAAGCGTTGTCATTTCTGGAATAGACAACGCTTAAAAAGCGTTGTCGTATCTAAAAAAAACAACGCTTTTTAAGCGTTTTTTTTTACAAAAAGCGTTGTCGTTTCTGGAAAAGACAACGCTTTTTAAGCGTCGTTGTATCTGGAAACAACAACGCTTAAAAAAGCGTTGTCTTTTTGTTCAAATAAAAAACAAAAAAAAAATTAACAAATTTTCAATGTTATAAATCATTCAAAATTCAAAAATTTGTAAAATAAAATTTAATATAGAGTCTTCCAATATTATAAATTTCAATATTATAAATAATTCAAATATAAAAATAATCGAATTCTAAATTAATGAACACTAGGAAAAAACTATGCATTAATCTCGAAAAACTTTGATTCCTTCCTTCAGCACATGTTAATGTCTCAAGCTTTCATAAAAGCCGCAACAATCTCTTTTCCTTTAATTTATATCTCCATCTGTAAATTATTAAAAATAAAAACAAACATAAAACAAATTAAATATGATTATAGACATACATATGATTATGATAAATCACATATGATTATGATAAGTTCTTTAGGGTCGCGAGAATATTAGATATATGATATTATGATTAATGCTTATAAAGGTTGGTACTTTTATGTTCGAATCAAGAAAATGTTAGTTTAGCCAATGGCCTCATGGACAACATTTGATGTAGGCCTATAGGCTTGAGGTCGAAGTCGAACCATGTAATTTGTTTCTTGTTAAGATTTCTCTCTTCACTCTCTTGATACTGTTGTTATCCCAAAACTTTTCGAACCTGCCGAATCAAAGAATCAACTTCTTGACAGAAACAATAGCTTTCCAGAAAACTAACGTTGTAGGCCAAGAAATTTGGAGCAAATATGGCCATAGGGGAGCTAAAAGCTGTCCCTCCAGTGGAATTAGCCGTGTCATTCCAGGTTATAAAAGTATTGAGGTACCCATTTCCTTGAATTACCAAATTTGTCTTGTTATAACTTACTCAACCTTTTCCTTGTGTTATAATCACATGAAGTTTGGAACATTTCAACGTTAGTTGGAAGAAAAATATGCATGTGAAGTACACATAATGACTGACCTATAAGTGCCTTTATCAATTATAATAAGTGATCTAGTAGAGCTGAAATCCGGCAGGGCGTCTACGGCTTTCTGCACGCTGCTAAAATTAGCGCAACCCTTTAAAGCAACGGTGATAACGAGCGTAATGTTGTATAATTGTACCAGATCATATTTCCATAAGTTGTAGTTGCATGAGCTCTTATGCCTTATGTGATGATGGCCATGTCTTTTGAAAATGAGCTTTTCGAGAATGGCGAAGAAGTAGTTGTCGTTGGAGCTGATTTTTTCAGCTACCCTGTTGAAAAACCCGAGCTCATCAAATGCACGACAGACACGAAATGATAAGAGAATGCTTGAATCACTGGTGAAAGATTGAAAGAGCATGGAAAGAGTTAGCGAGAGAAGAGAAATGGTGAGTGAGCCAAAAGAAGGTAGCTGTCTTGAAGTTCATGGTTTAGGTAGTGAAGTTGTTTTTATTGTTCATGCTTTCTGGGTTTTGTTAGCCTTTGTTAGTTTAGTGCATGTGGGCCTCTTTGTGTTGATAAAGAACCATTATTCCATATAAAAATATATTATTAAAAACAACTGAATTTTCGTATCAAACTTGACAGATTATAATGTTAATTGTTGTATCTAACAAGGCAGTAAAGTCAGAAACTTGCCATTGATGGTAATGGTTTCACGTAGGCTTGAAGTTGCGTATAGGCCGCGAACCCACGACAGGAGCCCATCACCTACATATACCCTTATGCAGTAGCCTCTCGCCACCACCATGCCCCAGTCCACCTCGAAAAGCCACACTCGAACCCTCCAGATCCTGCACCCGACGATCACAACCATCACACTTTTCATGTATGCTGCCCCATCCAAATACCAATATATTTAACTTCACCACGTGAAAACTCAAGGTCTAAACACATATAGATATTCAATCATACAACTCTAGACAGCCTACAAGCTACAAAAATTAAAATTTACGTACTTACCCATATATGCAGTTGTGCAAATCCCATTCTCTTTCTTTTCTTTTTTGTTTTGAAAGATTCAGGCCGCACTGAAAAAAACACACAATAAGTTTATACCAAAAATGACCAATTAAACCATAGTTCATTAGATTAAATGGATAATAAAAATACTGGAAATGATCAATTTTACACCATAAATGATCTAGTAAACACAATAAACTCTCACTAGAAGCACGGTTGATCAAGAAACAGGGTCATAACCGAAATTATACCTTGAACTCGTCCAAATTTCGAGCCCATAACAAATAACACAAATAATAATCAATATAGTGATAATTGAGAAAAAATTTTGAAATCAACATAAATTCTCAATTCTGAACAGCTTATGAAATACGAAGTAAGGGCTGGAAATTGAGCTGGAAACGAGCTGAAAACATCCATAATCGAAGCAAAGTTGAGCTGGGACAGAAATTAAGTGGGAAGAAAATGGGAGCCGCGTGGTGGTTTGCATCGTCGGAGAAGGGCTGGTCACAGATATAAAAATAACTAGAAGAGAGTTAGGCTAACTCGAAATCTTTCCTGAGCTGGAAATAAAACAACTCAACCTGAAATCCAAGAAGAAAGGATTGGACATCGTGAATCGAATAACACAATTTCTATTGGCAACATGCTTCGATCTCTCAAGCTTGATTCAAGCCATGGTTGAGTTCATCTATGGCTAGAATACAAGTCATGTAGGTTGTCGCTCCTTTTCACGCGGCGTATAGACGACGATGGTGGCAAAATCAAGATAGGGTAATGGTTTGACGAGAAGGGTTAGATTGCAGTAAAATGGGAAGATCACAATTCATACGAGTCACCACACAACATTTCAGAAAGTATAATTAGGATGACACATTGTTAAAGTACGCTTATTTAACATCACACATATCCATGTATTGAACATAAACCTATTATCAGACTTTCCTATGTATCCTCAGCTATTCAAAGTATCAAGCTGATTATTTTTCTTCAGTTTATTGAAATTTCCTTGTTTTCTACAATATAAAATCTCAGTCTCTTGAATTTTCTAAGCCAAAAGGTTAAAAATAAGTATAGCCACAATCCTGAACTGCAAATGACAAGAAGCATGTAATATTTCAGTCATTTAGAAAACCCGGGCTAAAAAAACAGCGCAACAAAGCAACGAAATGATGCGAATGAAATATCAATTCAATAATATTCACTTTGAAACATAAGATCGACATTTTGATTATCTATCTCTTCAAATTTTAACAGAATCCCAGATCACGATATGTCTTCCGTAGTGGCTGCCGGAATAACGCATGAAACACCAAAAAATAAAAAATCATCAGTTCCATAAGCCCTGCGCCATACTAGTTTATCAATTTCAAATGGAGGATTCTCCGCCCAGAAATAAAGCAAAAAAATGAGTGTACAAGAGGACACGGGTCTGTATGTTCAAAAAATCACAAAATTCAGAAAAACCAGAAACAAATCTCTAAACGCGTTCACTAATATATGAAACTCACTCTGTATTTGCCACAACAATCGAAGCAATCACACCTAGAGAACGAATAACAACAACTCGCAAAGTATAGTCTAACAAGGGTGACGACGACGAAGCTTCAGATCACGATTTCTTGCTATATTGGCATCAAATCGAAGCCTAGGATGAGATCTAACCGAATTCTAGCTCCAATCACGGATTTTCGATGTCCTTGGCAGCGAATCGAAGCCAGGAAATGGGTGGCTAGGGTTGGGTCTCGGGGGAATCGTGAGACTCACGAGAGAAGGATTTTTCTTTTCAAAAAACATAAAAAGAATAGATATATAAAAAAGGTAAAAAAAAAAGTAAAAAAACAATAGACATATAAAAAAGGAAAAAAAGCGTTGTAATAGATATAAAAAAAACGCTCATCCACAACGCTTTTTAAAAAGCGTTGTGGATGACGAAAAAATGTTGTCTTTTAAAAATTTTAAAAAACAAAGACAACGCTTTCTTATAAAAGCGTTGTGTTTCTTTTTTTAACAACGCTTTTTGTAAAAAGCGTTGTCTTTCAACTATTGTCGATGATCACTTTTGTTGTAGTGATGTTTTATTTATCCAGCAATTCGTGGATGATTGCATGATTGTGCGGAAGTTTGGATTGGTTTTAGTTGGTTAGCGTTCAACTATTGCAGCTCATGGGATTTGAGTTGGCCAACTGTGACAGTGTGACTTGCGGTTAGTTTAGGCATTTTTCTAAGATTGACCTAGTTAGTCGGTGGACTATGTTAGTGCCAGCGATGAGTGGACTAATCTGGAGGCATTAAGGGTATTGTTCGGTTTAGAACGTTTGGGCTTTGTTCTAGGTTGTTTCCTTAGAATAGTAGGTTGTCTGACCTTTGTTAGGTTGAGGCTTGTGATGATGGGTTTTCATCGGGATTCCAAGTCCAGTATATGCCGAGAGTTGTGGACTATAGCCAGGACTAGACGTGATGGGGCGCGACCCTATGCCAGCTTTACCTATGAGCTTTTGTGTTTCAGGAGATGGTAGTGGGAAGGCTACTCAGTCTAGGGATTTGGTGACAGTCACGACGAGATATGACCTTGGATTAGATATTAGATTGGATATCGATGGTTTGATATCATCTGATGTGCCAGAGATATAGTTTAAGTATTCTGCTATGGGAACCAGTCTTGGAGGAATTTTCTTGACGAGTGTGTACCTTGAGCATATAGGTATTAACCTTTGGGTTACTGCTAGACGTGTGAATCTAGTAGATGGACGGATTTCTACCAGCGATGGCTATGGGTTGTCATCAGAGTGGTGGTTAGAATTTTCTTGTGATAGGAGTCATCCAAGAACTTGGATGGGATGCTATTTTAAGACATAGACTCGAATACGAGGACAACTCCATGATGAATGACTTCATCTGCGAGGGATTATATCAGACGCTAAGGATTGTATAAGACTAATTGAGGCATGAGGGAAGCGTGATGCCAGTATACACTTGGTGGTGATTCCAGGTGGGACATGATGGTAGGCTACCTCGGTCTTAATTTGTTGAACAATCTTAGCGAGGGATATAATAAAGATTGTGTCCGAAGATTGTGGAAATCTTTGGGATTCTTATTCTTCTTGGACTTGACGAGCCGTGGTGTTCATTCTGAATGAACGAAGAAAGGATAGTGAGTCCAGTGTTTGCGCTAAGTACTGTCTGATATTTTCAAAGATTGAGCGTAGGATTTTCCATGGGATGGAAATGGGCTTAGTTCATCTTGATGTTTGCCTTGGGCAAACAAGACAACGATTAGTAGTACTAAGGTGGCACGGGATCTGTGCTAGTGACTACTAGTGGTTATTGGCTAACTCTGTCAGAGTTAGGATGATTAAGTTCAGAATACGAAGCAGCGGTTAGTAGTGCTAAAAAGGCGCAGGACTTGTGCCAAGTAAACTACTTATGTACTGTGATCTGACACCGTTGGGAAATAGTTCTTTGTGGCAGTTGAGTCATGGTTATTGACCAAGCCATGTAGGTTGGATGATCAGTGGTGGTTTGATCTGATAAGTGCGAGCTTAAGTAGATCGACGAATTCGATTGGTTGAGCCAATCAGGGTTGATCAGGATGTAGCAATTAAAAAATAATTGGGATAGTATTTTGTCGAGTAATGCTTATGGGATGAGTACTGAATACCATCTCAGAGAAATCGGAGATTTGAGTTATTTAGTCTCAATGATCGCCAGAGATGAATCTTTTAGGATTGCTGTAATCGGGAACGATTGCAAGTGGACTTGTATGATCAAGTTAGTTGCTAACTTGACAGTGGAGGCAAGCAAGGGAGTTGGTAGTTTCCGGTATGGTGCATTCTTTTTAAGAAGGAAGCTGATATTTATCCAATCAATTGCTTAGTGATAGCAATAGGTCAGGAAAGGATCATGTTTTTGTTTCAGGTGAGAGTTTTCCATTGAACAAAAATAGTGAAGAGTGTTGACCAAACATTTCGGTTAAGTGAGGGCATCTATGTGTACCCTTGTGGTTGGATCCGACGAGTAGTTGGAAATGCTAATGGACATTAGCAAGGAAACATCAGTTGTCTGATCTATGTGACATTAGATGGGATCTAATTCTCGAGATCCAGCAGGTTGTGTCACTAATCTTCCAGCGAGTGATGTGCGATATGTGACTGAGATAGTCAAGGATCGACTTAGTAGCCAACGAGGTTTTCCTTTGGAGTCAAAGATTTCGCAAGATCGTGACAGATCGAGTTTGTTCTTTCGAGTTAGTGAGTCACATCTATCCAGTTTGTCAAAGATATTGCGTTGTAGCAATAAACGACAATCAAAAACGCATTGTGTGAGAAGTTACTTCGAACACAAGTATTTCCCAGGATTGACTAGGGAATCGATGAATTAGATCGTTCAGTGCTGAGACTGATGCGTTCGGCAAGGGAGCGAGTTGACTATTGAGAATCCGTTGGGATTTAGTTCCAGGATCAGTATGTTCAAACTTGGGAGATTGGTATGAGCTGATGGTATTATCAGAGACTCTGAGTCGAGTTATACCAGGTGCAATGATTGTCGAGTTTCGAGATGGAATAGGAAGTGTTTCCATATGTTTGTGCACTGTGGAGTGTCCCCGTCGAGCATATTGGTGGGAGCTTGCTTTAGTCTTGATGAGCGTACAGTGATTGCGAGTATGTATAACTATCAGGAGGATGTCCAACGATTGGGATTAATGAATGAATAACCTATGGGTGAGGTGATGTAGATCATCAGAGGTGTAATGACTTTTATTGCAATGTATGCATGACTTCGCAGGTCAATGGCTAGGAGATGACGCAGCGTCATGAATTGCAAGTGATGATAGTTATCATCAGGGCATAGTGTTGAGGTTATACTAAGAAACATGGACAACAGAATGTACTAGACATGATGGTTTAAGTTCCCAGTATTCCTTGGAAAGCCGGTTGTGCTTCAGGGAGAGTGGGGAGAGTAACCAGTCTAGGGAACATTGAGAGCAGTTACGTTGGAGTATAGACTTGAGTCAACTGGATTATCTTAAGCGAGATTCATGTTAGAATGTGTCAGCACAATGTTGGGATTAGTGTTTTCCTGACTAGAGGTGTTGAACACCGAGAAATTTTGGAACCATTTGATGGTTAGTTTTGATTAGTGATTCGACGAATGTCGTAAACCAGTCAGTTCATGACTTGGTCTTCGCAGGTATAAGATTTCCTTTGAGACGATAATCTTGATCAAGCGGGTATTGTATCCTTCGTGGTCAGGAAGATCGTGGTCCGAGTGAAAGATGTAAAGTTACGATACGCTAGAGCTAGGGAAGTTCGACGGTCGACCAGTAGCGCAGTAATTTTCAGCTGGGAAAATGTTTATGCGGTTCAGCAGTAATGAAGCTTGCAGAGAATTCGACGGGAGTCTGAGCGTGTCGGAGGATATTTCGACCAGAAACTCGAGCAAAGGTTTCTTATACGTTCTCAAGGTTTTACCCTAGATTTCAAGGATGAAATCTTTTAAGGGGGGAGAATGTAGTAACCCATATCCAGAATTAGCGATTAATGAGTATATTAATCGTGTAATCATGTTTAGATTAAGTAAAACATGATTAAGAAAATTCCAAATGGGTTAACGGAGTCCAGAAATGGATTCAGGACACTCGAAAATAGCCGGGAAGTTCCCGAGGATCCGGACGGTTCGGAAGCTCCGAACCAAGTCAGGAGGCTCCGAACTGGATCGGAGGATCCGAACTCAGGATCAGAGGCTCCGAAGTGGATCGGAAGCTCCGTTGGTAAGATCGGACGTTCCGATCGGGACCAGGGCACACGTCATCTCTTACGTCAGCAAGGTAACGTCATGGCTGACGTAATATTGGGCGATCGGACGCTCCGAAGATGGGATCGGAGGTTCCGATCGTGTTCGGACGATCCGAACCGGGTTCGGAGTCTCCGAACTCCGTCTATAAATAGGGGGCCGAGATTTCACTTTCAAATGCACCTTTCCCTCTCTTCTCTCTGATTCCTAGGCATTCTAACTCAGATCTAAAGAGTTCTAGACATCCTATCGGGAATCCAGAAGTGGCATAGCGATCTAGGCGTCGTAGCGGAGCTGTGGCCGAGTTTTGAGGCAATTGTCATCAGCAGGCTGACGATGGACGCAGTATAGCTATGGTCTCCTTAAATTATTTAGGAGTATGCAATAGCTTAGTTAAGGCTTTTAGAGCTTAAATTATGATGCATGGGTTTTTGCATTGTAGAGCTGATATAGGCTTGGAACCTAAAGTGGGATTGCTAGGACTGCCTGTAGTAAGGTACGTAAGTACAGACTCAGATAGCCAGCGGGTTTTGCATGCTTATATGTTGCATTTATGTGTCATATTATTATGCAGCATGTGCATATCATATTGTGTATGTCCATCTTGTGAGATGAACCATGTAGGGCCGCTCAGCCCTGTCTGGACGGGTGATGTCTAGTGCCTAGTGACTGACGGGTCATGGGTAGTTAGCATTTGGGGACACAGTTCACGTCCTATAGGAATGAGCAGTGTCGACAGGGTTTGCTCCTCGGGTCGTACCACTCATATCCTAGGCGCCATTACTGAGCAGTTATATACAGTTATCCTATATATGGATACCCTATCATTTGCATGCATCATATTTGTATGTTTTACCCAGTGCTTTCGTATTGAGCTTAGAGCTCACGTCCAGTCTTTTCTGTGTACCTGGACACCCCATTCGACGGGGCAGGTGTAGGTGCAGGATTGAGCACCAGGAGCTTGGAGTAGCCAGTGACCAGTGAAGACAGCGGGATTAGATGTAGGTTTTGCCTTTAGGGTTTATTCATTCGATTGGGTTGTATAATCGAATTTATTTAACCGGTTGTATTCTGCCGGTCTGTTTTTATTTAAGTCTTCCGCAGCGATTTATTTAATGCATGTTTAATTATGCTCTTAACTCTGATTAGGTAGTGGATCCGGGTAGGGTCACTACAGAAACAATTGTTTGCCAAGTTTAGCAAGTGCGAGTTCTTGCACTACAACAAAAAAGGTGAAAGACAACACCTAAAAGACAACACTTTATGTAAAAAGCGTTGTTATTTTTTTTATAGACAGCGCTTTTAACTAAAACGTTGTTTATGAGCATTTTTCTATTATATACGACAACGATTTTTGAAAAGCATTGTCTTTGATCGTTTTTTTATTATATACGACAACGCTTTTTAAAAAGCGTTGTCTATGACCGTCTTTTTTACAATATACAACAACGTTTTTATTAAAAAGTAATTTATTAAAAATATATTAATATTCTCCTACCACAACCCTAGCCCATTTTCCCTTAACATCTCATTCCACCAAAATCCTGTTGGAACACGTTTTCAGATCAGTCAGATCTGATACCCGGAGAAGCGAAAGTTTAAAAAATTTTCTTTTTTGATATGGAACGATTCCATATCATGGGTATCAAATCTTTACGATTAAAATAAACAAGTAAAATAATAATAACAATTAATATTTTACCTCTTCGAGCTATGGCTTGATCTATGGACTCCAACAGATTAAATCTGCTCTTGTTGTAAATCCCAGGAACTGATGACTCGCTCGATCAACTCTTGAATTAGGTCCACGAATAGAAAACTAAAACCCTCTGATTGATTGCACTATAAATCAATCAGATGTTTATCGAAGAGATTTACAGATTTGATCTGTCAATTCAGAATGTAATTTTTCGGAAAAATCACAGTCTGAATTCTCTCAAAAAGGGAGACAGAATTCGAAAATTCTCCTTAGAATTAACCTAGGATTTTTGAAAACTATAGGTGATTGTCTGTCTTACGAAAATCCCATCAACCCCTATATATAATTTTTGTACTGGACTAATTATATGTCTAATAGGACACTAACACCTTAGGGCTCATTAGTCATAACTTAAGCCAACAAGCCAAGCCTGTTATTATAGAAATTAATATAAAATTCATCATGACTCCGATTGATCAACTGATTTCACCAATGTGCATAGAAACCATTTATGCACCTTTTAAAGTCAAGATAATTTTTCTGAATCCGAATTCAGTGATTTCCAAAAATGCCCATCCCTATGTCATTTTAGGAAATTCCACTCCCTTTACTTAATAAGTCCAACTTCTCTTTCTCCAAATTTATGACTTACCCATCGAATCATGGTAAGAGTGCCTAGCAACATCGCCCCATGATTCCCTAGGTATCACTGATAGTGCCTGCAAGAACCAGTAGGTTTTGGTTAGCGTACAGTATGGTCCCTTCAACCATATATCCCGATCGAATCAACAACCATTGGTACATCGAGAGTCGTTCGAGATTCGATAACTATCCAATACATCTTGAAGATCAAATAGTGACATCGCATGTTCTAATAGGAAACCAAGTAACCTAAAGCACATCATGTACTCTGGCCAGAGATTTGTCGCACTAATATCTCCTCAGATCGCATAGGATATCCACACTCGCAAGCGTGTGGTGAATCCTTAACAACAAAGCATGACTTACCCATCGAATCATGGTAAGAGTGCCTAGCAACATCGCCCCATGATTCCCTAGGTATCACTGATAGTGCCTGCAAGAACCAGTAGGTTTTGGTTAGCGTATAGTATGGTCCCTTCAACCATATATCCCGATCGAATCAACAACCATTGGTACATCGAGAGTCGTTCGAGATTCGATAACTATCCAATACATCTTGAAGATCAAATAGTGACATCGCATGTTCTAATAGGAAACCAAGTAACCTAAAGCACATCATGTACTCTGGCCAGATATTTGTCGCACTAATATCTCCTCAGATCGCATAGGATATCCACACTCGCAAGCGTGTGGTGAATCCTTGACAACAAAGCATTGACTCCTATATGTGTCGTAACTGTACCCAATCTCGACACCTGATGACCCTCAGAGAGTCGGTAAACGAGTCAAAGTACAGTACTAACATATAGAGTCTCCGTGATGTTTCAAGTAGTAAGGACTAATGGTGTACAACCAAAACCGCGGACTTATCCACTCATTTAATGATAACCACTTGGAAAGTCCGAATAGGGTAGTTCGATCGTCCATCATATGAATATCCATTTTCATGCTTCGAACATCTCTATGTTCCATACCAATGAAACGTGGTACTCAGCATCGCAAATGCTAGTCTCAATCTCGAGCGATCCTTATCCTTATTTGCGGACGGCTCAATTGACTAGGAACTGTTTAGAATATACAGTGCTTATAAGATGCGTTTCATGATAGTCATCCAATTATACTATCACATCTTATATGCACTCTAGTATATTCAAGGTCTTTATCTAAACATCATATAGTACGTCACAACATAATAATATGATAAAAGATAAAGTAAATGCCAATATAAAAGTGTAAATTATATTAAACAAAGATTGTTTACACATAGAATCACAAAAGCCCTTAGCCACAAGTTGGCTAACCGGGCACCCACTCTTTCAATCTCCCACTTGCCCTAAAGCCAACTAGTCATACTACGTAGTCCCATTTCTTCGCAATGTTTGTCAAATAATGGTCCTGGCAAGGGCTTAGTAAGTGGATCAGCGATATTGTCTGCAGAGGAAACTCTCTCGACAGTGATGTCTCCTCTTTCCACGATCTTGCGGATGATGTGGTATTTCCTCAGTATGTGTTTGGATCTTTGATGAGACCTTGGTTCCTTTGCCTGAGCAACGGCACCAGTGTTGTCACAGTACACCGGACTGGACCAACAGCTTCAGTAATGACCCCCAACTCTTGGACGAAATTCCTCATCCAAACGACCTCTTTAGCAGCAGCTGATGCTGCAATGTATTCTGCTTCAGTGGTGGAATCCGCTGTGGTGTCATAGGAGGAGTCCACTGAGAGAGAATCTCATTCTCTTTTAGATAGCCCAAAAACTTGGTACTTAAGTATTCTCCACCTCGATCCGATCGAAGTGCTTTAATACTCCTACCTAGTTTTTTTTCTACTTCAGCCTTGAATTCTTTGAACTTTTCAAATGATTCAGACTTATATTTCATCAAATATAAATACCCGTACCTAGAATAATCATCAGTAAAGGTAATGAAGTAGGTGTGACCATATTTAGTACCAATACTAAATGGGCCGCAAACATCTGTATGGATCAAATCCAACAGATTTTGACTACACTCAGGTTTTCCTTTGAAAGGAGTTTTATTCAATTTTCCTTTTAGGCAGGACTCACAAGTTGGTAGAGAGTTAATATCACACATATTAAACATGCCCTCTCCCACTAGCTTGTTCATCCTCCTTGAGGAAATATGACCTAGCCTAGCATGCCAAAGGTTTGTCGGGTTTTGACTATCATTTTTTCTTTTATTTGTTGTTGCCGGTTTATCAACATAATTAATTGGTACGTCTTTTAATTTTAAGTTATATAGATCGTTTTCATGTTGTCCACATCCAATCAAACATTCATTCTTGTAAATATTGTAAATCTCATTCACAAAATTTCAAGAAAAAGCATCTCTATCAAGCATAGAAACAGAAATAATGTTTTTAACCAAATCTGGTACAAATAAAACATCTTTCAAAAATAACTTAAAATCGTTCTGCAAAACTAAATAAACGTCTCCCACAGCTTTGGCTTCAACTCTAGAACCATTTTCGAGCCTTAACTGGGTCTCACCCATCCTAAGCTTACGACTTCTTGTCATCACCTGCAAATCATTGCAAATGTGAGATCCACATCCGGTATCCAATACCCAAGAAGTAGTATTAAGTGAAACATTTATTTCAATATAAAATATACCCTTTTCAGTTCACAACAACTCGAGATATTCTTTACAGTTACGTTTCCAATGACCGGGTTTCTTTCACTGATGGCAAACATCTTCATATTTGATCACGTTTGAAGCCTTTGTCTTGTTCTTCTTCTTGGGTCTAGTTTTCTTGGGTGGAGCAGAACGTTTCTTACCCTTTGCACTTGGTCACTTCTTAGAGTTAGAAGAGGAGCCTACCAAGAGTACCAGTTTATCCTTATTTAATGTGGCCTCATATGTGACAAGCATATTGAACATCTCTTCAAGGGTGGCCTCTATCTTGTTCATATTGAAATTCATCACAAAACCGTCAAACGATGAAAGAAGAGATAGAAGTAATAAGTCCGGATTCAGTTCGTGCTCCAATGTCAGATCGAGTGTTACCAACTTTTCAATGAGCCCAATCATGTGTACCCCATGCTCACGGACCGAAGTCCCATCTCGCATGCGGCATGTCATGAGCTCTTTGATAGTCGCATACCTCTCGGATCTCGACTGAGCTCCAAAGTTCCTTGAGGGCCTTGTGAATGTCAGCAGCATTCACTGCATCCTCAAATCGCCTCTGAATTTCATCAGACATCGAAGCCTGCATGTAGCTTTTTGTCTTGATATTATGGTCCCACCATTTATCAAGTTTAGCCAACTCTTTCGGACTCACATCAGCCGGGGCTTCCTTTGGAGGAGACTTTTCTAACACGTAGAAAGCATTTTCCGAACTTAGAACAATCTTTAACTTACGGAATCATTCCGTATAGTTTGCGCCAGTCAATTTGTTTTGTTCAAGAATAGAGTATAGTGGATTGCGCGAATTCATCATAATGAAATACTGAAAAGAAACAGACAATAATCAGTGATTGCTTAATTAATTTACTAAGACATAAAATAAGGCGATATTAATTTTATGAATCACACTCCTACTATTTTAATGATTTCACTACCCTCTAGTGAAAATGAGAAACTAGTTTCCTTAGTGGGAACATGGAGTTCAATTGACAAACCATAGTCCCGAATAATATCAGCCAACCATAATTTTCAAAAGGTAGAGCCCAATTGCTTCCAAAGCAACCCCCATGTTTTTATCTCATATCAAATAAGAGCCCAATAATATGACGTCGTTTATTGTGACATGTCAAGATGACCCATCAATATTAAGTTGTGATGGACGATCGCCATGTGGATCCCCAATAATATGAGCCAATCCCATGGGAGTTCCACCCAACTTACAACATGTTTCGATCCAATGTACAACTTTTCGACGAACGGACCCTCCAAATAATATGAGCCGGACAATGCCCGCGGGTAGCATCTCATACATTGATCGTTGATGGAAGGTAGGAACATTTAAACAATATTTAAATTCCCTTTTGTTAATCTTGATATAAATTTTAAATCATATTTAAAATGAGAGATTTTAATTTTGAAAAATTGTCTCATCATTTAATAATTTTTATGCTTGCGGGATTCATGCAATTTATTCTAAACATGCATACAACAATAATATCAAATATTATATAAAGGATGATCGATGTCTAGATCTTATCGACCCGTGGTTGCCAATCACGAGTCTAAATCCAATCCTAGGTGATATGCAAGTATGCAATGCAATCCTATTACATTGAGCTTCCAATTTACATTTGTTCGGTCTTTATTGTCTGCTGGGCCCACCATTGTATTCAAATCTTTATCTTCCACTAAGTCTAATAAATTTACAATAAATTTCGATGACAAGTAGGGAATACATATTTAAGGGTGGGAACGGGCCATAAACCAGACCCACTTTTATTACAAATGATAAATCAAATTTGGGCCATAAACCAAGCCCATTAATAAAACCCAACAACAATAATAAAAACCAAATGTAAACAACCTAACATACACCTACAAAATTGGTCATGGAAATTGATCATCCTCTTATCCAATAATTAATTTAATAATTAAATCATTGAATAACATGCAATGACAACATAAATAAAAAGATAAAATCAAATTTTATCTTATATCTCCATAAGATCATATCTTATTATCAATTGTACCAAAATAATTAATTTTATAAAATCTAATTTAACTAATAAAACTTATAAATTTTCCAAAAATTCAAATTTATACAAAAATCAATTTTAAAAATTTTGGACTCAAACAGTTTGACCTGATGCCTCGTGGTCTAATAAAAAAATTTTCGATCGGACCAAAAACTAAAATTTAAAAAATTTAAAATTATAGAAAAAAACAATTTTTTTTTAATTTTCCGGGCTTCCCCGCCCCCACGTGGGGCCTGGGCAGCGGCGATCGCTGCCCTGGGCAACGATGGGATCGCTGCCCGCGCTGCCCTGGGCAGCGACGATCGCTGCCCGTGTTGCCCTTAAAATTTTAATTTAAAAAATTTTGTTTTGTTTTCCAAAAATCGAGGCCAAAATTTTGTACAATCGATAAATTTTAATCGTTTGATGCTGCCCGTGTTGCCCTTAAAATTTTAATTTAAAAAATTTTGTTTTTTTTTTCCAAAAATCGAGGCCAAAATTTTGTACAATCGATAAATTTTAATCGTTTGATCTAAGAACAACCTGGCTCTGATACCACTGTTGGAACACGTTTTCAGATCAGTCAGATCTGATACCCGGAGCAGCGGAAGTTTAAAAAATTTTCTTTTCTGATATGGAACGATTCCATATCATGGGTATCAAATCCTTACGATTAAAATAAACAAGTAAAACAATAATAACAATTAATATTTTATATCTTCAAGCTATGGCTTGATCTATGGACTCCAACAGATTAAATCTGTTCTTGTTGTAAATCCCAGGAACTGATGACTCGCTCGATCAACTCCTGAATTAGGTCTACGAATAGAAAACTAAAACCCTCTGATTGTTTGCACTATAAATCAATCAGATGTTTATCGAAGAGATTTACAGATTTGATCTGTCAATTCAGAATGTAATTTTTCGGAAAAATCAAATACTGAATTCTCTCAAAAAGGGAGACAGAATTCGAAAATTCTCCTTAGAATTAACCTAGGATTTTTGAAAACTGTAGGTGATTGTATGTCTTTCGAAAATCCCATCAACCCCTATATATAATTTTTGTACTGGACTAATTATATGTCTAATAGGACACTAACACCTTAGGGCCCATTAGTCATAACTTAAGCCCAACAAGCCAAGCCTGTTATTATAGAAATTAATATAAAATTTATCATGACTCCGATTGATAAACTAATTTCATCAATGTGCATAGAAACCATTTCTGCACCTTTTAAAGTCAAGATAATTTTTCTGAATCCGAATTCAGTGATTTCCAAAAATGTTCATCCCTGTGTCATTTTAGGAAATTCCACTTCCTTTACATAAGAAGTCCAACTTCTCTTTCGCCAAATTTAACTCTTTAAATTTAACTATCTAAATGGGGATTAGAAATCCATTACTTGTGTAACCCTCAATGGTTCAGGGATACAGCTAGCCGTGGGCTCACAACTCCTTGTGACTCGGAACAACAATTTCCGACTTACCCATCGAATCATGGTAAAAGAGCCTAGCAACATCGCCCCATGATTCCCTAGGTATCACTGATAGTGCCTGCAAGAACCAGTAGGTTTTGGTTATCGTACAGTATGGTCCCTTCAACCATATATCCCGATCGAATCAACAACCATTGGTACATCGAGAGTCGTTCGAGATTTGATAACTATGCAATACATCTTAAAGATCAAATAGTTACATCGCATGTGCTACTAGGAAACAAGTAACCTAAAGCACATCATGTACTCTGGCCAGAGATTTGTCACACTAATATCTCCTCAGATCGCATAGGATATCCACACTCGCAAGCGTGCGGTGAATCCTTGACAACAAAGCATTGACTCCTATATGTGTCGTAACTGTACCCAATCTCGACACCTGATGACCCTCAGAGAGTCAGTAAATGAGTCAAAGTACAGTAATAACATATAGAATCTCCATGATGTTTCAAATAGTAAGGACTAATGGTGTACAACCAAAACCGCGGACTTATCCACTCAATTAATGATAACCACTTGGAAAGTCCAAATAGGATAGTTCGATCATCCATCATATGTGTAGTGGCCTGTACCCGAAATCAGTGATTAAGTGTTAATCAATTCATTAATCCTATTAGTTAAGAGTAAACGTGATTAAGGGAACTCTTAATGGGTTAACGGAGTCCAGAATTGGATTCAGAACACTTGAAAATGGTTTGAGGGTCATCGAGTTCGGAGGCTCCGAAGTCAAGGTTTGGACGGTCCGAAGTCAGGGTTCGGACGATCAGAAGAGTGGTTCGGACGCTCCAAACGTGCTGCCGACAGTCGTCATGGATTACTTCATCATGTTGATGTAAGCAATGACGTAATATCGGGTTCGGACGACCCAAAGCCCAGTTCGGACGACCCGAACGTGTTCGCACGACCCGAAGTCCAGTTCGGATGACCCGAACTCCGTCTATAAATAGGGGGTGCCGAGCTCATTTTTGAAGTGCACCAGTTCCTCTCTTCTCTCTCAATTCCTTAGCCTTCTAACTCAGATCTAGGGAATTCTAGGCGTCCCGTTGGGAATCCGAAAGTGGCATAGCAGTCCAGGCATCGTAGCGGAGCTGTGGCCTAGTTTTGAGGCACTCGACATCAAAGGGCTAACGACGGACGAAGGTATAACTTTTGCTTCCTATAAATATTTAGGAGTATGCAATAGCTTAGTTAAGGCTTTTAGAGCACTATAATGATAGTAGTATCATTTGGCAGTGTAGAGCAGACTATAGGCGTGGACCTAGAGTTGGTAGAGCCTGCACTGATTTGAGGTACGAAAGTACTGTTCGAGATATCCTGACTGAGTATGCATGTATTATGTGACTGCATGGTTTATATGTCATCGATTTATGCTGTATTCATTTGCATACTAAGCTATATCCTTCGAGATGTTTGTTAGTAGGGTTTTTCCCTATCCTGTTAGTGGTTGGACTTCCATCGATTTGGGTCTGGCATATCCACTTGTATTATGGTATGGGTGCCACCTCCTGAAGCGATGGCACATCATGCTAAATACCAGGGCCCGGTCTGTCTCTGTTATCTGATGCTTGACCTCAAGTTTATAGGGAGTTCACTTTGCATGCATGTATACTCATACTCTCGTGCTGAGCGTTTTATGCTCACGTCTCGTACTCTGTGTTTCTGGACACCCTATTCCATGGGGCAGGTTTGCGATTGGACGAGGCGGGTGGTTCCAAGAGGGGCTAGACAGTGGTTGGCCAGCTGGAGCTTCGTCTAGGTTTATTTCTGTTGTTTTGGGTTAATACAGCTTTTCGATTTGGTTGTATAATTTATTTTGGATATTTACAGATTCCTTGCCTTGGGATTGTAAGTTTAGTAATGTTTCCGCAGTTTATTCTGATATCTGTTTATTAAGTTAATTGCATGCCTAAGTTCTGTTTAGTAGGTGATCCAGGTAAGGGTCACTACATTTATGGTATCAGAGCATGCATAGTATTCTTGGGATTTAGACTCTGCATAAGATAACCGTGAGGTGCTTTTGTAGATGGCGAACTACGATGACCAGAGTAGCCATGGTAGTGGAGGTAGACGTTGGGGAGATGACGATCGTGAGCGTCGTCAGGACCGTCATCATCGTCGTCGTGATGAGGATCGTTTCACTGTACGGCGATTTCTGCAGATGGGTCCTAAGCCCCTTGTTGGAGGTGAGTCTCCGGAGGATGCGGAGAACTGGTTAGACAGTATGGAGATGACTTTTCAGACTTACCACTGCACCAAGGAGCAGAAGATGGAGACCCTTGGCTATCTTCTGGATGGGCGAGCCCGTAGGTGGTGGAGGTTTACTTCTGCACCCTTTATTGCGGCGAGAGGAGTGGCCACCTGGGCCGAGTTCCGCACAGCTTTTCAGAAGCTGTATTTTCCTCCTGCACTCCGTCAGTCGAAGGCAGGTGAGCTTCTGAGTCTGCGACAGGGAGCCATGTCCATTGATGAGTATCAGCAGAAGTTCTTTGATCTGCTATCCTATTGCCCCGAGATTGCTGACAGCTCTGGGATGAAGTATAATCTGTTCCTTCAGGGCCTTAACCCTGAGATCCATGACCGTGTGGCGGTTGGCGACGACATGTCCTACGAGGGTTTGGTGAGCCGTTGTCACCAGGTGGAGGACAGCATTCGGCGGAACAGGTCTTTCCCTCAATCGAGGCCTGCTAGTTCTTTGGGTCCCTGTGCCCAATCTTTCAAGAAGTCTGGATCTACTTCTTCCTCCAGGTCTGGAGGTGTTGTCCATTTCGGTAAGAAGGACAAGTGTGATCACTGTGGGAAGAACCATCCATCTGACCATTGCCATAGAGCTTCTGGATCTTGTTTCCGTTGTGGAGAGACTGGTCATATCCGGAGGGATTGTCCACTATCTGGGGGAGGAGGTTCTGGTTCTGGTTCAGGATCTGGTTCTCAGGCCACCGTTCAGCAGAGGTCGCAGGGACAGCCTACTGGGAGTCCTCATTTGAGGCCACGAGCTTCAGGCCAGGTGTTTGCCCTGAGACATGATCAGGCAATGGAGGTGAATGAGAAAGTCATCGCAGGTACATTTCCGCTTTATGGTATACCTGCTCTTGTACTTATTGACACTGGTGGATCTCATTCCTTCATTTTTGCACGTTTTGTTAAGAGGCATAAGTTACCATGCATTGCACTAGATGTAGTGATGTCTGTTTCTACTCCGACGGGCCAATCTGCTTTGGCTAAGCGTCTAGTGATGGGTTGCCCTTTAGAGTTCGAGGGTAACATTCTGTTAGCAAATCTCATGGTCCTGGCGATGGACAACTTTGATTGCATTCTGGGAATAGATATGTTGACTACCTATCGAGCTTCAGTGGACTGCTATCAGAGATTAGTACGCTTTCATTCGGAGGGGAGTGAGAGCTGGTTTTTCTATGGAGAGGGAGCGCGACCCCCGATGCCTTTGGTATCAGCTTTGAGAGCCTGTCGAGCTCTAGAGTCTGGCGGGGAAGGCTACCTTATCTATGCAGTTGATTTGTCCGCTGAGAGCATTGGGATAGAGAGTATTCCTGTTGTGGATGAATTCCCAGATGTTTTTCCTGATGAGATTCCGGGTTTTCCTCCTGCTAGGGAAGTCGAGTTTGGCATAGAGTTGATGCCGGGTGCTTCTCCTATTTCTCGAGCACCGTATCGTCTGGCTCCGTCAGAGATGCGTGAATTGAAGAATCAGCTACAGGATCTTTTGGACAAGGGGTACATTCTTCCTAGTATATCTCCTTGGGGAGCTCCTGTTCTTTTTGTAAAGAAGAAGGATGGGTCGATGCGGCTGTGCATTGACTATCGGCAGCTAAATCGAGTCACTGTGAAGAACAAGTATCTGTTGCCTCGTATTGATGACTTGTTTGATCAGCTGCAGGGCACTTCAGTTTACTCCAAGATCGACTTGATATCTGGGTATCATCAGTTGAGAGTCCGTGATCAGGATGTAGCCAAAACTGCATTCCGTACTCGTTATGGGCATTACAAGTTCCTAGTGATGCCATTTGGTTTGACTAATGCGTCGGCTATGTTCATGGATCTGATGAACCGTGTCTTCAGGGAGTATTTGGACAAGTTTGTCGTGGTCTTCATTGAAGACATCTTGGTGTATTCGCATAATACGGAAGAGCATGTTTCTCACTTGCGGTTGGTACTGCAGACTCTTCGAGATGAGCAGTTGTACGCCAAGTTGAGCAAGTGTGAGTTCTGGATGGATCGAGTGGTTTTTCTTGGCCATATCATATCCAGGGAGGGGATTTCTGTTGATCCAAGCAAGATTGAAGCAGTACTTAATTGGTCACGTCCGACGACAGTTGTAGAGATCCGTAGCTTTCTGGGTCTAGCAGGGTATTATTGTCACTTCATTCTGAACTTCTCTCAGCTAGCTCGACCTTTGACGCAGCTTACCCGCAAGGGTGTGGATTTCGAGTGGTCCTCCGAGTGTGAGGAGAATTTCTGTGAGCTTCGATGGCGGTTGACTACCGCGCCGGTGTTGGCATTACCGTCAGGATCTGGAGGCTATGTGGTGTACACTGATGCTTCTCTGCAAGGGTTAGGTTGTGTCCTGACCCAGAATGGGCATGTGATCGCATACGCTTTTAGACAGCTGAAGCTTCACGAGGACAACTACCCAGTCCATGATTTGGAGTTAGAACCCATTGTGTTCGCTTTGAAGATCTGGCGTCATTATCTGTATGGCGAGAAATTTGAGATCTTTACCGACCACAAGAGTCTCAGGTATTTGTTCACTCAGGCGGAGTTGAACATGAGGCAGAGACGTTGGATGGACTTGCTTAAGGACTATGATTGCGAGATTAAGTACCATCCGGGAGCTGCTAATCTCATCGCTGATGCATTGAGTCACAAGGTGCGACTATCCGCACTTCAGACTTGTTCTATGTCTAGTGCGATCAGTGACTGTTGTACTTCGGGATATACCTTCAAGCATAAGAAAGGTATGCAGAGTATCCAGATGTTTGCGATATTATCTGAGCCAGCTTTGTATTTGCGGATTCGAGATGCTCAGATGTCTGATTCAAAGACCCAGCGTTTAGCTCGTCTAGCTAACGAGGGTAGCTCGTCTAGATTTCATTATCAGTCAGATGGATTTCTATGTTTGTCTGGTAGGCTTGTGATTCCGCAGGATAAAGAGTTGCGAGAGGAGATTTTGTCTCAGGCGCATCGCACTAAGTTGAGTATTCATCCTGGGAGCAACAAGATGTACAAGGATCTATGCACTCGTTTCTGGTGGAAGGGAATGAAACGCAGTGTTTATCAGTTTGTTTCGAGATGTTTGGTGTGTCAACAAGTCAAGGCAGAGCACCGACGACCTAGAGGATAGCTTCATAGTCTGCCTATTCCCGAATGGAAATGGGAGTTTATCACAATGGACTTTGTCACCCATTTGCCGGTATCCCCGAGGAACTGTGATGCTATCTGGGTTGTGGTGGACCGACTCACCAAGTCAGCGCATTTCATTGCCTATAGCCGGGAGTACAATGTGGACCGTATGACTCGGTTGTACATTCAGGAGATCGTTCGACTTCATGGAGTGTCTGTGAGCATTGTCAGCGATCGGGACCCCAGGTTTACTTTTAGATTCTGGGGGAGTGTTCAGCGTGCGATGGGTACTACTCTCAGTTTGAGTACTGCCTATCATCTGGAGACTGATGGTCAGTCAGAGCGCACTATCCGTACTTTGGAGGATATGCTTAGAGCATGCGTCATGGATTTTGGTTCAGCCTGGCAGGATCATTTGCCATTGATCGAGTTCGCGTACAACAGCAGCTATCATACTAGTATTGGGATGGCACCTTTTGAGGCGTTGTACGGGCGACGTTGTCGTACTCCACTCTTCTGGGAAGAAGTGGGGGAGAGACAGGCTGAGGGACCGGATTTTATCTAGCAGGCGATAGACATTGTTGATCAGATCAAGAAACGGATTAAGACTGCACAGGATCGTCAGACCAGCTATGCTAACACCAAGCGTAGGCCTTTGCAGTTCGATGTCGGGGAGAAAGTGTTTCTGAGAGTGTCACCTTTCCGCAAGATTCTCAGATTTGGCCTTAAGGGCAAGTTGTCTCCCAGGTTTATCGGTCCGTTTGAGATCTTGGAGAGCATTGGCGATTTGGCTTATCGACTAGCCTTGCCACCGCATCTTTCCAGTATTCACTACATGTTCCACGTATCTCTGTTGCGGCGGTATGTGGCGGATGAGTCTCATATTCTGCAGCGGTCTGAGGTTCAGGTAAGCAAGGATTTGACTTATGTTGAGAAACCTATTTGTATCCTGGATTATAAGGATAAGGTTTTGCGGAACAAAGTCATTCCTTTGGTTTTAGTTCAGTGGCAGCGCCGAGGCACTGAGGAAGCTACTTGGGAGCTTGAGGACAGGATGCGTGAAGACCATCCTGAGTTGTTTTAATTTCATTCTTTAAGTTTTATTCAGTTGCAAACTCTGTAAACGTTTGATTTGAATAAAGAATGTTTCTGATTTCTGTATTACATTCAGTACTTAAGATCTGTTTTCGAGGACGAAACATCTTAAGTAGGGGAGAATGTAGTGGCCCATACCCGAAATCAGTGATTAAGTGTTAATCAATTCATTAATCCTACTAGTTAAGAGTAAACGTGATTAAGGGAACTCTTAATGGGTTAACGAAGTCCGGAATTGGATTCAGAACACTTGAAAATGGTTTGAGGGTCATCGAGTTCGGAGGCTCCGAAGTCAAGGTTCGGACGGTCCGAAGTCAGGGTTCGGACGATCCGAAGAGTGGTTCGGACGCTCCGAACGTGCTGCCGACAGTCGTCATGGATGATGTCATCATGCTTATGTAAGCAATGACATAATATCGGGTTCGGACGACCCGAACGTGTTCGGACGACCCGAAGTCCAGTTCGGATGACCCGAACTCCATCTATATATAGGGGTGCCGAGCTCATTTTTGAAGTGCACCAGTTCCTCTCTTCTCTCTCGATTCCTTAGCCTTCTAACTCAGATCTAGGGAATTCTAGGCATCCCGTTGGGAATCTGGAATTGGCATAGCAGTCCAGGCGTCGTAGCGGAGCTGTGGCCTAGTTTTGAGGCACTCGACATCAAAGGGCTAACGACGGGCGAAGGTATAGCTTTTGCTTCCTATAAATATTTAGGAGTATGCAATAGCTTAGTTAAGGCTTTTAGAGAACTATAATGATAGTAGTATCATTTGGCAGTGTAGAGCAGACTATAGGCGTGGACCTAGAGTTGGTAGAGCTTGCACTGATTTGAGGTATGAAAGTACTGTTCGAGATATCCTGACTGAGTATGCATGTATTATATGACTGCATGGTTTATATGTCATCTATTTATGCTGCATTCATTTGCATACTGAGCTATCTCCTTCGAGATGTCTGTTAGTAGGGTTTTTCCCTATCCTGTTAGTGGTTGGACTTCCATCGATTTGGGTCCGGCATATCCACTTGTATTATGGTATGGGAGCCACCTCCTGAAGCGACGGCACAGCGTGCTACATGCCAGGGCCCGGTCTGTCTCTGTTATCTGATCCTTGACCTCAAGTTTATAGAGAGTTCACTTTGCATGCATGTATACTCATACTCTCGTGCTGAGCATTTTATGCTCACGTCTCGTACTCTGTGTTTCTGGACACCCTATTCCATGGGACAGGTTTGCGATTGGACGAGGCGGGTGGTTCCAAGAGGGTCTAGACAGTGGTTGGCCAGCTGGAGCTTCGTCTAGGTTTATTTCTGTTGTTTTGGGTTTATACAGCTTTCGATTTGGTTGTATAATTTATTTTGGATATTTACAGATTCCTTGCCTTGGGATTGTAATTTTAGTAATGTTTCCGCAGTTTATTCTGATATCTGTTTATTAAGTTAATTGCATGCCGAAGTTCTGTTTAGTAGGTGATCCAGGTAAGGGTCATGTGAGACCCCGATTCTAATCATCTAATAAAGAGTTAGTCCTATCGATAATCAATCAAAGGCCAAAAGATAAGACATCAAATAAATAACAAAAAAATAATTTTTTTTTCTTCTTATGAATAGTGCTGCGCTCGATCCGGAAAAAATCCAGGATCGAGCGCACCATAATCCTGAACTCACTGCCAAGAAAGATTCATGTACCGCGCTCGATCCGGAAAAAATCCAGGATCGGGCGCACCATTTTCTGCAAGTCTCTGCCTCAATATTTTCAGGGGTTGCGCTCAATCCCAGCATTTCATAGGATCGAGCGCACCCCCCCCCCTGCCCAGAAAAAATACAGAACAGGGTATGCCTTTCCTTACAAACTCAATCCAACTCAATCTAACATGCTCAAATCCGAATCCAACAACATGTAATCAACATACAAAGGTAGTTCTAGAGTTATACAATCTCAAACTAATAGAACATGCATCAATCTAAGTTCCATAACCAATACAAAACGAATTCGAATAAAATATACTTTCGATTACAATTCGACTTCTACAACAACAAGGACTCACTCTATCAACTCTTCCACCTAGCCATGCGATCCCTGACTCGGTCCTGCCCCACCTGTTGCCAAGTACACATACAAACAAAGACAACAGCCGGATAATCCGGTGAGAATATAATTCTCAGTAAAAGAGACAAACATGCATATCATAAAAACATCTCCAACGAAATGCATCAACTTCCAGATATTCAATTAACAACCATGCAATTCCAAAAGCATATATAAACTCAATTCAGATGCATAAATGCAATGCATGTCTTTAAATCTGGGATTATCAAGTCGGATAATCAAAAGAGTTGCTGCTTTTGCTTTTGGGATCCCGAGGACGAGATCACGTAAACAACTCACCGACTCTCCCGATCGAGGTGGTGCTACGTATCTCCATCCTCTAGACTTTGGTGCGACTATAAGGAGTATGCTAGCACTAGGTGAAACGGCTACACCCAGGCCACTCACAATATAATCCCCAAAACGTCTATCATAAAAGGGTCGTCCTGCCCGCTTCTCAAATCAAGGATTCTTAGCTCAATATGAATGCAATGCAAAACATAACTCAAATAACTCAAATAATCAAATAACATACAAGTATGTGATTTTTCCGGAACACTCAAATCAAGTCGGATTCGAGTCACACGTTTCATTCCAGTCTAAGTCATCTTATGCCTCTTTCAACAACATCGATGATCCAAAACCTGGAAACAACAACGATTCCTTAATTCAAGATTCATTCTAACATTCAACGATAATAAGCAAGTCGATACTATACCGGCTACAATCTTCAAAGCGATACAACTCTTGAAATCTCGAAACTCAACGGACTGCAAACGAATCTGTAAAAGAAGTAATAAAGGCTCGAGATCAATATCGACAATCCAACTCGACTAAAAATGGTTCGATTCAATTCAAACCAAACTATAGCCCAAAATTCAAACCGGCGGCATAACAGCTATAATCTGATAAAACCGGAAATGCAGAAAGCATAATATCAATCCAATAGACTCCATTCAACCAACAATACACCATAACAATCCAATTCTAACAAATCATAAAACTCAACTTTCGAAAATCCCTTCAAAAATTCATAACAATTTTGAACATCACTCTATTTCAAAACCGACAGATAATAAACGATCAGAACTCTGTCAAGAACAACATACTCGAATCTCGAACGATTCTAACAACATTCAAAAAATAGAATAAACCTGATCGTAGAAAAACTTACGATAAAACAAAGCTCTCGCTGCCGTGATTGCTAATCTGCCTTCAGAAATAATTTCCAACGAACGGATCAAGCTCGGGAGGAAATCTGGAAAGCTTGGGAGTTTGGGAATCGTCTTCAATGGAGGAATCGGTGGAGTGAAAGAGTGGGTGCCCGGTGAGCCAACTTGTGGCTAAGGGCTTTGATGACTCTTTGTATAAACAATCTTTTGTTTAATATAATTTACACTTTTATTGATGGCAATGACTTTATCTTTCTTCATATTGTTATATTGTGATATACTATTGTTGTTTTGATAAAGACCTTGAATATATTATAGTGTATATAAGATGTGGTAGAACATGGGGATGTCTATCATGAAACACATATTATAGTCACTGTATATTCTAAACTGTTCCTAGTCGATTGAGCCGTCCGATAATAAGGATAAGGATTGCTCGAGTTTGAGACTAGCATTTGCGATGCGGAGTACCACGTTTCATTGGTAAGGAACATAGAGAAGTTCGAAGCATGCAAATGGATATTCATACGATGAATGATCGAACTACCCTATCCGGACTTTCCAAGTGGTTATCACTTATCGAGTGGATAAAGTCCACGGTTTTGGTTGTACACCATTAGTCCTTACTACTTGAAACATCATTGAGACTCTATAGGCTAGTACTGTGCTTTGACTCGTTTACCGACTCTATTGGGGTCATCAGGTGTCGGGATTGGGTACAGTTACAACACATATAGGAGTCGATGCTTTGTTGTCAAAGATTCACCACATACTTGCGAGTGTGGATATCCTATGCGATCTGAGGAGATATTAGTGTGACGAATCTCTGGCCAGAGTACATGAAGTGTTTTAAGAAATGGTTTCTTAGTAGCACATGCGATGTCACTATTTGATCTTCAAGATGTATTGCATAGTTATCGAATCTCGAACGACTCTCGATTTACCAATGGTTGTTGATTCGATCGGGATATATGGATGAAGGGACCGTACTGTACGCTAACCAAAATCTATTGGTTCTTGCAGGCACTATCAGTGATACCTAGGGAATCATGGGGCGATGTTGCTAGGCGCTCTTACCATGATTTGATGGGCAAGTCGGAAATTGTTGTTCCGAGTCACAAGGAGTTGTGAGCCCACGGCTAGCTGTATCCCTGAACCATTGAGGGTCACACAGAGTAATGGATTTTTAATCCCCGTTGAGATAGTTAAATTTAAAGAGTTAAATTTAATGAACAAAGAAGTTGGACTTCTTATTTAAGAGTAGAGGAGTAAGATTTCCTAAAATGACATAGGGATGGACATTTTTGGAAATCACAGAATTCGGATTCAGAAAAATTTATCTTGACTTTAAAAGGTTCAGAAATGGTTTCTGTGCACATTGGTGAAATCGGTTTATCAATCGGAGTCATGATGAATTTTATATTAATTTCTGAACATGCGGGCTTTGCTTGTCGGGCTTGAACTTATGACTAATGGGCCCTAAGCTGTTAGCGGCCTACATTATAAATAAGTTATTGCAGTACAGAAATTAGACACAACAGGTCACAATTTTCGAAAAAACCCTATTTTTCTCTCTAACAGTGGCCGCCCCCCTCCCCTCTGCTCAGGAAAAATCCAGCCTGTGAATTTTGAATTACAGTCTGGTTTAACGGATCAAACTTGTTAATTCTCTTCGTAGAAACTTCTGATAGATTTTCTAGTGCAATCTATCAGAGGGATTAAATCTCTGTTCATGGACCTGATTGAAGAACAGTTCGTCCATCATTTACAGGGATATACAACAAGAGCAGAGTAATCTGTTGGTGTCCATAATCTCGATTCGAGATTGGAGGTAAAAATTTATAATTGTTATTTAATTTTTACACACACAATTTAATCGTAAAGTTTTGATACCCATTATGGAATCGTTCCATATAAAATTTTTAAACTTCCGCTGCACCGGGTATCAATTCTGATTGATCTGATCGCCGCATTCTCCAACAGTGGTATCAGAGCCAGGTTGCTCAGATCAAGCGATTAAATTAATCGATTGTACAAAAATTTTTAAGCCTCGGGTTTTGAAACAAAATAAATATTTTAAAAATAATAAAAAAAAAAATTTCGGGCAAAACCCGGGCAGCGATTGGATCGCTGCCCGGGGGGGGCAGCGATCGTCGCTGCCCTAGCGGCAGCCGGGCTGCCCGGCCCGAGCCCTTTTGGGGCGCGGGCAGCCCGGGAACGTCCCGAGCGTCCCGCGGAAAAATTAATTTTTAATTTTTAAATTAAAATTTTAATATGTTAAAATTCTATTTTTGGTCCGATCGAAAATTGTTTTTGATTGGTCCACGAGGCGTCGGATCGAATTGTTCGAGTCCGAAAATTTTAAAATTGATTTTTGAATAAATTTGAATTTTTGGAAAATTTATATATTTTATCCGTTAAATCAGATTTTATGAAATTAATTATTTTTGGTACAATTGATGATAAGATATGATCTTATGGATATATTGAGTAAAATATGATTTTATGTATAAAATTGGATTTTATATGTAAAATATGATTTTATTTGATAAAAAGATAAAATATGATTTTGTATGTAAAATAAGATCTTATATATGGAATATGATTTTATCCTTTTAAATTTAAATTGCCATTGCATGTTATCCAATAAATTAATTTTGAATTAAATGTTATTGGATAAGGATGATCGATTGACATGACCAATTTTGTAGGTGTATGTTAGGAATTTACATTTGTTTTTATTGTTGTTGGATTTATTAATGGGCCTGGTTTATTGCCCAATATGAATTGTCATATGTAATAAAAGTGGGCTTGGTTTATGGCCCGTTTCCACCCCTTAAAATGTATCCCCTACTTGTCATGGTTATTTATTGTAAATACATTAGACTTAGTGGGAGATGAAGATTTTGAAGATGGAGGTGGGCCCAGTAGACAATAAAGACAGAAGAAATGTAAATTGGAAGCACAATGTAATAGGATTGCATTGCATACCTGCATATTACCTAGGATTGGACTAAGACTCGTGATTGGCAACTACGGGTCGATTAGAAATGGAATCGATCATCCTATATAATATATGATATTATTGTTGTATGCATGTTTTAGACTAAATTGTGTGAATCCGGCAAGCATACAAAATTTTAAAATGATGAGACAAATTTTCAAAATTAAAATCCCTCATTTTAAATATGATTTAAAATTGATATCAAGATAAATAAAGGAAATTTAAAATTGTTTAAATGTTCCTACCTTCCATCAACGATCAATGTATGAGATGCTACCCGCGGATACGGTCCGGCTCATATTATTGGGGGGGCCCGTTCGTCAGAAAGCTGTACATTGGATCGACACATGTTGTAAGTTGGGTGGAACTCCCATGGGATCGGCTCATATTATTGGGGGATCCATATGGCGACCGTCCATCACAACTTAATATTGATGAGTCATCTTGACATGTCACAATAAACGGCGTCATATTATTGGGCCCTTATTGGACATGAGGTAAAAACGTGGAGGTTGCTTTGGAAGCAATTGGGCTCTACCTTTTGAAAATTATGGTTGGCTGATATTATTCGGGACCATAGTTTGTCAATTGGACTCCATATTCTCACTAAGGAAAACAGTTTCCCGTTTTCACTAGAGGGTAGTGAAATCGTTAAAATAGTGGGAGTGAGATTCATAAAATAAATTTCGCCTATTTTATGTCTTAGTAAATTAATTAAACAATCATCGATAATTGTCTGTTTCATCTCAGTATATCATTATGATGAATCTTCGTAATCCACATGTTTCAATTCTCCAACAAAATAAACTTACTGGCGCAAACAATACAGAATGATTCCATAAGTTAAGATTGTCCTATGTTCGGAAAAGATTTTCTAAGTGTTAGAAAAGGCTTCTCCGAAAACAGCCCCGGCTGATGTAACTGCCGAAAGGTTGGCCGAACTAGAGAAATGGTTGGACCATGATCTCAAGGCCAAATGTTACATGCAAAATTGGACAAGTCTAAACAAGTTTGCCATCACTGCAAGAAACCCGGTCATTGGAAACGTAACTGCAAGGAATACCTCAAGTAGTTGCGAACTGCAAAGGGTATGTTTTACATTGAAATAAAAGTTTCTCTTAATACTACTTCTTGGGTATTGGATACCAGATGTAGATCTCATATTTGCAATGAGTTGCAAATGATGACAAGAAGTCGCAAGCTTAGAATGGGTGAGACCCAGCTGAGGCTCGGAAATGGTTCTAGAGTTGAAGCCAAAGCTGTGGGAGACGTTTATTTAATTATGCAGAACGATTTTAGGTTACTTTTGAGAGATGTTTTATTTGTTCCAGATTTGATTAAAAACATTATTTCTGTTTCTATGCTTGATAGAGATGGTTATTCTTGCAATTTTGTGAATGGGATTTGCAATATTTACAAGAATGAATGTTTGATTGGAAATGGACAACTTGAAAATGATCTATATAACTTAAAATTAAAAGACGTTCCAATAAATTATGTTGATAAACCGGCAACAACAAACAAAAGGAAAATCGATAGTCAAAACCCGGCAAACATTTGGCATGCTAGGCTAGGTCATATTTCCTCAAGGAGGATGAACAAGCTAGTAGGAGAGGGCATGTTTGATATGTCTGATATTAACTCTCTACCTACTTGTGAGTCCTGCCTGAAAGGAAAAATGACTAAATCTCCTTTTAAGGGGAAACCTGAGCGTAGTCAAAATCTGTTGGATTTGATCCATACAGATGTTTGTGGTCCATTTAGAATTGGTACTAAATTTGGTCACACCTACTTCATTACCTTTACTGATGATTATTCTAGGTATGGGTATTTATATTTAATGAAATATAAGTCTGAAGCATTTGAAAAGTTCAAAGAATTCAAGGCTGAAGTAAAAAACAAGCTAGGTAAAAGTATTAAAGCACTTTGATCGGATCGAGGTGGAGAATACTTAAGTACCAAGTTTTTGGACTATCTGAAAGAGAATGGGATTCTCTCTCAGTGGACTCCTCCTATGACACCTCAGCTGAATGGTGTATCAGAGCGTCGTAATCGAACTTTGTTGGACATGGTTCGATCCATGATGAGCTTCACTGAGCTTCCACCTTCGTTTTGGGGCTATGCGCTTGAAACGGCGGTATTGTTGTTGAACAACGTCCACACTAAAGCAGTGGACAAAACACCATACGAGTTATGGAATGGCAAAGCTCCTAAGTATTCGTACTTGAGGATTTGGGGATGTCCTGCTTACGTGAAGCAGACAGTGGGAGATAAGTTGGATAGTCGATCCACCTTATGTTATTTTGTAGGGTATCCGAAGAATTCAATCGGATATTATTTCTATCATCCTGCTGAAACAAAGGTGTTTGTTTCAAGGAATGCCACCTTCTTGGAGAAGGAGTTCTTATTGGATAAGAAAGGCGAGATGATGGAACTCGAAGAAATTCGAGAAGAACCCGAAATACAAAATAATGATCCTACACCTCAGGAACCATTGATGGACACGCCTATACTTAGAAGATCCGAGAGGACTTCTAGACCTCCTATTCGATATGGTCTTCTTCTTGAAGGGGATCAAGATGAACCCGATGTTGGATGTGATCCAAGAAACTTCAAGGAAGCAATTTCTGATGCGGATTCAAATTTATGGCTTGAAGCTATGCAGTCGGAAATAGATTCGATGCATACAAACCAAGTTTGGTCTTTAGTAGATCCTCCCGATGGAATTGTTCCAATAGGGTGTAAAAGGATCTACAAGAGAAAGCTTGGGCCTGATGGTAAGGTATTGACCTACAAGGCGCGATTGGTAGCAAAAGGTTATACTCAAAGACAAGGAGTTGACTATGATGAAACCTTTTCACCAGTTGCAATGTTCAAGTCCATAAGAATCCTTATTGCCATAGCTGCTTGGTATGACTATGAGATATGGCAAATGGATGTGAAGACTGCTTTTATTAATGGAGACATTAAGGAAGAAATCTATATGACGCAGCCTGAGGGATACACATCCATAGGAAGCGAGCATAAGGTATGCAAGCTTCAGAGATCAATCTATGGTCTAAAACAAGCATCAAGAAGTTGGAACCAGAAATTTGATGAAACAATAAAGGATTTTGGTTTCATCAAGAACCCGGAGAAACCATGCGTGTACAAGAAAGTAGTTAAGGATGCTGTGACATTCTTAGTACTTTATGTTGATGACATCCTACTCATTGGGAATGACGTAGGGATGTTGCAGTCAACAAAGATATGGTTATCAGGTAGATTCTCGATGAAGGATTTGGGTGAGGCATCCTATATTCTAGGGATACAGATCTATAGAGATAGATCTAAGAGAATGATAGGACTCACTCAATCAACCTACATCGACACCATATTGAAACGGTTTTCAATGGATGGGTCCAAGAGAGGACATCTACCCATGTGTCATGGAGTTTCTCTATCCAAGTCTATGTGTCCCAAGACTGATGAAGAGATAGAAAAAATGACACATGTACCATATGCGTCAGCCATAGGTAGTATCATGTATGGGATGATATCTACCAGACCGGATGTAGAATTTGCTCTGAGTGTCACGAGCAGATATCAAGCTAATCCCGGTCAAATGCATTGGAAAGCCGTGAAGGACATTCTTAAGTACTTACGAAGGACTAAGAATATGTTCATGGTATATGGAGGAATAGAACTAAAATTGGAAGGCTATACGGACTCTAGCTTCCAAAGTGACGTGGATGACTCAAAGTCAACCTCTGGATTTGTGTTCATGCTCAATGATGGTGCTGTCTCTTGGAAGAGTTCCAAGCAGGACACCACAGCGGATTCCACCACTGAGGCAGAATACATTGCAGCATCTGCTGCTGCTAAAGAGGCCGTTTGGATGAGGAATTTCGTCCAAGAGTTGGGCGTTATTCCGGAAGTTGTTGGTCCAGTCCCGGTGTACTGTGACAACACGGGTGCCGTTGCTCAGGCAAAGGAACCAAGGTCTCATCAAAGATCCAAACACGTACTGAGGAAATACCACATCATCCGGGAGATTGTGGAAAGAGGAGACATCACTGTCGAAAGAGTGGCCTCTGCAGACAATATCGCTGATCCACTTACTAAGCCCTTGCTAGGACCATTATTTGACAAACATCGCGAAACAATGGGTCTACGTAGTATAACTAGTTGGCTTTAGGGAAAGTGGGAGATTGAAAGAGTGGGTGCCCGGTGAGCCAACTTGTGGCTAAGGGCTTTGATGACTCTTTGTATAAACAATCTTTTGTTTAATATAATTTACACTTTTATTGATGGCAATGACTTTATCTTTCTTCATATTGTTATATTGTGATATACTATTGTTGTTTTGATAAAGACCTTGAATATACTATAGTGTATATAAGATGTGGTAGAACATGGGGATGTCTATCATGAAACACATCTTATAGTCACTGTATATTCTAAACTGTTCCTAGTTGATTGAGCCGTCCGATAATAAGGATAAGGATCGCTCGAGTTTGAGACTAGCATTTGCGATGCGGAGTACCACGTTTCATTGGTAAGGAACATAGAGATGTTCGAAGCATGCAAATGGATATTCATACGATGAATGATCGAACTACCCTATCCGGACTTTCCAAGTGGTTATCACTTATCGAGTGGATAAAGTCCGCGGTTTTGGTTGTACACCATTAGTCCTTACTACTTGAAACATCATTGAGACTCTATATGCTAGTACTGTGCTTTGACTTGTTTACCGACTCTATTGGGGTCATCAGGTGTCGGGATTGGGTACAGTTACAACACATATAGGAGTCGATGCTTTGTTGTCAAGGATTCACCACATACTTGCGAGTGTGGATATCCTATGCGATCTGAGGAGATATTAGTGTGACGAATCTCTGGCCAGAGTACATGATGTGTTTTAAGAAATGGTTTCTTAGTAGCACATGCGATGTCACTATTTGATCTTCAAGATGTATTGCATAGTTATCGAATCTCGAACGACTCTCGATTTACCAATGGTTGTTGATTCGATCGGGATATATGGATGAAGGGACCGTACTATACGCTAACCAAAATCTATTGGTTCTTGCAGGCACTATCAGTGATACCTAGGGAATCATGGTGCGATGTTGCTAGGCGCTCTTACCATGATTCGATGGGCAAGTCGGAAATTGTTGTTCCGAGTCACAAGGAGTTGTGAGCCCACGGCTAGCTGTATCCCTGAACCATTGAGGGTCACACAGAGTAATGGATTTTTAATCCCCGTTGAGATAGTTAAATTTAAAGAGTTAAATTTAATGAACAAAGAAGTTGGACTTCTTATTTAAGAGTAGAGGAGTAAGATTTCCTAAAATGACATAGGGATGGACATTTTTGGAAATCACTGAATTCGGATTCAGAAAAATTTATCTTGACTTTAAAAGGTTCAGAAATTGTTTCTGTTCACATTGGTGAAATCGGTTTATCAATCGGAGTCATGATGAATTTTATATTAATTTCTGAACATGCGGGCTTTGCTTGTCGGGCTTGAACTTATGACTAATGGGCCCTAAGCTGTTAGCGGCCTACATTATAAATAAGTTATTGCAGTACAGAAATTAGACACAACAGGTCACAATTTTCGAAAAAACCCTATTTTTCTCTCTAACAGTGGCCACCCCCCTCCCCTCTGCTCAGGAAAAATCCAGCCTGTGAATTTTGAATTACAGTCTGGTTTAACGGATCAAATTCGTTAATTCTCTTCGTAGAAACTTCTGATAGATTTTCTAGTGCAATCTATCAGAGGGATTAAATCTCTTTTCGTGGACCTGATTGAAGAACAGTTCGTCCATCAGTTCCAGGGATATACAACAAGAGCAGAGTAATCTGTTGGTGTCCATAATCTCTATTCGAGATTGGAGGTAAAAATTTATAATTGTTATTTAATTTTTACACACACAATTTAATCGTAAAGTTTTGATACCCATTATGGAATCGTTCCATATAAAATTTTTAAACTTCCGCTGCACCGGGTATCAATTCTGATTGATCTGATCGCCGCGTTCTCCAACATGGAGAGGGTGAAGAGGAAGGAGAAAGAATAGTCAGCAAGCTTATAAATATCTAACAAATCCCAAATTTGCATTTTAATCCCTGAAAAATCCGAAATTTGCAAAATGGTCCCTCATCAAAATAAAGTCAGCTCTTGAACTCTGGAATCTCCGATTATCTCAAATAAAGTCGATTAAGATAAAATCAGGGCGTTACAATTCTCCCTCTCTAAGAAAAGATTTCGTCCTCGAAATCAACACGATTCCAACACGAACTGTGTCTCTCAACTTACTCCTTCAAGTACGTCAATCCAAAGTCGACTCATTCTCGTGAGAATAATCTTCCTCTGCTTAGTCACAATTTGTTTCATCTCTGGTTCCAAAACAGGTGACACAGAAAATCACTTCCAAACAACGGGGATCTTCTTCTCTTCTCTTACAACTCTTGAAAAGTGCATTCAAGAATTCACCAAAAAGCTGTCGTTGTACGAAGTCTCCACAAGAATCCGGAGTTCTGCCAACTAGTGCTAAGTCGAGCACTACAACTCATGGCATAACGTCAAAAGTTCAACTCGTCTAATCTGGCTGTCCGTCGTTCTGAGGATATCGAACTGAAAAAGTTAAAATCAGACAACAAAATTTCATCGAAGTCCTTGCCAAAAGCATGAGTGCATCAAGGATCTCTGTCTAAACTGACAGACTTCGGCAAAACATGACATCTGACGACCTCTGACAAGATCTCAATCCTTTAATCTTGAATGAAAGTCATTCTGTACGGAATACAGTAGCAGATTCCAACAATCGGTCAATCAAATCAGATAGTAGATAAAATAAGAACAACTCAAAACATCGGTTGCTGCATACAATTCCTCAGATAAAAATTCGCAGTAAGAAATCTCATACAATCTAATCCTTTTCTCTGCTTTCAAATCAGTTCCGTCTGCTAAAATAATTACTCCAACTCTTAAGATTAGAACAGATCACGCGAATTTCCTCATAATACAATAGAAAACAGATCTTCTAATCAATAAGATCGCTGCGAATTCAAAGTCCAGATTCAGACATTGAGTCTCGAGCGTCTTCAACTGTCTCGACGTCTAGACTATAGCGCAATTCCACTTAATAAGAATACATCCCCAAAATCTCGATAAGAAAAGATCGCTGATCGGCATAAATTCCATCATCAAATCATACAATCAAAGAAGACCATTCGATCCAAAAGAATTCAGACATCGAAGAAAAATATACAACTGCTCGGCACAAACATGTGCTATACGATTCTCAAAAGCTCTGAAAGATCAGTACAATTTCCAAAAAGATAAAAAATCAACGATAAGAATTCCTAGTCTCAACTAATTCTTCTAAAAGATCCGGTTAACATAAGTTAACAACACTACTGGAGTATTCATCAATTCGAACGATTCAACAATTTAAAAGAGGCACGTTAAACATATACAGATTCTTCAATAAGAAGGCAAGAGATTCGCCAGTATCTAACAGTCCAATAAGAATAGGAAACTCAATATCGAATGTTACCTGATCTGTCATTATCGGGTGCAGCCTGAGTCTACGGATCCTCAGACAGAGCAAAAACTCGTGCCTGTTGTCTGGGAGGCTGGCTTCCATACTGATTACCTTCCTGAATATTCTGCTGCTGAGGTTGGAAAGAGTGGACAGTAGGTGCTTGCTGCTGAGGCTGAGCTGTCTGTCTCGGGAAAATTCCACTCTGAGCTTGCTGAGGAACACGCTGAGGACACGTTCTTGCAAAATGCCCCGCCTGGTTACAAATATGAAAGCTTCCAAAAATACCTCTACACTGATCACTGGAGTGACGACCTCCGCAGTTGGCACAAGACATGCCTGACTGTCCCGAACTCTGTCCCGATCCATACTGCCTCGAACCACTAGAGCTCGAAGAACTGGTTCTGTGCTTCTTAAACTGCTTTCCTTTCGGATGATAGTAATCCCTCTTATTACCTCCACTGCTACCACCTTCAGAACTCGGTGGTTGATTCTGAAATTGAAAAGGCTGGTTCTGGTAATACGATGGTTGGTTCTGATATTGGTAAGGTTGTGCCTGAAACTGTCCTTGCTGTTGCTGCGGCACAAACTGACCTCCTCTTTGTCTCCACAAACCTGCTTCAGCTCCTTTTGCGTGATTCATGGCATCCGCAAAATTATATGGCCTAGCAGTGTTTACCAGCGTGAAGATGTCAGGGTTCAAGCCATTAATGAAATGGTCGGCTTTAGCTTCCTCATCACCGGAAATAAGTGGTGCAAAACGCAACAGACTATCAAACTTGGCTACGTACTCCTCAATATTCAAATTCCCCTGCTTCAAATTGGCAAACTCTGCTCCCTTGTCCTTTCGGTACGACACTGGGAAAAACCTCTTATAGAATTCAGACTTAAACAGATTCCAGTTAATAGCTGTACCTCGGTTCTCAATGGATCTCTTCGTCGTGATCCACCAGTTCTTAGCCACACCACGTAGCTGATGAATGACCAACCTGGTTTTGCGGTCATCAGAATAGTCAAGGGAATCGAACAACTGATCTACGTCGTCCAACCAACTCTCACAATCAACTGGATTTTCTATACCCAACAACAACGGCGGATTGAACGACTGAAACCTCTTCAGCAAGGTTTCCATAGGCGTCGCTGTAGCATCCATCTCAACCGTTTCAGTACTAGCTTGCTCAGTTGTAGGAATAATTGGCGGTGGATTCCTATTAATAACTCGTCGAGGACCCATCTGATAATCAAAGGTTAGGACACAAGATATCTCAATCGCTGCAATACTGTGCCCTTGCAACCTCTCAGAATTTCGGATACAGGTGAAATAGAGTTCATATCTCAAATAATTCATGCTTTATAATTCAAATCACAAAATCATGTAACTCAAATAATTCTCAACAATAAAGCATGCTCGCATGGTATTTAAATAAATCAATTTAAATAACTCAATCACATGCGAGAATCAATTCATGCGGACTCGATCTACCCCGCTCACTTCAAATTCAGTCCAAAAATCTTATCGCTTTGATACCACTTAATGTGAGACCCCGATTCTAATCATCTAATAAAGAGTTAGTCCTATCGATAATCAATCAAAGGCCAAAAGATAAGATATTAAATAAATAACAAAAAAAAAAATTTTTTTCTTCTGATGAATAGTGCTGCGCTCGATCCGGCAAAAATCCAGGATCGCACGCACCATAATCCTGAACTAACTGCCGAGAAAGATTCATGTGTCGTGCTTGATCCGGCAAAAATCCAGGATCGGGCGCACCATTTTCTGCAAGTCTCTGCATCAATATTTTCAGGGGTTGCGCTCGATCCCAGCATTTCATAGGATCGAGCGCACCCCCCCTGCCCAGAAAAAATACAGAACAGGGTATGCCTTTCCTTACAAACTCAATCCAACTCAATCTAACATGCTCAAATCCGAATCCAACAGCATGTAATCAACATACAAAGGTAGTTCTAGAGTTATACAATCTCAAACTAATAGAACATGCATCAATCTAAGTTCCATAACCGATACAAAACGAATTCGAATAAAATCTACTTTCGATTACAATTCGATTTCTACAACAACAAGGCCTCACTCTATCAACTCTTCCACACAGCCATGCGATCCCTGACTTGGTCCTGCCCCACCTGTTGCCAAGTACACATACAAACAAAGACAACAGCTGGATAATCCGGTGAGAATATAATTCCCAGTAAAAGAGACAAACATACATATCATAAAAACATCTCAAATGAAATGCATCAACTTCCAGATATTCAATTAACAACCATGCAATTCCAAAAGCATATATAAACTCAATTCAGATGCATAAATGCAATTCATGTCTTTAAATATGGGATTATCAAGTCGGATAATCAAAAGAGTTGCTGCTTTTGCTTTTGGGATCCCGAGGACGAGATCACGTAAACAACTCACCGACTCTCCCGATCGAGGTGGTGCTACGTATCTCCATCCTCTAGAATTTGGTGCGACTATAAGGAGTATGCTAGCACTAGGTGAAACGGCTACACCCAGGCCACTCACAATATAATCTCCAAAACGTCTATCATAAAAGGGCCGTCCTGCCCGCTGCTCAAATCAAGGATTCTTAGCTCAATATGAATGCAATGCAAAACATAACTCAAATAACTCAAATAATCAAATAACATGCAAGTATGTGATTTTTTCGGAACACTCGAATCAAGTCGGATTCGAGTCACACGTTCCATTCCAGTCTAAGTCATCTTATACCTCTTTCAACAACGTCGATGCTCCAAAACCTGGAAACAACAACGATTCCTTAATTCAAGATTCATTCTAACATTCAACGATAATAAGCAAGTCGATACTATACCGGCTACAATCTTCAAAGCGATACAACTCTTGAAATCTCGAAACTCAACGGACTGCAAACGAATCTGTAAAAGAAGTAATAAAGTCTCGAAATCAATATCGACAATCCAACTCGACTGAAAACGGTTCGATTCAATTCAAACCAAACTATAGCCCAAAATTCAAACCGGTGGCATAACAGCTATAATCTGATAAAACCGGAAACGCAGACAGCATAATATCAATCCAATAGACTCCATTCAACCAACAATCCACCATAACAATCCAATTCTAACAAATCACAAAACTCAACTTTCGAAAATCCCTTCAAAAATTCATAACAATTTCGAACGTCGCTCTATTTCAAAACCGACAGATAATAAACGATCAGAACTCTGTCAAGAACAACATACTAGAATCTCGAACGATTCTAACAACATCCGAAAAATAGAATAAACCTGATCGTAGAAAAACTTACGATAGAACAAAGCTCTCGCAGCCGTGATCGCTAATCTTCCTTCAAAAATAATTTCCAACGGACGGATCGAGCTCGGGAGGAAATCTGGAAAGCTTGGGAGTTTGGGAATCGTCTTCAATGGAGGAATCGGTGGAGAGGGTGAAGAGGAAGGAGAAAGAATAGTCAACAAGCTTATAAATATCTAACAAATTCCAAATTTGCATTTTAATCCCTGAAAAATCGGAAATTTGCAAAAAGGACCCTGATCAAAATCAAGTCGGCTCTTGAACTCTGAAATCTCCGATTATCTCAAATAAAGTCGATTAAGATAAAATCGGGGCGTTACAGGTCACTACAATATGAATATCCATTTGCATGCTTCGAACATCTCTATGTTCCATACCAATGAAATGTGGTACTCAGCATCGCAAATGCTAGTCTCAATCTCGAGCGATCTTTATCCTTATTTGTGGACGGCTCAATTGACTAGGAACTGTTTAGAATATACAGTACTTATAAGATGCGTTTCATGATAGTCATCCAAGTATACTATCACATCTTACATGCACTCTAGTATATTCAAGGTCTTTATCTAAACATCGTATAGTACGTCACAACATAATAATATGATAAAAGATAAAGTAAATGCCAATATAAAAGTGTAAATTATATTAATCAAAGATTGTTTACACATAGAGTCACAAAAGCCCTTAGCCACAAGTTGGCTAATCGGGCATCCACTCTGTCAAATCCTCCTCCCGTTCCTCCGCCGTCTCCATTGTCGCTTCTTCGTGAAATCGTCTCCCCTTTTCTCGTAACCTTCACGACATGCCTCCCCTACATCTCGGTCTCCCCCAACAACCTCACCGAATCTCGTCCCCCTCAGTGCTGCGATGACATTTCCATTGCTTTTTCCTCCAGCTCCGCCGAATGCCTCTGTTATTTCCTCCTCCGAACTGGAATGCTTGGATTTCCGCTCAATTCCTCGAAGCTCATGGCTCTGACTTCTATATGTCCCGTGAAGCATCACGATTCCGAGGCTAATTTCTGTTGGTGAATTTCCGATTTTAGTTTTTGCGTTAAATTCCTCATATCTTATTTATTTCGTACTTCTGGGCTCTTTTATTCTGCAAAAACGGTTGCCTTGCCTCCTCTTCAGGCAATAACAGGTCGTTTAAAGTGAGATATGGGTGGCGGTGTCAGAGAATTAGTGATGAACTTCGGAGGATTCAAGGAGGAATGCGGTTGTGAGAGGATAAGTGATGTGCTATGCATTTTATGGCCAGTTGTACTGTTGCGGCTCAACTTTTTTACCGTGGATTTGTGAGTTTTCAATTTACTTGTTTTGTTAAATTGTGAAATTTTTTTAGCTAACCAAGGCCTTTGGATTTAATTTTTTGAGTAATTTGAGTTAGTGCTGCTATAATTGAATCTGGCATTTACGCAAACGTGAAATAATATATATTAGCATGATAGTTTCTTGAATTTGAGTTAGTGCAGCAGCGTTAATATATTACATTTGGTAGGGAAGGATCATATTGAAAATTAAGCTAAAACTCTATGAGATTAATTATATAATATTGAGAACTAATTAATAGTTCTTCAATAAGAAAATCCATTAAGGTTCAAGATTAATCTTGGCTTTTTAATTAATCTCACAAACTGATCACTATAAGCTAGTTATCTGTTGTGTAGAGTATTTGGACCTGTGCGAACTCTCCTCTTCTCGGCGCCGAAAAATGCGTCTCTGTACTCTTTCGGTGCAAAACAAGGGTTCTCCAACATGAGCAGAAGAAGGATTGAGCACAAGCTAGCCACTTCTTTCCCAATTAAACCTATGAATTCTCTTGCCAACAAGCTCAATATATATATTAAGATATGGAATTGGATCCAAAAATACAGCCTCTTTCTCTCACCTTGTACTTTATCTTGAAGCAGAATTATAAGATTAATGCTTTATATATAGATTTGAAGTGTGGGAGTTTTACAGGGATTTTAATGTAGTCAGTAGAGCTTTTTGTTGGTTTTCTTTGATACTTTCGAGGGACTAAATATATATTGCATGGATTTTGTTGCTTTGTATTTTTATTTTTTTAAAAAAGAGATATCGACTCATGTGCAATCCAAAAAAGATACTTATTAACATTTTAACTTGATATACGCCATTAATTAAGAAAAAAACATATTTTTTTTTGAAAACCATATTTTTCCATTTTGATTGTGACTCATTTTTCCATCTGTCATTTGGCTTAATCGGTGTGCGTCGCCATTTTGCAGCAGCACAAATCTGTGCAGTGTGCTAGGTGTGATTTGTTGCTTTGTTTCTTTGATTTTTTATGCTTGAGCGTGGATTTTGGTGGGTTTTTACAATCTTTTGGTGGTGTACTTTTTACATGTGGTTGCAGTTGATTTCTACATACACTGCTGCTGCAAGGGTCGTTTACTGCTGCCCGCAAGGTTTTTGGTTTTATGCTTCTTATAGTGTACTCGACACCTCCATTGCTCCTTAGAGGTATTTTGGCTTGAAACTCTTCTGGTATTAGGAATTTTTGGTGATTGTGTGCCTGTATTCTCCTTTCTGTGTTGGGCGTTGATTTGAAGGGGAGTGGTTGTTATTGTTGGTGTTTGGCTGAGTTCTTCTTGCTGGAATTATGAGTGCCTATTCCAGTAGTACTATTAATCAAACTCTAGCTTGGTGGGAAGTTTATTTATATGTGAATAAATGATTAGAAGCATAAAACCAGATGACTTGTGCTTTGTTAGCCAATATTTTTTTTAATTGGGAAAAAAAAGTTAGATGGCTGCAATTAAAACTTGATATATATAGTTTTATGCAGCCAAGTGCGTCTTAAAGTCAGAAATGGACTTTTTAAACATAATAAAATATAAGTGCTGCATAAATGTACATGTCTTCTGCTTCAGGGATATCCCTCCAAGTTCAGATTTTGGTATTTTGTTTGTATTGTTTGAATGTTATTGCATGGATTTTTTCTCATGGGTTTCAGGGATATGCCTCTAAGTCAATTCTACCTTCTTTTCTTTTTTGAACGAGAAATCTCAGTAGCTACTCGAGTGTTTGATTATGAACATGAGAGGCCATGCATTTGCCAGGCTCCCCACTGTTGCTTGGTCAGGAGCAATTGTATCTTTAACACAGGTTATGTTTTAATGTGTATTATTATTTGCGTAAGATTCATGAGGTTATATAATTGTTTTTGTCAATGGGTAAATAGATTTCATTTTTGGGATTTCTTTCTTCCAAGGGAAGTGAGTGAAAACTATTTGGAATATGTGAAATGAAAATATTTGACATAGTGTTGAGCTCTGATCTTCAGGTTCTTGCTACACAGGTATGTAATTTGTCATATTTGAGTTTTTAAAAGCAACTTTATTTATTCTAACTAATAATATAAACATTTTCCAATGTGTAGCATTTAAATTACTCTGCATCCGTTATCGAAATAGGCTTGAGCATGATACAAGTTGTTTCCTTGATATGAAATATTTTGAGGACACGATTCTTGATGGGAATTGGGAGTAAGCAAATAAGTATTTTCAGGCTTCACTGGAGTTGAAGATAACAGATATTCAATCAAGATTTACTTTGAAATTCGGAAGCAAAAGTTTCTTGAGGCATTAGACAAGTAAGCTAGAGAGTCGCGTCTTTTTTAATCGATTTCATTAGACTCCTTTAAACCATAAATATGTTGTTTTTCGTGATAAGCATGATCGCAAGCTTTGGATGTCCTACAAAAGGAGCTGAAACAGAAGTATGCAGCATGTAAAGCAGAAGATATAAGAAAGGCTATAAAAGAAGGGAGGAAGCCTCTGCTAGGCCCGAGAGGTAACTCCCAAGACTTTTGATGTGTAATGTTTTGTTTCTAAGTTTGTGCTTTAGTACTTCTGTTAATTACCAAACTTAGAAACTTAGAGTCATCAGTGGATTCCCAGGCTGGGTCAAAAGTATAAACATATTGCAGTGCTAGGGCCCGAGAGCTGTAATGTTTTGTTGTAAAATATAATGGTTTCGTTGATTTTGAAGATGACTTTTCTGTGATGTTTATTTCTTTTTTTATGGTGTTGGGATCGGTTCAGAGGGTAGAGGGGGGTGAATACACTCTGAAACTTTTCTTCTTCTTCTTTAAAATGATCAAGTGAGGTTTAGTTCACTTAATCAATTTTCTCAACTTCTAAAACGTTTTGAACAACTTAAATAGTGCGGAAATAGTTCAGAGGTTTTAGTGATGCAAAGTTTATAATGCAATGTATGAGCAGGATGTAAGATAAATGGCAGTAAATGCTAAAGCACGATTTTATGGAAGTTCGAAGGCTTAATCCTTCTACGTCTCCCCTTCTTCCACTTAGGAAGGAATTCACTAGAAGACTTTGGTTATTACAACGTCTTGTAATACACCCACTTCAGACTTAGGACTTATCCAATGCCTAATCCGAAACTCCTAGATTTACACAGATAAGATTCTCAGTTCTTATCAGACTGGTGGAAGCTTTCAGAGCAGCTTCAAGTCTCTTCAACACTGAGTATAGTTGAGTTGAGCTTCTCAGACTGCAGAGCGGTCGAGAGGCTTGAAAACCCTAGGATGATCCTTGACGATCAGATATGTGAACTGTAGGCGAGGGTTTATTTGAGCAGCAGATGAATGATCTTGTAAGTGTGCTCAGGTATATCAGATGAGGACTTCTGATATTAGTCAAGTGATTGAAATTTTTCTGAGTTGCTTGTCTCTCTTCGTTGTCTCGTATCACTTGTTGTTGTTCACGTTGTATCTCTTTTCTTTTTGAGCAATCTTCCCTTTATATAGGTCAATCATCAACGTCTTTATTTTGAACGTTCTGATGCTGCATTGAATGCACATTTAATGCTCATAAATGCATTGATGATTCTGCATGAGGATCGTACACTGCAGACAACTTCCAGGGTCCAAAACTGGAATAAACGGTCGAATGCTTTATCTGCAGTCATTCTGTGTTTTTGCCATTTTGGTACAACCTGTTGTCTTGATTTGCAGGAGTCAACAAATCTTCTGAAACGCCGGTTCTGCTTTTAATAAAAGATCCTGCAAAGAACATCTTGTCACAGGTACTTGTCTCGAGATATCTAGATAGGCAGTTGGCATTCTACCGGTAGAGATATTTGTCCTCTGCTGGTTTGAATAACCAGTCGATAAGCTTGTGACTTCAACCGGTCGAGAGATAAAGGCGGTTGACAAGCTTCCGGTAGATAGATTTATCCTCTGCTGGTTTTGATAGCCAGTCGATAGGCTTGTGACTTCAGCCGGTCGAGAGCAAAGGCGGTTGACAAGCTTCCGGTAGAAGTTGTAGTAGATTCCTGAAATACAATGGTTGGCAGCACATTCCTATACAATGAGTTGTTGTTTGTTATCACCAAAATATCGGATTCAACAATTTCCCCCTTTTTGGTGATGACAAAACTTAAGTGCTCCAAGAACAATATGAAAGCATTAAAATGAACTTCATTGAGAGAATGAATTTCATTAAGTACAATAAGCATTTTTATTACACCTACAGAAAAAAAATAAGATGCGGCTGCGATAAGTAAAGAAGAGATAAGTTGTTCATCTTTTGAACCAACTGGCTCCTCCTGACCTATCGCCTTCTCTTCTTCTTCTGTCGGCTTCTTCTTTTCTTCTGGACTCTTCTTCACGTCTTCTTGCCTCTGCTGCTCTACGTTGCTCTTCTTCCCCCTTTTTGGCATCACCTTGGTTGAGCCGAAGGATGACCTCAGTGAGTTGAGTGCCAAGGCAGGCTTGCATAGTGTCTATTTTTGCATCGATTTGAGCAAGTAGAGTGGCTTGCATAGTGTCCATCCGATCATTCAACTGCTTATGAAGGCGATTTTCGGATCGGATAACTTGTTCGGAGACGGTAGAGAGCGTGTTGATTTGAGTGCGATGATGATTAGTGATCTCTGTGGACAGACGAGCAAGGTCTCGAGACACGGTCTCGAAATGCCGAATCATCGTCTGGCGTGAATTATCGACCGATAAGGATGAGTTTGTTATGTCTTGAGAGAAGGACCTAACCGTTTGCATGAGCTCATGAAGCCGATTTATCAAGGTATGATCTAGAGCTGCGGCCATGGCTTCAATTAAAGAATCATCAGTCTGAAGCATTTGCCCTTCTGGGTCATTTCTTGGTGAAACCGGGCTAGACTCACGATGATGTGGTGCGGGTGAATTTGCTGGAGAGCTACCCGATGGACCTTCCAATAATGGTACAGTTGGAGATGTAATAGTTTCGACTGCAGCCAATATGGTTGGTGGAGTACCAGGATCAGCACTTGGTTCATCCATAATGAGATCTTCCATAAACTTTTCAGTAGATGGAGACGGTTGAAGTGCTGGATCAGCATCAGTCACTTGCTGTTCTGGAGATGCAGGTGATACAATAGTGCTTGATATCTCCGTTGGGGGCACTGTTGCTTCACTACTGCAAGGAGCCTCTGTCACAGAGGTGACAGGTATCTCTTGTGCAACCACTTCTAAAACATCTTGTGAATGACCGGGAGAAGTGTGAGCGGTCGTCACGGGAGAGGAGTGAGCAATCACAACTGCTTCCGGTTGAGTAACTGCTTGGACTGCGGTTGAGGAGGGGTCGACCGATGAAGATGCTGCTACACTCGATCTTAGAGCATATGATTGAAAGAGGTCAGCAGTGATGAGATCGGTCAGAATCCCATCTGAAGAAGGGAGAGCATAGACGTCTTCTTCACCCTGATCTTGAGTGAGAAAGGTTTTCATCATCACTTGTGCTTCCAGCACATAAGCTTGTAAACAGGCTGCTGAAGCTGGTGTTTTGACATTGTTGAGAGCTTGGAAGTGCTGAAGTAGTTGAGTGATTTGACGTAGACTATCCTGTAGTCCAGTCAAAATCACAAAGTCATCGGCAGCGGTAGGACTCTTGGATTTGAAATTCTTGACACGCTCATTAATTAGCAGTGATAGCAGGCTTCCTCGAAGCTTCAAGTCTATGAGATGTCTTCTTCCCAGAGCCTCCACGATGTCTTCAGTATCAGCAAATAGAAGCATCTTCTGCTCAATGACGTTTAGAGATTTCCATTTAGGAAATATTTGAGCGAGTGTCAAGTGAGTGCGGGAGTGATGCCATCTGTCAAAACGTTGTAGATGACGCTTGACAGTACGGAGCACGTGAGAGATGATCATATTGAGTTCTATCGTAGCTGCTGGTTGAGCCTTGGGTGTGTAGATCATCACACCTTTCCCTTTGTCTTTGGGATCAGCTAGAGTGACCTCAGGAGCTGATGAGGCACCTTCCCGGATTATCACACCTTTTGTAGGACGAGGAGCAGTAGAAGCAACAACGGTAGTAGTCTCGACCGTTGGCAGGGTAGGAGCAAGTCTAGAAAGAGACTTTAGCTTCTTGTGCTGCCTCTTCTTCTCGCCTGCAGGCGTGGATGACACAGCTGCTTTGGAGACCGAAGGGGATGACTTGCTGAAGGCTTGAATCAGTGGAACATTCTCACGTGATTCATCTTCAGAGTCAGATTCGATGATCAGTTGACGCTTGGCAGACTTTTTGGTATGGACTGGTTTGGCCACGACCGGAACCGTTGAAAGCGGTTGAGGGATAGCAATAACCTTTGCGGTTGAGGGCAAGGTGTCGACCGCAGTCTCTTTCTTGTTCAGGAATTTGAGAATCGTAGACTTGTTGAGCCATTTGGTGGGATGCAGAGGCTCAGTCTTGGAAAAGTCCACTCCAAGGACGCCCAAGATGTGGCAGATTTGCAAAGCAAATCCCTCGGATTGCCCTTTGCCCCTGATCATTTCACATAGAATATTGAACAGAATGTCTGACCAGTTTATGTTGATCTTGGAGGCAATACAAGCCATGTATTGAAATTTCTCCAGCGTCACCTTGTCGTAAGATCCAGCCTTGGCCAGAAGATTCTTGGCCACGATATTAGTCAGTAGCCTGAATGGAGCTTTGAGAGATGTCTTCTGGGCCGGCAGTTTGATCGGAGCATCAGTAGTTGAGAACTCCTTCAACCAATAAGAGCAGTTACCATCTGGAAGATCCGTGCATTTTGTCAAACCCCTGGAGGGCAGATCAAATGTGCTGGCGAAGAACTTCTGATTGAAGGAGTAGACCTCTGTCTTGATCAAGCATTTGATAGTCCCATGCTCGATTTGAGCGGTTGCGAAGAACTCCTTCAAAACAGGCAAATCGCAGATGGCGCTGCATTCCAGAAATTTCTTCAGTCCAGAGGCTTCAAGCATGGTGAAGACCTCAGTTATTCCTGCGTTGTTTGCCTTAACAACGGAATCAAAGTTGATGGCGAGGCAAGTCTTCTGGATCGACATGATATCTGTAGATAAGAACTCGAGCAAAGAGTAAGCAAAAGCTTGAGAGTAATTTGATGGAGCGTTTAATACAATATGAAAGTTTTTAGCAAAGGTGAAAGATTGATATACGAGTGTAAAGAAGTATATATAGGAACCTATGGGCCATAGGGTGATGTCATGAAAAGTATTTTTGAAATTCAAAAAGTTTTGAAGAGCATAATCACGGCGCCCAATTAATGTCATTTGGTTCAAAGCACCAAGCTGCTAGTACGAAGCCTGTCAGAGACTAGTTAAAGGCGGATGATATGCCAATATTAATGGCAACGTAACAGCTAATCTATTAATGTCATATTGACAATCATTCCCCCTAAACACATGCATACTAACTTAAATCTACTAAGCCAAGAATATTTCGAAAATATGAAAACTTAGCGTCTGGTAGAGGCTTGAAATCTAGCACATAAACAAACTGAATACATGATATCCGGTCGACTGGCAGTCAAATAGAGCAGTGAACCAATAAGGCCTCGATACATGGTTACCTCGACCGGAATTCCCCCTTCATCTTTATCAAGCTTAATTGATGTACTCATGGGGGTAGATACAGTTGAGCATTGTTCCATTCCAAACTTCTTTACCAATTCCTTGGCATACTTGGACTGATTGATGAATATTCCAGTTTCAAGTTGCTTTACTTGAAGTCCAAGAAAGAAGTTTAGCTCGCCCATCATGCTCATTTCAAACTTCTCCTTCATCAGTTTAGAGAACTTTGAGCACAACTTGGGGTTAGTTGACCCAAATATAATGTCATCAACATAAATTTGTACTAGTAACACATGATCACCTTTTACAAATTTAAACAGGGTCTTATCGACCGTTCCAATTTGGAAATCATGTTCCAGTAAAAATTTTAGCAAAGTGTCATACCAAGCACGCGGTGCTTGTTTTAATCCATAGAGAGCTTTGTCAAGTTTATAGATATATTGAGGATGAGTAGGATTGACAAAACCTGGTGGTTGTTCAACGTACACCTCTTCTTGAAGTAGACCATTGAGGAATGCAGACTTCACATCCATTTGATAAACTTTAAAATTCTTGAAGGCTGCATAAGCAAGAAAGATGCGGATTGCTTCTAGTCTTGCAACTGGCGCGAAGGATTCCTCAAAGTCTATGCCTTCTTCTTGTCTGAATCCTTGAGCAACAAGTCGAGCTTTGTTACGCACAACAGTGCCATGTTCATCGAGCTTGTTACGAAACACCCATCTAGTTCCAATCACATTTTGATTTTTCGGTCGAGGAACTAGATGCCAAACATTGTTGCGGGTGAATTGATTCAACTCTTCTTGCATAGCTTCAATCCAGCTGGCATCTGATAGAGCTTCATCTATTTTCTTGGGCTCTACCTGAGATATGAAAGCGACATGCAAGAATTCATTAATCATTTGACCACGTGTTTTTCGAGGAGCAGAAGGGTCACCTATGACCAACCCAGGTGGATGATCTTTGTTCCACCTAAAATAATTCCCTAAAGGGTTGTCATCAATTGGTTGATGAACGTCCTCGTTTACTGGATCATCATTGGCTGGAGGATTGTTATCAACCGGTGGATCCACTTCTGGCCTTGTTTGATCACACCCGGTAGAGGGAACTGGATCATCCTTCTTTGGAGGATATAGATCACTGTCACTCTCTTCCTGTAGATTTGTGTTTTCCAGTCTGTGACTCAGATCATTTATGCTCCCTTGAGTTTGTTCTGTACATAGAGTAGATTCATCAAAAACAACATGAATGGTTTCCTCGACCGTTAGTGATCTTTGATTGAACACTCGATAAGCTCTGCTAACGGCTGAGTAACCAATAAAAGTTCCTTCGTCTGCTTTGGCATCGAAGGCTGTCAAATGGTTTTTGCCATTGTTGTGGATAAAGCATTTGCACCCAAAAATTTTGAAATAAGAAATATCAGGTTTTGTGCCATTCCAGATCTCATATGGAGTTTTGTTAAATCGTTTATTAATCATAGATCTGTTTTGAGTATAGCAAGCTGTGTTAACTGCTTCTGCCCAAAGTCTTTGAGAAACATTTGAATCAGCAATCATAGTTCTGGCTGCTTCTTTTAAAGTACGGTTCCTTCTTTCAGCCACCCCATTTTGCTGTGGGGATCTAGCAGCTGACAACTCATGCTTGATTCCCTGATCATCTAGATAAGTCATAAGAGTGGTGTTTAAAAATTCAGTCCCTCTATCACTCCTGATTCTATCTATCACAGTAGATTGTTCATTTTGCAAGCGTTTAAAAAGCTTAATCAGGTGAGGTGCAGTTTGATCTTTTGAAGAGAGAAAGATGACCCAAGTAAATCGAGAAAAGTCATCTATAACAACAAGAGCATATCTCATTCCCCCTATGCTTCTTACTGGTATAGGACCAAATAGGTCCATGTGAAGTAAGTCTAAACATTTGGAAGAAGACATACACCCTTTATTTTTAAAAGTTGCTCTCACCTGCTTTCCTAGTTGACAAGCAGGACAAACTTTGTCTTTTATAAAATCTCCTTCGGGCAGACCAGAAACCAAATCATGCTTCCTTAGGTTAAAAATGGACTTAAAATTTAGATGATTTAATCGCTTATGCCACAACCAATGTTTATCATGATGAGCAGTAAGACAAGTAGGTGAAGAAATATGTGAGCAAGACCAGTTTACCTTGTAGGTGTTTAGGTCTCGTACACCGGTCATAAGAGTCTCACCTTTGTCATTTTTTATGAGGCAAGTGTGTTTGTGAAACTCGACCGAATGATCATTGTCACATAGTTGACTAATACTTATCAAATTATAGCATAGTTTGTCAACAAGTAACACATCTTTAATAATGATGTTACCATGGATGATCTTACCCTTACCCACGGTTTTACCTTTGGAGTTGTCTCCAAAGCTGATCTTTGGTCCTTTGCACAACACCACTTCTGTTAGAAGTTCTGGATTCCCTGTCATGTGTCGTGAGCAACCGCTATCTAAATACCAGGTAGTGTCCTTGATAGAAGTGGTTTTCTCGCCCGTTTGGACTTTTAGTACCTGCAAAGAGTGAAGAACTTTTGGTACCCATATCTAGTAGGGTCCAGGTCGGATTAGCCCTTTCGGGACCCATACCTGGAACACCCTTACAGGTTTGCCCGTGTGTGTGTCCAGAAATCTGTGCGGTCGATAGGCAGTAAATGTGTGTGCTTGTGAGGTTGCTGTGTGCTGCTTGCCTTTTTTATTTTCATCAGTTAGCCTGTACCTCTTTTGAACTGGCCTGCAATTAAAGTACTGGTAAGGCTTCTCCTTTGACCATCTTTTCTTAGAGTAGTTAGACTCATTCCATGGCCTTTTGAAATTAGATTGGTTTCCCTTTCTTCTTTCATTAGGTTTTGGTTTGATCCAAGTTCCTCTTTGATTAGAGGTCTGGGGATCCACATATCCCAGCCCTCTATGCTTAGAGCTTCGTTCGTTCGATACTTTCTGATTTTTGTCAAAGCTGCACTTATCGTGTTCATATATCGTGCTGGACCTGACAAATCTTATTTTGTTAAGATTGCCTTTGTCCAGGCTTGACTGAATACAGGATTCCATAGACTGTTCATTTGTTCCAAACCCTAGACCGGTTTTATCATGTACCGGTCTTTGGATTTCTTGAATCTTGTCAATGGTTACCGAAGATTTATTCCAAGCCTTAATGGTTTCAAGTAGTTTTTTATTCTCAATCAAGGTAGCTTGGAATACTCTTTTCAAGGTGTCGTTCTCAGTAGCCAGCAGACTTAGCTTGACCTTAAGACCATCAAGCTCTTTTTGCTGCATGCAGCTTGATTTGCTTGACTTATCTTTTAGGTCAGCTCTTTCTGCCTTTACTTCCTCGAACTCCTTGGATAATGCTTTGTATTCATTAGTCATTTCGTGTAAAGCAGTAACTAAATCACTGTGAGTAAATTCAGGTGAGCCAAAGTCAAATACCTCCTCAGCTTCTTCTTCGATGTCGGCCATAAGGCATTCCACTTTTTCATCATCGCTGTCATCTGAAGAGCTTCCGGTATTGGAGTTGTCAGAGTCAGACTCAGCCCACTTTTTTTTGCTTTCGTCTGCTACTAGAACCCTTTGGTCTCTTCTTTTTCTAAACGTCCTTTTATCCTCCTTACCCCTTCTTCTTTCGGAGAATTGCTTCTGATCATTGTTCTTAGGCTTGGTGCAGTCTGCAATGAAGTGGCCTGGCTTTCCACAGTTAAAACAAGTAGGACCATCGTTTGTATGGTCCGATTTATGATAATTTTTAAATTTAGAATTGTTTTTACGCATAAATTTACCAAATTTCTTGACAAAGAGTGTCATGGCTTCATTGCTGATTTGCTCAGCTGATCTCTTTGGAGCTTCCTCGACCGGTGGACATATCACGGTTGAGGTTAAGGCCTTGGTTGGTTGAGAAGTAGATGGTTCATCTTCTGTTCTCATGTTGAGCTCGAACTCATAGGCTTTGAGATCTGCAAAGAGATCATGCAGTTCAACCTTGCTCAAGTCTTTTGACTCTCTCATGGCCACTGTCTTGATCTCCCATTCTTTGGGCAGAGCTCTCATAACCTTCACAGCAATTTCACGGTTAGTATAAGTTTTACCTAAAGCAATAAGATCACAGATGATACTACTGAACCGTTCATCAAATTCAGCCATGGTTTCCCCTGGCTTCATTTTGGCGTTGTCATATTTTTGAATGGCCAGAGTGAGCTTGTTTTCCTTTGTCTGGTCATTCCCTTCACACAGCTGAGTGAGCTTCTTGTTGGAAAAACTGGCGAGTTCCCAGACCAATTACGATTGATACCCGGTGCAGCGGAAGTTTAAAAATTTTTCATGGAACGTTTCCATGGTATGGGTATCAACCGTTCATCGATTGAATTACGTGTGTGTAAAATTTAAATAACAATTAAATAAATTTTACCTCAAATCTCGCAACGAGATTAATGGACACCAACAGAACAATTCTGCTCTTGTTGTCTCTCCCTGGAACCGATGAACGCCTTCAATCAGGTCCACGAACAGAGGTTTAATCCCTCTGATAGATTGCACTAGAAAATCTATCAGAAGTTTTCTGCGAAGAGATTACACGAATCTGATTCGTTATTCCTGACCGCGATTCAAAATCACAGACCGGAATTTTCTCGGGCAGAGCAAAGGGAGGGGACGGCCGATCGGTTTTGAGAGGGTCTAGGGTTTTCGAAATTTGCTCTCAAAATTTATGACCTGTTGTGTGTAATTTCTGTACTGAAATAACTTATTTATAATGCAGGCCACTAACACCTTAGGGCCCATTAATCATAAGCTGGGGCCCGACAAGCAAAGCCCGCTCGTTCAGAAATTAATATAAAATTTATCGTGACTCCGATTGATGAAACGATTTCACCAATGTGCACAGAAACCATTTCTGCACGTTTTAAAGTCAAAATAAATTTTCCTGAATCCGAATTCAGTGGTTTCCAAAAATGTCCATCCCTATGTCATTTTAGGAAGCCCTACTCCCTTACTCTTATTTAAGAAGTCCAACTCCTTAGTTCATTAAATTTAACTCTTTAAATTTAACTATCTCAACGGGGATTAAAACTCCATTACACTGTGTGACCCTCAATGGTTCAGGGATACAGCTAGCCGTGGGCTCACAACTCCTTGTGACTCGGAACAACACTTTCCGACTTGCCCAACGAATCATGGTAAAGCGCCTAGCAACATCGCCCCATGATTCCCTAGGTATCACTGATAGTGCCTACAAGAACCAGTAGATTTTGGTTAACGTACAGTACGGTCCCTTCATCCATATATCCCGATCGAATCAACAACCATTGGTATATCGAGAGTCGCTCAAGATTCGATAACTATGCAATGCATCTTGAAGATCAAATTAGTGACATCGCATGTGCTACTAAGAAACCATTTCTTAAATCACATCAAGTACTCTGGCCAGAGATTTGTCACACTAATATCTCCTCAGATCGCATAGGATATCCACACTCGCAAGTATGTGGTGAATCCTTGACAACAATGCATTGACTCCTATATGTGTCGTAACTGTACCCAATCTCGACACCTGATGACCCCCTCAGAGTCGGTAAACGAGTCAAAGCACAGTACTAGCATATAGAGTCTCCATGATGTTTCAAGTCGTAAGGACTAATGGTGTACAACCAAAACCGCGGACTTTATCCACTCGATAAGTGATAACCACTTGGAAAGTCCGGATAGGGTAGTTCGACTATTCATCCTATGAATATCCATTTGCATGCTTCGAACATCTCCATGTTCCCTACCAATGAAACGTGGTACTCCGCATCGCAAATGCTAGTCTCAAACTCGAGCGATCCTTATCCTTATTATCGGACGGCTCAATCGACTAGGAACGGTTTTAGAATATACAGTGACTATAAGATGTATTTCATGATAGACATCTCCATGTTCTACCACATCTTACATACACTATAGTATATTCAAGGTCTTTATCAAAACAACAATAGTATATCACAATATAACAATATGAAGTAATATAAAGTCATTGCCATAAAAGTGTAAATAATATTAAACAAAAGATTGTTTATACAAAGAGTCAACAAAGCCCATAGCCACACAGTTGGCTCACTGGGCACCCACTCTTACAATCTCCCACTTGCCCTATAGCCAACTAGTCATACTACGTAGACTCATTGCTTCGCGATGTTTGTCAAACAATGGTCCTGGCAAAGGCTTAGTAAGTGGATCAGCGATATTGTCTGCAGAGGCCACTCGTTCGACACTGATGTCTCCTCTTTCCACAATCTCCCGGATTATGTGGTATTTCCTCAGTACGTGTTTGGATCTTTGATGAGACCTTGGTTCCTTTGCTTGAGCAACGGCACCCGTGTTGTCGCAGTACACCGGGACTGGACCAACAAATTCAGGAATGACGCCCAACTCTTGGACGAAATTCCTCATCCAAACGGCCTCTTTAGCAGCAGCTGATGCTGCAATGTATTCAGCCTCAGTGGTGGAATCCGCTGTGGTGTCCTGCTTGGAACTCTTCCAAGAGACAGCACCGCCATTGAGCATGAACACAAATCCAGAGGTTGACTTCGAGTCATCCACATCACTTTGGAAGCTAGAGTCGGTATAGCCTTCCAGTTTGAGTTCTCGTCCTCCATAAACCATGAACATATTCTTAGTCCTTCGCAAGTACTTAAGAATGTCCTTCACGGCTTTCCAATGCATCTGACCAGGATTAGACTGATATCTGCTCGTGACACTCAGAGCAAATGCTACATCCGGTCTGGTAGATATCATCCCATACATGATGCTACCTATAGCTGACGCATATGGTACATGTGTCATATTCTCTATCTCTGCATCAGTCTTGGGACACATAGACTTGGATAGAGAAACTCCATGACACATGGGTAGATGTCCTCTCTTGGACCCATCCATTGAAAACCGTTTCAATATGGTATCGATGTAGGTTGATTGAGTGAGTCCTATCATTCTCTTAGATCTATCCCTATAGATCTGTATCCCAAGAATGTAGGATGCCTCACCCAAATCCTTCATCGAAAATCTACCTGATAACCATATCTTTGTTGACTGCAACATCCCTACATCATTCCCAATGAGTAGGATGTCATCAACATAAAGTACTAAGAATGTCACCGCATCCTTAACTACTTTCTTGTACACGCAAGGTTCCTCCGGGTTCTTGATGAAACCAAAGTCTTTAATTGTTTCATCAAATTTCTGGTTCCAACTTCTTGATGCTTGTTTTAGACCATAAATTGATCTCTGAAGCTTGCATACCTTATGCTCGCTTCCCATGGATGTGAACCCCTCAGGCTGCTTCATATAGATTTCTTCCTTAATGTCTCCATTAAGAAAAGCAGTCTTCACATCCATTTGCCATATCTCATAGTCATACCATGCAGCTATGGCAATAAGGATTCTTATGGACTTGAACATTGCAACTGGTGAAAAGGTTTCGTCATAGTCAACTCCTTGCCTTTGAGTATAACCTTTAGCCACCAATCGCGCCTTGTAGGTCAATACCTTACCATCAGGCCCAAGCTTTCTTTTGTAGATCCATTTACACCCTATTGGAACAATTCCATCGGGAGGATCCACTAAAGTCCAGACTTGGTTAGTATGCATCGAATCCAATTCTGACTGCATAGCTTCAAGCCATAAATTCGAATCCGCATCAGAAATTGCTTCCTTGAAGCTTCTTGGATCACATCCAATGTCGGGTTCATCTTGACCCTCTTCAAGAAGAAGACCATATCGAACTGGAGGTCTAGAAGTCCTCTCGGATCTTCTAGGTGCAGGCGTGTCCAGCAATGGTTCCTGAGGTGTGGGATCGTTATTTTGTATTTCGGGTTCTTCTCGAACTTCTTCGAGTTCCATCATCTCGCCTTTCTTATCCAATAAGAATTCCTTCTCCAAGAAGGTGGCATTCCTAGAAACAAACACCTTTGTTTCAGCAGGATAATAGAAATAATATCCGATTGAATTCTTCGGATACCCCACAAAATAACACAAGCTGGATCGACTATCCAACTTATCTCCCACTGTCCGCTTCACGTAAGCAGGACATCCCCAAATCCTCAAGTACGAATACTTAGGAGCTTTGCCATTCCATAACTCGTATGGTGTTTTGTCCACTGCTTTAGTGTGGACGTTGTTCAACAACAATACCGCCGTTTCAAGCGCATAGCCCCAAAACGAAGGTGGAAGCTCAGTGAAGCTCATCATGGATCGAACCATGTCCAACAAAGTTCGATTACGACGCTCCGATACACCATTAAGCTGTGGTGTCATAGGAGGAGTCCACTGAGAGAGAGAATCCCATTCTCTTTTAGATAGTCCAAAAACTCGGTACTTAAGTATTCTCCACCTCGATCCGATCGAAGTGCTTTAATACTTTTACCTAGCTTGTTTTCTACTTCAGCCCTGAATTCCTTGAACTTTTCAAATGCTTCAGACTTATATTTCATTAAATATAAATACCCATACCTTGAATAATCATCAGTAAAGGTAATGAAGTAGGTGTGGCCATGTTGAGTCCCTACTCTAAATGGACCACAAACATCTGTATGGATCAAATCCAACAGATTTTGACTACGCTCAGGCTTCCCATTAAAATGAGATTTAGTCATTTTTCCTTTTAGGCAGGATTCACAAGTAGGTAGAGAGTTAATATCAGACATATCAAACATGCCCTCTCCCACTAGCTTGTTCATCCTCCTTGAGGAAATATGACCTAGTCTAGCGTGCCAAAGGTTTGCCGGGTTTTGACTATCGATTTTCCTTTTGTTTGTTGTCGCCGGTTTGTCAATACAATTCACTGGAACGTCTTTTAGTTTTAAATTGTATAGATCGTTTTCAAGTTGTCCATTTCCAATTAAACATTCATTCTTGTAAATATTGCAAATCCCATTCACAAAATTACAAGAATAACCATCTCTATCAAGCATAGAAATAGAAATAATGTTTTTAATTAAATCTGGCACAAATAAAACATCTCTCAACAATAATTTAAAACCGTTCTGCAAAAATGTCTCCTATAGCTTTGGATTTATCTCTGGAACCATTCCCGAGCCTTGACTGGGTCTCACCCATCCTTAGCCTATTACTTCTTGTCATCATTTGCAACTCATTGCAAATATGAGATCTACATCTGGTATCCAATACCCAAGAAGTAGTATTAAGAAAAACATTTTAATGTAAAACATACCCTTTGCAGTTCGCAACTGCTTGAGGTATTCCTTGCAGTTACGTTTCCAATGACCGGGTTTCTTGCAATGATGGCAAACTTGTTTAGACTTGTCCAATTTTGCATGTAACATTTGGCCTTGAGATCATGGTCCAACCATTTCTCTAGTTCGGCCAACCTTTCGGCAGTTACATCAGCCGGGGCTGTTTTCGGAGAAGCCTTTTCTAACACTTAGAAAATCTTTTCCGAACTTAGGACAATCTTAACTTATGGAATCATTCTGTATTGTTTGCGTCAATAAGTTTGTTTTGTTGGAGAACAGAAACATGTGGATTACTGAGATAAAACAGACAATTATCGATGATTGTTTAAATAATTTACTAAGACATAAAATAGGCGAATTTAATTTTATGAATCTCACTCCCACTATTTTAACGATTTCACCACCCTCTAGTGAAAACGGGAAACTTTTTCCTTAGTGAGAACATGGAGTCCAATTGACAAACTTATGGTCCCGAATAATATCAGCCAACCATAATTCTCAAAAGGTAGAGCCCAATTGCTTCCAAAGCAACCCCATGTTTTTACCTCATGTCCAATAAGGGCCCAATAATATGACGCCGTTTAAAGTGACATGTCAAGATGACCCATCAATATTAAGTTGTGATGGACGGTCGCCATGTGGATCCCCCAATAATATGAGCCGATCCCATGGGAGTTCCACCCAACTTACAACATTTGTCGATCCAATGTACAGCTTTCCGACGGACGGGCCCCCCCAATAATATGAGCCGGACCGTATCCGCGGGTAGCATCACATACATTGACCGTTGATGGAAGGTAGGAACATTTAAACAATATTTAAATTTCCTTTATTTATCTTGATATAAATTTTAAATCATATTTAAAATGAGGGATTTTATTTATAAAATTATTTGTCTCATCATATTTAATTTATTGCATGCATTGCCGGATTCACGCAATTTATGTCTAAACATGCATACAATCATAATATCACATATTATATAGGATGATCGATTCCATTTCTAATTGACCCGTGGTTGCCAATCACGGGTCTTAGTCCAATCCTAGGTAATATGCAGTATGCAAATGCAATCCTATTACATATGCTTCCAATTTACATTTCTTCAGTCTTCATTGTCTGCTGGGCCCACCATCTTCAAATCTTGATCTCCCACTAAATCTAATGTATTTACAATTAAATAACAATGACAAGTAGGGGATACATTTTTAGGGGGTGGGAACGGGCTATAAACCAAGCCCACTTTTATTACATATGACATTCATATCGGGCCATAAACCAGGCCCATTAATAAAACCAACAACAATAAAGACAAAATGTAAATTCCTAACATACACCTACAAAATTGGTCATGGCAATCGATCATCCTTATCCAATAACATTTAATTCAAAATTAATTTATTGGATAACATGCTGTGGCAATTCAAATTTAAACAAGATAAAATCATATTTTATATATAAAATCACATTTCACATATAAAATCATATTTTATCTCCATATCAAATAAAATCATATTTTATCTATAAAATCCAATTTTACAAATAAAATCATATTTTATCTAATATATCATAAGATCATATCTTATCATCAATTGTACCAAAATAATTGATTTCAAAATTCAATTTACGGATAAAATATTAAAATTTTCCAAAAATTCAAATTTATCCAAAATCAATTTTAAAATTTACGGACTCGAACAATTCGATCCGAAATCTCGTGAACCAATCAAAAACAATTTTTGACCGGACCAAAAATAAAATTTTAAATATTAAAATTAATAAAAATATAATTTTTCCCGCGGGCCACCCGGGACACTCCCGGGTTGGCCCGCACCCGGGGCGCGGGCCGGGGGCAGCCCGGCTGCCCCCTTAGGGCAGCGCCTGGCGCCGCCCCTGGGCGGCGCCGTGCGCTGCCCTGGGCGGCGCCGAGCGCCGCCCTGCGCAGCGCCCAGCGCTGCGCTGGGCAGCGCCGAGCTCCGCCTCTGGGCAGCGCCGAGCGCTGCCCTGCGCAGCGCCCAGCGCTGCGCTGGGCAGCGCACAGCGCTGCCCTGGGCGGCGCCGTGCGCCGCCCTGGGCGGCGACGGTCGCCGCCTTGGGCGGCGCTGTGTGCCCCCTTTGGGCGGCGCCGTGCGCCGCCCGGGGCAGCAACAATTGCTGCCCCACCGGGCAGCGATCCAATCGCTGCCCGGGTTTTGCCCCGAAAAAAATTTTTTTTTTATTAAAAATATTTATTTTGTTTCATAAACCGAGACTCAAAAATTTTGTACAATTGATTATTCAATCGATTGATCTGAGCAACCTGGCTCTGATACCACTGTTGGAAAAACTGGCGAGTTCCCAGACCAATTACGATTGATACCCGGTGCAGCGGAAGTTTAAAAATTTTTCATGGAACGTTTCCATGGTATGGGTATCAACCGTTCATCGATTGAATTACGTGTGTGTAAAATTTAAATAACAATTAAATAAATTTTACCTCAAATCTCGCAACGAGATTAATGGACACCAACAGAACAATTCTGCTCTTGTTGTCTCTCCCTGGAACCGATGAACGCCTTCAATCAGGTCCACGAACAGAGGTTTAATCCCTCTGATAGATTGCACTAGAAAATCTATCAGAAGTTTTCTGCGAAGAGATTACACGAATCTGATTCGTTATTCCTGACCGCGATTCAAAATCACAGACCGGAATTTTCTCGGGCAGAGCAAAGGGAGGGGACGGCCGATCGGTTTTGAGAGGGTCTAGGGTTTTCGAAATTTGCTCTCAAAATTTATGACCTGTTGTGTGTAATTTCTGTACTGAAATAACTTATTTATAATGCAGGCCACTAACACCTTAGGGCCCATTAATCATAAGCTGGGGCCCGACAAGCAAAGCCCGCTCGTTCAGAAATTAATATAAAATTTATCGTGACTCCGATTGATGAAACGATTTCACCAATGTGCACAGAAACCATTTCTGCACGTTTTAAAGTCAAAATAAATTTTCCTGAATCCGAATTCAGTGGTTTCCAAAAATGTCCATCCCTATGTCATTTTAGGAAGCCCTACTCCCTTACTCTTATTTAAGAAGTCCAACTCCTTAGTTCATTAAATTTAACTCTTTAAATTTAACTATCTCAACGGGGATTAAAACTCCATTACACTGTGTGACCCTCAATGGTTCAGGGATACAGCTAGCCGTGGGCTCACAACTCCTTGTGACTCGGAACAACACTTTCCGACTTGCCCAACGAATCATGGTAAAGCGCCTAGCAACATCGCCCCATGATTCCCTAGGTATCACTGATAGTGCCTACAAGAACCAGTAGATTTTGGTTAACGTACAGTACGGTCCCTTCATCCATATATCCCGATCGAATCAACAACCATTGGTATATCGAGAGTCGCTCAAGATTCGATAACTATGCAATGCATCTTGAAGATCAAATTAGTGACATCGCATGTGCTACTAAGAAACCATTTCTTAAATCACATCAAGTACTCTGGCCAGAGATTTGTCACACTAATATCTCCTCAGATCGCATAGGATATCCACACTCGCAAGTATGTGGTGAATCCTTGACAACAATGCATTGACTCCTATATGTGTCGTAACTGTACCCAATCTCGACACCTGATGACCCCCTCAGAGTCGGTAAACGAGTCAAAGCACAGTACTAGCATATAGAGTCTCCATGATGTTTCAAGTCGTAAGGACTAATGGTGTACAACCAAAACCGCGGACTTTATCCACTCGATAAGTGATAACCACTTGGAAAGTCCGGATAGGGTAGTTCGACTATTCATCCTATGAATATCCATTTGCATGCTTCGAACATCTCCATGTTCCCTACCAATGAAACGTGGTACTCCGCATCGCAAATGCTAGTCTCAAACTCGAGCGATCCTTATCCTTATTATCGGACGGCTCAATCGACTAGGAACGGTTTTAGAATATACAGTGACTATAAGATGTATTTCATGATAGACATCTCCATGTTCTACCACATCTTACATACACTATAGTATATTCAAGGTCTTTATCAAAACAACAATAGTATATCACAATATAACAATATGAAGTAATATAAAGTCATTGCCATAAAAGTGTAAATAATATTAAACAAAAGATTGTTTATACAAAGAGTCAACAAAGCCCATAGCCACACAGTTGGCTCACTGGGCACCCACTCTTACACTTCTCCCAAATCTCCTTTGCTGTGGAACATGACTTGATTTTGCTGAACATATTCTTGTCCAGTGTTTTGTATAGGATGTCCCGGGCCACATTGTCAAGATTGGCCTTCTTTTTGTCCTCAGTGGTCCACTCAGCTCTTGGTTTCTCAATCATTTGTCCTGCACCATCGGCTAGAGCTGGGTTGACCTTCATAATTTTGATAGGACCGTCTGTTATGACATATAGCATGTCATCATCCTGTGCTGCAAGATGTGCCTGCATGCGAATTTTCCAATCATCATACTCTTCTTTAGAGAACATAGGAATTCTGTTGAAAGAAGTCATGATTTGAAAACTTCAGATCAGCAGTTGAGAAAGGAACCCGCTCTGATACCACTTGTTGGGATCGGTTCAGAGGGTAGAGGGGGGGTGAATACACTCTGAAACTTTTCTTCTTCTTCTTTAAGATGATCAAGTGAGGTTTAGTTCACTTAATCAATTTTCTCAACTTCTAAAACGTTTTGAACAACTTAAATAGTGCGGAAATAGTTCAGAGGTTTTAGTGATGCAAAGTTTATAATGCAATGTATGAGCAGGATGTAAGATAAATGGCAGTAAATGCTAAAGCACGATTTTATGGAAGTTCGAAGGCTTAATCCTTCTACGTCTCCCCTTCTTCCACTTAGGAAGGAATTCACTAGAAGACTTTGGTTATTACAACGTCTTGTAATACACCCACTTCAGACTTAGGACTTATCCAATGCCTAATCCGAAACTCCTAGATTTACACAGATAAGATTCTCAGTTCTTATCAGACTGGTGGAAGCTTTCAGAGCAGCTTCAAGTCTCTTCAACACTGAGTATAGTTGAGTTGAGCTTCTCAGACTGCAGAGCGGTCGAGAGGCTTGAAAACCCTAGGATGATCCTTGACGATCAGATATGTGAACTGTAGGCGAGGGTTTATTTGAGCAGCAGATGAATGATCTTGTAAGTGTGCTCAGGTATATCAGATGAGGACTTCTGATATTAGTCAAGTGATTGAAATTTTTCTGAGTTGCTTGTCTCTCTTCGTTGTCTCGTATCACTTGTTGTTGTTCACGTTGTATCTCTTTTCTTTTTGAGCAATCTTCCCTTTATATAGGTCAATCATCAACGTCTTTATTTTGAACGTTCTGATGCTGCATTGAATGCACATTTAATGCTCATAAATGCATTGATGATTCTGCATGAGGATCGTACACTGCAGACAACTTCCAAGGTCCAAAACTGGAATAAACGGTCGAATGCTTTATCTGCAGTCATTCTGTGTTTTTGCCATTTTGGTACAACCTGTTGTCTTGATTTGCAGGAGTCAACAAATCTTCTGAAACGCCGGTTCTGCTTTTAATAAAAGATCCTGCAAAGAACATCTTGTCACAGGTACTTGTCTCGAGATATCTAGATAGGCAGTTGGCATTCTACCGGTAGAGATATTTGTCCTCTGCTGGTTTGAATAACCAGTCGATAAGCTTGTGACTTCAACCGGTCGAGAGATAAAGGCGGTTGACAAGCTTCCGGTAGATAGATTTATCCTCTGCTGGTTTTGATAGCCAGTCGATAGGCTTGTGACTTCAGCCGGTCGAGAGCAAAGGCGGTTGACAAGCTTCCGGTAGAAGTTGTAGTAGATTCCTGAAATACAATGGTTGGCAGCACATTCCTATACAATGAGTTGTTGTTTGTTATCACCAAAATATCGGATTCAACATATGGTAATTTAAAAGTGTTAATCGATGTTTCAAGCTTGTGATGTAATTTTCTTGGTTTGTTTTTGTTTTTTTCCCCCTAAAACTTAGTTGGACTTATATTCTTAGTAGATCTACTTTTTTAGTTTCATAAGTATTTGCATATATGGTTTTAAGATCTAAATTTGAGTTTTTTCCCCTGAATATTCTATATATAAGTGGTTGATCGGTTATGTTGTTGAATTTCATACTTTATCCAATGGTTTAAGCTCGTAGCATTCGATTCAGCTCCATGCAGTTTTAAAGTATGCCTTTTTTTATTTTTGGGTGTGATTTGAAAATACGTATAATTTGATTTAAGCTATCTTTAATTTAGCGCCTATTTTTCATCCTAGTGATAGTTGAGTGATTAGATATATGCAGGTTATTAAGAAGTTATGTGTGATCGAATGAAAATATAAAAAATTTTCGTTATGATTTGAAAAAATGCAAGATTCATCGCTATGCTTCTGTTGAAGTTTGTAGTTTGATTTTAATTGTGTTTTTTGTGTGTTTTTTTTAAATATGTCATATGATTTCATCACATGTAATTGGATGAAAGTTCACTTGTAGATCTACTCTGTTTAACCATGGCTGAAATCATTCAATGATTTCTGCCTGATATAAACTATTTTGTGTTCTTCATGTCTATTCGTAATTCTTGTTCAATTTTCCAATTTGACATGTGATGATTTTAATAGATTTAATGTTTCTTTTAGAAGTTCAGGTCGGTTAGCACTTTATGTTTTTTGAGGATCAATAAATAACAGTGGGTGGATGAAATGATATTAATTAATTTGGACAGGGTGGGTGAGTCATCTCTGGCCTTTATATATGTTTCTTCGTTTAATTTATCTCACAAGTTTAGCTAAAATTTTGAATTAATGTTTCAAATCGATGATAAATTTGAGTCTTGTTGTGTTAATAGCTTCAAAGAGAGGTATAATTAGTCAAGCTCCTTTAAATATTATTAATGACCATGATTCTATCGACTAAGAAGACATTGAAACATCATGTTAAACTATTATATCATCAATCGAAAAACAAAATTATAACTTGAGATTTTTCCGTACAGCATTCCCATGACTCGTATCTAATTAATCACTAGACCATTGATGGAAACTAGTAAATAAGCTTTTAGCAGCAGTTTAAATGGTATAAAATGAAGTTGACCGCATGGATAAATGTAGTGAAACTTAATCATATGTTCATTAGTGATGTCTCTCTGTTTTGGAATTTAGAATTTCAAGGAGCAATCAAATAAGCATATTTAAAATGGTTTTGTATTAAACTCAAATTGGTTGAACAAATTGGTACGGGGATATATGCGATTATTTAAACTAAAAATGATTGAGTTTATTGTTTTGAAATGCGGAAGAGTTATGCATTTACAGCAGCCAATACACCATGGGAGAAGGAAAAAATATATCCGATCCCATTTGTAGATTTCCCTGAAGAAAAATCTGATATAAGTGTCTATATTTATGAATGTTTTCGATATCAATTTTAGGTGATGGATCTTGTCCATCCAAAATCCGATTGTTCCTTTCTGTGTAAATTGACTTTTCTATTTTATTTGCAATTGATATTTTGACTTCTTTCATCTCAAATGTCCGCAGTGTGAAGACCGTATTTTTTTTTTCCAGGTTAAGATTTTTAATTTATTATTATTTTGTTTATTAATTTAATTGTGATAATTAGTATTAGATATTGTTGGAGATAGATTATAATTTTGGGTATCTTGATAAAATATTATTGAGATAAGTGATCAAGATTTTGATAGAGTTAAATCTTGAGAGATAGAGTTTTATTCAAACTTTGAATGCCACTATCCTAGTCTATCATCAACTCTTTTGAGTGCCTATAAATACAGACCCAAACCTTCACAAATTTCACATTCATAAATCTGCTATTTTTCTTTTGGCTTATTCACGTAGGAGAGGCTGCTTCTTTGAGCCAAAGTTCTGTCAAACTTTATTCCCTTTTATTTTTATTTTCCAACTAAAACACAAAGGGGATTTGTCCTTTAGCTCATATTCACGTGGATTTCAAATTTGGAAGAATTGGTTGGTGATTTGGAATAGAGCACGTGCAGGGTCTAAGGATTAAAGTCCAATCATTCTGCCAATTTGGGAAAAACCAACCAATAGGAATTGCTAGAATTCAATTCTGAATTTTCGGGAATTGCTCTCTGAAGTTTCGGTCGAAGATTTGCTTAATCAAGTATTTAATTCTCAAGCGAATATATTCTGTAAGTGGGCTTATGTTTTAAAATTATATGTATGTTTTACAAAATTCGATCGCTCATATTAATTGTTGGAATTTTGTTATTTAATATTGTTCATGATGATGTTTTGCTGAAAATATGTTTTGACACTGTTATGAATCGAATTAGAAGTGGAAAGGGAATTTCCGAACCATGTTATGATGCGGTGGGTATAATAACCGTTCTATGACCTCACCCCTTAGAGGGATTACATATATGGGACTGATCAGTTAGCCACGATTAATGAGAGGAATTTCAGTGTTTTGTCAAAAATTACGTTATGTCATGTCATATATGTTATGATATTGTTTATGTTATGCTATGTTGAGACATGATATAAAATGTTATGATTTAAGTTAATTAATGAGTTTTTGATATAAATATATATATATGTATTTTGGAATGATCGATCGGCCCCCACTTGCTGAGTGTTTCCCAAAACACTCACCCCTTACTTTTCCTTTCCAGATCATGAAGATGATGACTTAGAGGAACGTGAACAAGATATGTTTTGGGGATGGTGACAGAATATTATTAAGACTAAATTTCGTTATGTTTGTTTTGGGATTTTTTTTACATTAATGTTTTATTATTAAGTTTTTAGACGCTTCCAAATATGTTTTGTTATTTTGGATTTATCGAGTTGTAAAGACAATGTTTTGAATTTTATTTATGAGAAAAGACTGGTTTGCATATACTGTACTACGAGGCTTGTTGTTTTATAATTTGTGTGAATTTGAAACAACGCCGGTGACACGTCTCGGTCTCGGGGCGTGACATTTAGTGGTATCAGAGCCGCCAGGTTCATAAATCCGGATGGGATTCCGTACCGAAAAATTTGACGTTGTCAAATTTTGACCAAATCCCTACGTATCCTGACCCGAAACGATCTTCTGAGTTAAACTCATACTTTGTATGACTAATGACGCTTTTAGCCCGAATTCAATCGTTCAAGCCTCCAAAATTGCGATTTTGCCGTTTTAGGAAAGTTTTCGGACGCTTATAACTTCACCTAGAAAATTCAAAATCCAATTTCGCGAATTGTCCCATGACACCCACGACTTTTAGTTTCTGGCCATAAAGAAATCTCAAAATTTTCCATTTTTGGAAATATTGCCCGAAAATCTTGTTCTATATAAATTCTGCCTGAAATTTCATCAATTTGAATTCTAACTTGAACCTATCCCTCTTTATTCTAGGAAGATGGCTCGCACCAAAGTCACGGCTCGCAAAAACGTTGTTCGAAGCAAGGAGCAAGTTATCGAGTCATTGAGGACTTCACTATATATGGAGCAATACGAGAAGGAGGAGATGATGGAAGACATGAAGAAGCTAAAGGCGAACAAGAGTGAGATGGAGGAGCATCGGGACCACCTCAAAGCCGACGTCGAAAGACTCGCATATTATCTTGATAAGGAAGAGAAAGAACATGAGGAGACGAAAAAGAAGTTGGAGTCGTCCCTAGCTACCATCACTTTACTCGAAGACCTAAGCAACCAAAGAATGATGGCTACGTTAGAACTCCAACACCAAGTGCAAGTATTGCAAAAATCTGTGCAAGCTCGTGATGAATTTAACGCAGCCCTGCTCGAGCATATAAATCATCTACAACAAGTAGACATGGTGGCAGAAGAGAACCCCGAAATTGTTCCTGCGGAAAATGAAGCCATGGGCGTTGGAGAGATTATAGATTAGGCTTTCATCTAGCTTAGTCCTTTTATTCAGCATTGTTTTGTTTGATTCAGCATGATACCTTAATATTTTGAGACTTGGTTTGATTTTTGCTTCATTTATCTTCATGACATTTTGAGAATCAATAAAATAACTTTTATTCTTGGGATTATTTATTGATTCATTTATTCTGCTATTTCCCTTCTTTTTAAGTATCATGTTTCGACAAACTCTTAGAACTCCCTTACTGTAGGAAATGGCCAGAAGACACCCAAGAACACGCAACAACAATCATGGAGATAATGCGAATCCACCTCCAGGAATCAATTTGAGCCGAGAAGACCTTGCGGCTATCGCAGCAATAGTAGCAACGACCCTCCAAGGGATGGGAAATACCAATGGCAACGGTAATCCGCCACCTCCCCCACCTGCTCAGAACGGAGTAAAATTCCATTATGAATCGCTCCGTAAGAACCGAACTGAAATGTTTAAGGTAGATGCTGACCCAGAGGTGGGAAGAAATTGGATGAAGAAAATGGAGGACCAATTGCGTTTACTTGAAGTCCCTGAAGCACTTAAAGTGGAGGTAACAATCCCTTTTCTGGAGGATAAAGCAAGGAAATGGTGGGAAGCTGTCTCGCCTGCTATGTTAGCTGCTGGAGCAATCACATGGCAACAGTTTTGCACTGCATTCCTGAGGCAATATTTTCCAGCTGAGGTTCGAATTCAGAAGCTAAGTGAATTTGAAAACCTCACGCAATCTTCAGATATGTCAGTGGTGGAGTACACTTCTAAATTTAATGAGCTTGGATCTTATGCCCCAACCATTATGGGAGATGATCTGAAACTGCACCGTTTCAAAAAGGGGTTGAATAGCCGAATCCAGTCGGCGTTAGCAGTTTTTCAGCCTGCCAACTTTGCAGACTTGATGGGAGCAGCTATCCGAGCGGAATCGGATATCAAGCGTCGGGAAGACGACTTCAAGAACAAACGACCTCTGTCTGGTCAATCTTCTGCAATGGGGCCAATACCCAAGCGCCCGAACCAAGCTGGTGGACCATCCAAGGGAACTTACTCTGCTCCGAGTCGACCATTGATCAAACCGTGTCCTACCTGCAACTTCCGTCACGAAGGGGAATGTCATCGGAAAACTGGCGCCTGTTTCAATTGTGGGAAGTTGGGGCACCGAATGACTGATTGTCCTGAACCAGTAAAGCCAAGGAACGGACCGAATGCTAGTACTGCGCAGGCCCAACCTAAAGAGACAAAGTCCAACGCCCGTGTATTTGCTATTACACAAGAAGAGGCTGATGATGCGAATGAAGTTGTGGCAGGTACCATTCTAATCAATACTAAGCCTGCATATGTTTTATTTGATTGTGGTGCCACTCATTCGTTTATATCTAAAAGGTTTGCTAAAAAGTTAGGGCTTATCTCTGAGAAACTAACTGAACCACTGATAGTAGCAACCCCTACTAACAAGATAATTGAGACACTCAAGATGCATAGAAAATGTAAGATGTGTGTCTGTGAACAAATCTTTGATGCGGATTTGGTTGAACTCAACATGGTAGAATTTGATGTTATCCTTGGGATGGATTGGTTGTCTAGAAATCATGCAGTGGTTAACTGTCGGGATAAAACTGTTAAACTTCGAACCACAAACCACGAAGAAATTTCATTCCAAGGTAAGAACAAGTCAAGGAAACCTCTCTTGTCGGCTTCCCAAGCTTGGAAGGCTATGAAGAATGGCGAAGCAGTTTATCTGGCTATGGTAAACGAAGTGAAGGAAGATGTGGAGCTTAAAATGGAGGACATTCCGATTGTACGAGAGTTTCCGGATGTCTTTCCAGAAGAACTGCCCGGAATGGTTTCAGACCGAGAGATTGAATTTGAAATTCAGCTAGAACCTGGTGCTGCTTCGATTTCGAAAGCTCCTTACCGAATGGCACCAGCAGAACTCAAGAAATTGAAAGAGAAACTGCAAGAGTTGCTGGACAAGAAGCAAATTAGACCGAGTGCATCCCTGTGGGGAGCCCCAGTCTTATTTGTCAAAAAGAAGGATGGAAGCATGAGACTGTGTATAGATTACAGAGAGCTCAACAAGATCACAATCAAGAACAAGTACCCTCTTCCAAGAATAGATGACTTGTTCGATCAACTTAAAGGAGCTACAGTTTTCTCCAAACTAGATCTGCGGTCGGGCTATCACCAGTTGAAGGTCAAGGCAAAAGATATTCCGAAGACGGCTTTCCGAATAAGATATGGGCACTACGAATTTTTAGTAATGCCGTTCGGCTTGGCAAATGCCCTTGCAGCATTTATGGACCTCATGAACCGAGTTTTCAAACAGTTTCTTGATAGGTTCGTGGTGGTTTTATTGATGATATCCTCGTATACTCACCTAGTGAAGAGGATCACAAAGAACATCTTCGCATTACACTGCAAACCTTAAGGGAGAATAAACTCTATGCCAAATTCAAGAAGTGTGAATTTTGGTTAAGAAGTGTGGCATTCTTGGGACACATTATCTCAGCCGTCGGAGTCTCGGTGGATCCCAAGAAAGTTGAAGCAATAACAGACTGGCCCAGACCAAAGTCAGTGACTGAAATTCGAAGCTTCCTGGGGTTAGCTGGCTATTATCGAAAATTTGTTGAAGGATTTTCTTCAATAGCTATACCTCTTACGAAACTCACCCAAAAGAACGTAAAGTTCGATTGGAACAAGGACTGTAAAAAGAGTTTTGGAGTCCTGAAGGAAAGGTTAGCATCTACACCAGTACTAGTGCTACCCGAGGGAGGAAAAGATTTTGCAATTTATAGTGATGCATCAAAGGAAGGTTTGGGATGCGTGCTAATGCAAGAAGGGAGAGTGATTGCCTACGCATCTAGACAGCTGAAACCTCATGAGCAAAACTACCCCACTCATGATCTTGAGTTAGCAGCAGTGGTATTCGCACTGAAAGTTTGGAGACATTATCTCTACGGTGCAAAGTGTGAAATTTTCACTGATCACCAAAGTCTCAAGTATTTATTCACGCAGAAAGAGCTGAATATGAGACAAAGAAGATGGATCGAACTCTTAAAAGATTACGATCTAATCATAAGCTACCATCCAGGTAAAGCCAATAAAGTGGCCAACGCCTTGAGTCGAAAGAACATGAGCAAAAATATTCTAGCTTCATTAACAGCACAACCTTGTCTTCGTGAAACAGTCAAGTTGAGCCAAGACCTAGATCCGTCGTTGGCTAAGTTCAAGGAGCAAATCAAGGAGGGTAAGTTACCAGACTTTCAAGTGGATGATAAGGGAATCCTGTGGATGAAAGGACGTTTATGGGTACCAGACGTCAATGGTCTTCGAAATGAAGTCATGTCGGAAGCACACAAGTCAAAGTTTTCAGTACATCCGGGGAGTACAAAGATGTATAGAGATCTAAAAGGGAATTTTTGGTGGAATGGAATGAAGAAGGATGTCGCAGAATTCGTCTCTCAGTGTCAAGTATGCCAACAGGTTAAAGCAGAACATCAGCGACCTGGAGGGCTAGTCCAACCATTAAAAATTCCGGAATGGAAATGGGAGCACATTTCCATGGATTTTGTAGTGGGACTCCCTGAATCAAAGCAGAGGCATGATGGTATTTGGGTGATCGTCGACAGACTCACAAAATCTGCGCATTTCCTACCGGTACGCATGAAATATAGTTTGGGCAAATTAGCTACGCTATATATGGATAATATAGTACGGCTACATGGAGTTCCAGTCAGTATCTTGTCTGACCGAGATCCAAGATTTGTATCGCGCTTTTGGAAGAGCTTTCAGCAAGCTATGGGGAGTAAAGTCACACTCAGTACGGCTTATCACCCTCAAACTGATGGCCAAACTGAGAGGACAATCCAAACCCTCGAAGATATGCTGCGGGCATGTGCCCTGGATTTCAGCAGCAATTGGACCGCAGATATACCTTTAATTGAGTTTGATTACAACAACAGCTACCATAGCAGCATTGGAATGGCTCTGTATGAAGCACTGTATGGGAGAAAATGTCGTTCTCCTCTTTATTGGGATGAAGTCGGAGAAAAGGCTGTCATCGGACCCGAAATTATTCAAGAGACAGTAGAAAAGGTTGCAATAATCAAGGAGAAACTTAAAGCTGCACAAGATCGTCAGAAAAGTTGGGCAGACTTGAAAAGAAGACCTGTCGCATTTGAAGTGGGTGAAAAAGCTTATGTCAAACTTTCACCTATGAAGGGTGTAGTACGTTTTTGCAGAGCTGGAAAATTAAATCCGAGATATGTGGGACCATTTGAAATTCTCGACAAAGTGGGAACATTGGCATATCGACTAGCTTTACCACCTTCTATGTCAAGGGTCCACAATGTATTTCATGTTTCTCAACTAAGAAAATACATTCCCAACCCAAGTCATATTTTGGAAGCCGAACCATTAGTGACTGCTGGTAATCTGAATGAGGAGGTGAAGTACAATGAAGTTCCTATACGAATCGTGGATACCATGGACCAAGTTCTTAGGCGAAGGACTATCCCTTATGTCAAAGTTCAATGGTCAAATCACACTGAAAGAGAAGCTACATGGGAGTTGGAGGAGAAGATGCGGGAAAAATATCCATACTTATTCGGCGAGCAAGCTGATTCAAGTTTCGAGGACGAAACTTCCAATAAGGAGGGAAGGATGTGAAGACCGTTTTCTTTTTTCCAGGTTAAGATTTTTAATTTATTATTATTTTGTTTATTAATTTAATTGTGATAATTAGTATTAGATATTGTTGGAGATAGATTATAATTTTGGGTATCTTGATAAAATATTATTGAGATAAGTGATCAAGATTTTGATAGATTTAAATCTTGAGAGATAGAGTTTTATTCAAACTTTGAATGCCACTATCCTAGTCTATCATCAACTCTTTTGAGTGCCTATAAATACAAACCCAAACCTTCACAAATTTCACATTCATAAATCTGCTATTTTTCTTTTGTCTTATTCACGTAGGAGAGGCTGCTTATTTGAGCCAAAAATCTGTCAAACTTTATTCCCTTTTATTTTTATTTTCCAACTAAACCACAAAGGGGATTTGTCCTTTAGCTCATATTCACGTGGATTTCAAATTTGGAAGAATTGGTTGGTGATTTGGAATAGAGCACGTGCAGGGTCTAAGGATTAAAGTCCAATCATTCTGCCAATTTGGGAAAAACCAACCAATAGGAATTGCTAGAATTCAATTCTGAATTTTCGGGAATTTCTCTCTGAAGTTTCGGTCGAAGATTTGCTTATTCAAGTATTTAATTCTCAAGCGAATATATTCTGTAAGTGGGCTTATGTTTTAAAATTATATGTATGTTTTACAAAATTCGATCGCTCATATTAATTGTTGGAATTTTGTTATTTAATATTGTTCATGATGATGTTTTGCTGAAAATATGTTTTGACACTGTTATGAATCGAATTAGAAGTGGAAAGGGAATTTCCGAACCATGTTATGTTATGGCCCTGATGCGGTGGGTATAATAACCGTTCTATGACCTCACCCCTTAGAGGGATTACATATATGGGACTGATCAGTTAGCCACGATTAATGAGAGGAATTTCAGTGTTTTGTCAAAAATTACGTTATGTCATGTCATATATGTTATGATATTGTTTATGTTATGCTATGTTGAGACATGATATAAAATGTTATGATTTAAGTTAATTAATGAGTTTTTGATATAAATATATATATATATATATATATGTATTTTGGAATGATCGATCGGTCCCCACTTGCTGAGTGTTTCCCAAAACACTCACCCCTTACTTTTCCTTTCCAGATCATGAAGATGATGACTTAGAGGAACGTGAACAAGATATGTTTTGGGGATGGTGATAGAATATTATTAAGACTAAATTTCGTTATGTTTGTTTTGGGATTTTTTTTACATTAATGTTTTATTATTAAGTTTTTAGACGCTTCCGCATATGTTTTGTTATTTTGGATTTATCGAGTTGTAAAGACAATGTTTTGAAGTTTATTTATGAGAAAAGACTGGTTTGCATATACTGTACTACGAGGCTTGTTGTTTTATAATTTGTGTGAATTTGAAACAACGCCGGTGGCACATATCGGTCTCGGGGCGTGACACGCAGCACTATTAGTTTTGATATATCTCTATTTTATACGTGTTACGCACTGCAGATAGTTGTGTTGGGAGCCCTGGTGGTGATTCCCATGCTAGGAAATCTATTGGACATGTACGAAAGAAAGATTATGTTCTCCATCCCTATCACTCTTTCAATCATTTCCCTAGGTAATTAATTAACATTATTTCTTAAATTGTATATGTAATATAATAAAACGATAAATAATTAATGGGTTGTATTTCTTTCATGAAAGGTGACCTGAATCTTGCAATGTAAACGAGTACTAGTGCTCATTGTATTTCATGAAAGATCAAGTTTGATTAAAAATTTTAGAATAATGGATGTTAGTGCATTAATTCTGTAATATTCATGATTGATTCTTATATTGATGATGCTAATGTGATTCAGAATTTTAAGTCTAACTTGTGAGCATTTGCACTTGAAAACATGTATATATTTGAAATCAACCTAGGTCATGTGACAAAAATGATAAATATTTGAATTGAAATTACAGTGGTGCTGGCTTGCGGCATGACCAAGTACTATTTCTACGCTTGCTATGTGCTCAAAACCATGATTGCCATGGCTACTCAAGGGAGTGTTTCATTTCTTGCTTTTGCATACGTGGCACGTTACTTTTCCATTGGAGCGATTTTCGAAAGATGATGAGAAAAATTAGGAGTATATCACAAACAGAACATATCAAGAAAAAGATTCGATTTTTGTTGGTTTTTCCAAGTATATGGGATATGGTTGCAGGCAGACATTGTTCAATAGAGGAACCTTCGGTGTTTGGAATCATATCAGGCATTGCGTTTGTTTCCACGGTGTCGGGGAATTTTTTGGCTCGCTTCCTCTCCTCTTCAACTGCATTTCAAGTACTTGCCTTTTGTTCCTTGTTCTATATATGCATATAACAAAACAATTATACATGTTTATCATGTCCCACATGGCCACATGTTTATCTGTAAGTATCATTTTTGTGTTCATTAATGTATATATATGTTGCTACTGCAATATTGGTGATATCATTGGTGTACATGAGATTGTTCCTCCGCGAATCATTGATCAGCAACAGCATTTGTGCAAACATGAGCAAGGAGACTGAGTTTCTACTGCAAAAAGCTCCTGCAAAAAAATGGAGTGCTGTTCAAGAATCTACTTTCACTGGGTGATAGCATTAGCTTGTAAAGAACTAGGTCAGTTTTGTTTTAACTAATTTCATCTCATAACATGTCAGGTATTGTATCACATGGAATGTTTTAAATGGATTTCAGTCCAACCAAGATTCTAGTATTAGTTTGCAGCATGGTTGAAAATGGGTAATTAAACCTGATTTTGAACAATAGATTATGCCTGAAAATGTGTAATTAATCCTGAAGGTAAAATTACTTAACATGTGTTTGTGTCCTTTTGCATGAAAAGTTTGATAACAGATCTTTTTCACTTTATTAATGTGATTGTTAACAAGCTAGCTAATACGGTAGCTAATGGACTAGCCATCAAAGGTATTTTCTAATTTTTTTTGCCAATCATTTGGTTCATTACTGTGTTGTGCATCTATGGCTCTATCAAGCTATGCCAAGCTCTTGACAGGTTATTCTCTTGATTCTATACTGAAATTCCAGTATTTCACCTCTAATGTAGGAAAATAAATCTTTATAGTGATGTATGTGCATTATGGAATATTTTTCAGGCTGTTGACTTAAGAATAAACTAATATTTTTCCATAATCTACTTGGTGGATGTAGACAGTCTGAGCTTCAATGTGAAGGTTATATTAAATAATTGAGTAACAAAGTCATGATTGTTAAATCTAGTATCTGGAAAAAGCTATTTCCGCATTCCTTAATTAAATGGATCACAACTTGATAATTTCAATCACTTAGTGATAATTTCGTAATTCGTAGTTCATTTGATAATTCCAATCGCTTAGTGATAGTTTCGTCATTCGTAGTTCATGTTCTTTTACTGATAAATATGTGTTTGCTTTTACTTTTCATTTTAATCTATTTATATTTTTTTTATTTTTGTTTTTATTATTAATAATTTACAGTATGGAGATACAAATTAAAGAAAAAGATATTGTTGCGACTTTTCTGAAAGCTTGGGACGCTAACATGTGCTGAAGGAAGGAATCAAATTTTTTCGAGATTAATGCATAGTTTTTTCTTAGTGTTCATTAATTTACAATTTGATTATTTTTTTATTTGAATGATTTATAATATTGAAAGACTCTATTAAATTTTATTCTACAAATTTTTGAATTTTGAGTGATTTATAATATTGAAATTTGTGAATTAAATTTTTTTTTTTGTTTTTTATTTGAATGTTGTCTTTACCAGAAAAGACAATGCTTTTTTGAAGCGTTGTCTTTTCCAGATACAACGACGCTTAAAAAGCGTTGTCTTTTCCAGAAACGACAACGCTTTTTATAAGCGTTGTCGTTTTTAGATACGACAACGTTTTTTAAGCGTTGTCTTTTCTAGAAACGACAACGCTTTTTCCGCGTTGTCTTTGAGCGTGGTCTTTTACAACACTTCCTACAACAACGCTTTTTTTGGGACATTAACAACGCGGAAAAAACGTTATCTTTAGCCGTTTTTCTTGTAGTGTTGATTGATCGAGTAGTGTTTCTCGGTCATGCCATTTCTCGGGATGGTGTTTCAGTGGATCTGAGTAAGAAAGAAGCTATTTTGAATTGGTCGCTCCCGACGACAGCTTATGAGATTCATAGTTTCTTGGGAGTGGCAGGATACTACCGGATATTCATCGAGAATTTCTCATGGATTGCTCGACCATTGACACAGTTGAAGAAGAAGGATTTTCCTTTTGTCTGGTCCGCAAAGTGTGAGCAGAGCTTCGATGAGTTGAGAGGATGTCTGACTAGTGCGCCTGTTCTTGCATTGCCATCTGGTTCTTGTGGTTATGTGGTCTATACGGACGCATCTCTCTAGGGTTTGGGATGTGTGTTGACACAAAATGGGTATCTGATTGCCTATGAGTCCCGACAGTTGAAGACTCACAAAGGGAATTATCCAGTGCATGATTTAGATCTTGTAGCGATAGTGTCTGTATTGAAGATCTGGTGTAACGCCCCAAAAATTATTTATCGAATTAATTAGCAATTAAAATAATTATTGAGTTGATGAAATAATTATTATTGCTAATGAGATTATAGAATTTATTTATAAAATACACATATCAGTTAATCAATGAATTTGACTATTTCTAGATATCTGGTATTATTTGGCATTTTGAAATAATTAATGAGATATCGAAATAAAAATAATTATTTATGCCAGATAAATTTAATTTGGGAAAATATTGACTGAGATGACTGGTCCGAGTCTAAGTTGGACTTAGAAATTAAATTGGAAATTTATGAGTTCAATTGACTGGTCAAAGTATATAATTTTAGAAAAATGATGTTATTGATGTTGGGTGCGTGTACCGGAAAATATCAGATTTAGGGCTAATTTTTACCAGTTGGGTATCAAATAAATTAGTCCGAGACCCAAAAATATCGGGTTACTATAAATAGAAAACTCACACTGAGAAAACACGGATCAAGATTTTTTCCCCAATTTTTCCCATTTTCTCGACTTTACTATAGCAGCCGTAGTTTTTTTATTTTTCCGGCCATTCACCGGAGACCCGATCGAAGATCCGAACGGTCAGATGGTAGCCAAGATCAAGATGAATCTATTGGTATAGAGAAATCAAAAATCCAACAGTTGGATCGCCGGGAAAATGAGAAATAACAGACTAGTTCTGCAAAGAATTTTCGTGGGTACTGTATCAGTCAACGTTTTTATTTTTCTGGACATTCACCGGAGCTCCGATCAAAGCTCCGATCATTCACTTTGTATCCAACATCCAGACAAAGCTATTGGTGTAAAGAAATCAAAGATCAGACGGTTGGATCGCCGGGAAAGTGAGAATGAAGGACAAAATCTGCACAAAATTTTCTCGGTACTGTTCATCGTCTTCTTCGATTTGATTTCGCGATTTTGAGCTCGTTTTTGTTAGTTTTCGAGTTGCTAAATGATAGTAGATTATGGGTAGAACATTTTCCTAGCTTTTGGTAGATTATTTCGGCATATTTGGTGCAGATCGGAGTTTTTAAACCGCCACCACCACCGCCCTGTTTTTCTCCGATCGCCGCCGCGTCGGACCTTTGTTCCGGTCGTGGCTTATATGGTTGGAATCGTCTCGTCGAGCTCGACAAGCCTGCCAAATTTCATAATTTTTGGAGCAGTTTTGACATCGCCGCCGCGTCGCCGCCGTCTTCTCCGATTTTCCGGCGACCTCCGGCGAGTTAACCATTTTTTTATCTTCACGACGTGATAGATCCAAATATCCAAGTTTTGAGTCGAGATTCGAAACAGTGAAGCGGTGAGAACGCGATAAAGTTGACGAATTATTGGTCAAAGTTTGACCAGAGTTGACTATGGTTGACTTTTGTATATTATGTGATTTTTCGCAGATTGGAAGCCATTCGAGGATATTTAAAGGCAGAGATCAGCAGTTTAGGGATTGGACTTTTTCAGACTTGAAAAATTGAGGTATGAGCTGATGTCGATTTTTAAGGGAATGAATACTCGAGCGAGTTTGAGATTCTCGAGTTCCCGATTAAAATCACATACTTGCATGTTTATTTGATTATTTGATATTGAATGTGAATTTGAATGATTTAATTGATTTTCAATATTACTTGAAAGACATGAGTTTGTCTATATGAAATTGTTTGAAGTAAGTGATTTATATATTCGATTTGAAAATCATGAGATTTCTTATTTGAATTACTTCAATGATTTTTGATATTATATTCATGAGTTTGAATATACGAGTTGAATGTGTTGACATCTTCGGTACATTGATGTCTGAATACACAGATTTATTATTTTCGATTCGATTAAATTGCATTTGATTCATATGCATTTATCTTGAGCCAAATTTCTTAAATTTTTAGAGGGCTGAGTTGCCCAGATTCGAATTACACGTTTGGGAGCTATATTGAGTGGCCTGGGATGTTGAGTTCCCCCAGTGTCAGCATACTTCTATAGTTGCTCCAAAGTCTAGAGGTTTGAGACGCGTAGCACCACCCCGAGCGGGAGCGTAGGTGGGTTAGTTGCCTGATCTTGACATCGGAATCCCAACCGATTGTCCGATATTTCCTTGATTATCTGATTTGATAATCCCGATTTTTAAACACATGCATTTCATTGGCATTTCCATTGAAGAATTTGAATGTATATTATGATTTTAATATACTTACTTGATATTACATGTTACGTCGCTTTTACTAGGATTTTATTCTCACCGGAGTTATCCGGCTGCTGTCTTGTTTTGTATGTGTACTTGACAACAGGTAGGGCAGGAGCTAGTCAGAGTCGACGTGGTTAGCTTGGGATCGAATGATAGATGTGAGGCGTCAATTTAGAGTCGAATAACTTTTAGAACTCGATTATTTATTGAAGCATGCTTTTATTGTTGATTTATAATACTGCATGTATTTTTATGCCCCGATTATTCTTAGAATTGATGTATGTCGAAGAACGAGTTAAATTGATTTTTATAGTTGAGCCCGAGATGATCTCGCTCGAGCCGAATATTTTTCTACCGCTCGAGGGAGGCACTGTTCTTGATTTAAAAAAAAAATTAGCTCATTTATTTATCGATGATTGTTTTACTATTTGAGATTAGTTGATTAGAATCGAGGTCCTCACATTAAGTGGTATCAGAGCGATAAGATTCTTGGACTGGAATAGAAGTGAGTGAGTGGGGTAGATCGAGTCTGTTTGAATTATTTTATTTCTCATGTGATTAATTTCATTGTTTGATTACTTGAATTACATGCGAGCATTCTTTACTGATTCAGAATTATGTGCCTCTTTGATTATGTGAATTGATTTTAAAAGCATGCATTATATGAAAGAGTATCAGAACTGAATTCGAGATGAGAATTTAAACACTCATGCGATTACATGAGTATGATGATTAGAGGATGATCGAAACAGAGTTGATGATTTTGATATTTCGAGATTTGTGCTTGTGATTATTTGAGATTATAATTGTTAAGCCGATATGGTTCAGATAGCTAGCAAACCAGATTTGAATTGTGATGATTAGATTGCTCGCTATGAGAATTGACGTTTTGTAAAGAGTTTTATGTTCATGAATTTGTTGAGGAGAGTATGATGGCAAGTGAGATTTTATTATGATATTCTGAAATGTTATATCTCTGCCGTTATCAACTAAATCTCCTTGTTGAGCGAAGAATTGTATACTCTAGAAATTGAGAAATGATATTGATGAAAGATGAGATGATCTAGAATATGAATAGATGATGTTCCTTCTTGAGGAAATTGAATTAAAAACCACTCGAAGTTTATTGTGGCTTAGATTGATCGAGGTAAGAGTTGATATTTTAATCTTTAGCAATGATTGAATTGATTTGCGTCAGATGAACCTTTAGAAAGAACATAGATAGAACATCGATATTAAGGATTTCAAAAAATTTCAGAACGAGATCAGATTTGATCATCCATTGTAATGAACCTGTAAGAATTCTCGAGGTAAGAATTTTATTGATCCTGACTCGTTGATTTGAATAATGTGGTGTAAGTTTTGAGTGAGTGTTTTATAATACTCTGAGATCAAAACTAGATGTTTCAAAACACCCATTCGGAATAGACGATAGATTTATCAGGAATGATAAACTTGATTGTGTTCGTTAATAAGAGATTGAGTAGAAATGAATTGAGATCTCGATGTACTCAGTAAGGACATTAATTTGATTATGTCTTTTGAGTTGATGTTTATATTTATAGCATTATGAGATTGTTATATATGAATAAACAGACTGTGTCCGATTGCTTGGATCTATTGTGATTAGATGTTGATAAATGATTGAATTATTGAGAATTGATCTAAGTTTGCGATATTTTTGAAAGTTATTTGTGAATATAAGAATATCAGCACTTTTATGTTAAACTTTTGGGAAGATTAGGATTAATTGAATATTTTGAAAATTCGATTAGGTCCCAATCGATGATATCGAGATTTCATTAATGTAACCAATATTGTTCTTTGGGAAAATGATGTTTTATTGGGTCTTAAGAAAACTTGTATGAATTTCTAGTATTGAATTGGTTTGAGGAGTTATTATGATTGATATTTTGGAAAGGCATGAATTTGAGAAATGTTGAGGAGAAAATATTTTTCCTATAGAATAAGAGGATGAAATTAGTGTTTTTGGGATGACACCGAATTCAGTTACAGTTGAGTCTTCCTTCGATTAATCTGAAGATTCTTGAATCCTATTTTAGTTATGCAACTTTGATTCGCATGACATTGACTTTGATAATTATTGCCATTTGACATCGATTGAAATTCCGAGTCTGAATTTCAGAAATTCGTAATTCTTGAGAAATTGAAATTTCTTTCTGGACATTGATATTGACTCGGGTGAGTTTTGATTATCTGATTTCTTGGTGATCTAGATTTATTTGTTGCGACATTCGAATATGCCTTAGGACTGAGTCCTAATCGATGAGTGCGTGCGGAATCCTCGTGATTGAGGCCACGTTGGCAACCATGATTTTAGTTTTTCTTGATGATGAGAATTATGTCGTACCTGTTGATGAGTGATCACTTGATTTTATATTGATTGATTGGCTTGTTTTCCTTATTCTTCGAGCCTGATATGAAGTATTCACCCAGGATTTTGAAATGCAAGTGAGTTGTTTTCACTTAGCAGAGTTTGTTGTCCAGAATTCTTTCTATTGATAATCATGACTTTAGCGATTTTCGTTGATATTGATTTGATTCTGACTCTGAGAGTCATTGATGATTTGAGTCATATCTTCAGTATATACGATTTTGTTGGCTCGTAACTGATAGAGATTGATAGCACTATCTGAATTTAGTGTTTGACCGATCCGGATAAAGATTTTGTCCGAAGATCGTTCAATTTTAGGTATTTTGAGAAATTTTGAAACAAATTGCAGTGTTAGTAGAGATGTTGCATCTTCTTTTTAGCATTCAAACTCAATTGCGAGAATTACCAACACTTGAGATCAGAAAGAGCGAATTAGAAGAAGAAGAAACTTGAATTAGTGTAACTAGTACCAAATAAGTTCCAGAGCATATAGATGAATACCTGAGTGTTGTTCTTCCAATTGGTGAGATTAATACGATGTTGTTTGTGATTAATGATCGAATGAGAAATTTTGGGATTTAAACTTGCCTTACTGATCTATTATTTGATGGTTATTGGGAAGAACTTGATGAGAATTTTTGAGTTTTGATTTGTGATTGCTCCATGATTGCGAGAACATATTGTGACTCGCAGATGAATATGTGATCCTACGAAATGATATTGAAGAAAGAAATTTCCGATATTGAATTTTGGAATTTTGCGAAATGTTGATTGATCGAATTTTTACTTGAAGACATTAGAGGAATATCGATTTGATTAAGATTAACTCAGTATATGAGTTTGGGATATTAGGAACTGTCTGATTGACATAAGTTTTCTCTGAATTCTAAACTGTGTATTGAGTCTAGATTAAGATTGATCGATTGAAGATGGAATTGTTGACTCGTTAAAGGATTTCGAAGTATTCTTGGTTGATCCATTATCAACTGACAGACAGCTAAAATCTGATAACTGAATTTAGGTCAGAGTTAGATATTCAAGAAACTTTTTCTTCCTCGCCTTATCAGAGTATAATATATTATTTCAGACCGACAGACAGCTAGAGCAGAATGTTCATGGTTTTGGGAGGATATTCCACGAGCCGTAGTGCTAGAGTTTGCACTAGTTGGCTAGATTCATGATTTGGTTGATTGTTCTGATTTGAACAAATACCAGAAGAGTTTAGAGATGACTCTTTTCGAAGCGAGATACGATGAGTACTGCAAATTTTCTTCTCATTTCGAGAATGATGATTCTGAAATACATCAGCGATAGAGTACGATTTGACCTGATGTGGTCATAGATGTCAGAGAAAGTGATTATGATTCCGAATAGAATCAGAACAGTGCGAGACAGATGTGTCAGAGTTGTAAGTCTTGATTCAGACTTTAATAATGGAACATGATTCGTTCCTTCATACTTTAGCGAGATGGGACTGAATTGAATGAGACTTTGAACTACTTTGATTGATCGATAACCGATGACAGATACAGATTATGTACCGAAAGAGAAGTAGTTCTAGAACAAGTCAATTCTAGTTGTTTCAGTATAATGACTTAAAGAAGGTCGAAGAAATCACTTGGAAGATAGAACATGATATGAGTTAGAGATATCCGAATCTCTTTATTGCAATGAGATTGAGTACAGATTCTTTCAGATCATTATCTGATGTGCTCAGATTGCATGCAATTTCGAGGACGAAATCAATTCTTAGAGGGGGAGAATTGTAACGCCCCAAAAATTAATTATCGAATTAATTAGCAATTAAAATAATTATTGAGTTGATGAAATAATTATTATTGCTAATGAGATTATAGAGTGTATTTATAAAATACACATATCAGTTAATCAATGAATTTGACTATTTCTGGATATCTGGTATTATTTGACATTTTGAAATAATTATTGAGATATCGAAATAAAAATAATTATTTATGCCAGATAAATTTAATTTGGGAAAATATTGACTGAGATGACTGGTCCGAGTCTAAGTTGGACTTAGAAATTAAATTAGAAATTTATGAGTTCAATTGACTGGTCAAAGTGTATAATTTCAGAAAAATGATGTTATTGATGTTGGGTGCGTGTACCGGAAAATATCAGATTTAGGGCTAATTTTTACCAGTTGGGTATCAAATAAATTATTCCGAGACCCGAAAATATCGGGTTACTATAAATAGAAAACTCACACTGAGAAAACACGGATCAAGATTTTTTCCCCAATTTTTCCCATTTTCTCGACTTTACTGTAGCAGCCGTAGTTTTTTTATTTTTCCGGCCATTCACCGGAGCCCCAATCAAAGATCAAAACGGTCAGATTGTATTTAAGATCAAGATGAATCTATTGGTATAAAGAAATCAAAAATCCAACGGTTGAATCGCCGGGAAAATGAGAAATAACAGACGAGTTCTGCACAGAATTTTCGTGGGTATTGTAGCAGTCAAAGTTTTTGATTTTTCTGGACGTTCACCAAAGTTCCGATCAAAGATCCGATCAGTCCCTTTGTAGCCAACATCAAGACAAAGCTATTGGTGTAAAGAAATCAAAGATCAAATGGTTGGATCGCCGGGAAAGTGAGAATAAACGGACAAAATCTGCACAGAATTTTCTCGGTACTGTTCATCATCTTCTTTGATTTGATTTCGCAATTTCGAG